>NC_060282.1:18578227-19264991 GCF_021613505.1 Equus quagga | reverse complement strand
ATGGGTCCTGTCCCCATGCCTGCAGCTCTTCCTGCCCATGGGTCCTGACTCCATGCCTGCAGCTCATCCTGCCATGGGTCCTGTCCCCATGCCTGCAGCCCTTCACTGCCCATGGGTCCTGTCCCCATGCCTGCAGCCCTTCACTGCCCATGGGTCCTGTCCCCATGCCTGCAGCCCTTCACTGCCCATGGGTCCTGTCCCCATGCCTGCAGCCCTTCACTGCCCATGGTCCTGTCCCCATGCCTTCAACTCTTCCCTGCCCATGGGTCTGTCCCCATGCCTGCAGCCCTTCACTGCCCATGGGTCCTGTCCCCATGCCTTCAGCCCTTCACTGCCCATGGGTCCTGTCCCCATGCCTGCAGCCCTTCACTGCCCATGGTCCTGTCCCCATGCCTTCAGCTCTTCCCTGCCCATGGGTCCTGTCCCCATGCCTGTAGCTCTTACTGCCCATGGGTCCTGTCCCCATGCTACTCCATGCTATTCTCTGAATAAAAGAGCACTACTGCCAGAACTTGAGAGTCCAAGAAATCTTCCCTTCGACTCCTCGATTCACTAAGCCCGCACCATTTTCACTTTTCATTTTCCGTCTCAAGATGGCCTAGAATGTAGATGCACTGCTATGCACCCAAGAGCTATCTTGGACCATAAGTCGACCCTGAGGATGGGAGTCACGTACTAAGGATAGCAGAGCAGAAAACCAGAAGGAGCCTTGATCCCCGAGAACTTTGCAAAGATGCCAATATCACCTGGGCTATTTTACTGCTAGGTTTTTTTATTTACATGAGAAAGAAATAAATTTCTATCTTTTAAAAGCTGTACTTTCTCTTTGCTTAAATGCAAGCAAACCTAATCATAACTAACGCATCTGACATAACACTGACTCACTGTGTTGTAATTGCTTATTTAGTTTTCTGATTCTCTACATATATAGACTTTAATCTAGTTAATGAAATAGATTTTATTTAGTCTTCTTTGTAAAAATTTATGGATTAAATTGAAAGATTGAATAAATTTTATAAATTGAAAGATTTATAGATTTATTGAACATTGGAAATGGGCTGTGAGAGCATGACAGGAGTCAAACATGAATGACTCAAGATATTTAGCCTGAGCAACTGAAAGGATGATTCAGGGCAGATTTGGGGGGAGAAGATTCAGAGTTTGGTTCTGAGCACACTAAGTTTTGTTGGACATGTAAATTTGGGAGTTGTCAGCAAATAGTGGGAATGAAAGCCATAAAACTAGATGAGATCTTCCAGGAAGTAAAGCGGAGAGAACATGCGTAATCATAGGTTTAAGCCTAAAGCGTTCAATGTTTAGTGATCTACAAGATAAGGATGATCTAAAAAAAAGGAAACCAAGAATAGTTATGAGCTAAGAGGAAAACTAAGAGAGTGGTTTCCTGGAAAGTTACCTTAAGAAAATATTTCAAGGAGGAGAGAGTAATTACTCTGCCAAACACTGCTAATAGATAAAATAATCTAAATACGCATCATTGGCAATTGGATTCAGTGCTGTGGAGGTCACTGGATATTTTGGTGGCATGGAGGGGGCTAGATAGTCCGACTATAAGGATTTTCAGAGAAAATGGTTTGAAGGGAATTAGAGATGACATTCTCAAGGATGGGACTATATGCTTAATGCTGTAAAGTGATGGTGAAATGGTACCGGAGGAGATTGCAGTGTCCTAGGAGAATTTTTTGTTGTTGTTATTTATTTGTTTAGGTGGGAGAAATTACTGCATGTTTCCAGATAGAGGCAATAACTGATAACTCACACGAGAGAGCAGCATTGATAAAGCACCTCTTATTGTTTGCCCCACGTATTTGATTCTCTTAAGAAGGGGGTTATATAGTCGTAGTCAGCTTTCTAAGCCTTTTCTTCTCTGCCATTACACTGTAAACTCCTGGCAGGCAGGGCCCAGGAATGAACTATCTGCTTGGTGGTCAGGAGTTGATAGATTGATTAGCGTCATAAAGTGTTAATGACTATGGGACACTTGATGAGTTACTAGCTCCCACGGCTTTGTAAAGCTAAAGCGTCAAGACGTGCTGCCTTATTCTTTAACAGAAAGGGATGGTTCTCTTATGACGGGATTTTTAGAAACCTATAGGAAGTGATCAGGAGAATGGGACAGGAATTCTTCCAGTCTTTACCATACATTTCGCCTAAAATAGCAACCTTCCTGTCACTCATGAAATAAATTGTGGAGTAATTTATGGAATAAATGCTAAGTCTTCCAAGTGAAGTCTCAAATGTTAAAACTTACAGTTGCTACCCATGACCGACTGATATGCGAACATGCATTACATCAAAATCATAGATTTGCTGAGCTGACTTATACGTTAAGAAGGCAACATCCAGCCCCTATTCCCTGTGATCGTTTTCTTCCTAAACAAACGTCTTCTGACATGCTTTCTTGAAGAACAGAGCTTTCTCACTGACTTACATTTGGAAAGGTAGGCGCTGGGCAGTCAGGAATTCCATTGGTTTTCCCGTGACTAACAGGAGAGGAAGTGATTATAACAAGGATCTCTTCTATTCTCTTCTAAAAGAAATCCTCTTCCTACAGGGTCTCCATTATTGGAGGACTGACTCATTCAATCTAGAAATGATCGAAGTAGAGCCACAATCCAGTCACTTCCCTTTTAGATCCTTTTCCTTCTCATCCACATCCTGCCTGACAGAAAATGATCATCTTTAAGGTATGCCTTTTTTGGTGAGGAAGATTGTCCCTAAGCTAACATCTGTTACCAATCTTCCTCGTTTTTTTTTTTTCTCCCCAAAGCCCAGTACATAGCTGTATATTCATAGTTGTAAGTCTTTCTAGCTCTTCTTTGTGGGATGCCAGCACAGCATGGCTTGATAAATAGTGTGTAGGTCCGTGCCCAGGATCTGAACCGGTGAACCCCGGCCCGCTGAAGCTGAGTGCACAAACTTAACCCCTACGCCACTGGGCCAGCCCCACAACCATCTTTAAACAGTCCTCTTTGCAACTTGTTGGGGAACGCTGTGCAAAGATTGCTAAGACAAAAAGAGCAAATACGTTGACTAGAGGGAAAGTCTGAGATTTTTAAAAAAATCTACACATTTCATTTCTGCTCCAAAGGTGAAATGATTTTTCCTGAGGTAATTACTCTGTGTAGGATCATGAGCCAGATACTATGAAGATGCCTCAGACATCATCAACCTTTCCCAAGGTTTATTTAACAAACATTTCTTGAGGACTTACTTTTAAGAGTTTATGGATGAATGAATAAATATTTACCTTCCTTTTCCCACAGCAATTGTCTCAGTGGAAGTGCTAATCACTTTTCCCGTGAATGACTATAATCACTCTTTAACTGAACTTCCTTTAATCAGGTAGCATTCACACTGTTTTGCTGGCACACCTTCCAAAAGAATTTTGGGAAAATTCTTTACTGACTCACAAATTTCTAAACTGACATCTAAACATTTTCATCTTAAGTTTACTTAGTTGCAAAAGATGTAATATCTAACACGCTATAAAATTGACACAAAATATTGCATCACTCTTTAAAAAATATCTAGTGGAATCTAAGTTTCAGAATGATTGTATATGTTGAATTAAATGTCTAAAGCATCATTATTGAGATATAATTTGCATATTATATAAATAATCCATTTAAAGTGTCCCATTCAATGGTTTTTAGTAAACTCACAGGGTTGTGCAGCATTCACCACAATCTAAATTTAGAACATTTTCATCACCTCTAAAAGAAACCCTGTACCTGTTAGCAGTCTCTCTTCCCTCCACCTTAAACCTCCCTCCCCTCACCTTAGGCAATCACTAATTTACTTTCTCTATATATAGATTTGCCTATTCTGGACATTTCATATAAATGGAATCATACACTATGTCTTTTGTGACTCATTTCTTTCACATAGTAGAATGTTTTTAAAGTTCATCCATATTATACCCTGTATCAATGTACCATATTATAACGTATCATATTATAATATGTATCAGTTATGTATCAAAACATGAGTCAGTTATGACACATGTTATAACATGTATCAGTACTGCTGTAGAAACAGGCACATCGACCTAGGGAACAGAATAGAGAGCCCAGATGTAAACTCATGCATATATAATCAACCAAATTTTGACAAGAATGTCAAGAACATACAATGGGGAAATAACAGTATCTTTAATGAATGGTGTTGGGAAAACTGGATATCCACATGCAAGAGAATGAGACCAGATCCCTCTCTTACAGCACTCACAAAAATTAACTTGAAATGGATCAAAGAGTTAAATGTAAGACCTGAAACCATGAAACTTCTAGATGAAACGTAGGGGGAAAAGATCCTTGACATTGCTCTTGGCAATGGTTTCTTGGATAAGACACCAAAAGCACAGGCAACAAAAACTAAAATAATCAAGTGGGACTACATTAATCTAAAGAGCTTCTACACAGCGAAGAAAATAATCAATAAATTGAAAAAGCATTGTACAGAATGGGAGAAAATATTTTCCAACCCTATATCTGATAAGGAATTAATATCCAAAATATGTAAATAACTTATACAACTCAATAACAAAAAGGCAAGTAATCCAATTAAGAAATGGACAAAGGACCTGGATAGACATTTAAAAAAAACAATACAAATGGCCAATAGGTATATAAAAAGATGCTCAACATTAATCAGCAGGGAAATGCAAATCAAAACCACATCGAGATATCACTTCACACCTGTTAGGAAGGTTGTTATCAAAAAGACAAAAGATAACAAATGTTGGTGAAAATGCAGAGAAAAAGGAACCCTTATACTCTGTTGGTGGGAATGTAAAATGTACAGCCATTATTGGAAACAGTATGATGGTTCCTCAAAAAATTAAAAATTGAACTATCACATGATCCAGCAATCTCACTCCTGGATATATATCCAAAGGAATTGAAATCAGTATCTCAAAGAGGTATCTGTATCCCATGTTCCTTGCAGCATTATTCACAAAACCAAGGTCTGTCAACAGAAGAATGGATAAAGAAGATAGGGTGTATATATATATATATAAAATGAAACATTATTCAACTGGAGGAAAGAAGGAAATCCTGCCATTTGCTATAACATAGATGAACCTTTAGGGCATTATGCTAAGTGAGATAAGTCAGACAGAGAAAGACAAATACTCTGGGATATCGTTTACATGTAGAATCCAAAAAAGCTGAACTTATGTAAACAGAGAGTAGAATGGTGGTTACCACGGGCTGGGGGGTGGAGGAATTGGGGAGATATTGTTTAAGGGTACAAACTTGCAACTGGTAAATAAATGAGTCCTGAAGATTTAACGCACACGTCAACATAAATAAAGAGGTAAACTGAGGCAAACTTGAATTACCAGAAATTGAGTTTGTTCAGGAATGGCAGAGGATTGCAATTCCAGAAATGCATGCTGTAGCAAGCTATAGGTGAGTCTGTTGAGGGGTTGGGGCAGTCTGTATTTATGGGCAAAGAGTGCAAGAAGTGGGAAGTCCAGCCAGAATCTAAGTGATAAGTTCATTGGCTTGAGGATGGAGAGTGATTCTTGGTGGATGTTCATTTCCTAGCAGATAAGTCTCAGTTTTCTGTAAATTGGACATTATGAGAAATCAGTCTCTCAGTATTTAAGTTCTGTTCTTCTAAGGGTGTATGCGTGAGATTCTTCATTTCCCATCTTCCGGTTCCATTTTAGATAGAAGTCCTTTCACACACAGCCTAGTGAATATGTCAACTATGCTATAGTACACACTTTGAAGTTGCTGAGGAACTAGATCTTAATTGTTCTCACCACAAAAAAAGAAATGATAAGGATGTGGTGTGACAGAGGTGCTGGCTAATGCTATGATGGTAATCATATTGCAATATATAAATACATCAAACCAACACATTGTACACTTTAAACTTATAGGATGTTATTCATAAATTATATCAGTTTAAAATTAAAAAGACCTTGGAGGGGTGTAAAATACCCTCTCAGAAAGGGGAGCAATATCTTCCTTCAGGAAACAGCTTTTCTTTTCCAGGCTTCTTTCTCCTTTGTACTATTTTTCATATGAAAGCAATATAATAGAAGATTTGGACTATTAAAAAATATTTCTCAGCATGCTAACAGAATAATCTCTATGTTTCCTTCTAGCCATTTTCCTCATGTATGCACATTTTTACATCAATGAAATCACAGTGCACACACAATACGAAAGTCTACTTTTTTCAATTAATACTATTTCATAAGAATTTTTCATGTTGTTACTTAAATATCATTTACAGCTGCAAAATATCCCACTGAGGATGGAACTTAATTTGATTAAGGGTTCCCCTATCCTCAGACATTTACTCCCCACTAATTTGGGGATTTATAAAAAGCAATATGGTAAACATCTGTGTGAATGTTAAGTTGTTGCTTTCATTTGGATTATTACTTTCGGCTAGACTGATTTTTCATATTAGTAGGATTAACTAAGGTCAAACGGCATGGCCTGTTTTTTCTTATTTAAATGACCAACTTTTTAAAAAAGATGGAGTACAATTTTTTTTCCCTGAAATTTCAGAGTCATAGAGAGATAGGGCGAGAGGGAAATTTCAGAAATGCTTCATGTGTTGGATGGGGAAACAGAAGGCCAAAGAAGCAAATGGACTTGGTTAGTGTTAGACATTAGAGTATGCAATAGATTAAGGCTGAAATTAGATTATACAATAGATTAAGTGGCAAAACCGAGACCAGGACCAGAACCAATTTGAGCATCTTAAACCGCCTTAAAAAAAAAACCCTTTCCAATTCTTTTAAAATGTAACCACTGAATTAAACGGATACTCAAAGCATCTTGACTCTTTCCTGTCACTTTTACAGTAAGCATATTTTGGGGAAAAAGGTAAGGTATATTTTATTTTAGCATTTTAGCAAATTGGGGCTGGATGACAGAAGCAAAGTACATACAAATATGAGAAAAGACATGAATTGTAAAATTCATCATTTTTTTTTTTTGAGGAAGATTAACCCTCACCTAACTGCTGCCAATCCTCCTCTTTTTGCTGAGGAAGACTGGCCCTCAGCTAACATCCATGTCCATCTTCCTCTACTTTATATATAGAACGCATACCACAACATGGCTTTTGCCAAGCGGTGCCATGTCCGTACCTGGGATCCGAGCCAGCGAACCCCAGGCCACTGAGAAGCAGAACATGCGAACTTAACAGTTGCACTACTGGGCTGGCCCCAAATTCATCATTTTCTGAGTGAAAAAGGAAGTGGGATATTTGGGTCATGTAGAAAATGGTGTTACATTCTCCTTGGTGTTATATCATATTCTGTTTAAGCTTTTCTTTGTTAGAATGTAGCAAATCACTTTTTATTTATTTTTTCTCTCTCTAGTGATGGAAGGTGCCAGGAACTTCTTTGCATTTGATGTCAGAGAACCATGTATTTCTTGATATATCCAGAGAAGAAAGAAGTTGGTCAAGTTTAGGATCAATGAAACCAATTAGGGTCATGCTAAATGCCACATTTTATCAATTACAATACTTGTATGCGTAAGCATTGTTCTTTCCTTTTTTTTTTGTGTACTAAAATAGGGCAAAGATACGTGGACGACTACATATCAACTTTATGATAAAGTTATGCTTTTTGACCGAAATATCTCTGGATAGACGTCTATGTCATAGGAACAGATTTAATCAGAGAAGCAGGTCAGAGATTGTCCTGGCAGATTGAATAGTTACGAGTAGGAAAATCTATTTGTGAAACAATAGACGTTGAGACACATAAAAAAAATATTAAGAGAGGGTTATCATTTTTAAGGAGAGAATAATCACCATAAGAATCTATTCATACTTTCACTCATGAAAATATGTACTAATTTACTAAATGTACTAATTTACATCCTTCTAAGTGCAATGCCTTGTGCTAAGTCCGTGGGAGCACGTTAGAAGATACGTTGAATTGATGCCTGGAGACACTATCTAGGTTATCTAGCCTTAAAGCTGTGGAGTAAGAATGTGAATCTAACTATTATAATACAGAGAAAAATTCAGGAAAATCTGTTTGGATCTCCTTGTTCTGGAATACCATTTTCTGAAACCTATCATTTCTTCAGAGCATAAACTCTGATTCAAATGATTAGCTCACTGCTTTTGTTTGTGTATTTTGTTTTGTGTTTTTCATTTTACTTCATGTTCAAGAACATGTTCTGGCTACTTTGACTTTATTTCTGAAGTGTCATTAGGAAAACATTCATCTACAACTTAGGGTGCTGGCTCCTTTTATTCCTTATTGACTAAATCTTACTAGTTTTTGCACCCTGCTGAAGCATGTATGTATGGGAAGGGGACAACAGACAAAAGAGAAGAGATCTAGATGGGTAGTGTAAATTTTTTTTTTTTTTTTGGTGAGGAAGATTGGCCCTGAGCTAACATCTGTGCCAATCTTACTCCATTTTGCATGTGGGATGCTGACACAGCACAGCTTGATGAGCAGTGTGTAGGTCTGTGCCTGGGATCCAAACTCACAAACCATGGGCTACCAAAGCAGAACGCACAAACCCAACCACTACGCTACCGGACCAGCCCCGATAGTATACTTTTAAGGCATTGATGAGAAGTACACATTTGATTTAGATCCTGCTGCACCCCTCCTTCCTACACCATCACCACACTTTTTGTGAGCAATGGCTTCTCCCCCTCTACCTGGAGATAAGTAACAAGAGGTGGCATAGTTATAGGTTAGTTATGGGGTGTCACTGAGAATAAATCAGCCACATCACAGAATAGGGGAGGAACTTTGCTGCAATGGGAATCCTATAAACTTCAGAGAGATGTGATAACCAGGTTTAGAGAGCGAGCAGGAGCAAGGAAAGCTTTACATTTTTATCAGTAGGTCTTTTTATTAGGTAAAACTCTTTGAGTGAAAGAGAGAAATCCAATCTAAAATTGTTGAAAGAAAGGGAGAATTTCTGGCATACATATTGGCAAATTTCAGCTGGGTCTTTCTTCATTTATGGTTAGATTAAAAGACTTAAACAATGTGTTAAAAGATAAACTGAAGCATATAAAAGTTTTTAAGAGTTTATTTGAGCAAAAATGGATTCCCATTGGGCAGCATCAAACTGGCAGTGGTTAGGAGCGCTCCTCTGATGGGAACCAGGGAAATACTTATACAGAAAAAGGTGGAAGCGAGGAAAGCAAGTTATTTGATTGGCTGTAGCTTAAAGCCCAATTGGCTGTTTGTGATTGGTTGCCCTTAGCGTTTTGATTTCATCACCTTGAGGCATTTACAGGCTTAGACTTTGTTTTGCTTATGTAGCCCCCACGGCATAAAGCCACCTCAGCCTAATGGCCTGCAAACTTCTTTAATTAATTTTACAAATGTCACCAGGGTTCTGTCTCTCCCTGACTTTCTTGGCTGTGGTATTGTCCCTTCTAACTGCTTTTAAGGCAGCCCGCATCCCTTCCACTGTGGTGGCAAAATGACGACAAACATTTCTTGACCACAGTGGGAAAGTAGCTGTCTCTATTCCCAAAGTTAGTGAATTTAAATTCATTAGCATGGCTTGAAACCTCCTCCCTAAAGCAAGCCCCTTTACCAGGATGATAGTGGAAACCCCACGGTGTCAGGGGAAGAGACGTCCTAGTGACCCTTTAAAATTAGAGTCTGGTGGAGCTGAGCCAGTGGCGTAGTGGTTGGGTTTGGATGCTCTGCTTCAGTGACCTAGGTTTGGCAGTTTTGGATCCAGAGTGCAGACCTACATACCGCTGGTCAAGTGATGCTGGGGCGGCATCCCAAATATAAAATAGAGGAAGATTGGCTCAGATGCTAGCTCAGGGACAATCTTCCTTCAGCAAAAAGAGGAAGATTGGCAATAGATGTTAGCTCAGGGCCCATCTTCCTCACCAAAAAAAAAAGGAAAAATTAGAGTCTGTGGTGAATGAATGTTGAATGGAGTGGGAGTCTGTAGGACATGAGGATTTTTTTGAGTTATTACAGATAATTCTCAGAATAACACAACAAAATAATTTTATTATTTTTAATTTAATTTAATTTAATTTAATTTAATTTTACTTTATCACAGAGCAGGCAAGAAACTTGATTGAGACTCTGGTCCCACTGACTCTATGGTTTTTCTTTTTCCCATTGTACCTTGTACTCCTGAAGGGAAACCCTGAGTAATGACTAATTTTAGTATAAGATGTCGATATTGAAGAGGATAGAAAGCAGTCGGGATCACCTTCATTCTTCCTTACCTTCTCTTAGACTTTGGCCATTCCAGGACTTGCTGAACTTTCCTTCCATATCATCTTACTCTGTAATTTTCCTGATGTGATTTTTACTGTGCTTACGTAAACTTACGGTCAGATTTCATTATATTCACAGAGTTCAAGCTTGAGTGCTCCTGGATTATTGACCAAGGTAATCATATGATTAAGAATAATGTTCATTGGCTACTCGCTATATCCCCACACCATTCTGAGCTCTTTGCATGTATTGTTTCATTGAATCCACTAAAACACCCAAGATATGTGATATCATTAGCCTTGCTTCGCAGGTGAGGAAAATGCGGCAGAGAGAGGTCAAATAACTTGCATGAAGTTGCCTTCAATATGGTAGAGGGACCAGGATTTGAATGCAGGCAGCCTGGCATCAGAGCAAATGTTGGATAACATTATTTTTCAATACATCCTGAAAGGCCACAAAGGAGGACTAGGCTGCGAAAAGCTGAGAGGGCAGCAGATCAGAAAGGTGTTTCCAAATGGAAAGAAGGACAAGAATCTGTCCTCAACTGGTAGGGTGATCTCTGGAGAAAGGAGAGAAAGACAGAGATCCTTCTGGACAGGAGATCAGAAACAATCTGGAGAACCAGAATGAAGAAACCAGCAGAGAACAAAGTGTTTTTAATATTGGGAAAGTATTGAAAAAGCCAACAGATAAACGTTTCCAGATAAAAATCAGACTGGAACGTCAGAAGGGCTAGCTAGAGAGAGGAAAGGCAAGAATTTGTTGTTATTGTTTCATACACGATATACCCAACATCTTGCCTGAGTAAGCAGGGAATTTATAGTGTTTAATGTCAGAGACGTTTGGCTTCAGCCTGAGCGAAATATCTCATCTCAACATTGGCATTTACAAACCTAAACTTCATTCATTGTGAAAAACAGGCATTTATTTATTTGCTGCACTTGCGGGCTTAATAATTTTACCTTCTTCCTTTAAGCTGTATGCTTCCTAAACTGCACCTGTCATTAAAGCAGCTCGCACTAAGATTTGCATTAAGCTTGTTGCATCGCTGACTTCATTTCAGAGATGTCCCTAAGCATCTTGGGTAAAGGAGGCCTGTAGGTCTCTCTAACAACAAAACTGCAGCCAACAGTCAGAAAATATAAAGTTACAAAACGTGTGTAATGTCCTTCCAAACATCAAGGAGGATTCTTTTCTCCTACAGGATAAAAAAATTTCGCTTCCCAAAAGAAGAAAATTTAGGCCATTGAAAATTATATAGGACATCAGCAGAAAAGGAAATTGTTGGTCCTCAGTTGCTGGAATGATCTAAAACAATTTATGGGGGGAAACATACATTTTAACTCTTCTCCTTGACATTTAATAATTGGGTTTGCACACACCTGGGCATACACACACATACACACACAATGCTTAAAGTTAATTTAAAATGAACTATGTTGCAGTATATAGCAGGATCAAAGTCTTTCTAAAACTCAGTTAAATAGGAGGGGTATTCATGCATTTTCAGAAAGTTGTCTTAATATTCTTAGTGTCATCAATATTATCGGAGACGCTGTAGAATGTAACCCAAGGTCTATAGCTAACTCTGCATTAAGATTTGAAGTGACACAAACATTGCTTGTGAATATCATGCCTCAGTTTGTAAATCATCAGAGCATTGGCCTGACTACAACGATGTCTGAATGAAGTACTTCTCCTTTTGTGCAATAAAGAATCTCCTAGTATGAGAACTCCTTTTTCTTTTTCCAGTTTATTTTTATAATCATTTGTTAAGTTTCCCTCTGGTAAAAGTAATTCCAGAGTTTGCGCTTTCTTTTTTTCTTTTGAGGAGGAGCGGGTAACTTTTCAGGCAGCTTCCTTAGTCATTCTAGGCAGCTGGCCAATGGAATATAGACTAAACAACGCAGAGGATATTAATTTTACCTCACTATACATGCACACAGCTAGTGATACATAAAGTCTTCATTCCAGAACTGACAATAAAAGGGTTGTGCAATTGTCTAGAGTCAACGTCACTAGCAGTTTTCTGAAGGAGTTGGAAGAAGATAAGAAAACTGACCTTGGGGACTAATTTTAAAACGGCTAAATAGTGATGGCAGAGCCAAACTCATACCTACCTCAGTGTGGTGCAGAGAATTGATCTCTGAGTTTCTTTAATGCTGAATTTGGGACTAGAAACATCAAAATGAAACTAAAGGAAAAAAATCTGTATTTCACAGATGTATGTGGTGTTTCCTGGCAGTAGAAGAGGCTGGGTAAAAAAGAGGGTTTTAAAAAGTCAGACTTTTTATTGAAGTATAACGTGCATATGAACAATTCACAAATCATTAGTCTGTCTAGAGCTTGATACAATGTTTAAACGTGAACACACTCTGAACGCAACTCAGATCAAGAAAGAGAACATCACTTACCTCCCGGAAGTCACCTCTATACGCCCATGTAGTCGCTACCCTTCCTCGGGTAAACCATATCCTGACCTCTATCGTTAGATTAGTTTTGTTCATGAACATTATATAAATGAACAATACAGTGCACACTCTTTTGTGATTGGAATTTTCTTAATTCAACATTTTGTTATTTAAGTGTGGTTGTAGTAAATTCATTCTCACAGCTGTATAGTATTCTCAGTGTATGAATAGACCTCATGTCCATTCTACTATTGAGGATATTTGGAGAGAAAATATTCTACATTTTGTCTATCATTGAGTTTGATTTGCTAATATTTTCTTTAACACTTTAACATTGACATTCATGAGAGAGATCATCCTGTAATTATTATTTCTTGTAATGGTCTTGTTATGTTTCAGTATCAAGATTATTCTGTGCTTCATAAAAATTGCTAGGAAGTGTTCTCTCTGTTTCTATTATCTGGAAGATTTTGTGTAAAATTAGTATTATTTCTTCCTTAAATTTTTGGAAGAATTAACTAACAAAGCCCATAGTATCTTTTTCTTATTAACCCCGAGAGGTCATGGAAATTTCTATTCTGTCTTTGAGTGGTGCTTGGCTTGCCTTTGTGTTCGTCTGACTCTATAACTTCAAAACTGGACAATGACTTCAAAAGGAGACAGGCTCTGTGTTTGATGTCCTCGGTGTTTGTTCTCCAATTTTGGGGCTTCTGTTATGTGCAACTCCCCAAAGCTGTTCCAGTTCCTCTGCCCCCAGTAGGATCTTTCTTAGGATCAGCTCAGTCTTCGGGCCTGTAGTGCATTCCAAGATCAACAAATGCTTCCAGGGAGGGCAAAAGATCACCCGCTCACCTCTGAAAAGTTTCTTTCCCTCTGGATGTTTCTATAGATCCCTGATATCTTCAAATATGTGAACTTACCAGATGTTTTTGGTGTTTTGGAGTCTAAGTTGGCCTTCCATGAATTACTCCATCCTCTTCAGAAGTTGAAACTGAAAAGAAAGTTTTTAAAACATTTTCTATTATATTTGCTTTGTGCTATAATAAGAAGTTGTGGTACCACAAAGGGTAGCTTACAGTCTAACGTGGACAACAGAGACTAAACAAAAACACATAAAGAATTTACAACTACAAGTAGTAGTGTATGCTTAACTCAGTTACCTTTAAAAATGATAACTCCACCTAAAATGTTTCTAAGAACTTTCAAGCATTTCTTTGCATAACTATTATTAAAGAGAGTAATCTTCAGATTTGTCAAAATTTTCCCTACTTTTTGTTTTGTTTTTGTTTTTTGGTGAGGAAGATTGGCCCCGAGCTAAGATCTGTGCCAATCTTCCTCTATTTTGTACAAGGGACGCCACCACAGCATGGCTTGATGAGCGATGTGTAGGTCTGCACCTGGGATCCAAACCCATGAACCCTGGGCTGCCCAAGCAGAGTGCGTGAACTTAACCACTATGCCACCAAGTGGGCCTTTCCTCACTTTTTAATCAAAAAATTGTTTCAAAAAACAATAAGTAAAAAGCTGAACAAACTGAAAAATCGGCCACTCTTCTTAGGGAAATGAGGTCACAGGGCAAACTGTTGCCCCTCAATTAGAGAGACCAACAGGCAAATACAGAGAATCACAGCTGACTTCAGTAGAAATCTCTGCAGTAACCAGCACCAGATTAGGGAACCCTGAGCTGTAATTGATGAGTTGTTAGAAGCTCAGTGTAGACAAGTCCAAGAAATAAAAACTCCAGGGAGACCTAGTCATCAGGGAGTCTCACACTTTTGTGAGTTGAAACATCAGAGCTCTACAAGCTTCTTACAGAAATATCAGGGCAAAATCCTCTTGTGCTTCTGGGAGGGGGAAAAGAACCATTTTGAAATATCCCAGAACAATTATTTTTTGTAACAAGGTCTGCTGTCAGTAGAAACTGTTTACCCAGAGCCTAACCTGCTGGGGTTTTATCAGAGTCTAACTGAGCTAGAGGAAGGAAATACCCAACTCCAGCCAGCTCTAGCCTTCTATGTGGGGTATGAGCAATGACAGACTTTGGCCCACTGTAGCCATCCTGTCCCACCTAAGGGGGAGGGGGACCTGAGAAGCATGTGTGAAGTTCATAGTCCAAGGGTAAGGCCCAGTAAAAGACTGAGACCTAATTATAAGACTATAGCATGCTTTCCCTCCCCTATCTCTTACTGTCACATTAATAAAGGCTGATTTACAGTGCCTTTTACCCAGTACATCACGTCTGGCTATAAAGAAAAAAATTACAAGACATGCTAAAAGATAGAAAACACAGTTTGAGGAGAAAAAGCACCATCAGAACCAGACTCAGCTACAGCAGGGCTGTTGGAATTATCAGACCAGGAATTTAAAATAACTATGATTAATATGGTAAGGGCTCTAATGGATAAAGCAGACAGCATGAAAAAACAAATAGATGATGTAGGCAGAGAGATGGAAATTCTAAGAAAAAAACAAAAAGAGGAGATAGAGATCAAAAGCACTATAACAGAAATGAAGAATGCGTTAGATGGGTTTATTGGTAGACTGGACATGATTGAGGAAAGAATCGCTGAGCTTGAGGATGTCTCAATAGAAACCTCCAAAACTGAAAAGCAAAGAGAAAAAAGACTAAAAACAAAGTCAAAACAGAATATCCAATAACTGTGGGACAACCATAAAATGTATAACATACACATAATGGGAATATCAGAAGGAGAGGAAAGAGAGAAAGGTACAGAAAAATATTTGGAACAAGAACAACTGAGAATTTTCCCAAATTAATAGCAGGCACCAAACTATAGATCCAAGAAACTCAGAGAACACCGAGAGTGATAAATGTCCTCCCCTGCCCAAAATAACTACACCTTGGCATATCAATGTCATAGAAAATCAAAGATAAAGAAAAAAATCTTGATAGAAGCCAGACGTGGGGTAGGGGGGACCTTACTTATAGAGGAGCAAAGAATATATTTACATCTGACTCCTCCTCAGAAACCACGCAAGCAAGAAGAGAGTGGAGTCAAGTATTTAAAGTCTTCGAAGGAAAAAAACACCCACCAATCTAAATTTTGCACCCTGTGAAATTATTGTTCAAAAGTGAAAGAGAAACAATTACTTTCTCAGACAAACAGAAATTGAAAAAATTTGTTGCCAGTAGCCCTGCCTTGAGAGAAATATTAAAAGAAATTCTTTTGAGAGAAGGAAAAAATACTGGGTCAGAAACTTGGATCACACAACTAGAAGGACCTACAACTAGAATATACAACTATGTACTGGGGGGCTTTGGGGAGAAGAAGAAAAAAAAACGATTAGCAACAGATGTTAGCTCAGGGCCAATCTTTACAAAACAAAAAAAGAAACTTGGATCTACATAAGGAAAGGAAGAGCATCAAGGAAGGACTGAGTGAAGGTAAAATAAAGCCTTTTGATTTTTCTTATTCTTAATTGATCTAACAGATAACAGTTTATTCAAAATTATTCCAACAATGTATTTGATTATATATTCCTATGTATGCATAATCTTATATGTACATATTATCATATATACATAATGCATATATATGCATATGTATGCTTGTATATAAGTGACTGAATGACAACAATAATACAAGAGATGGGAGGGAGAAATTTGGGTTATTTTGCTATTATAAGATACTCGCACTACAGTGTATTTGAAAGTAGACTGAAATGAGTTGTATATGTATTTCGCAAACTTTAGCAAAGCCACTAAAAACAGTAAAAATATATATATAACTGATATATTAAGAAAAGAGAGAAAATAGAATCATATAAAATGTTCAATTGAAAGCACAAAAAGTGTGGATCAGCTGTGGTAGCATCCAGCCAAAAAAAAAAAAAGCTCAAAAGCCATAAAAAATGTGGAAGACAAAAATAGGAACAATAAACAAAGACAAACAATAGGAAACAGCAACAAATATGGTACATAAATATATTAGAAAATAAGAAAGATCCAAAATCAATAATCTAAGTTTCCACTTTAGGAAACTAGAAAAAGAAGAGCAAATTAAATCCAAAGTAAGCAGAAGAAAGAAATAAGAAGTAGACTGGAATCAATGAAATTGAAAATGGGAAATCAATAGGGAAAATCAGTGAAGCCAAAAGGCGGTTTTTTGAAAAGATCAAAAAAATTAATAAACCTCTAGCCAGGCTAACCAGAAAAAAGAGAGAGAACACAAATTACTAATGTCAGAAATGAAAGAGAGTATATCACTACAGATCCTATGGACATTTAAAGGCTAGTAAAGGAATACTATGAAAAACTCTGTCCATTTCAAGCTTTCCTATTAAGATCACGTACAAGGCAAAGATGGCCTCTCTCACTATTCCTTTCCAACATCAGACTGGAAGTTCTAATTAATGCAATAAGACAAGAAAAGGAAATAAAAGGTAAACAGATTGGAAAGAAAGACACATAATATCTTTGCAGATGATGTGATTGTCTATGTAGAAAATCCAAAAGAATCAACAAAAATAACTTCCTGAAACTAATAAGCAATTATAGCAAGGTTGCAGGATACAAGGTTAATATACAAAGTCAATTGCTTTCTTATATACTAACAAGGAACAAGTGGAATTTGAGATTAAAAACACAATACCATTTCCATTAGCACCACAAAAAATAAAATACTTAGGTATAAATCTCCCATAATGCGTACACATGAAGAAAACTACAAAACGCTAATGAATGAAATCAAAGAAGAACTAAATAAATGGAGAGAGATTCCGTTCATTAATAGGAAGATACAGTAAATCAAGATTTCAGTTTTTCCCAATCTGATCTACAGATTCAATGCTAGCCCAATCAAAATCCCAATAAGTTATTTTGTAGATATCAACAAACTGATTCTAAGGTTTATACAGATAGGCAAAAGACCCAGAATTGCCAATATAATATTGAAGGAGAAGAACAAAGTTGGAGGAGTGATGCTACCTGACCTCAAGACTTGCAATAAAAAGTACAGTAATCAAGACACTATTGAGTACTGGTATTGGAAAAAGAATATTCAAATAAATCAGTGGAATAGAAGAGAAAACCCAGAAACAGACCCAGATAAATATAATCAACTGATCTTTGACAAAGAAACAAAGGTTATGCGATGGAGCAAAGATATTCTTCTCAACTTATGGTGCTGAAACAACTGGACATCCACATCCAAAAAAAAAGAATCTAGACACAGACCTTACACTCATCACAAAAATTGATTTAGAATGAACCATTGACCTAATGTAAAATGCAAAACTATAAAACTCCTAGAAAATAATAAAGGTGGAAATCTAGATGACTTCTGGTATGGTGATGAGTTTTTAGATACAACAGCAAAGACACAACCCATGAAAGAAAGAATTGATAAGCTGGACTTCATTAAAATTAAAAACTTCTGTTCTGTGAAGGACAATGTCAATAGAATGGCAAGACAAGCCACAGACTGGGAGAAAATATTTGCAAAAGACCCATCTGATAAAGCTCTGTTTTCCAAAATTCACAAAGAATTCTTGAAACTCAACAGTGAGAAAACGAACAACTAAATTTAAAAAGAACTTTACATTTAGACGAGGCCAGCCCAGTGGCATAGTGGTTAAGTTCACGTGCTCCACTTTGGCTGCCCAGGGTTGCAGGTTAGAATCCCGGGTGTGGACCTAGCATTGCTCGTCAAGCCACACTGTGGCAGCATCTCACATAAAATAGAGGAAGACTGGCACAGATGTTAGCTCAGGGCCAATCTTCCTCACACACACAAAAAGATGAAAACACATGGATGAACCTTAAATGCATATTACTAACTGAAAGAAGCCAATCTGGAAATGCTGCATACTGTATGATTCCAACCATAGGACATTCTGGAAAAAGGGAAACTATGGAGACAATAAGAAGATCAGTGGTTGCCAGGGATGAGGGAGGGAGGGAGGAATGAATAGGTGGAGAATAGAGGATCTTTAGCACAGTGAAACTACTCTGTATAATGCTATACTGGTGGATACATGTCACTATCAGTTTATCCAAACCTATGGAATGTACAACACCAATACGAACCCTAATATAGACTATGGGCTTCAGGTGATAATGATGGGTCAACATAGGTTCATCAATGTTAACAAATATACCACTCCAGTGGGAGATTGTTTTAATAGGAAGTCTATTAATAAAAAAGATAATATCCTTGAGGGTACTTAAAAATCGAATGCAAAAGAGAAATGGGACTTCTGGAAGAAAATTACTAAGTATTTTGAGAAGATTTCTACTAATTTATTCATATATTACTATTGCAGTTTTGGATAGATGCATATTTGAACTTTTTTTACGTCGGATACTTGTGAATACTAACCTCACAAAGGGGTAACTCATTGCTGTGTATGTGACTTTCATTGACATCAGAAGTAAGGCTATTCCCCCAAACAAACTTGAATAGCACATAATATATAATTCAATGATTTGTTTTGGTTACATAACATTTTCTTATGTGTATGTGGCTTCTAGAAATTTAGTCTTTTATTTAGCATTTAGTGATCACTGTGTCAGGCACTATGCCAGTTGATGGGGATTGAAAGATAAAATCTTAAAATGTACCTGCCCTCAAAGAGTTCATATTTATTGGAGACCACAGACACTTAATCATATAATTGTAGGTCCTTAATATTTTCCAAAAGAGCACATAATTGGCTGAATTATAGAGGTAAGAAGATGATGCTATGAGAAGCTTTCAGAGAGTCATCTAAACTAGACCAAAACAGAGATCAAGAAATATCTTTGGAGTACACTTTTGAGATGATATTTGAAGGATGGTAGGAAATTGGCCAGACGGGGTGAAGACTGCAAATGGGTATGATGCTGAGGTAAGGAATGACATGTGGGAACTCACATATATGTGAAACAATGCTTTTGGGAAATGTATATGGTTCCTGGATAGAAGTAAAATGGTAAAAAGCCCAAATACTCCTCTAAGGAGTTGTAATTTAGTATGCAAGATACTAGAGAACCACAGAAATATTCTAAGCAGAAAGTCACATGAAGTTATATGTGTTCCAGAAAGATCAATCTATCAGCCATGTGACCATTAAATAAGAGGGGTTAAGATTAAAAAGTGGGAAAGGTGAAAGCCTGAACTACGGTGGTGTACGATTTGAGAGATGGGGACAGATTGAAGACACTGAAATGTGCTCACGTATCTGTATAGCCAATAGTGAACATCAATTAACTACCATCATCGTCAAGCAAGATTTTATCATTGTTGCTTTAACTTCCTTCCAGAAATTCTACAAAATGTATGAAAATATTGTCTCCTTATTTTTAATAAGTTTCTATCTCTTTGCTAACGTCATCTCTTTTCTTATTTATTGGTTTAAAATCAAACGACAGCACGCTTCATGTGTGAATGTTTTTATAGAAGGATCTTTCAACCTGAAGTCTAGTCAAGTTATAATCTAGCAGATTCATTGTGGACATGCCTAATACAATGTTTTATTAGCGATCTAATTTTTACACCATTTTTCAATGAGCTGGTAACCAATGTGTGAGTTTACTCTTCCGAATGTGCTTTTTAAATGTTAATTGGGATTGGCACACTGAATGACTCAGCTGTTCTAACTGGCAAACATAGAGATGTGGAGAAGCATCTGATTATACACACCCGGAACTGTGTTGCTCACCATACATCTGGGAAACGCCAGTTGGAGAGTACAGGAGTACTGAAGAAAGCTGATGTCAATTTAAAATGAAATCAATAAATTTGATGGGACAATATCCTTGTTAGTGCTATTGTCCTAATTTGCCATATTTTTGTTCAAATTTGGCATGAATTAAATAGACAAGTTAGATAAATTCTCTGTGCCCTAGCTTCCTCATCTATAAAGGTTTTTATGCGGTTAAATTAATTTTCACTTAGGGAGGAAGCAGAGTCAAGAACACAAACTTTAGATTTCACAGACAAAATGCCTGGCTAAAATTCCACCTTGACCACTAGTATCTGTGTGACCTTGTGCAAGTTACTTGCCCTCTCTGTACTCAGTGTCCTCATTTGTCAAATATGGATAAGAATAGTACCTATTTCATAGAGTTGTTGGAAGATTAAACAAGTTAATATTTACAGAGCGCTCAGAAATAGCCTGGTATATAGTAAGTGCTATATAAGTGTTTACTAAATATATAAAACTAAAAATGGGGAAAAAAGAAAATAATTCAGTCTCAATAAAAGCTTGTTCCTTTCGCTTTCCTTTCCAAATGTCTCAAAAAAACCTTTAAAAAATCTCCTTTGGACGAAATATAATATATGATTTAGGTCGGATAGTGATCAGAGGAAAAGAACACTTCTTTTAAAAATAGTTTTTCACATCTTTCCTTTAAAATCTCTTTCAGGTGTATTATACATATGAATGAATATTTATGTCGGAGTGTGAATTTGTGTATATATATCAATGTTTATAGACATAAATAAACGTATTTTATATAAAAATGTATGTCCAAGGACCTCTGATTGCGTCCTTTTCTATTATATAACCCCTGCGATAGCATTAGTTTCTAAAAGGCTGGTCAACCAATACTGCATTCTGGTCTAAGCGTCTTTTTTCTTCTGTTCATTGACAGAACAGAACTGGAGACGAAAAGAATCAATAGTACTCTAATCTTGTTCTGATCTATCTTGCTTTCCAAAAGAGGAATAGTGTTTACGTTAGCGTATTTGGTAAGTGAGAAGCAGATTTTTTTTGAAGACCTGCTTTTAAGGCCAAATTTGCTCAGGGTGGGGCCCTGCTCTTGGCTTAGACACCACATTCACTACTGGCCCCTCAGCTGGAAAACACAAATGGCCAATTATGCTGTGACCAGTTGCTGGACTGTTAACGGCCTGCAAAATGAGAAGGTTTGCAGCAAACAACCTTTAAAATGCTGGAGGATTGTAGGTGTCAAAGGATTTCCATCCCACGGGAAATATTTTATCACAATGCAAATCTTTCCTGACTTCTAAATTGGAGGCACTCTGGTGACTATTTAATTTGGCAATAATTAGGGTGCCCCTGTGAAATGAGAACGAACTATCCTGGCAAGAAAAAAAAAATCATAGGCATTTTTTGACTATTTAAGCACCCCAATACTGGTAGGTAACGATGTGGCTAGATAGTTTCCCCCAAGATTTTGTCCAGCGTTTTCATCTCTTCAGTCCTCAGTTTCAGTTCGGCATTATTTGACGGTTGATGGTAACTTTTAAAATTTCGGTGCTTTTCATGACAGCTGAGGGAGGCGAAGGGAGGCTGTATGGGAGAGTCCAAAGGAGAAGTGTACCCTGTGCTATATCTCCTTTTGAAGACAGTACTCCACATTTTAAGATTTTTGACATCAAATGTGCAGTACAATCGCCATTACAGTAAATGTTATGTGTATGTGTTTTCTACAAAGAGCTGTTAGCTTCTGCCTTCTTTTCTCCAATTTCCCTTCTCCAGTCCTGGGAGTTCCTCCCTAAATTGCCACCGGAAACTGTCTAAATCAATGGGGAGGTGATTACAAATGATCGCCCACCTGCTGCGTGTAAAGAGTTTCACAGCAGGGCTAGCCTCCCCCTTTGCATTCATTTTATTCCCCTCTTCCTCCATGCCTGCCTCTGTGGGGAGGCAGTTTTACATCCTTATTTCCTTCCTCCAGCGCGCGGTGTGATAAAGATGTGGTTCTACGTTGTCATGCGATCTTCTGGTTGCTTTTCCTCTTCTGGTGGAAGAAGTGTCCAAATACTCAAGATCTACTCCAATTATTTTCTTGATGGTCATTTTGCAAGCTTACCAGATCTTTCCAAAGTTCTAGAACTTCTCATTTTTACCAATCACTGAAACATTTTCACCACCCATTTTAGCAAATTAAAATTGTGGGGGGTACAACTAGAGTAATGGCCATATTTATTCATTATTCTACAAGAGTCTGTTAAGCAATTAGTACTTTCTAGAAACACCACGACTTAATTAAGGTGAACCACTCCTACATTTGGATATTTGATATTTTGGCAATTAATTATATTACTCCTTTTATTTGTCTCTCTCGTGGTAAGAAGTCTTGCAGCATGAATGACCTCATTAATCATATCTCTGTTCAGAGACCCCCAACCTGCATATTCTTATTTTTAAAAATTTTATTTTTTAATAAGAATTGTGTATATTTAGTGATTTATGTGATTTGGCGCACATATACATAGTGATATGATATGATTACCACAGTCAAGCTAACTAACATACCATCTCTCACATAGGTACCTTTTTTATTTTGTGAAAGGAGCACCTGAAGTCTACTCTCTTTGCAAACTTTCAGTCTTCAATAATTATTCACTACAGTTATCATCCTGTACATGGGCTCCTAGACTTCTTCATCCTGCATGAATAACAACTTTGTACCCTTTGACCAGTGTCTCTCCATTTCACCCACCTTCCTGCCCCTGGTAACCACTGTTCTAGTCTCTGCTTCTAAGTATTTGACTTTTTAAGATTCCACGTATGAGTGAGACATGAAGTTTTTTTTTCTTTCTTTGTCCCCTTAACCCTTATTTTCTACAATTTGAGGGGAAGAATAGCTCTACGAGTATACAGAAGATTCGGCCATTCCACTTGTTAGGAAAACCTGGGCATAGACGATGGTCAGTAAAAGACTAAAACCGAACCGACAAAAGATAAAACTCACAGGCCTGGACCTATTTGGGTTTCTTAACTCTGTGGGGCTTAGGATGGCGGGTGTGAGGCCTGCCAGGAGGACTGTGATGCTAATCACTTTTTAAATTCCCTTCCTGGAGCATAGGCTTTGGAATCGGTGAGATAAGAGCTTTGATGATTTTTTTTTTTTTACTTTTCAGAAAGGGCAATTTAGGGCTGCAAGGGAGCTGGCCTTTGAAATCAGGGAAAAGGAAGCTTAGGGAGGCTAACATCAAATAAACCCATAAGAATAAGAGCAGTGCAAATAAAAAGACTGTATCTGAGCAAGCCATGAGCGCTCCTCTTTATAATGCCTGGGGTGATTTGGGGTTCATTCATGAAGAGTCTCCACACTGTGATCAAGATTAGAGCACTGAATCCAGAGACTATTGCACCAAATTTTGGTATGCTGTGCAGAGTTCATTTATGTTGTTGTTGTTATTTGCAAGCCCACTTGATACTGAATGAGACAGGCCCCAGTTTGACTCCTGGGCAGTTAATTATCTATCTGACCTTCCATAAAGGTTGGCTTCAGTTCTGTGTCTTGCAAATGAGAACGGTAATATTCACTTCATAGTGTTGCTGTAGGATTTCAACACATCTATACAATATGCTTAGTGCTAAAGGAACACGCTCTTTCCCTCCTACCTTTCCTATTTTAGGACCTTCTTAAGAACTTACTTTCGACTTAAAAATTAAAGCATTTTCTAAAGAAATGAAGGACTACCCTTTGGTTACTGACTATACGCTTTAGAAAGATGTGACAGAAGAGTCTTTCAATAGCCAATAATATAGAATTAATTGGAGGCACGATGATGAATAGTTTTGAATGGGTAAGTGGCAAATTAAACTTCAGGAATGCCCCCAAATGATGGCGTTAAGCCTACAGAAAGATTAAAAACACGGATTTCAGCAGGTGTATGCATCTTTTAGGACTGTTGGTTATTTCTTTGTGCGGAAGACGTTAAGATATTTTTCTTATTTCTTGCAGCAGAGAATCTAGGGGAAAGCTCGAAGCTTGAGGAGTCAAGTTCCAGTAAATGCTCTATGCTGATGGTTCTTTCTTTAGTTTTGAGCTACTTCAACACTGCCTCCTGGTGGTAGAGAGAAGAGTATTTTATAAACAAATTAAAAGGCCGAGGAGGAATTGGTTTAATTAAGTGGCATTCATAAAGGTTCCAAAGGAGAACTAAACTCTAAGAATGAAAATGGGAACAGTGTCAAATCAAGTTAATATATGTTTCCTACTCTGGGCAAGAAACCATGTTAGCACCATGATGGGCTGGATTTGGAGAATCCTTTTATAAAATATGAGCAATGGGTGTTCCTTTGGCAAATGATAGATTTAATGAGAAATGGTCACAGATTGGTTGAACGCAGGAGATGGGGATTATTTCATTTTAAGTGTTTTTGGGAGGAGCACTATTTTTCCCTGTAGTCATTATAGTAAACTGGTGAACACCCAGGGAATTCAGTCAAAGATTAGGAAAATACCAGAGTTGAAAAAGATAGTAAACGTCTTTTAAGTCCAACTCTCCTATTGTATTAAATGACTGGCCCAAAATCACAAGGGCACTTAGCGGCAGATCTTAGGGCCTGGAATAGTCATTGTTCATTGAGCCCTTATTAAGTGCCGGGTATTGTGCTAGATAATAGAGGTTATAGTGATAAAAATTAAATATAGTCCCTGTCCTAATGGAGCCATCGGCACTTTGATAACCAGAGCCATTGTCTTCTGTGAGAAGACTATAAAAGGATTGATCTTCAAAACTGATATTTAATTGCTTGGAGATAGCATAAGGTTGAGCAGTGAAATTCTCAGGAATTTAAATTCCTTAGGATAAGCAGAATTCTGCCTCTGCTTAATTTGTAATTGTCAAGAGCAATGATGTCAAGCCCTTGTAGAAGATAAAAAATGAAATCTTTAACAATCAAGTAATAACGGATGGATCTCATTTTCACATTACTAGTCTATGTCTATAAGTTTGGGTGTGTCCAGAAACTCTGGTCCCCACAGAAGAAAGTCAGTACTTCCTCATTTTAGCTAACATGGAAGAAGTTTACCTGTCACTGCTTAAAGTCATTACCCCATGCAGCACTGTAATTGCCTAAGTGTGAAATTGGTGTATTAGTTCACAATATATTTCATCATAATGATCACTATGGTTAAATAATAGTAAATGGACTCTATCCTTTTCTAATAGTGTAATGAACTCCCATTGCATTTCAATATAGAGGATCCAATTATCTCAGAAATCACTGGTGATAGTTTTTAGATTTTTGTGTTTATCTAAGCAGAGAAAAACACTTTAGTTTTCTTTTTTTTTGTCCTGCCCTCTTCCCTCCCCACTTTGCTAAACCAAAACAATATGGCTCAAAGGAAGTTCTCCCTTAGCTTCTTAGCTTTAATCTAATTTTCCTGGATGGTGAGGGGGCAAGTGATTACCAAGTACTCGTTTCATCGACAATTTAAGGATTTAGGGTTTTTACACATGTATTATAAGGATTTAAAGCACATAGAGCTTTATTTTCCATTATGTAAGATATTTTTGCCAACTTGTTTTGAACAAATATCTCTTTGCTTTTGCACATATTTGAAGAAGTATCCTGTTGGCCGTGAGTGATACCTATCTCTCACGGGAGTGTTTTAGGAAGCCAGTATGATAACCCAGCTAAAATGCTTAACACAGTATTAGACAGTTATGTGCCTAATAAATAGTAGCAATTTCTTTGGTTATTTGAGAACATAATTGACAAATGAGCTAATAACTGTCAATCAGCAGAAGTCCAGATAGGCAAGTGGCTATCAGGCCATCACACTGCAGATATCATGGGTCCCATCATAGGGAAATTTGTGCCCAAGGTATACAATTGTGTCCATGGTAGGGGTGGATAAGATTAGAACAACCACATAATTATTGTGAAATTGTGACGTAAGATGGAAATCTCAGTCATTGGGGACTGTGGGCACAAACTAGGCTATTTTAGGGCATGATTGATACATAAATGTGGGAAGAAATCCAACTTTGGGAACTGGAATCTCAAATCAAAGCAAACCAGTTGGAAGTGATCCTTGCATAGGGATACACAACCCTCCATAGGGCATAGGGGCCAACACACCTTCCCAAGTCTTCATCAGGACTGCGCACCTCCCTGCTTTGTCAGCGCTCCATTAACAAGGCTAGAGGGATGAGGGGCAGGACCGGCAGTTGGTTCAGTTGTCCAACGGCAGAGTCAAAATTGGTTAGGAAAAAGGAGACTTATAGAATCCAGAAAAATGGGTGTCTGTGCATCTTAGAAAACTGGCCATAGAAAACTGGCCATTGAAAACTCCATGAAGAAACTGATCCCGAAGCAAAATATAGCAGTCCCTGTGTCCTAGGAAAAAGAAAAAGAAAAGCAAGGATTTAGAGTCAAGATTTTGTATTTGATTTCTTACTCAATCTTGAACAAAGTACTTACCCTCTCTGAGTCTTAATATTTTTTCTCTGTAAAAACAGTGCATATTAAAAGTACAGAGCTATTGTGGCAGATGAAGATGTGTGTGAAAGCAGGTTGTAGGCCGTAAATCCTATAAAATACTTGTCATTATTTCTTTTTACCCACTCTTCCCTGTTATGTCTTTCTTGATCCTTCTCCCTTTCTTTCTGACCAAAGAACACACATTCTCCTTCATTCGGAAGACAGCAGGTTAGACCAATGCCATCTCCCCTCCTATGGGCTTTGGCAGCAGGAGTATGTGAATATCCACTGGCTTGTGCCCTGTCAGGGCTACCTGGGAGGGAGCTGCACAGGCAAATGGACAGAGGCCCTGGCTGAGGGGCAGTAACCTAGGAGCCAGGGAGCTCAGATTCTAAACCCCTTAGCTCTTGACCTCTCTTTCCTTGCTCTCAGCAGACTGAAGACTGTACCTGCCACAGAGCTACTTCCCAAATAGGTAGGGGACCCAGGAGAAACTCTTCTTTTTATTGGATGTTTTCTTCCAACTGAAGATCCCCTTAAGTTATCTGCCCTCTTCTAATTTCGTGGTTTATTTATAGTTTTATTATTATAAGGCTCTTTCCATTTAGAATACCAAGTGGCTTCCTTTCTGTGGGCTGAGACCTCCTCTGCCATCCCGCACCTGTGGAAATGAGAAGAGAGAGGCTGTCTTATTCCAGGGGCAGGGAGGGGTCCCTGTGAATGATGCAATGATTTCTTAGGGGAAGGGAAACACATTTGTGTGATTTTTATATATAAAATCCATCCAAAGTTGTGGAAACAAGGGGCGTTGCAGAGGAATTTGAGATTATTCTCTGATGAGAAGAGGACCATGACATCACAGAGGAGGGATCTGCATCAGTTTCATTGGAGTTTCATTGTAGTCAGGGCCTGTTGCCTAATTTCACTCTTAGGTGGGGTTAAACAGTTTAAAACTTACGTCTGTCTGCATGTCTTGCTGCTGACAGTTTGGCAAAAGACGGAACACAAGGTATGACCATCAAAATAAATTTATGGAGGGATTGTTATTTGCTATTGTCATTGTTTTAATAGTTGCTTTGGGATTCATATTTTTTCTTCACTCTAATAGTGATTTTTATGATACTGAGCTACAAACCTTTCACTCTGGTCTGAAGCAAAACACATTTTTCTTTCTTTCACAAATGATAATCACAGAATGTATGTGGTTTTCCCACACGGAGGAATTATTAAGTCAATGCAGTAACTTTCTCGATTGCACACATCTTCACTGTCCTGACCCTCTGCATTCCTGTCCCCTTTGTTGCTGGCAGATGTTTCTCAACATCCAAACCCAAGACAAAAAGTTGGAAACAGATTTTTCCCCAAGGATGTTCTTTTCTACTTTCAGGAAAATGTTTTATTTTTCCTCCACCCAGGCTGGATGGTGCTGAACCTTCAGCAAATAGAAGAGATTTCTGGATTCATCTAATCCCAACTCCTTATTTTTCAGGTGAGAAAATAGAGTCACAAGAAATGAAATTATTTGATCAATATTATAGTTAGTGTGAACTAGTGCAAAAATCCAGTCTGATGTACTTTCCATTTCCATTTGATTAATTTGCTACCATCTTTTCTTAACTCCAGGAGTACTCTCATAATTAGTTAAGCCAAGGATTCTATCTATCTATCTGTCTATCATCTATTATTTATCTTTTTTTTTTATTGTGTTTGGCATCATGGATAATGCTAGGACATGAGATAGAAATAAATGAAATAATATATCTGTTTCTCCTTCCACTGTGGCATATGAGGCAGTGATTTGTAAACCTTTTGGTGAAAACCTTGACTAACTTTTGTGGGGTCTAAAGAGTTTAACTCTTTATACACAAGAGGAATCAAGAAAATATTTCTCTCCAAAGTGAGGTCAAGTTTCTATCTGTCGGCCCTTCCTTCCGTTGGCGGGCCATGGTTGGTCTGTCCTAGAGTGAGATCTCTCTTTTTGTGAAGCTCTTTTTACATACATTTTAGAGGACTGGTTCTCAACTAGGGGTGACCCCTCTCCCCAGGGGACATTTAGCAATGTTTGGAGACCTTTTTGCTTATCACAATTTGGGGGAGGGAGTGATATTGGCATTTGTGGATGGAAGACAAGGATGCTCCTAAATATCCAATAATACACAAGACAACCCCTCACAACCAAGAATTATCAAGTCTAAAATGTCAATCATGCTGAGATGGAGAAACCCTGATCTAGGCAGTTGTCTTTCCCCTGTGTCCGTGAGAGCTGTGCCTGCTCCACACAGCACCAGCACGGGTATGAAATATAATCTGCTGTCTATTATTCTTCCCAACAACCACTTCTACAAGATACCTGGGTGAATAGTAGATTTTACTGAAGAATTAGAGCCATGAAGGGGATGAAATCACAGCCCCTCATAGTGAGAAACCAAACAGATAACTTTGGATATCTCTTTCCTTAACAGTCCTTCAACTCTTCTGCCTAAGGCATATTTTCATCTACCACCTTTCTCCATAGACTATAGCCTCCTTCCTGGTGGCTTAGCTCCTTCCTCTACACAGGATTCCTCACTTTCCTCTTAACCAGGGTCTCCTTCCCTGAGCTCCTTCTTGGAAGTCTAATTCTTCTCACTTTTTTTTTTAATGGGGAATAATTTTGCTCTCCACTTGTGTCTGGCTGTCTTTTGTATTAGTCAGGATTCTCCAGAGAAACGGAATCAATAGACATAAATCTAGATCCATTGATCTATCTATCTATCTATCTATCTATCTATGGAGAGAAACTGACTGATTAAAGAATTGGCCTATGTGATTGTGGGGCTGGAAAATTTGAAGTCCACAGAGCGGGTCAGCAGACTGGAAACTCAGACAGAGTTTCTATGTTGCAGTTTAGAGAGAGACTTCCTTCTTTTTTGGGAAACCTCAGTCTTTGCTCTTAGGGCCTTCAACTGATTGGATGAGGCCCACCCACATTGTAGAGGGTATATTCCTCTGTGTTCTCCAGAGAAACAATCAATAGTGTATATATTACGACGTATATATATATATATATATATATATATATATATATATATATATACATACAGAGAGAGAGAGAGAGATTTATTATAAGGAATTGACTCACATGCTTCTGGGGATTGAGAAGTCCCAAGATCTGTAGTCAGCAAACTGGAGACCCTAGAGAGCTGATAGTATACTTCTAGTTCAAGTCTGAAGGCCTCAGAAGCAGGAGTGCCAATGATGTAAGTTCTAGTCCAAGTCTGAGGCAGTAGAAGACCAATGTCCCAGCTTGAAGGTAGGCAGAGAGAGTGAATTCTTTTCTACTCAGCTTTTTCTTCTCTTCAGGCCTTCAAAGGATTGGATGAGGCCCACCCACATTGCAGAGAGCACTCTGTTTTACTGAGTCTACTGATTCAAATGTTCATCTCATCCAGAAGCACTCCCATAGACACACCCAGTCGAGCTGATACATTAAATTAACCATCACGCCATTCCGTATCCAAAGCCCCAGTAATGTGCTTGGCTACTCAATGAACTTGGACTTTAGCTTGTAGGAAGTTGTCAAGGGATGACACTATTTTTCCCCTTCTTTCTGCTACTTCTGTCTGTGTAAGAGAAGAGAATGGTATCAGGATTTATTTCCCTAATGCAGAATTATGCTAAAGTCTTTAGAAGGCAGTGGTGGCAAAGTAAGTTTCCTTTAAATAAAACGATTTATTTTGCTTATCTCTCAGTTACAATTATAAGTTAGTTTGGTGGAGTCACTTCCTTTAATTTGGGGATCCTTAAGAGAAAACTCTCAGTTGTATTTTGTGGCATTGGGACAAAGACCCTTATTTATCATCATTATCAGTTTAATTATGAATATTTGATGTCAACGTGTTTTTCCTGAAAGAGCTCAGGACATTTTCAGGTCAATGGTGAATTGGATAGTTGATATTATATTCTATTACTTTACAATTATCATATAATTCATAGTCAATTATATCATTCTAGTTGCAAATATTCAACTAATATTCTGTCTCCATTCCTTCTTCTGCTCCCAGCAACAGAAGTCAGTCATGAAGAAAAAAATCAAAAGACCAGCAGTTTTTCCATTTGGCCCCATATTGAATGTATTTATCAACACCTAGATTTAGCTCAGCAAATCCAGTTCAAATTGAGAAAGCTTCCTTCTTTTTCCAGCTACATTGCCACTCCTATAGGTCAAATTCTTGACACAGCACCTGACTTATGAGGATCTCCTCCTTGTCCTCTCCTTCAACCTGTCCTACTTACCTCTAAGTCACCTTTCTCAAACTTGACTGTGATCAAGTTATTACTCTTCTCAAATATCCCTTGTACTGGTCATCGCCTTCTAAATAAAAGTTCAAATTTTAACCTCACACACAAGACCCTCACACAGAAGTGGATCCAGGTTCTGATATCTGCACTTAACTTGGCATATGATAGGCACTCCTTCAGTATTTGGTGACTGAAGGTATAAACATGGTGTACAGACCTGGGGTGAGGGCTTGGCTGGATGATGAGCCTTACATTCTTGGTTGATGGAGAACAAACTTTAAAGAAAAGAGCTTTCACTCGTCTATTCTACAGTATCTATCAAAATTTGCAAAGTTTCTTTAATTATTTTCATCATAATCATACTAATATTGGGCCAGTCTACTTTCTTTGCATTTGGATGAAGCTACGCCATTTATTTAGAGCGAGCTTCAGCAACATGGGTTCTCCATCATCTCCCTCAAGCAAGGTTTCTGTCTTCAGGACTTGACTTCTCTAGCTGATTTCTCTCTCACCATTTACATGTTACTTCCTCTCTGAAAAACAACTTGAAAACCCTTGGAACAGCTGATCCCTTTCAGTTTGAAACTTGTTTTTACTTCTATGCTTTGCTCACCCAGAGATTATATTTATGTTTATATATTTCTTAGGTAGTAAGGTGCCAGGAAAGTCCCTTTGAGTTACTGACAAGGAGCATCTACACAACTCTACCCTCAGCTCCAGAAGGAGCAGATCTAGTTGCCTGGAGTTGCTTTGGCAGTCTCTTTGAGGAGGCAAGCTCCCTTAGGTGCATTTCTCCATCGCTGCAGAACACCTGTCCCCGCACTGTGAGGGTTTGTGTGTGCGGAAGTGAGTAAGGTGGGAATGGGGAACATAGTCTCCTGGAGCCTGAGGATAGCTTCCTTCACAAGGGTGGACAAATAGACCACCATCCAGGTACACAAGAAAAGAGAGAGTGATCAGATTCTCTACATTTTGAGATGTTAAAGGGATAAGCTTCTTTGGAAGCTAGCTATGAAACCCTGGGGAGGGAAAGGGGTTGTCATTTTAAATCCATGGGATGGTAGGTGTGGGATGAAGTGCTGAAGACTTAAATAAACTTTCTAATGGCAGGGACCTTGTCTGGGTTGTTGACCATTGTACCTTCAGAGCCAAACATAGTACCCGGAACATGGTCAACACTCCACATCCTGTAGGCACATGATGAAGATTTATTATGTGAATAAATAAATGACCCAGCACACCCCAGTTTGGCTGATTTGGAGGCACTGTGCATTTAAACACAAAAAGCTGCAACCTTGCAGATACATGGCCAGAATACCTCAAGATGGGTTTGGAATTGAATGAGTGGGTCCTCTACAAAGACCACAGTTCAGGAATCTGGATCAGCAAGTGACCCTCTCTATGTGACTATCCAACCACTTTTCAACCTCACCTTCATATTAAGAATCATGAGCAGTTGTGGGCTGTTGAGATTATATCTCTGGCTCTGCATGAGTGTAGAAACCTGCTTGATCTTTACTTTTGGACTGTACAAGTTCTTCGAGTTCTTTGGGAAATCCAAGTAAAGCCTCAGGAGGAAGATCTTGGACTTCTTCCTGCCAAAAAACACCTGTGTTTTAATGTTATTACATAAACACGTAAGAGAACTGTGACTGCATTTGTGCTCTGAGTTTGGGGAGCAGTTCTTACTGATTGAATAAATAGAAGAATAAATGAGACCAAGCTGGTAATAAGGTATAAGTCACAAAAATTGACAAGCAGTGCCTCTGCTTTCCTAGTGCTATTTATCAGCAGCTGAATCCTCCTTCACTCAATCAGAAATGTAGCACAGATTACACAGAAACTTTATATACATGCTAAAACACCTGCCACATGCAATGGGACTGAAAACTGGGTGAGGTGGAAAGAAGACTGAATTGGGCTCAGGCTGCCTGGCCTTTAGATCTTATAGGTAGCTCTGCCATGTGACTGTCATGTGATGCTAGCCAAGTCACTTCATTCTCTGAGATTCTCTCCTTTCTCCTCTGAAAATTGATGAGGATAGATTAAATGATCTTTTCCTTTCAAGGCTTAAGATTCTTTTATCCCTTGAATGGGACATTTTGTCAAAGAGCTTCTTCTATCTTGGCTCTAAGAGTAATTTTTTATAGGCTATGCTCTGGCAAGTGAGAAACTGAAAAGAGAGGATTAGTGGCTATAAAACTGAAATGGTTTATGGGCTTTTAAAAGTAGTATTGTTCAGCATATTTTATTCATACAGCAAAATTTAGTGATGAGCTCATCATTTCCATTATAAATTGAATATTTCTTGGTGTTTGTAAGTTGATTGGAACATTTTACTTAGAATTGAACCTTGCCAAGAAGATTTCCAGCAGCTTTTAACAAAAAAGTGATGTCCTCCATTAGGTAAGAGACCAGAGGAAAAATTAAATATATACAAAAACACCAGTGACTTTAAAAACCAGGTACATACCTTCACAGGCCATTTAGAGAATCTTCTCCTCCTTATCTTGTCAAAGGCTAATACTTGAAGCCAAAGGAAGAAATCTAAGGAACGATTAAAAGGAAGGAAGAGTGTACATGATTAAAAAAATAAACAAAGGAGAAAAGAAATAAACAAATGCAGTGTTAGTTAAGAATTTAGGTTCTGAAGAGAGATCAACCTTCTGGATTTGAACACCAGTTCCGCCAGTTCATAGTTATCTGACGGACAAAGGGAAGACCTAAGGCAGGATTCTCCGGGTTAAAGTTAAATGTCAAGGTTGTACTGCACACAAGAGAAAAAAAGAGATACACTCTTATCATCTTAAATCCCAAAGAATAGTCGGAGCCTCATAGCTAAAATAAAAACACAATCCAACTTTACAATCAGATGTTGGCTCAGTAGGTAGAAAAAAGTGAGAAAAGAAACACAGGATGTGGCAAGAACCGGCTCCCAGGGCTCTTCAAAACTGCTCAGACTGCAGCCTAGCAGAAGACAGGCCTGACTGGATGGAGCTCTTTGGAGACTGAGAACAATGATGAGAACTTAAGGCTCTGTCAGGGTGGTCCCATTTTAATCAGGACAAAAGAAATTCTTTTGTAGGATTTTGAATGTTTATGATACGAATTCTGAAAGCTCAACATAGGCAATACATCATCTTAAAAGGAACACTGGACTTCCAGTTGGAGAATCATGACACATAAGATTACTTGAAAACACTTCCTAATAAAAAAAAAATCCTATAAATGATGGCACTTGACTTCTAGTTAGAGAATTATGACAGACAAGATTACTTGAAAACACTTCCTAATAAAAAATCCTATAAATGATGGATAAAATATAACAAACATTCCTTTTAAATGCGCCACTGAGCTCACAAGAATGTAAAGTATGTCTGCGGGGGTTAAAAGCAAAGCAAGACGGAAAGTCAGGTTGCTGGGCACATAGGCAACTACTAAAACTTCTCTGGGCGTTAGGAAGGTAGGGGTAACTATCCACTCAGGGACAGGAAAGAAAACCTTGAACCTATGCCTTGTTGGTAGTTGGAACCGACACCTCTCATTGGGTCCAGAACCTGTGAAGATCTGCATCCAAAGTGAAAGATTGGACTTGTAGAAAAATCTACCCACCAGCACAGGTTGATAGCAAGAAAATCTCTCTCCAACTGGGCTGTGGGTAGGAAAAAAAAGTTTCCACTGATAATTTATTTATACTGCAGACTTATTTCTTCTGAGTTTTGATACCAGAAACATTTGTTTCTACCAGCAATTCATTGAAGAAACAAATGCAAAATCACTATGGAAAGACTGGCATTCATCCTATTCTGCAGGAGATTTCCATAGATTCAACCCTAAGGACAATGAGCTCACAATGTAAAATTTCAAAACACATTAAGAAACAAACAAACATGAGAGAATCAGCAGACACAGGATTAGGCAACACTCCAGTGTAAGAACCTTAGGTAGAGAATTACGGACTTGGGGCTGGCCCCGTGGCTTAGTGATTAGGTTCACACACTCCACTTCAGTGGCCCAGGGTTTGCAGACTCAGATCCTGGGTGCAGACCTACACACTGCTCATCACGTCATGCTGTGGTGGCATCCCACATGGAGGAACTAGAAGGACTTTGCAACAAGAATGTGCAACTATGTACTGGGACTTTGGAGAAAAAAAACAAAGAGGAAGATTGGCAACAGATTTTAGTTGAGGGCCAATATTCATCACCAAAAAAAAAAAAAAGAAAAAATCCTTGAACTGTACCGTTATGAATTGTGTACTTGAAAAAGAAAAAAAAGAATTACTGACTAGAGATTACAAAACCATTGAGTTTAAATAATTAAAAATATAAAAAGGAAAGTAAGGGGCAAGCCTGCTGGCGCAGCAGTTAAGTTCCCACATTCCCCTTCAGCAGCCTGGGGTTCACCCATTCAGATCCCGGGTGTGGACATGGCACTACTTGGAAACCCATGCTGTGGTAGGTGTCCCACATATAAAGTAGAGGAAGATGGGCACAGATGTTAGCTCAGGGCCAGTCTTCCTCATCAAAAAGAGGAAGATTGGCAGCAGATGTTAGCTGAGGGCTAATCTTCCTCAAAAAAAATAAAAATAAAAAGGAAAATAAAAATTGAAACTCTCAAAGACAATCAGGCAGATCTGGAAACTGAGTCAAATGAGATTTCTAGAACTAAAAAAATATTGTTGATATAAATATCCAATTAATGGTGTGACAGAGACACATAACTTCACTTCGCCCTTCCATTCTCTTCTTCCTAATAGAATCCCACAGAATGGGCCTGCCTGTAAGAAATAAACAGAAACATTCCCAGCCTCCCTAAATAAGTATTGACTATTAAAAATATTAAAAAATATCAGTGCCTAATTGTGGGGTTTAAAAAACTCAAGGTGTCACTAATTGGCTAAAAAAACACACAAGACAAGAGAGGCTGATCAGAGTGAGATCAGCCTGAACTCCTCGAATTTCTATAGAGGGAGGGGAACCTGCTGATTAATGTTAGATTTTGCTAAGTAAAATTTAAGGGAAGCTCTGAACTGTGAGAAATAAAAGGGTCAATATGTGGTTAATATTTGGGTACATTTAAATAAACATCAACTTTTAAAACAATAATTTGTATGACCTGTGTGATTTACAATATATACAGAATTAAAATATATGACAAAATTAGTATAAAAGACTGGGAGTAGGAAGAAGTTGGTAAGTTGATTAAAAATGTTTTCAGGCTTTTCATTTGTCTGGAAGTTGGTGAAAGTACAATTTGAGGTAGAGCGCAATAAGAATACTTTTACCTGGGGCCTGCTCAGTGGTGTTGTGGTTAAGTTAACGCACTCCGCTTTCGCAGCCCAGGGTTCATTGGTTTGGATCCCAGGTGCAGACCTACACACTGCTCATCAAGCCATGCTGTGGCAGCATCCCACATACAAAATAGAGGAAGATTGGCATAGATGTTAGCTCAGTAACAATCTTCCTCAAGCAAAAAGAGGAAGACTGGCAATGGATGTTAGCTCAGGGCCAATCTTCCTCACCAAAAAAAAAGAATACTTGTACCACTTCTAACTTAACACTAAAAGAATAATAAGTAGATAAATAACTAATCACCCAATGGAAGGGAAATAGTTAATTTAAAAATTCCATCTTAGTGAAATTATAGAACACTTAAACCAAAACAAAAGGCAGATTGCCTCCAAGGGAAGAAAAGTCAACTGAGTGTAGACTTCTCAATAAAAATGCAAGCAAAAAGATGAATACTTCAAGTTCTCTTTTGGAAAGTCAAGTAAAAGTTCAAAAAGGAACAGAGAACAAATGAGACAAACATAAACCAAATAAGATCATGGTCATTTTAAAACCAAATATGTCAGCAATTACATTACATAAAAATGTAGTAAATGTATCTTTTCTAAAACAAAGGCAAGAAAACTGATTTTTTTTCAAAGTTCAATCCTGCTTACAAGAGACACACCTTAAACATAGGAACCCAGGGGGGCCGGCCCTGTGGTGCAGTGGTTGAGTGCATACATTCCTCTTCGGCAGCCCAGGATTTGCCGGTTGGGATCTTGGGCGTGGACATGGCACCGCTTGGAAAGCCATGCTGTGGTAGGTGTCCCACATATAAAGTAGATGAAGATGGGCACGGATGTTAGCTCAGGGCCAGTTTTCCTCAGAAAAAAGAGGAGGATTGGCAGCAGTTAGCTCAGGGCTAAACTTCCTCAAAAAAAAAACCAAAATATATATATATATGTAGGAACCCAGAAACAGTGAAAATAAAAGGATAAAAATATATCATGCAAAAAGTAATCAAAATAAAATCAGACTAGCTACACAATATCAACAAAGTAGACTTTATGACAAGAATTCATATTGAAGATAAAGAGAGATATTTCATAATGATAAAGAGGCCACTTAAACAGGAAGATATTATAATTCCAGTTTTTTGTGTGTGTGAGGAAGATGGGCCCTGGGCTAACATCTCTTGCCGTCTTCCTCTTTCTGCTTGAGGAGGCTTGTTGCTGAGCTAACATCTATGCCAATCTTCCTCTATTTTGTATGTGGGTCACTGCCACAGCATGGCTTGATGAGAGGAGTGGAGGTCTACCTCTGGGATCCAAACCCACAAACCCCAGGTTGACAAGCATTACACACGAACTTAACCACTACACCACTGGGCTGGCCCCTACAATTCCAAATTTTTATGCACCTAATGATATAGCCTCCAAACATATAAAAGACTGATAGAACTGAAGGGGGAATTAGACAGTACACAATCATGGTTGGCAATTTTAACACCTTATTTAACTAACAGAAAAAGACAACAATAAAGATTTAGAAGGTCTGAATGTCAAGATTCAAAAATCTGAGCAACTGGCATGTTACAGAGTGATCGCGGAGATGACATCTCATCACCTTTGCCACATAATGGAACCTAATCATGGAGTGACACCCCATCACCGTTGACTTAGTCTGTTGGTGCAAGTTACAAGTTCACCTGTACCCAGGGGAGAGGATTAGCCAAGGTCATGACTCATTGGGGGTCACCTTAGCTGTCTCCCACAGCTGCGCATGCATTTATTTGATACATGTTTATAGATTGGCTATTGTATATCAGATGTCACGCTAGAGTGAGGACTACTGAGAGAAATAAGCCAGGGCTGTCTGCTCTCAAGGAGCTCCTAGTCTAATGGGAGACCAAGACTCATGGAGATTTAATAAACAATGTGGATGTATAACGACAAGTAGACATAGGAAGGAGAGGACCCGTCCCCATCCCAGTGATGGGGTGAGGGAGGTCAGGAAGACCGCATGGATGAGGGCAAGGCTGAGCTGACTCCAGAAGGATAATTTCTAATTATGCAGGTGGAGGGAGTGGGAAGGACCTCCCAGGAATGGGCACATTCGAGCAAACCCTTCGCGTGCATGTGCAGAGTTGCTGAAGGGCAAGCTTAAAGTGCTTTGAAAATCAGAGATGTCAGAAGAAGGGAGGGGCCTTATACATCTCTTTCAAAGGGTCCATGCCCTTGCATTGTCAGTCACTATCGTTTTCTGACTTTTTTGTCTTTCCAACTAGACTGTGAGCTCCCTGAGAATAGAGATCTTGGCCTATGCATTTTATAACCCCTTTTCCCACCCTTTGCAGCACCGACCCATCTAGTACCCAGTCCTGTGCCGGGCAAATGGGTGCGGATAGAAAAAATGAGCCACAAAGAGCACTGTTTCCTGGGAGTGACTGTTTGTGGTCTGGGACCCCTGGCTTCTTTCCAACCCGGGGACCCACCTGCCACCCCACCCGGACCCTGAGTGTGCTGCTGTGTGGCCTCTCACAGCTGCTGCTCCCGCCCCACCTCAGCTGTGGCTGCGTCACCGGGAGGATGAAGGGATCCCCGTGTACCGTGCACACATGGCGTTGTTTGTGATTAGCGGTCCCGAGGGAAAACTGTCTGCCCAGCCAGAGCTGCTCTTCGTGTTTCATGTTGTTGTGTTTTGTAGGAGGGCAGGGTATGTAGCGAAGGGTTCGGGTGGGGGAGTCGGGTTTGCAGAGGGGGATGACTCGCCTGTAGGCTGCTGTGCTCCCCAAGCAGCAAGGGAGGGACCCTGGCTGTTCCTTTCACTGTCGCCAGGTCTCTGAGCAATTGGGGGAACACCCCCTCCCTTTGCCAAGTGAGCAGTGTTTAGGCTGGGCCTGGCTGGGGAAGCCTGCTGAGTCACTTGGGACTGAAGTAGACCCTGCTGCCGGGCTGGGGGAGGGAGGATAGGCGGGGCGCAAAACCCGAAGCCCCAAAGAACACAAACGAATCCTCTAGCTGCAAACCTTGAACCACAAAACTGCCCTTACGAGCATCAGTGTGTCCTCACACTCGGAGTCAGCTTCTGCCAGTGGAAAGGTGGCAGTGCCCATGCCACCCGGAGGTCCAGGTCAGGAGGGCAGGCAGACTCAGGGCGGGTCAGGAGAATATCTGACAAAAAAAGAGGTCAGCTGTAGGGTTCCCCAGGTTTTCTCAGCTCGATGCACTCTTGCACATTTTGGACTCTACTTCAGTCCTCTGCTTTCCCCACACCCCACACTTCCCCTCTCCTCCAAAAAAAATGAAAGAAAGAAAGAAAGAAAAAGAAACGTTAGATCTCAGTCCAGGATGTGTGTTATTTTGAAAATTAATTGTATTTAATTGTGTTATTAAAAGGAAAACCAGAGCAGATAGATCAAAGCTAAAAGTAAAACAAGGCTTTCTCGGCTAGTCAGAAGGATATAGATGGAGCAATAAGTTACCTGGGACTTAACCTCAGGGTGGGAAAAAATATACAGAAGGAATGTAGCAGTGGGAATCAGGAGCTGGCAGCACCTGTCTGCCCTCTCGCCACCTCCCAGTGTTCTCGTCTGGAGATGGCAGGGCTTGGGCCACGGGATTTCGAAGTTTCTTAATTAACCAATGTAAGGTCTACGCTCAAAGATAACCCCTGAAAGGATTTGCGGTGCTGTGTCTTTAAAAGCCTCTTGGATTTCTGAGCCTGCTGAGTCAGTGGAGTCTGATCCCAAAAGGGATACCTCCAAATTAAAGGATGGGAGCACGGGAAAGGAGAAGAGACACAAGGGGGAGGTGTCTGAGGGCTGGGAAGGGGCGATGAACTGTGAGAAACAGGCTCAGAAATCTGGGGTCTATTTCATGGTTTGTCTCATTAACTCTGGGCATCCGCTCATCCAGGAATTTGCTTTAACGATGTTGTGAGAGGATCAGTTAACACTGAAGGCCCACGTTTCAGACGACTATGCTGAGGCCAGGCGCTGATGGTGATGCTATTTTTCGCCTAGCCCTGCGTGCGGCTTCCAAGGACGAATGGGCCTGCGCACTGTTACAGCGTCCGAGGTAGGGGTGGGCGTGAGGGGGTAAGGGCGTAGAGAAGTGAAAGCAGCGCTGGGAGAACTGGCTACTCGGCTGCTCATAGGCCATCTCCCTGGGGACTGGTAGGATGGGATTTGCTGTCCTGCCCTTAACACCTTCTCAGCAAACAATCCAGCAACAGGTGGATCCACACTTGCTTTGGGGAGCAAAGTTATATGATGGGATTCTGAGGCTCTCTGGACATGCTTTTGGACCGCCAGACATTCTAAATCGCTTTCAAGATATAACCTTCTGCGCACAGAAATCCACCACATCAAAAGGCATGGTTGCTTGTTGACAAGATCGCAAACTGCAAATCACAGACTGAAGTTCCAGCTCTGAGACCTCTTACCTCTGTGGGCCTGCAGAGCTGCAGAGTATGGTTGTGCAGGGTGTTCACTGCCCAAGCACATCAGGCCCCGAAGTGAGTGGGATCTGAAATCCAGCCCCTACTCTGCTGTTTTAAGCCTCGTGCCCTGGCACAAGAGCTGCTTCCACTTGGAAGAAGAGGTTTATTTTTCTTAATAGAGCAGAGACATATGCTAAACCATATGCCCTTGGGATGCAACCCCCTGGAGGGAACTTTTTCTTATTTGCATAAAGGCATCCTATGAGCTAGTGTATGCGGTCAGGGGTGGCTCTGTGACCTTTTATGATCCTCCGTTTCCTCATCTGGGAAGTGAAGCGAGTAAAACACACTTCATGAGATTGTGCAGTGATAAGTATGAACAAGGAGTCGGTAAAGTGCTCACTGGATAATAAATGCTCGGTAAATAGCACCTTCAGTATCATTCTCAGAATATCTACCTCAAGGTTTGTTCTGAGGATGAGTTTTGTAAAAATCATGGAACTACTGGCCTGTGCTCAATTAACATTAGCAGTTTGGCTTTTTTTTGTCCTTTTTTCCCCCTAGTGTTCAATAACGTCATGATAAATAGCAGAAACCATGAATGCGATGGGAATCGAGGAGAGGGAAGACCTTAAAATCAGGGATGGGAAAACCCTTCACGGTAGAGGTAGAATACAAATTGCGCGTTCTATGCAAAGATACTTGGAAGAGAGGCTGCACGAACTGAAGCAATGGGGATGAAACTGAAATTTTTGTCTCGATTCTTGCTATGTCTTAACCCATTAATGAAACATCTGGAAAAGTCTCGAAGGGAGAAAAAATAACATTGGGCAATTAGGGAGCTTCTTTTGAAATGGCAGTGGTTGGACATTCTTCAGCACAGGAGCCTTATCTGGGGAGCCGTGGTGGATTACTGGAGGCCTGATAACTGCTCCCTAAGGAACGTGTCTGAGATCCAGGAGGGCTGGCTGTGGAGCCACAGCTGCACTGCGTAGAGAATATCTCTTTTACGATTATGCTGGTGACATTTCAGCTAGTGGGGAGGGCCGATGGTGGCAGTGAATGGATTTGTCACTATCAATTGATACCCCATCAAATCCGTTCTGTCAACAGGCCTGGCTGCTGCTGATTCTCTAGAAGAGTGACACGGATGTTCTTGTTTCTAGCCCACATTCAAAGGCCCACTTACGTCTAAGATGATAGAGAACAAAAGGATGCAATTTTCCTTCCGCAATTTTAAGGGTAGTGTAAGCCTTGTAGCTTTTCAGATCATCAAATGCAAACATGAAAATTCTTATTTCTCTTTTCCATTTTCCTGCTTCGAGGGTCGGATCTGGAATCTGGTTCTGGCTCTGCCTCTAACTGCCTCTGCTACCTTGGGCCAGTCACTTAACCTCCTGAACTGCTTTTTCTTCATTGTTAAATGGTAGAACTTCCCTTACTGTCCTTTCTAAGGGAGATCTTTGCCCCCTGTTATTCTTTATAGCACCATCAATTTTATTTCCTTTCTAGGACTTTTCAAAAGTTGTAAATACTTCATGTATTTATTATTATTTTACTGTTGAACACCCTGCCTCACTGTCTAGCAAAAGCTGTACCTATCCTGTACACTGTTGCATCCTCAGTCCTAAAGATGGGCCCTTAGCACATGGGAGCTAATGAGAATATTTGTTTAACAAACGAATCGATTACATTAATTAAGTATATGGAAGGGATTTTTTTGAAAAGAGTTTATGCATAAATTTAAGTCATTATTATAATCTTTGTTTGCCTTTTAGTATTTATTTTCGCTGTCATTTTTCCTGCTAATTCACTCTGGGGTAAAAGGTAAATTGGATGAGTGCCCGCAATCACTTGTGTCACAACCACGTAGACTGTAAAAATCTATGAGCATTTTCTACCCAAGGTTATTTCGTGTGCTTTACGGGGTGTGACTTCTGCCCTTAGGTCTTTTTTTTTGCTGTCAGCCACAGAGCCCTAATTCTACCCTAAGACATTAACTTATCTGTTTAAGATCTTATATCTCAAGTGCAAATAACAAAGGATGGAGTGAACTCATTCATACATTACCAGTCACTGACAATGTTCATTAAGCTAAGGAGCACTGTCATTCAGTAAAACCACGTGCAAGGATCTAATGTAAAGAAATCACACAGACACATATACACATGCACAGTGCCTTATGAACAAGCAATCCATGCAGGCATGGGGCTATGTGATTCCATTTATAGAAAATAATTACGTCTTTTAAGGAAACAGAATCTGCAGAGATACAGTTCAACTATCACCAAACCTGTTTCATTGTTCACTAGTCAATTTGAAACTAAGGAATATATCTCCTTCAGGGGAGATTTCTAGAAGAGGTTGCTTTTCTTTGCTTAATTTTACAGATACGTAACTAAAAGGGTCTTTTAAGCTTTGATTCCTGCCCCTAACTGGAGAAATAGTCTGCTCCCAAATTCAACCTTCTGCTTCTTGAAAAGCAGATAACTATTTGCTACTTTAAATTCATAGTATTTCCATTTTCAAGATTAACAACCACCACAAAAATAAAAATCTAGAAGTCCCATCTCAGACACATCTCGTGTCACGCAAATCAAGTATGTTCACAGCCTAAGAAGGTTTGTAAATAAAAATAAGCAGAAACTGCAAATAACGGTTTCAGTTTACACATCCGTATAGTTCAGACATTATGGTAGGTGTTTGCAGGCGTACGTATTTTTAGTCCTTTTTTATAAGGTTATTCTTGAAGATTGAATCAGACAATACCCTGTAAATGCTGTTATCTAAACAGCTAGCCCTTTACCAAAATCCACTCTCTCCTTTACTCCAGCGACAGAGATGCAGCTGTGTTCCTCTTCACTTGCTTAAAAAAAACTTTCTGATTCTGTACTTACTCTTTTTCTCTGCTTCCTGATGAAGGAAAGGATGCTGCTCCAGCAGACATGGAAGCCTTGTCCTAAAGATGGTATCTCAGCTGTCATCCGTGATCTCTAAATGACCACAAGGAGGAGATCCTTGGACTCTTATGTGAGTGAGAAAGAAAGTTCTATCTTGTTTGAACCACTGAATTTTAGGGGCTCCTGTTTTAATAGCAGTTATCGTTACCCTAACAAATATGAACACTGAGGAAAGTTCCAGAAACATAGAAACAGCTGAATAATTGCTAGCTCTCATTATTTTTATCACTGGTAGTAATTATCCTCACACTAATCCTGTTTTTAGATGAGAATTATGGTAGACAGTACAATGAATACTGGAAAACTATGTATGACGTGAGTCAGTAATTAATTTCTAGTGAATGAAACAAGAAGGCTCAGTGGAGGGGATGAGCTTCTCCTAGTTGTTATTTTAATTACTGAGTTGAAATCTGTCCTATTTTTAATAATTACATTTTTTCCCTGTTCTGCAAGCCTTTCTGATAATGGGAAGCTGAAAATAGTGAATGTCTTTAAAAGTAGAGAGATTGAGAATAAAACACATATGAGAAGGGAAGCTGGTCCGACAGATGAAGGGTCCCGTAAATCTTAAATCGAAGGAAAGGAAACATTAGCTTGTGCTTCTTCTAAGTCTTTGTGGTGAGTCCTGGCCCTTTGCAAAGCCTCCCAGGGGTCCAACTCAGAAAAAGAGGTGAGCAGCTCTGATTGCTGTGGGTATGAGTGGGGCCAGGATATGGAAGAAGGATCCTGTATTCCATTTTTAAAATACAGGTTGCTTTGTCTGAGGTTCAATGAGACATTTTCTCAGATCTTATCAGCTTTTCTCCTTATTCCACCCCCTGAATAGCCTAGGCTCTAACTGCTTAGACTCAGAAAGGGGGGGAAATAATCAATTGGAAACCTTCCAAAAGGAAGAAGTGGGTCACGGCCTTTGAGAGGAGGGCTCCCTTTGTCTTCTCTTTTCCCCATAATGGCACCTCCTCGTATGGTTCCAACAAGCCCTATAAGAACAGGAAAATCTGCATCTCGTTTCTGCTGAAATATGTTTTCAATTTAGGATTTGAATTTCCAGATTGACTTGTGAACATCTAAAGGACTCAATGTCACCCTGACATAATGTTCCCCAAAGGCCAGTTGGCCGTCAGCAGAGAAATGGGCAGTGATTAGCTGGCTGTCAGTGGTCAAAGGTGCTGAAGGGACCGCGGAAACCAACGTGGGAAAACAGAAGGAAAGAGGGAAAGGCTGCGGGTGATGTCGGGGAGGGGAAACGGTACAAGGGGAGCTTTATAAGCTAAAGGGAGTGTTAGAAGATGACATATGAAGAGGGACTAGCTGGAAAAAGATGGAAATTTTACAGATAATTTGGATTGTGTTTAAGGGACCACTTTAAATAGAAAAAGATCTTAAGAAATACATTTTCAAACCAAGGGCGAGAAACCGAAACAAAAGGAAAAAGTAATCCATACTCGACGAAATGAGGTTCACAAAAGGTCCAGGGGCTGATCATGATGGAATAGTTTGAAAAATCATGGCAAGAATAATTTTTAAAAAGTAGTGATTCCAATGATGACTACTGCCTTCCGTGAAGATCTGTTTACATGCCAGTCATTTTGCCAGCATTTCATGTAATCTTTTAATTAATTTCCCTGCTTCACAGGAGAAAACACAAAAATCAACAGGTTTAAAAGTTATAACTTTCCTCTTCTTCCTCTCTGCTCTCTCCTCCCTAGGGCAATGTTTTGATCAAGATGTATTTAACTGCATTTGTTTCAAAGGTGAAAAGGAATCACAAAAATATATCCCAGGGCACACAGAGAAGGGAGGAGGGGATGATTTCGTTATGTTTATTTTGTTAATGATGAAGATAGTGTTAATGGGATTTGTTGAATTTGTCAATTTATATATGAATCCCCCATCCCCCTCCCATAGCAGCCCGGGAGCCACTTCATTTGTCCTCGCTGGCCCCTCTCTGACCCCTGATCTAGCTGCCCATAGAGCAGTCATTCCCCTTACCTCCAAGGAGATGCTCTGATTCTGCTGGATCCATTGTATTTGAGGACCACTGCATCCAAAATTCCATCCCTTACGTAACCGAGAATCATGAAAGGAGTTCAGTTTTGTGCTATTTATGGGAAAGTGGTCTGGAGAGAAGACAGCCCCTTTCCAATATTGGCTTGAGAGCCTTCTGTGAGAAAAGGAGGAATCATTTGCTCAGCAAACCTTTTTGTTCACTATGATGAGTATTCTGCCATTAAAAACGCCCTCAGTGGAGCTGCCCTCTGAAAAATTAGAAAGTTACAAACTTTGTGTGGGTGACTAACAATCCCCTTTAAAGTCTCTTTTTCTCCTTTCTCTCTGACTCCCTGCTCTGTTCCATTTCATCCTGATTTAAGTTTATTTATGAGTGGGTTTGTGTTTAAATAAGAATGAGATCAAGTGGGCAGAAAATTTGAACCCAAGGACAAGTGGTTTTGGAATTATACCAAATACTGCTTCTTAGTAGTTGTATGACTTTAGTTTTAACTTCTCTCTCTGAGTTTTAATTTTCTTTTTTTTTTCTTTTGTGAGGAAGGTTGGCCCTGAGCTAACATATGTTGCCAATCTTTCACTTTTTTGCTTGAGGAAGGTTGTCGCTGAGCCAACATCTGTGCTAATCTCCCTCTATTTTATGTAGGATGCCTCCACGGCATGGCTTGATGAGTGGTGCTAGGTCTGCACCTGGGATCTGAACCTACAAACCTGGGGCCAATGAAACAGAGTGTGCAAACTTAATCACTTTTTTTGTGTGTGTGTGAGAAAGATTCACCCTGACTGAACATCCATTGCCAATACTCCTCTTTTTTTTTTTTTCAGTTGAGGAAGATTAGTCCTGTGCTAACACCTGTACCAACCCTCCTCTATTTTTTGTATGTGGGACACGTCCACAGCATGGCCGATGAGTGGAGTAGGTCCACACCTGGGATCCAAACCCACGAACCCCAGGCCACTAAAGCAAAGCACAATGGAACTTTAACCACTTGGCCACAGGGCTAGCCCCTACTTTACATTTTTTAAGTCTAAAAAGTCTTCAAAAGTCAAAGAAAGAAATCTATAATGATGTGCTAATAATCTGTGGGGAGTGTATCTGTGGAATTTGAAGTCTCAGTCAGAACTAACTCTTGCTTTCCTTCTGCCCCATAATACTTTCTTCAAGTCAGTAACATAGTACTCACCACACCAGATTAACTAGCTGTTAACATGTATGGCTCACTACTAGATTACGAATTTCTTGAAGGTTGGGATTATGTGCTTTTTTTTATTCATTTAGGTCCTATAGGATGAACGTATGTTATTGGATGCTTAATTCTTGGAGGCTTTCTGTGAATTTGTTTAGTGCTTCATACTCTTCTCAGACATCATAAAAGCCAAAATCTTTTGCCCTGGTCCACAGCTAACTTCGCTTTTTAAGACTTGAAATGAATGCATTCTTCTAGAATATTCTAAAGCCTTCCTCTTTATGGAGTATCTTTCTAATTAAAAATGACTAACACCTGTGTGAGGTGCAGCTGCCAGAACAGTGCTTCCATCAACCTATTGGCCACTTATTACATTTTGATATTAACAAAAGTGATGTTTTTTCCCAGAGCAATTAATTCTAATAAGAGAAAGAGTGGCAGGAAAGCAAATACTTTTCTCACTATTGCTCAAAACTTTTAGTTCAGGTTTCAGGTTTTCCTTCATCCTTTGGCAGCAGAAGGGAAAGAAAATAACAAGCTTAACATCCAAATAAAATAAAATTGGTTGAGTCAGTTCTCAGCTTGTTCCAGTTGGGATAATTACTGTGGGGATAAATCCCACCCAATTTCATATTTTACTGTCTGGGATTTTAGCTACAGTAATTCTATTTTCTGCATTTCAACTCTGCTTACCAAAGCTGACTTGAAAAAAAATTCCTCACAGTGCACCAGTGAGTTCATTTTATCCACCTTGCCTCCTTAGCTTTCTAAATTTTTGCATGTCTATACCTAAGTTTTGATTGCCAAGACTTTAAAAAGAAATCTTTAAATAGGATATTCTGATCAGAAAATGGAATAGGAAAGTCATCTTCTGTCTAAACAAATTTTCTAACTGCAAGGTTGTCCTCAATGTGTCTGGTATGGAGAAATCTGAATTTTTCCTAGTGTCTTTCTATCATCTGGAAACAGCTGAGTATTTAATGTTACAGATGATTTTTTGTGCTTAATCACATTATGCAAACTCTATATTACTAAGGTGCATTAGTATATACTTTAAAAAATTATCTATTTCAGGGGCCGGCCCTGTGGCCGAGTGGTTAAGTTCACACGCTCTGCTGTGGAGGCCCAGGGTTTCGCTGGTTTGGATCCTGGGCGCGGACATGGCGCTGCTCATCAGACCACATTGAGGTGGCGTCCCACATGCCACAACTAGAAGGACCTGCCACTAAGATACACAACTAGGTACCAGGGGGCATTTGGGGAGATAAAGCAGAAAAAAAAAAGATTGGCAACAGTTGTTAGCTCAGGTGCCAATCTTTAAACAAAAAAAATTATCTATTTCAAAATATAACTCTAGTCCTCGCCTTTTAAGACCTTAAAGAAGACAAGTTGTGATGTTGGGTCTGGATGAGCTGGGTGGTTGTGAGGCAGTGTTTAATCTACAATAGCATGGCTTTTGAAAGGCTCCTTCCATTTTTTTTCTCTCTTTTCCTGCTCCCTAAGCCCCATCAACCGTATTGAACTGAGAAAACCTTCTGCCTTTCCAAAGTTAGTAAACCCACTCCTATTCTTCTGGCTTCGGTGCCTCTCTGGATGACCACGTCTGATAATCGGCTCCTTTCTGAGGAAGTTCTTCAGAGGTCAAAGGCTAATGGTATCAAACCTTAGGCTGTCTGCTTTATCGTAAGGGTGTTTGGTTAAGATCAAGATCTCAGATAGGAGTGGAGTTGCTCTGGCTGGGAAAGGAAATGGTTTCCGATACAGCACAGCCATTCCTGGAGGGAAGTGGAGAGATGGAGATCCTCCGAATACGTGATAAGCTGTAGTTTGTTTTTCTCTGACAGCATTAGATAGTCAAAATGCCATCTTTTAATACAGGGAGAACCCAACCTTGAGTTATGGGTAAAAATAAGATGCCCCTTCAGATCTCCGCTGTTAAGATGAGCAGCAAATCAGGTGACTAGGAGGAACTGGGGAACAAAACAAAGGAGTTTCCAGTTCCCCGAGTTTAAACCCACACTCCCTGGAACGGGAGGTCAAAGCTCACCACTCACGGTGACACCTCATATTTTATTTAAGCACTTTTCTCCTGAGGAGTTGAAAGCACCTGGCAGACATTAACTCTTTTGTGCCGTGAGAGAAAACAGATATTACCGAGAGAAGCGCCACATTCAAAGATCTGAGTCGCTTGGTCCATCCAGTTTGCTAACATTGATTTTATTTTCACATGACTTTGTGGCTTATGTACACTTCGAAGGCGATATGTCACTTTAGCCAGTCACCTGATTTGCAGGAAAATAGCTTTATCTACTTGGGATCTTTTTTTCACAAGGGACTTCAGAGTTTCCTCAGTGTCACCCCAAAGTCCCCAAGCATGAGATTGTGTGCTCTGTTAATACTTGTTCTCATTTTTTCCTAAATTTCACTTTCACTGGCCAAGGACTGTCTTAATGTCCAACTATCAACCGAGGAGAAAATGTTCAGAAGAACATAGAGAACAATTAAAATATGGCGGAGAGTGGCGGAGAGTGTTTATGTGGACACTGACGTTCAGCCTCTTCATTTTACTGATGAAGAAATTAAAACCCAGAGGATGCTGAGTCCTTTCTTCCTACAAGGAGAAAAAATAAGAAAGGTGCTTTCATGGTGAAACTGTCTTTTGAAATTCCAACCTTGGAGGAAGTCTGGGCAGGGCAGTCGCTAGCCTGGGCTTGGCGGCTGCTCTGGACCTGCCCGTTGTAGTCAGCATGGTGCTGAGTAACCGTGCCCTCCGGGCTTGAGTTATTCCTCAGAAGAGGGAGAAGAGTGCGTTCGACCATGGCCATGCTTTCTAGCTCTGAATGACTAGAGTCACCTGGTATTCCTCCCTTGGGTGCTTTGGTAATACTTTGTTCCGAATTAGTTGTGGCCTTCAGAGCCCATGGCTTACATGGAGTCGTTGATTCATGTCTGGCTTGTTTTTTCACACATCAGCTCAGCTGTTACGCTGGCTACATTTATAAGCTTCCGGGTGCTCTTCTGACACACAGAGGAAGAAGGTCGGAAAGCATTTGTTACTCTGGATGGTCATCTGTCACCCATTCTACTGGTTTCTGGGATCCCAAGGGAAGAGCAATCGCAACAATTCTTCCATATCTAGCCAACCTTTCAGAAACAGCATGAGTCCGTTTCTTCCATGAAGCCCTCCGTGACTTCCCTCAGCTTCTGACCAATCACAGCTCTGCCTGGATTGCTTATTTGCCACTGGCTCTTATATTGCTGATTTTTTATCTGTGTCTTTTGTACCTGTCTTACCTCCTGGTGACTCTGTGAAGCCTGTGAAGAAAGGAGCTATGTCTCTCGCATCACGTCAGGGTCTGCTGTGCTGCTGGACGTGAAAGTAGAAGCTTACAGAATACTTTACAATATTCTTGGCTTCAAAAGTTGTAGTTACAAGAAAAAAAACTTCTCCTTTGTTTTTATGTTATTTACCTCCTCCCCGCCAACTGTGACAATGGTTGCTTGAGTGTGACTACTATTAGAATACTTTATGGTCACTGGTTTATTCCTATACTTTGACTTTTCATTCTCATAATTACACTGTGAGATAAATGTTATTATCCCCAATTTTTAAATGAGAAATAACTTGCCTGGGGTGATATAGGCAAAAGTGGCAGAGTAGACAGCCAAGACAGGATGTAGGGCTCTACACTAAGGATGCTTCCCTAGCCCTTGATGTCTCCTTGTCTTCCCTAAGACACCATAACAGTATTGCATTATGCAAACTGTTCTGTACTTACATTAAAAATGCTGAGATAGGAGGCTGGTCTGGTGGCGTAGTGTTTAAGTTCCTGTGCTCCGCTTCAGAGGCCCAGGGTTCACAGATTTGGATCCCAGGCATGGACCTACACACCACTCATCAAACCATGCTGTGGGAGCCTCCCACACACAAAATAGAGGAAGATTAGCACAGATGTTAGCTCAGTGACAATCTTCCTCAAACAAAAATAGGAAGATTGGCAACAGATGTTCACTCGGGGCCAATCTTCCATACCAAAAAAAGAAAAAAAGGAAAAAGAAAGAAAAGCTGAGATAAAGCTCAAGGTAGACTGGACACAATTATAAAGTAGATGTTGTTTATCTTGGCTACCCTGGTTTTACTTTCAGGAATTTTCTTTCTAGTGATTTCTCTTCTCTGAAAACACTCAGGATTTCTCATTGTCCTCACTCTGTAACCTTCTCCTTTCCCTCCAGTCTCACTTACTCAGAGCCTTAAATTCATTGACATTGAAGGGTAAATGACTGCTAAATCTTACGGTTTCTTCTTCCATAGGCACTTGCAATTCTCAGGTGGAGAGAGTTAAACAAAAGAGATGACTCTTGACTGGTAGAAGTTCAGAAGGACACCAGAGAACGTGGGCATGCCAGAAAGCACTCCCTGGCTGTTATTTTCCCTCACAAAGAGCCACAAGGTAAAAATAAATTTTAGGGAGGAGGACATTGTCTGTCCCCTCGGCAGATTTCCAAAATCACGTCCTGGTTTTCTAGGTCTCTGGATCATTCCACTGCAGCAGTAGTCTGTGTGAAATATGGTACAGTAATAAAACCTACAGGTTGAGAATAAACCAGGTTAGTGTCCTCAAGTGGGTATAATCCGAAGTCCAGATGCTCCCCTCAGAACAACTCTATAGTAACCGCGAAACAAACAGGTGCGGGGCAGGTGCACTGGGATGAAGATGACCTAAACTGGGGAGTTGTGTGTAGGTGTCAAAAAATACAAATAGAAATAACAACTCATGCCATGTCAGTCTTTTCTAATTTTCCCTATTAAACCATTTTACTTGGGACGAAAAGTAAAGTAAACCCATCAGCCTTTTCTAATTGAGAATTGTACCCAACTCCAGAAAATCCTTTCTTTCTGTTAATTTTTTACTCGGTTACTTAACTCAGGTTATTTTCCCTCATTTATCATTTTCCTCCAAATTCATCTGCTTTGTGTAATTTGATTGCTCCACAGCATCTACTCCACCCTTTGTACTCTCTGTTGGTGCCATGAGATCAGGTCGGGATCAATCCCCTCCTACTTTCAGGGGTGGGTCCTGGTTGACATGGCTGACCTTGATCATGTCCACTCCTCCTTACCACAATGATGGTCCATGTCCACTCCTCCCTAACACAAGCAACCCAGGCTTACTTCAGTTACTGTTTAGGTTAGCGTCCAAGTTGGTCCAATCAGAGTGAAACCCTTGACTTTTGTTCACTGGTCCATGGTAGAGAATCTGTGTCTTTTCCTGGACAATGTGTGGATGTAAGGCCTAAGATAGCTGTAGCCATTTTGCTATAATGAAAAGTGCCAATCTGCAAACAAAGTCTACTGCTATATAAGGATAACAAAGAAGAGGTAATTGCACAACAGTAGAGCTAAAGCCTTGATCCAACCATACCTGCAGCTACAACTAGTGTTTTCATTTAAAAAACAAGAAATCTTCTTTATTGTTTAAAACTACTTGTCAAGTTTTTCTATTTTTTGCTATAAAAATCATGCTAAGTGATAAGCTATATATCATAATATATTGATACTTCCATCTCAAAGGCACACATGTATTCTTTTCTTTTTAGTTTTTTTTTTTTTTGGTGAGGAAGATTGGCCTTGAGCTAACATACCTGTGCCAGTCTTCCTCTATTTTGTATGTGGGATGCCTCCACAGCATGGCTTGATGAGCAGTGTGTAGGTCGGTGCCCGGGATCCAAACATATGAACACCAGGCCGCTGAAGAAGAATGCATGAACCCAACCAGTACACCACTGGGCCAGCCCCCTTTGGTATTTTCAGTCTAAGATATAATTTGCATACAGCAAAACACATGATTTTTAAAAAATTATTTTAAACACACTAATTTTGAGTATGTGTTTGGACAATGTGTATACACCCATGTAAATAACATTTCAATCAAGATTGGAGTAGATTGAAAGAATGGTTGTGAATTCTTGGAATCCTGAGATGACCATGTGAATGAGTCTGAGCTAGGCTGCTGAAGGATGAGAGGACACTTGGAGGAGAACCGAGGTAACGCAGCTCAAAGCCTGCCACAACCAGACACGTGAGAGGGTCCTCCTAGATCATCCAGATCATACAAGAGTATGTGTGAAAGCTGTCTAAGGTCAGCTGGGCTTGTCCAGATGAGAAAAACTACCCAGACGACCAACAAAATTGTGAGCTAAGTAAAGTGAATGTTGCTTTAAGCTACTGGGCTTTGCAATGATTTGTTACATGGTGAAAACAAATTGATAGAAAAATACAGAACATTTCCTTCACCTGAGAAAGTTCCCTCATGCCCCTTTTCTGTCAGGTCTTACCCCACCCTCAGGCAGCTACTCCTCTGATTTCTATCACCATAGTTTACTTCTGCCTGTTCTTTTTTTTTTTTCCTTTGTGAGGAAGACTGGCCCTGAACTAACATCTGTGCCAATCTTCCTCTATTTTATGTGGGATGCCACCACAGTGTGGCTTGATGAGTGGTGTGTAGGTCTGCGCCTGGGATCCTAACCCGCGAACCCCAGGCCAAAGCTGATTATGTGAACTTCACTACACCACCAGGCCAGCCCCCATATTATACTTCTTTAGCTCTGACTTCTCTTACTCCACCTAATGTTTTTGAAATCCATGTTTTTGTGTGTATATTCCTTTCATTTCCAGTGGTACTTCATTGTGTGACTATGTGATGATTTGTTTTATCCATTCTCCTCGGGTTATTTCCAATTACTCCAGTTCTATCTGTCTCCTAATCAAGCAAAGGCTTTTTTTGCCTGCTTGGTTGAATGTAGCTACTAGAGTTAATCATTAGACCCTTTTTCTTGATTTGTTTTAGCAGCTTCCTAGCAACTGGTTTCTTTGTAGTGACGTTACCCTTTAAACCAGAACTGTAAATTGCACGAATAGTAAGTGGTTTTATTATCTAATTCTTAGTCAGACTTTCAGTTGGTTTCTCTTCTGACATCGTAATCTGAATAGTGTGAAGATAACCCTGATGACAGAGTAAGCTACAGACAGAAGGGGCACTGAGATTTTTGTAAGTGGTTTGATCTGTTAATGCTGAAAAATCTCTATTTTACTGGGTAATTCTTCTTGCTTCTTCTCTATGCCACTCTAAATTTACGTTCCCAGCGAGCTTTGTAATTCAAACCTTTCTGCTGGGCCAAACTAAAGAAATGCTTATTTTCTTTTTGTTGTGAGCATTTATTAGTTAATTTCCCAAATATTGCTCAGATTCTTTACCTCACTACTTTAGAAATGCTTTATTTTGGAAAGAACACTATATATATAAAAAGCTTAGCCTGGCGCCTAGTACTGGGTTGCTACTTACTATATATTAATTTGCTTTTTTCTTCCTCCTGGGAAATGCAAAGGCATAGTTAAGGACCAGTGGACATGCTCAAAGACATGTATGTGGTGCAGATAAAGATATTTCTCATTATACTCGAGTTGAAGAAATAATGCCAGTTTTGCACGCAACAGTAATTGACAAACAAGTTGGTCAATTCTGCAAAAGCTGGATGAATAGAGCTTATTCATACCAAAACAAAAGGCTTGGATCTACAACCCACAAGCAATTTTAGGGAGCTCTGACTTCTCATTCATTTTCTTGGTCTATGACTTGTAGCTCTAAGGAACACATGTGAATACCAATTTGATGAAAAGATTCTACGTGGATGGCAAGAAAACAAGCAGACACTGGCAATCAAGATTTCTTGGGGAACAATAACTGATAGATATATTGAATTTTAGGATTATTTCACTTTGTCATTTTTTGAGGGACTCAGACATTTCCTACCCTGTACCTCCACAAATTCTTCATGGCTAGAAAAGGGAATTCTATCTCAGTGACGGCCTTTTTCCTCAATCGAGAGAATGAGGGTTCTCTCTCCATTGCTGAAAATAATAGACATTTCAGGATTTATTGGAGTGGATTATAAATGTGTATAAATACAGAACAGATTTTGTGGTGGACCAGTGCCTGTGCCTGGTGGTACCCTGCCATGTATTTCCCTGTTAGACCTACATGCAGAATCACCTTAAGACCTGGTTAACGGAAATCTGATAGCATCGGAACTGGGAAGACTCATTTAGTGCCATTCTCTCAGGCTTTTGAATCCTATGGAAAAAATCCTGGAGTACTTTTGTTTGGCCTTGGGCCACATCACAAATGGGGATTTGAAATGAAAAGTGGAGTGAGGTATAGAAACTAAACCATCTCTGCGATTGGCTCTGCTTTGCCACCGTTGGAACACAAATAAGGTGAATGCCCAAAGGTAAGATGAACTATAAAGTGTTTTGGGGGTGGACCCGCATCTTGAACAGCTGCTTCTTTCATGTTCGCTGCTAAGGTGTAAGTGATTTTTTATTTGGCTAGGAATTTTCTTCTTTGTGTAAAATCAAATATGTTGAAGTGTATTTAGGTCATAGAAGAATGATCTAAGGAAATATGGTATCCTCTCTCAAATTAAAATAAGAGCTTGTAATACGCTTTAACAAAGAGGAGACATGCTCTTAATTAATCTCCCCTTAATAGATCTGCTAGATTAAATAATATCCATTCCCTCTATTAATCATACTGGCAGGAGCCCACCATATCCTGAAAGCTCGTGACTAGTAGGCTTTTCTCTAGATGTCCACACATATCTCTTCCCATCAAATGAGTTGAATGCTTACCAAGTGTCAAGCGTGGTGGTTCCCAAACAAGTTTATGCCAGTTACACCTTATAGGCATTGTGTAATTTACTTAAACATCAATCAAACCAATTAAATATGCACGGGAAAGAAGAAAGTTGTTTCTAAGAAAAGTAAGCTCTGTGCTTTGCAAAACATGCATTCTGCAGCATTAAAAAGTGCTCTATAGAAGATGGATGGATAAGACAGTTGTAAAGAAAGTAGAGGAAGAAATGTAGCATCCCATAATGGCCTTGAGCTTAGCTTGCTTTGCAAGAGTGTTTTCACAGATTCTGCTCCAATTCTAAGAAAGCAAATGTGGAAATCTCACAGATGCGTTGTGAGTGTGATTTTCTTCTGAGAGCTGATACAGATTTCAAATCAGTGAACTTGTGAGATGATGCAGATTTCAAATCAGTGAACTTGTACTCAGAGAAATATCTTGGTCTTATATCAAAAGTTTGGCCAATAAATGTACTTTTTAAAAGTTTTAAGTTAGATTAAATATTTATGTATCTTTCTTATTGTTCTTCTCTTTAAATGACTTTTTGATTACTTGACCTACTAGGGGTTTTAAGATAAAGAGTCTTCTACTGTATAGTATTTTTTTAAAATCCTAACGGTAATGCTGCGAGGAATGCAGGAAAAAATTATCATAATTTAGATATAAATAGAAATTCTCTTTGCTCAGAAAATTCCTTAAAATTGTCTTCAGCCCCACCTTCTGTAATCTATAAAAACTCAAAGGAATCCATCTTGTTTCTTATGATTAATAGCTTTCCTTGGCAGCCTCTGGTTGGGTCTCTGAATCTGCAGGTAGTTCTTGTGTGATAACCACTTTTCATTCATTATCCTAGAGAAGTTGAGGATGGTAAATAAAATATAGATACGAAGACATTAGCACAATGCCTGGCACTCAAAGGCAGTAGTCCTTGCTATTAAGATTTTTATTATTTTTAATATTTGAAAATGACCATGCAAAGTGATATTGCTCCCATTTATCTGTTAAAAACTGAGACTCAGGAAAGTGGTTTTTATCCCCAGGTTGTACAAAAGTAAGTAGCAAGACCAAGATTTAACCTGGATCGTTTGCTTCTCCAAGCCTGAGGTTGCTGCAGTGTATATAATACATTGAAAGATGCCAAGATGTCCTTGAGCATGCACAGCAGGGCCACCAATCCAGGCTGCGGGGGACATGCTTCCAGTCTTGTTTGCCACGCTAACCTAATAAGTGTTTTATGTTCTAGCCTCAATGGATTAGCTGTTATTTTCTACCACCTTGCCTCTGCTGATGTTTCTTGTTTCTTTTTTCTTTTGTTCAACACATCCCCCTCCTCGTAACAATGTATTTTTTATTGTGGAAATCCTATCCGCTGTTTGTGGACCCATGTCATTTATCCAAATCTTCTTGTTAAAAAATACAGATATTTTGTCATTATTGATACTAAGATTAGCCATAATAATACACAGAATTTATTCAACATTTGTACAGGCAATGTGCTAAGCGGTATATTTGATGTACAGAATTCTCCAAGAGGTCGACATACAGATGAGGATATTAAGGATTGGAAATGTTAAGTAAAATCCCAAGGTCACATAACTATTATGTAACTGCTGTGGTCTGAATGTTTGTGTCCCCTCCCCAATTCCTGTGTTGAAATCCTAATGCCCAAGGTGATGGTCATAAGGGGCGGGGCCTTTGGGAAGTACTTAGGGACTGAGGGCATAGCCCTCATGAATGAGTGCCCTGATAAAAGAGACCCCAGGGAACTCTCCCTACCACGTGAGGACACCATGAGGAGTGGACAGTCACCCACAGGGAAGACGATAGCTTCCAGCAGAACCTGACCCTGCTGGCTCCCTGATCTTGGACTTCCAGCCTCCAGAACTGTGAGAAGTACATTTCTGTTGTTTATAAGCCACTCAATCTGGAATTTTGTTATAGCAGTCAGAACTAAGTCAGTGATGTGGTGGGATTTGAACCCAGGAATCCTGACTCCAGAGTCTAGATTATTACCCACTGCATTCCATTTGCTGAGTGGACGTCTTCAATGTATTCAACATTTATTCATAAGAAGCCTGGGACAGTTTATCTTTCTCTAGGATTAGTATATCTATCAAGCCCAGAGTAAGGATTTTACCTGGATTTTAGACCTTCCCATGAAGCAGAAGAAATAATTTTTGAGGCACCAGACTAATAGAGGTTTGATTACGAAACTAAGATGTTTTCTGCATGAAAACAGAAACATAATAATGATGATGAAATTGTTATTCAACTTTGAAAGAAAATGCCCTTGGAGAGAACCTAGCCTAGACTTCAGGGACAGAAGAAAGTCAAAGGAAATTTAGAGCGAAATAAATTTCAATGGAATTTCCTTCACTTCCCCGCTCTTCCCCACCCCCACCCCCAATTCGCCATATACAGGTACACTTCATAAATACTGAACTCACAGAAAACTACTTTTGCCATTTCTGCCTTTATAATTTAGTATTTCCCCTTGGTCTATCTGATTTCTTATTTTAAAAATAATAGATTAAATCCATGTAAAAACATCTTCTATAAATCGGTTTCGGAAAAGTCCAAGAGAAAGGAAAATGTGTAAATTACTATACTAAATAGAGTTTGTTATTAAGCTGCATAAGGAGTGTTCTTCGGTTGTATAAAAGATGTTTGTGAAGTATTTCTGCTGTATTCATTTTCTCCATTGTATGAATAGACACTTGACTGTGAACATAAAAATTCAGAGAATTGTTTAATTGTGCCTAATAAAAATGCCTGCCAATCTCTGTTGAGTAACTGATGGATGGATATTTAACAACTTGAAGTGTTAACATGTTTTGGCATCCAATATTTTATCTGGTGCAAAAATGAATTCTTTGTTACTGCTTCTAGTTCTCTTCTTTTCCATTGAGCAGCCGTTAGAATATGATTATTGTTATTATTTTAATATTTAGGATTAGATATTTAATTAAAAATTCATAGAACCAATATAAATACTAGACTTTGAGTAAGAAATTCATGCCAGAGAAACTGAAGAATGGAATCTAAAACTAGATTGCTGGGGCCGGCCCGTGGCTGAGTGATTAAGTTCGTGCGCTCTGTTTCGGTGGCCCAGGGTTTCACTGGTTTGGATCCTGGGCATGGACATGGCACCACTCATCAGGCCATGCTGAGGCGGTGTCCCACATGCCACCACTAGAAGGACCCACAACTAAAATATACAACTACGTACGGGGGGATTTGGGGAGAAATAGCAGGAAAAAAAAAGGAGACTGGCAACAGTTGTTAGCTCAGGTGCCAAACTTTAAAAAAAAAACAAAAAAGACTAGATTGCAAACCCAATATCCTAAGTGTGTAGTATGATGCCTGGTACATAGTAGATGCTCAATAATATCAAAATCAAAAGAAGCTTAGCTGGACTTTTGTGTTCTTAAGTTTGCATTTTATAAATAGATTTTTCTATCTTCATCTGCAGTTCCCACTTTTCTTTATTTCTCTCTCTCAGCATCAATCAGTCCCTTCTTCTTTTGTCACACCCTGAAGTTTTTAAAGAAACCAAACCCCCTGAAACCTCAGTATGTGTATTTCAGGTGTGGCTCCAACCCTCCTCAGCCCAAGCTTTTTTTCCCTCTGGCCACTGTGTTTGTTTCACATCTGTGCCCAGGGCCAACCAGAGTTAAAAACGATCATTGAGAACTATTTCGGGGGCACTGAAAGGGGCAAAGTGTATACATTTTCTTTCTGCTTTTATTAAAATCGAAAAATTGTGATTCCAGAGGTCTTGGAGGTTACCACCTGGAAGCAGAAAATGACAGTGGAGAGAAACTGGGTCCTGGTCTCGTGTTTGAGCCCTTGGAGTCCCTATGACTGGACTTCACAGGTGGGTGACTCATAAACCACTGGGTCCTCTTTGCTTCAGTGAGTTTAACTTTTCCGTCACTTGCAACCCAAAGAAAGGAAAGTGATAATCTACCCATTGTTAAGTTACCAGTTCCTCTTTCCTATTTCACCAGCGTCTTTGCCTCTGGCTCACACTCCCCTAAACAGTCTGCTAATTTGCTATTATTAATCAGCTCTGGGCTTAGAAATGAGATAACCACGTTTGTTAACGTTTCATCCTAACATGAATAAATATGCTCTGAGGAGGCTTGAGAGACTTTTGTGGGATGTGTATTTAACTTCTGAGAAACATTTTTTCTTTCAACGTTTTTCAGAATCTTGGCTATGCTTTGCACAGCTCCTGCTGCTCCGTAGTAACATATTGCCATGCGATGTCTTTACAGCCATCGAACCCAGCATCGAATCTCAGACTTATCACCTAGGAGTGCTATATATTTGAAAAAGGTACTGAATATTTCTCCATATCAGTTTCTTATTTTGCAGAGTGAGGATAATAACACCTCACTTGCTTGAAATGAGGAGTAAAAAGAAAACACTTAAAGCACGGCATATGATGGCTGCTTGTTAAATATGCTGCACCCTTTGTAGTTAATTTCTAAGTCGATGGGATATTTTCAGCGAGTCAATGATAATTATTGACCCCTGTATTCTGTTTATAGATTTTTTTCTATCCCTAAATGTTTACTTGTATCCCTAAATGTTAGGATATTTCATCTTTTCCTTTTACCTTAAAAGAGAGAGGGTCAGAAAGAAAGGGGAAAAGAAATGTAAATAAATATTACTGTTTGTTGCCTAGTTTGGTACCAGACATGGCAAAAAAGGCTGTAGGCCTTCATTTCAATAACCCTTGAATTTGGATTTTTGGTAGCATATTTCTTTGTTCTTGTACCTCCTTTATGTTTAAAACTCTATTTCCCTGCTAATACTATTTTCTCAGAAGAACATTTTACTGGACATTTTAATTTTCTTGAATGATAGTGACTGAGGGAACTTCTGGTTTCACATCCATTTAGACACACCTGTAATTTCAGAGGAGTTATTATGTGTTTCTGCAGCATTCTAATAGCTTAAATGTGCCTTAAACACACATGTTTTTATTGTCAATCTTCCTGTTTTACAGTCTCTGCAATTCAGCCCTGCCTTCCCCACATGGAAGGCAGCTAAGAAACCTGCTCAGATTTCTTTTTCTCGACTTCCCTGCTGCCAGCTCTTCTGCTCCCCTCTATCCCATAGGAAGCCAAGAGGCTGCTCAAATTTCCTCTGTGGGGTATGTCTCCCACCTGGCTTCTTCCTCTTCTGTTCCACAACAGGTGGTTATTTTTGTACTGTCAACGCTCCCTACCCCCTGGCTGTCAGAATGTATTCCCAGTGGAAATGCAGACATTTGAGTTCCTTCCAGACTTCAATGGGTAAATTGCCAATTTCCATTTTCTGAAAATAATTTTCTTTTGATGGAATAATCTTGTTCCCAAACCATTCCGTTAAACCCAAAAACTGGATTTTAGTCACACTTAAAAGTTAAATCGGTGATTTACCTGTTTGTTGCCGCTTTTCTTATTTCTTTCAAAAGGTCTCCAAACGTGTATCATATCAAGGTAACCGATGAACAATGAAATCGGAATTCTGGCAACCTCATTTTTAAGCCATGTTGCCTCATAGACTTCAGTGAACTTCTCCCTACCATTATTTTTGAGTCGGTAAAAAGCTAATGAGTCAGAATATCTGAGGATAGGACACAGGACTATAAACTTAAAAAATCTTCACCCCAGATAATAGGGAATGTTAGTTTTGGTAGCCACTGGACAAAACAGTATCTTAACAATGGAAAATGAAAATGTTTAATATGTTTTTTTCCTTATAGGAAGAGACTGGGAAAGTAATGCCTTTTATTTTCAGAAGGGGAAAATGAAGGCCAAGGGACAATATGAGCAAAATGATAAATGGCCTTATCAATATATATCAGATATGAATTTTTCCCAGCAGTCTCAGGAATGTGAGAAATGACACATTATATTGTTTAAAGATTTATTGAACTTAATTTTACTCTGAGCTCTCATCTAGTTGATCTGCTCAAAAATTGAGTCTCTGTCATTATTGAAGATTATTCCATGTCTCTTCCTGAAGGGTTGTGCAAAGGCTCATATGATCTGATACAGAGCAGAATATTACAGAAGGCCCCTCCATTCTTGGTCCAGGTGGGTCATCATTAATGGCCTCTCCATTCTAGGCCTCATGGTAACATGGAGTCAGGAATCACTCTGGCTCCGTCTGCACTTTTGGGCATTAAATTCTTGGCTTTGCCTGGAAGCCCAATGCCTAGGGTGCACCAAATCCCCCTCTGAGAATATGTCACCTTATCAAACTCTAAGTGTCAACAGGACACTGAGGCTTGGAGCGCTGCTGCTCACAGTTCCTGCTGATGTCTCTCCTTTCGCAGTCTTGGGTAATCTCCCTGTCCTTACTCGCTGATCATTTGTTCTCCTACCCATTGATTTGCAATCCTTTGCCACATGTTACCCTCAGGATGTGCTATGAATTCCATGTACAAACAAGATTAAAGCAGCTTTCATCAACTTTTTCGTTACTAAGGAAAAAGGAGCTTTTGGGAAACAAAGGGCAAGGTGTGCAATGGAAAGAACGTCAGCTTGAGAGCTCTACGCAACTAGGCTTAAAATTGGGAGTGGCCACTTAAGGGCAGGAGTATGTCTGAGTCTAATTCTCTCATTCCTAAGGTGAGGACAGTAATACTCACCTGCTCTAGAGGTAATGTTGCTAAGGGGTAATGTGTGTAATACACCTGGCCCAGATCAATTGTTTTCTCGTTATTACATTACTGATCATTGACATGAGGCTGGGTGGACCATAATGAACAAGGAATGAATTTATATGAGTATTTAGGTGATACTCTCAAGCAAAAGAGCTCTATGCTTTTGAGTATGTGAGTCCAATTCTCCCTCTTCGTAAGACATCTTTTTTCCTGTTCTTTCCTTCAACAAATGCTTATTACTAAAGATAGATCATATACTTTGCTATATTCTAAGATTTTAATAATATAAGCTAATACAGCCTGTCACAGAGTCTATATTGAGGGGGGGTCTGTGTGGGAGAGCAGCCAATTAAAATGAAGTGTGTTGAGTGCTTAGACAGATGTTGTAAAGGGAACCTTGTATGCACGGGGACATCAGGCCAAGCCTGAGTGATGAAGAGAAGTGATATCTAAGCAAAGAGATCATCATCTTTTATCTTATTAATTAATGGACTATCTGTTGCTTAGCTTTCTCTCAAGGGGCAAAATTTTCTGTAGTTCCTTGGCTCTGCTGTTCACACGTTAGAACACAGTAAGTACTTTTGCCAAAATTCTCTTCCCTTGATTGACTTATATCTAGTTGCATCAGGTAAAAAAAAAAAAAAAGAAAAAGGAAAAAGGCTCTGAAGTCCACAGTGATGTGTCTCATGTTCTTTCTTCTCATAACTTGCCTGTTGAAAAGATTAAGGCAGTGATATTCCTTTTTCTCCTTAAACTGGGGATATTTTCTTCATAAAATATTCTTATTGGGATATCAAATATTTAAAACAGAATAAAACCCAAGATGTGTTCCTTTTAATTAAGAGCTTCTCAAATTTTCTCCGCCCTCTCCCCATTGATCTTTCTTAACACTCCAGAAATCCCTCCACAGAGTAGTTTAGCTTGGATAAAGTAAGACAGGTCTAGGGACACACCAGGCTTTCTGGAAGGGAATTCTGACGAACTGATGCAGACTGCCATACCTGAAGTTCAGGAAGATGGTCAGGATGACATTTCAAATTACTTCCAATGGTAAGATTTTATACGTAAATGATGCTTTATTGAAATCTGAACACCTTTTATTCAGAACAGTTTTTCTTGTATTTTAACCACGTTTTCTAGGCCATAAGGATTTAAAAACTGCCAATGCCGCTGGAAAACAATATAAAATATTCTGTAATGGAATTTGAAGACAGGGCAAGATGACATAGTGTAGTCAGTCTTGTTCTTGTGGAAGAGCAGGTAAACTTTGTGTTTCTTCTTTTTTGAAGAAGAAGAAGATTAGCCCTGAGCTAACATCTGCTGCCAAGCCTCCTCTTTTTGCTGAGGAAGCCTGGCCCTGAGCTCACATCCGTGCCCATCTTCCTTTACTTTATAAGTGGGACGCCTGCCACAGCATGGCTTGCCAAGCAGTGCCGTGTCTGCACCCGGGATCTGAACTGACGAACCCCGGGACGCTGGAAGCGGTGAGCGCTTAACCGCTGCACCACTAGTCCGGCCCCTGTGTTTCTTCTTGCTGCTCTTGAAAGTCTCCCTCTTTTCATATACAGAGATTTGAAAAGTTTGGTATTCAGTAAGAGGGGAAAAATTTGGCCATATTTCATGGAACTGTTGGGAGAAAGAGAGAGAGAGAGGAAGAAAATAATTTCCAAGCGGCTGTATGGATGGGCTTTATTGCATGGTGTGCATGCTTACAGCTGGTAGTAATCACTTCTCCACATCATACAGTTATTTCCCAGCATCAAATGTGAACACATGGGAGCCTTTCGCTGCAAGGACACTTTTATTCATGTTCTTGAATATAGGTTATCGTTGTGATCCTAACACACTTTTTATTAGAGTCTGTTTTTAATCAAGTGAAAGATCTTTACTGGAGAATACTTCTTGTGGGTAAAAAAAAAAGAAGAACTCATTGAAAAATTCATAACAGAAATTTCTTTGATAGTTCATTTAGTTTTCCCTCTTCATTTTTGAAAAGATGATTTGGTAACGCGTATCTTTAGAGGCTGTATTTTATTCATATATATCCATGTACAGTAATGCAGAGTTAGCAGCTCAAGAGGAATTCTTTGGAGAAGACTATCCTTTATCTCACATTAAAATAGTCATAGTTAACTCCAACATAAAAGGTACTTTGACATCACTTCCATTTATATTCAGAAAATTTAAGAGCAACTTAAGATATACTTCAATATGATGTCAAAATGGTGCTCCAAAGGCATGTTCACTTCCTAATCCCTGTGAATATTACCTTACACAGAAAAAGAGTAAATGTTCCCTTATGTAGCAAAAATGAGATAAAGTTAAGGATCTTTTTTTTCTTTTTGAGGAAGATTGGCCCTGAGCTAACATCTGTAGCCAATCTTCCTCTTTTTGCTTGAGGAAGATTGTTGCTGAGCTAACATCTGTGCCAGTCTTCCTCTGTTTTGTATGTGGGACACCGCCACAGCATGGCTTGATGAGCAGTGCTAGGTCTGTGCCTGGGATCTGAACCTGCCAACTCCAGGCTGCCACTAAAGTGGAGCTCATAAACTTAACCACTACACCACCAGGCCAGCCCCAAGTTAAGGATCTTGAGAAGAAGTACTTAGCCTGGATTATCTGGGAAACCCTGAAGGCCATCACAAGCATCCTTATAAGAAAGAGGTAGAGGGATGTTAGACAAGAAGTGCACAGAGGAGAAGGTGATAGGAAGGTGGAACAGTGGGAGATGCAGCCACAAGCCAAGGAATGCTGAGACCCACCAGACACTGAAAGGGGCAAGGAATGAATTCTCTCCTGGAGCCTCTGGAGGGAGTGCAGCCTCGCCTAAACCCAGATTTTAGCCTTCTGGCCTCCAGAACTGTGAGAGAATAAATTTCACCTGTTTGAAAACACCAAGCATGTTATAACAGTTACAGGGAACAAACAAAGTTACGTTAAAAAAACAATAATAAATGAAGCTACCTAAGGGAAGTTTAAATTCTTATTTTCCGTGAAATGCAAAAGCACCAATTATGTTAACTGGTTTGTAGTTTTATGTCTTTCCATAGGTTAAATTCGTCTTTAATCCATTTTCTTCTCCAATCCGATGTTGCATTTTTGTTGAAACATTTCTTCTGTTTATGGCCATACGTGAGGTACAACTCTGACATGCTTGGATAAATCTGAGCCTGTGGTTAAAATTCAGGGTCGCTCTTGTCATCTGAATTTCTGGATACTCTCTTTCTCCCTCTGTTTTCATTCAGTGTATGTATGTTTATGCCCCGGAAATAATAGTAAGCTTTGCAGAATTCATGATTAATTAATAAGTTAAGTATGTCCCTTGCCTTCACGCAGTTTACAGACCAGTGAAAGAGTAAAATAAATAAAAAAATTGCAAAACAGTGAGAAAATATTTATCCACCGTAAATAAATGCTTTGTTATTTTGATCGAGTTCTATAATATTCATTATTTCATGGAATTCTTTAAAATGGTTTAACACAAAGAAGGTATTGATTGGAATCCATACACACTGCATTTGTGCGTGTGTGTCTGTGTGCAGATGTATATACACAAACGTGTATCTTGGACTCAATATAATTTTTGTTGTTCTTTCACCAAAAAGAGAAAAAAGAAACCTAATTACAGTAGGACAAATCCACAACAGTTTTAGTGCTCTGATGTTAAACGGACTAGCAATTGTGGAAGCAAAGGCAGGAATTGAACGTCTAGTCCTTCAGCCAAACCCGCCAAGTCTTCCTCTGCCCCCCAGAGCAACACACCAAGCTCTAAGGAAGACCCTAGAACGCGGAATTTACTTCTTGCTTTAAGTTTCAAGTCCTCGTATCCTTTCTTCGTAACACTGTTCCCGACGTCAAATATTCGGAAAGAACTTTAACTTGTTTCATTACCAGCTTGTCAACAAACGTGTGCTCTGCGTTCGTTGTGTTGGAAAATAAAATAAAATCAAGTGCAAAGCCTGACAGAGGGAAGCTGATGAAGAAGATGGATGTTAAAGCAGACTCCTTTCTTTGTAGGGCATCTTAGGAAATCATACGAACCACGTGAAATTGCCAATATTTAATTGTTTTTGACCTACAAAAACCATGATTTCATATCGTTCAGCACAATCATTAGTGGAGAGTTGGCAGGTCATGGATGAATTTAATTTGACTTAGTGGAGCGTGCCAGACCTGGTCAATTTACTCAGAGCAGTTTTCAGTTTGTTTCAATCATATCCACTAGAAATGAGTGGTTCTGTTTCTATTTTTTTCTATAGGTCCATATAGCCTAAACTGGATTTTTGCAAATGCCTCTAAGAAATATTCAACTTCTAATAGGCTGCAGTTTTAGGAAAAGAAGGTACTTTTCTCTCTCAATTCAGTTCCTTAATACTCTCGACCAGAGATTGACAAATCTATTTACTATTCATTAACTATTTACAGGTCATATGGTCTCTGTAGTAACTATACAATTCTGCCTTTGTAGCACAAAGGAGCCATAGGTAATATGTAAGTGAATAAGCGTGGCTGGATACCAATAAAACTTTATTTATTCACACAAATTTGAATTGAAATATTTTGACATTTGATATTTTTGATAACTTTTCTTTTGATGCTTTTTCAATAGTTAAAAAATATCAAATCCATTCTTAGTTAATGGGGCCATATAAAAGCATGCAGAAGGTCCTAATTAGCCCATCAACTATAGTTTTGTTCAGGCCCATTCCAGAAGCACCCTTGTCAAAATGTTTAGGAATCTCTTTGTGATATTATTTTGGATCCATGAAGCATTAGGCTCAATGGAAGAGCCAAGAGAATCCTTCAAGTTTAAACTTCCAAGCATCTTACAATTTTAAGTTTCCACTCAGGGAGAGGCTGCCACAAATGCACTTATTCTAACACTCAGCAGGTTCTGTTCTTCGAAAGGAGATGCCCTTCATTCTCCAAAAGATACTCTCAATAGTACTGTACGCTAACTGGAAAAAAAGGTAACTGAATCAGAGAGGAAACTAAACCGAGGGAAATTTCATTTCCTTTCTAGCACAGAAACACCAAGCAGTGTCAGATTTTTTGCCTCCATTTCTCAACACCTGTTCCAGATGAAGGTGGTGCTTTGAGGGTCAATGAGAACAGAGCACTGGGCATCCCCATCGAGATCCAAGGACTTCCTCACGAGCCGGTTTCCTCATTTTGGAAGTCCTAAATGAGATTAACTTGCTTCTTTCTTTCCCTCTGTCATTTTAACTATTAATATCTACTGAGCGATCTTTCATTTTGCCAGCTATAATCACAAACAGCCACAAGGTTGGACAGTTTACGCCCCTAAGTTACAAAGGTTTCATTCAGTGATTGATTTCATGTTGGGAAAAAAAGAGCTTACCTCCAAGGTGTAAGTAACTGGGTGTGAGCAGCCCCTGTTTTTCTGGAAAACGAGCCCTTCACTCTGAGCTGGAGATTGGCCAAGGGAACAGAGATTTGAGAACATTTATTCATCGTCTCCTTCCTCAGCTAACTGCTCTTTGCACACTTGATAACTGAAATTTTCACTTTTATCCCTGAAAATCAAGCCATTTGCAAACCTATGCCACTTTACAGAAGCCGGTTGGAGAGAGAAGGCAATAGTGTCATTTCATCCTACCTCAAACAGAATACGGTGATTTCAGTAGACAAAGAACTCTGTCACACCTGAACCTTTTCTCCTTAATATATAAAAAATCTGGGCATAAATTATTGGTTTGAGAATAGTTAAAAAGTGCAAAATCCTGGGGTCAGCCAGTTGGTCGGTATAGTGGTTAGGTTGGTGCCCTCTGCTTCTGCGGCCCAGGGTTCAGGGGTTCGGATCTGGGCATGGACCTACACACCACTTACCAAGCCACACTGTGATGGTGTCCCACATACAAAATAGAGGAAGGTTAGCACAGATGTTAGCTCAGGGACAATCTTCCTCACGAAAAAAAAAAAAAAAGAAAAAAAGGTAAAATCCTTTCTTAGTTAGTGGACCATAAAAAGCATGCAGAGGGTCATAATTAGCCCACAGGCTGTGGTTTGCTGACTCCTGCTCTATTGCATTTGGAGTCATTTTCTTTCGGCCATAGTGGTCGGTTGTAGATTTTGGTATAACCTAGACTTTGGAGCTACAATGCCAGGTTTGATTCAAAACTTCATCACTTACTTTGAATGAGTTTCTTTACTTCTTTGTGCCTCAGTTTCCTCATCTGTAGAATGGGGTGATAATAGCAGGCTGTTCTGAGAGCAAATGAGTTGACTCATGGTTTTTGTATGGTTTGCCTCACTTAATTATTATTGTCTCAAATATCCGTATGTTTATTACCTGAATTCCACTCGCTGGATACATTCTGCTGGGAAGGTGGGAATGCATATTAGCCCTGGGAAAACCTAGCTTCTGTTTAACTCTTGTTGTCTTCTACTCAAATCTTATACTCTAGTCACAAAGATGACTTACTTTCACCGAAAAATCTATGTTCTCCCCACTTTTGTGCCTTTATACATATACTCTTCCATCAGGTTAGAAACATACTTCCCTTTCTTCAGATTGCCTTAACAATGAATTCCCAGAGACTTAAATAGCTTCTCCTTGAGAAAGTCACCCCCAGCGTTTACCCTTCATTCCCCATTCCACACCAGGTGTCTCTGTTCTCTATGCTGACTTCTATCTATTTATCTGCTCCCAAGATTTCTATCCTGTGACCTCTTCCCAGGAAAGAGCTGCTTTCTTTAGCTTTACTCCCTTAGCTTACCATTCAGCTGAAGTAAGAAGTGAGTCTTATTTCCAGGAGTGACCAGTACAAAATGATTTAATATGATAGGTAAGATTAGAATCGTAGAACAAAGCTTGGAGAGGTTTTCTCTTTACGCTGTTAGTCTTTTACACTTGATGGAGGGCAAAAAAAAAAAAATGCTACAACCAGGAGTAGACAAGGAATACACCATGTCCTGGTTGCACAACCTGTCCAGGATTCCTGTGGTCTCTTAGATTCTAGCTTCATTGCATTGGTCTCCTTCTTTCTTCTATTATTGCATTCAATTATGTCACATGCCCACGTTTGTATCACAAGAAACTCAATAAGAGCTGAGGGAAATGTAGGTATAAGATAGCTTCTGGGGACAACGACTTCTTCTTGGAATGCCTCAATCATTTTGTCAGGAGACAGCCGAGAGGCAGCAAGAGTAACAAATTAGGTGGTAAGAATATAAAATTAAACCAGCTAACACATACTTGTACCTAAAACACAGACAAGTTGTATTACTTGCATCATAGCCGGAATATATATGTGTATAATGAAGGGTACCCCGGACTAAGAGTGAGAAAACTGGGTTCTCATCTTGATGTTGCCACTTCCCAGCTGTGTGAATTGTGCAACGTCATCCTTTTAGTCCCAATTTACTCATTTGTACGATAGAGTTGGTTATACTTAAGCCTTACCTGACTTACATTTTTCTGTCAAAATTAAATAGGTCCAACTAAATGGGTCTGGGTCAGCTCTTTGCTAAAAACCCTTCTTCCTACCCAGTGCTTTCCCAAGCTAAATCTGTTATTCCTACCCCACATCCATGGGGAGCTCATTCTGCTTGGGAAACTGTGGGGCAGCAAATCTGGGGGAAAGCACTTCAGTAAACAAGATTGCGTCTAGCTTTAAGGAGCTCACATGGAAGAGAAAGGAAGCCCTGAGAGTCGGACAGACATTCTCCAGGACACTCTGAATTTTTTATTTGAGTCCATTTCATTCCCTTAATCAAGCAACTACAGGATGGGATCTAAAGTAATCACTCCTCACAAGAAAGTCCCCTGGACCTTGTTTCTGGCTCTGTTAGAAATACTAGTCCATTGCAGACTATCCCACTGTGCTTCTGCAGCTGAAAGAGGGCTACACAGCAGTCATCTAAATCCTGGACAATCTACACGAGCACAGGCTGCTGATGGGATTCAGATTGAGAAAACGGTCTCAAATGAGTATGACAAAGAAGTTTCCCGTCTTCTGACAGATATACCCTTGTTCTTGCTGAACCCGGTGTTCATTGCTCCCCACCCCTTAATCTTGGTCCCCAGAAGCCTAGGCGTGGTGGAAAAAACGTTCATAAATTAAAAGAGATGACATTTGTGTGTCTATTCGATTGAATGTACATCTTAGAACCAGCCTTATTCTTTCTGCTAATTAGGGTGTTCTGCCCCTTCCTTTTCTCCGCATTCACACTTCCTATCTCCTTCCAGAGTCCACTGCACTTGTATGTCTATCTCTCTCATAAGCGACCATTACAGCTCCCTCGTGCCCCTGAAACACCCGTTAAGTCCTGAGTTCTGAACTTTACCCCGTCTCTGCTCTGCTATGTGAATAATCCAACAATCTAGTTGAAGTTAAATTGCCAATGGTAGATAAGAGTGTAAGGCATCACATTTCCTAAGTATCAATATTGTTTTAATGAGAATAAATCACGGCTATAATCTGTGGGGTAATATTTGCTAATATCAGACAATCAAGTTGGCAGGTCTACATTCTGCTTTCAATAAACTTGGCCCTGCCCCTGTGTTTTGCTCTAATGACCTGAGGACTTTGTTATTTCAGAGCTCTTTTGGGCTATGAACTATCATTGCAGACATTTACTTCCATGCCAGGGAAGGAATATTTTCAGAAAAATAATGTATCATAGAAAATCACTCATACTGACAATAAATTAGCCAAAGACAAGATCTTGAATCTTTCTTCCATCTCATCCTTGCTTTCCTCTCTGTCCTCACCCCTCCATTTCTGCAATTTCTTGACGCTGTGTTTTAGGAAAACATTCCTCGTGCTAGATGTGTTGAGAGAAGGATGAAGATTCATTCTAATCTGGCTCCCAATATTGTGAAGAAGAATATTGTCCCTAAGCACCCTTCCTTCTCTGCTCTGTTGGAGATTGTCAAAACTATTGACAAACATCAGCTGAGAGCGTCCTCATTCCATTGGATAGAATCTGAGAGGTACAGTAAAGAAAAATAAAACTTATTGCATTTGGAGGACTCCAACCTATTTTGAAACTTTCAAAATGAATTAATTTGTATAGTGTTTTTCTTTTAAAAATACTTAAGATGCTCTGCTCACTCCATACAGTATCACACTTCTTATCACTCCTTTGGGGCAAAAGACATCAAAGGTTGAGTTTGTTTATTCATAAGAGATTCACATCACCAGACAGATAGTAAAGGAGCTGAGTCAAATACATTTGGCAGAAAGAAAAGCCTTTGTAACCCACCTCCCCCATGTGCTGGCGGTTGCGAAACCACCTAACTCGAACGAATGGGAGGACTCCCTCTCCCTGGGTGAGATACCATCATGGTGACGTCTGGACTGAACTAACTATTCCAAATGAATGTTCACTCCCTGACTGAAGCAGCAGCATGGTCAGACTATAAGCACTTAGCACAGAAGAAAAGTCCAGAGACCCTTAGAGTATCTAGTCACCCTTTGAGAATTCACTGTCAGGCCGCAGCAGGGTTGACAGGCAAAAAGCGGAGGTATATGTAAGTTTCCTCATTATTAGTCTAGAGTGGTGTCCTCTCCCCCTTGCTGGCTGACTCTTGTAGAAAGAGAAAAAAAAATGTGCAACAGCAAAGGGACCACACCCTGACGTCTTACTTCACCAGAATTTCATAGCCAACTTGAGACTGGTGAAAAATAAAATTTCAAGCCATCATGTTCTGAGACGTTTTGTGACAGTTCGTCTTTATGTGGCAAATAAATAAGAAGGATGTGAGAAGCAACATGTCTCCTGTTTTTGATTTTTAAGATGACACATACAAAATAAACCGACATTTTGGTCAGCATGAACTTTGTCAGGGTCGATGGCTCTTGTTTCCCAGGGGATGCTTAAATCACATATTCACAGCTGGACCTTTGGCCTTTGCTACAGATTGTCAGGATTTCCTCAGGCTTTGAGAAATATATGTGTTTCTCTATCAATCTACCTTATTTTCCTTAACATATTGATGAGACTAGGTAATTTCTGTGTAGGCCCCAGGCTTAGCACGTTACAATATGTTTAATTAGGACATATATAGTTAAATTCTTCACTGTACCTAATAATCTAAAAGATAGCTCCCATTTATCCTCCCTTCTTGTTCTGAACGAAAATTATAACCAAATTAATATTTATTAGAAGTTTTATTTAAAGTTTTGGATTCTCCATAAAAATAAATTAGTATTTGCTTATTAGAAATTTTATCTAAAGTCTTGGACTCAATTAAAAAGTTAAGATTTGAGAAACTATGTCCAGATATCATAGTGCCTGTTTTCTAATATCCAAGATTCATAGAATCAGGTTGCTTGTAATCCAGGTAACAAGAATATCATTTTTTCAATTTCTGAAGAGGGTAAAAATTAAAGAAAAGGAAAAAAATCCATTCCCAGATAATCAATCATGACCTTTAAAATGACACATAATTAAGGAAATAATTATTAGATTATAAACAATAAATCAACTTCAACAAATTGAAATAAACAAGAAGTATTTGAAATACTGAGAAGTAATATCAATGTCAACATTGTCATCATTGTCATCAGCACCATGAAATACTAGACATATGTTGTCTGGATACAATTCACAGCTAGGTATGAGGAATGTAATGAGAAGTTTTGGTCTTTATCCTGTAAAAACATTTAGTTAAGAAGATGAAACATACTTATAGATAGATTGGCATCATATGAGTTCTCAGTGAATGACTGAGTCAAAAAGTACTGTGGGAATTCAGAAAGGGGAAAAATATTGTGGTGTGATAACCAAAATAAGGAGATATGGGTTGAGTTGGGATTGAGTATTTGGACTTTGAAGAAGGAAAAGAAGAGGAGAGACCATTCCAGGCAGGTGGACCCAGAGAGCAGTGCTTTGGAGACCATTAATGAGCATAATGTATCAGGGAGACAATAAACAACTCCCTTTGACTTGTGAGAGAGGTCAGTGGGGACTATAGGAACCACATCTGGGAAGGCATTTGTGGAGACCTTCAGTCCTGGGCTAAAGAATTTGACTGGATTAGCAGGAAATGGAGAAGCATACTCAGCAGTACAGGGATTATCTATACCAGAGTTAGAAGAATACGGATGCAGGAGGAACGGATCAGAATCTCAGGAGAAAAATCTCAGAAGTGATATCGCTGGGCAGATCTTGGCTGATTTTAGAACCTAATATCCTTTAGTTCATCTTTCTGTCCTCAGTTTCACCTGGGCTGACCCTTTCATGGTACTTAATCAGCAGCTTGCAGTAGCATTTTGTCTTCTAGACTGAAAGCTCTTTGTGAATAAGAATCATGTCTTTTGTTTTTCTGTATCTCTAGTTTACCGCACATCAATTGACGCATACTACACACTCCAGAACCATTTGTTGAAGAGACTCTCCTTTCTCCATTGTATATTCTTGGCTCCCTTGTCAAAGATAGCTGTCCATGGCTGTGTGGTTTTATTTCTGGGCTCTTGATTCTGTTCCATTGATCTATGTGTCTGTTTATGTGATAGTACCATGCTGTTTTGGTTACTATGGCTTTGCAGTATATTTTGTGTTTTTTTGAGGAAGATTAGCCCTGAGCTAACTACTGCCAATCCTCCTCTTTTTGCTGAGGAAGACTGGCCCTGAGCTAACATCCATGCTCATCTTCCTCTGCTTTATATGTGGGACGCCTACCACAGCATGGCTTTTGCCAAGCGGTGCCATGTCCGCACCCAGGATCCAAACCAGCGAACCTTGGGCCGCGGAGAAGCGGAACGTGCGAACTTAACTGCTGCGCCACCAGGCTGGCCCCTGCAGTATATTTTGAAATCAGGGAGTGTGGTACGTCCAGCTTTGTTCTTTTTTCTAAGGATTCTTTTGGCTGTTTGGAGTCTTTTGTTGTTCCATATAAATTTTAGAATTCTTTGTTTTATTTCTGAGAAAAATGCCATTGGGACTTTGATAGGGATTACATTGAATCTGTAGATTGCTTTAGAATGTATGGACATTTTAACTCTGTTAATTCTTCCCATCCAAGAGCATGGAATCTCTTTCCATTTCTTTGTGTCTTCAATTTCTTTCAACAATGTTTTATAGTTTTCAATGTACAGGACTTTCACCTCTCTGGTTAAATTTATCCCTAGATGTTTTATTCTTTTTGTGGCAATTTTAAATGGATTGTATTCTTAATTTATCTTCCTGCTACTTCATTGTTAGTGTATAGAAATGCAACTGATTTTTGTTCATTGATTTTTGTATCCTGTAACTTTATCGTATTCATTTATTATTTCTAATAGTTTTTTGGTAGATTCTTTAGGGTTTTCTATAAATAAATCATGTCACCTGCAAATAGTGACAGTTTTACTTCTTCCTTTTCAGTTTGAATCCTCTTCTTTCTTTTCCTTGCCTGAATCCCCTGGCTAGGACTTCCAATATTATGTTAAATAAGAGTGGTGAAAGTGGGCATCTTTGTCTAGTTCCTGTTCTTAAAGGGATAGCTTTCAGTTTTTCTCCATCGAGTATGAGCTTAGCTATGGGTTTGTCATATATGACTTTATTATGTTGAGGTATTTTCCTTCTACACCCATTTTATTCAGAGTTTTTATCATAGATAGATGCTGTATCTTGTCAAATGCTTTCTCTGCGTCTATTAAGATGATCATGTGATTTTTATTCTTCATTTTGTTAATGTGGTCTATCACGTTGATTGATTTGCGCATGTTGAACCATCCCTGCATCCCTGGAATAAATCCCACTTGATCATGATATATGATCTTTTTAATGTATTGTTGTATTTGATTTGCTAGAATTTTGTTGAGGATTTTTACATCGATGTTCATCAGTGATATTGGCCTATAATTTTCTTTTTTTGTGTTGTCCTTGTCTGGTTTTGGTATCAGGGTAATGCTGGCCTCATAGGATGAGTTAGGAAACTTGCCCTCCTCTTCAATTTTTTGGAATAGTTTGAGAAGGAAAGGTATTAAGTCTTCTTTGAATGTTTGGTAGAATTCACTAGGGAAGCCGTCTGGTCCTGGACTTTTATTTTTGGGGAGGTCTTTGATTATTGTTTTGATCTCCTTACTAGTGATTGGTCTATTAGAACTCTCTATTTCTTCTTGATTCAGTTTTGGAAGGTTGTATAAGTCTAAGAATTTATCCATTTCTTCTAGATTATCCAATTTGTTGGCATATAGCTTTTCATGGTATTCTCTTATAATCTTTTGTATTTCTGAGGTGTTCATTGCAATTTTTCCTCTTTCATTTCTAGTTTTATTCATTTGAGACTTCTCTCTTTCTTTCTTGGTGAGTTGAATTAAACATTTGTCAATTTTCTCTTTTTAAAGAATCAGCTCTTAGTTTCATTGATTTTTTTCTATTGTTTTTTTAGTCTCTTTCATTTATTTCTGCTCTGATTTTTGTTATTTCCTTCCTTCTACTGATTTTGGACTTTCTTATTCTTCTTTCTACTTCCTTTAGGTGCACTTTTAGATTGTTTGTTTGAGATTTTTCTTGTTTGTTAAGGTATGCCTATATTGCTATAAAGTTTCCTCTTAGTACTTCTTTTGCCGTTTCCCATAAATTTGGCATATCTTATTTTCGTTTTCATTTGTCTCTTTGTATTCTTTTATTTCTCCTTTGATTTCTTCCTTGACCCAATGGTTGTTCAGTAGCACTTTGTTTATCTCCACATATTGGCGGATTTTCCAGTTTTCTTCTTGTAGTTGATTCTAGTTTCATACCATTATGATCAGAAAAGATGCTTGGTATACGGTGTGGGGAAAACTGGACAGTCACATTCAAAAGAATGAAAGTAGACCATTTTCTTACACCGTACACAAAATTTAATTCAAAATGGATCAAAAACTTGAATGTAAGGCCTGAAACCACATGACTTCTAGAAGAAAACATATTCTTTGACATCAGTCTTAGCAGTGTATTTTCAAATATCATGTCTGACCAGGCAAGGGAAACAGTACAAAAAATAAACAAATGGGAATACATCAAACTAAAAAGCTTCTTCACAGCAAAGGAAACCATCAACAAAATGAAAAGACAACCTAACAATTGGGAGAAGATATTTGCAAACCATATATCTGATAAAGTGTTAATATCTAGAATATATAAAGAACTCATACATCTCAACAACAAAGAAACAAACAGCCCAATTAAGAAATAGACAAAAGGTCTGAACAGATATTTTTCCAAAGAATTTATGCAGATGGGCGACAGGCACATGAGACAATGTTCAACATCACTAATTTTTAGGGAAATGCAAATCAAGACTACAATGAGATATCACCTCATGTATGTCAGAATGGGTATAATTAACAAAACAAGAAATAAAAAGTGTTGGAGAAGATGGGGAGAAAACGGAACTCTCATACACTGTTGGTGGGAATGCAAACTGGTGCAGCCACTATGGAAAACAGTATGGAGATTTCTTTAAAAATTTAGAATAGAGGGGCTGGCCCCATGGCCGAGTGGTTTAGTTCGCGCGCTCCGCTGCAGGCGGCCCAGTGTTTCGTTGGTTCGAATCCTGGGCGAGGAAATGGCACTGCTCATCGGACCACGCTGAGGCAGCGTCCCACATGCCACAACTAGAAGGACCCACAACGAAGAATATACAACTATGTACCGGGAGGCTTTGGGGAGAAAAAGCAAAAAATAAAAAATCTTTAAAAAAAAAAATTTAGAATAGAAATACCATATGATCCAGTATTTGGATAAATACTACTGGGTATTAATCCAAAGAACATGAAAACATGAATGCATAAAGATATTTGCACCCCTCTGTTCATTGTAGCTTTATTCACAATAGCCAAGACTTGGAAACAGCCTAAGTGCCCATCAAGGGATGAATGGGTCAAAAAAGATATGGTATATATACACAATGGAATACTACTCAGCTAAAAAAAGATGAAATCTTGCCATGTGGCAATATGCATAGACTTTGAGGGTATTATGCTAAGTGAAATAAGTCAGATGGAGAAAGTCAAATAGTGTATGATCTCACTCATAAGTAGAAGAAAAAAACAGCAAAAACAATAACAACAAACAAACACGTTGATACAGAGGATAGACTGGTGGTTACCAGAGTGGGAGGAGGAAGGGAGGAGTTCGAAAGAGGTGACAGGGCATGTGTGTACAGTGATGGATGGTAATTAGTCTTTGGGTGCTAAACATGATGTAGTCTACACAGAAATTAAAATATAATGATGTACGCCTTAAATTTATATAATGTTATAAACCAATGTTACTTCAATTAAAAATAAATTAAAAAATTAAAACTTACTAATTACGAAAAAAGAAAATAACCTTTTGTTAAATAAAAGATGGATTGAGTGAATGAAGAACTGAATAGGACAATTCTAGCAATTAAATATCTCAGTTAATGGAACTAGAATCCCAATATTCACGTGGACATAAAATGGCAATATCTTTCGTTCCTCCCTTTGTCACATTTCCCACGTCTAATCAGTCACCAAATCCTATAATTACAATCCACCTCTGTTACATTTATCCCTCCTTGTCATTCTAATTGTTGATCTACTTCAAGACTCATTTTTTACCTCCCGGACTGTGCTTGTTACAATTACTACATTAAATACTACCCCCAAACTTAGTGGTGTAAAACAACAGACATTCTATTCTACTCATAATTTTGTGGATCAAATATTTGGGAAAGGCTCAGCTAGGCATTTCTTGCCTGCAGTGTCTCATTCATCTGCAATGAGACATCAGTTGGAGCAATATTATCTGAAGTTACAACTGGGTTGGGCATTCAAAATGGCAGACTCTTATGACCGACTGTCCCCTGAAAGCTCAGTTGGTGCGGACAACTGGATCTACATTGCCTCTCCAGCATGATCTCAAGCTAGCCAGGTTTCATACATGGCTGCTGGCTTTCCCCAGAGCAAGCATCTCCAGAGAACCAGGCTGAAGCTGCATGGCCTTTTGTGAAGGAAGTCTTGGAAGTCTCAGAGTATCTTCTGCCATATTCTATTCGTTGAAGTCATCACTGGTTAAAGGGGAGGAGACAGAGACCCATCCCCAGATGGGAGGAGTATCTAAGAATATTAGAGCCATATTTGAGAATGGCCACATTGTCTATTGTGACATTATCCTTTGCTAACTTCTTTTGCAGCCTATTATATTCTTGTTTATCTGTATGGTGCCACTGGCATTACATTCACCTTCTTAAATCACTTTTCACAGTGCTATTTCCCTCCTCAAAAGCCTTCAACAGATCCACATTTCCTTTCAAGTAAAGTACAAACTCTTAATTTCAATCCACCTTTGCAGTACTTTCTTCCACTACTCAATGCATTTAAGCTATGCCAGACCCAAACTTCCTGTTTCCTATAACTATATTAGCTTTCCTGCTGTTATTGTTTCTTGCTAATGTTCTTCCTTCTACTTCAAATGCAATTTATGTATACCTTCAATTACTAAAATTTCATCTATTCTTCAAGACCTCATTTAAAAAACCACCGCTTCAGGGAAAACCTCTTCAAGGTACTTCCAATTTGAAAAAAAGAATTCTCTCATCTACTATGACATTATTGTTTATCTCCCCTAGAGCAATTTTTACCTCTGCTAGCATTTTAGTTCTCTTTGTACATGACTTTATCCCCCTTCTGAGAGTAAGGACAGAGATCTTATTCAATTTTATTTTTAACTGTGGCTGAACAGAATGTTTTGCTTAAAATGGATGCTCCTTAATGGTGTATTCAAATAATAACTGGAGGCTATTATTTTGGATAAGATGGAAACAGATGCAATAGATGATAGAACAATAAAGTGGGTCCATACTTTACAAGTATTAATTATACATCAGTGCTGGAACTGTTGATAATTTTTGAAGATATTTCATCGATACCTAGGGTTTCAGTAGATGTTCTTTCTTATCTATATTTTGAAAATTTCCATAATGTAAAGGGTAAGGGAAATAAATCATGTGGATATGTTAATTCCTTTAACACTTGTTAATTCAGTTCCTGATCTGTGCTAAGAGTATTTTAGACGCTAGGGCTATAGTGGTGAAGTTTAAATTCTAGTATGAAACAGTAGACTATAAAATAAACAAACTAAACAAATAAGAAAAAATAAATACTATGCAGAAGCTTCAAATAGGGTGATGTGAGAAAGAGTGAATGAACCGATAGCCAGTTTATATTGGGTAGGAAAGGAAGACCTCTCTGTGATCTGAGTAACAAGAATTAGAGTCATGCGAAGAACACTCTTGCCGGAGGACACAGCTACAACAAATGACTTACATAGAAATGGGCTTGACATATTGAAATAACTGAAAGAAGACCACTGATCTGAAATGTACCGGGAGAAGGGGAGGGGCTGTGAGATGAAATCAGAAAGACAGCGGCCAGATCATTTAGACCCTTGTGAGAAGAAGGATAAGGAGTTTGGATTCATCCAAAGTGTGACTGAAAAGCCATTGGAGGGTTTTCAATTTATAAATAAAGATTCAGTGTTCTCTGTAAGACATGACTCTGAAGTGTATCCTCCCATCTACGTAAAAGGAAACTGATTAAGTATGTAAGTAGGATTCATGATCTTCAATTAAAAACATTAAAATGGAAGATAAAAGTTTATTTTTATGCTTATACATAAGTCTAAGTATTGGATGGAAGGAAAAGAATTGGGAAAAACTAATGCATGTGAAATGAAGCACATAAATGGTTACTTTTCTTGGATACATAGTCATGCGGTTTAATCGAAAGTAATGACCCCAAAGAACACTGATCAATCATATTAAGACGTGGTTATCTTTGGGAAAGGAATTTCCCGGAAATGACAAAATTAGTGGTTATCTGGAAATTTCTGTGTTCATTGTGATATTGGGCCAAATAAATTGGTCACTATGGATGAATGACCTCTACAGAGCAAGCCAAACAAATGTCCACAAGTTCAAGGACAAATAGTTGGATGGAGAAAGAAAGCTTCAGCTCAGTGTCCAGATGTTTCATCAGTGTAACACCAATCAAGCAGATATTGCGAAAGAAGCTGCATACACTCCATAGCTTTCATGGAGTTGTGGACACTGGATTTCCAGGAGAGGCAAATTTTAAATTAATAGGCTTATGTAAAGAGTGGGGTAGGCTGTGGGAACTTCAGATATAGAGTGATGTCCTTTGTGATTCTTCTTAAGTAACTTCAGATTTTAAAAATTTAAGTGTTTTTCTGTTTAGTAATTCTTTGACCTATTTTTACATTGCCACTGTCATCCATTTCATTATGAACTAGTAGAAATCTGTGAAAGTATATGGTAAATGACATATACTCAGTAAATGTTAGTTTCCCGTTTTTCTTGTTTAATCATATGGTTTGGTTAATTTGGAAAGCCATTGAGTATAATGTAGGCAGATAGTCCTGAACAACTATTTTAGCGCTTGCTGTCAACAGGAAGTCCTATGGATAACCTGGCGCTATCTGATAGCTGTACCTGCTCATCATCAACCTACCCATCATCCACAGGCTAAATTTTTCTATCTGAAATTTGCTCCTTCTTTTTTGTTTTAAACTGAGTAGTCAATCCCAGTCATTTAATTACCATTGGTTTATTTGTTAGCAAAACTTGAATGTATTCGTTTACGAGTTCTTTTCTAATTTCTTGGAACAATTATTTTCAGACAAATATAACTAAGTAGAATACTGAAAACAATATTACCAGACTTTATTATAGTGAAAAATGAATGATTGCTTTCTACTAATTTCTGTGGAGAAAATGGATGTTTTAGCTTAGTTGATTTCCATCTATTATTTGTTTGTCATTCAATCTAAAAAATACATAAAAATTCTGTCTTCTTTTACCCAAAAATGTTGGTCTAAATTATAAAGAAATTTCTTTAGTTCTCAACTTTACTTTTCTAGTTTGGATATATGTAATATATGAAAAAACATATTAAAAAATAATTTGCTCTCTAGTGTAGTGTTTCTTAACTACAGGGCCATGACTTCTGCAAAAGTATACTGCCTAATCTTTATCGCTTGATGTATTTATTTTTTGCTGTAAATATGAATATATCCCATTAGGGTAATATTTGTTGGTTTTAATGTAGAACTGAATGGGGAATAGATCACAGTTTTATTAGAATATGTAATAATTTTTTTCCTGAGTATATAAAAGAGTACCATTTGCCAAAGAAACACAAATTTCTACTCCAATTGTGATGTGTGTTGAACAGTGACCAGGTGAGTAAGTGAATACTTTTATAGATATTGGTTCTTATTGATTTTCAACTTAAATCTCTTTGTGTATGCTACTTAAATCCCAATATTTGAATATATTCCAGGAACACACAAAAAGTGTGACCTTTGTTCTATACCTTCAGTGACCTACCAAAACTTTGATCCTTAACCAAGAAGAACATGTAGCCGTACACCCTTTCTTTGAAGGTAGGTAGTTATTTTATCGATTTAATGCATAATCTTATTATTAAAATCCTAATAAAGCAAGGATACATTGTTATAGTCAAGTGCAGACCTTTTGCATGCATTAAGAACTTACAGTCATTTTCTTGATGTGTTTCTAAGGACACAATCACATAACCCAGGCGTGGTGATTTCTATGCTTTCTTCTGTGTATATAGATGGTACCAAAAGTTACAGCCCAAAGTGGTCTTTTATTTCCCATATTCTTCCTTTTTCCTGGATACTTCTCCTTTATAAACTTTATGCCTAGTTCATTTGAAAAAAAATACATTTTAAGGTTGGCCCTGTGACCCAGTGGTTAAGTTTTGCACATTCTGCTTTGGCAGCCTGGATTTGTGGGTTCGGATCCAGGACACAAACCTACACCTCTTGTCAGCTGTGCTGTGGCAGAGACCCACATATAAAATAGAGGAAGACTGGTACAGATGTTAACTCAGGGCTAATCTTCCTCAAGCAAAAAAGGCATGGGAAAGATTGGCACAGATGTTTGCTCAGGGCTAATATTCCTCAGCAAAAGAAAGAAAGAAAGAAAAAAAGAAAAAGTACACGGTCTACTTATTCTATTGTATCATTTGTTTCTCTTAGAATATTTATGATCCCACCAGGACAATCAAAAATTTCCTTTTATTATTTTTATCTGCTGAGAGAATGGATTTCTTAAATTTAAATTTCAGATAATGATTAGCTTCTTCAGTAACAAAACCACTGACCGAAATTGCCACTATTTATTGGGCACCTATGTACAGGACTATGTGCTGGTCCTCTTACATCTTCACAAATCTTAAAATATAGATTTTTCCCTCTATTTTACATAGGAGAGATCTTTGCTTCAAGAGAGGAAGTGGCCTTGCCTGAGGTCAGAAAGTTGGTAAATAGAATTGAAATCAGGGTTAGTCTTGCTTCATAGCTAAACTCTTGACAGTATGACATACTGTTTACCTGTAACCTAATATGAATAGATAATAAGTAATTATCTATTTTGTGTGTATCCTTCATTGGATTACAGGATTATATTTGATTCTGTTGAGTAGACTCAAAGTATACATTTCAGGAAAGACATTCGACTCTGCAAAAAGTCTCTCTTAGTCATAAGTTTTGTGATAACATAAACCATAAAGAATTTAGCAACATGTAATCCTATGCTGAAAGTTATTATTGTTTTGCCCAAATATATCACCTAAGTATCTCTATCTTAATTTTTTTACTCATCATCTATTTGTCACATATTCATATATGTGACCAACAGAATTTTAAAAGAAGAATTTAAAATATAACCACGACAAAGATGGCTATTCCCATTGAATGTTACTTATACTGAGTAGATAGGTTGCAGGGGAACCTTTCGAGGCCAAGATCTAAAACAGAGCCAAGAGATTTGTGAAATACTTGATTTTCTTAAATTTCAAGCATTTTACCTCTTGTGAAATAGTCTTAACCATTCTACACTTTTTATCTAAAGTCAAAATGCAAAATCCTCTCTTACACTTAATTCATTAGGTTTCAAATCGTTTCATACACAATTCTATATATTTCTATTTTTTACTTTTTTTAGTCATTTTTTCCTTCTTCTTCTTCTTCCCAAAGCCCCCTAGTACATAGTTGTATGTTCTAGTTGTGAGTGCCTCTGGTTGTGGCATGTGGGACACCGCCTCAGCACGGCCTGAGGAGCTGTGCCATGTCCGGGCCCAGGACCTGAGCCCGTGAAACCGCAGGCCACTGAAGCAGAACATTCAAACTTAACCACTTGGCCACAGGGCTGGCCCCGTATTTCTAAAATCAAATGAAAACGCTTAAGGTTAAATAATTTCTCTTTACTGTACATGTGAAATAAAAATTTACAACATACAATTACTAATAAAAGTTAAAACAATCAAACATATATATAATTAAACTTAAAAAACAAAAAGTATTTTATACAATCACTCTAGTAAAAAAAACCAAAATATATAGTCACTCTAGTAAAAGTTTAAAAAATTAAATTTGAAGTTTCAGTCTAGTACTGTTCTCATGGGTGATTCTTTTTACCAACTACTACTAAATTTTTTCCTTTATCTATATTGAAGTTTACGTCAAACACATTTTTTTTGTTTTTTATTCTTCTCCCCAAAGCCCCCCAGTACATAGTTGTAGATTCCAGTTGTGAGTGCCTCTGGTTGTGCTATGTGGGACGCCACCTCATCGTGGCCTGATGAGCAGTGCCATGTCTGCACCCAGGATTCGAACCGGCGACACCCTGGGCCGCCGAAGCGGAGCGCGCGAACTTAACCACTGGGCCACAGGGCCGGCCCCATAAGTCAAACACATTTTAAAATATTTTTCTAACTAAAATATTTCTTATTTTTCTAATTTTGAAGGTTTCTAGTACAAACATGTCACCCTTGGGTTCTCTCTGTGGCTGGATGGCAGCTTCTTACAAACAAGTCTTGCATGACCTGGTCTTCTGCCTTTAGTCTGAGCAATATTTGGAGAAGGGTCCTTCTGCTCATCTTCCGGTAAGAGACCTAGTCAAACCATTTTGCGTTATGGTGGTTTTGGGTCTGTGGCAAACAGAGCTGCAAGTGGCTATATACTCCAGCCTTTCTCTTTTTTTTGTGTGAGAAAGATTGGCCCTGAGCTAACATCTGTTACCAATCTTCCTCTTTTTGCTTGAGGAAGATTGTCACTGAGCTAACATCTGTGCCAATCTTCTTCTATTGTTTTGTATGTGGGACACCACCATAGCATAGCTTGATGAGTGGTGTGTAAGTCGGCGCCCAGCATCGGAATCTGTGAACCCTGGGCTGCCAAAGGGGAGCACGTGAACTTAACCACTACGCCACTGGGCTGGCCCTAGTCTCTCTTTTTAAAGGAATTAGAGTTAAATGTTTTAAATAAATTCCATTCTAGGTAAATAGAATAATTTTTAGGTGATATAGATAGGTATAACCTTTGAATAATTATGAAAACAACTAAAAACACAAAAAATGTATTTAGGTGATTAATCCTACCACTTGTATAAATGGTGAGATTTATAAATGGATTTATGAATGATAAAAAGTTTTTGTTTTAATAAGTGGTGAATAGCAAAATCTCACCATTCTTAGCCAAGCAAAGAATGTATTTATGTAATAAATAAGACAGCTTAAGAATTGCTGTGAATTCCTTTTCTAGGCATTGTCTCATGTTGTGGCCTTTTCCTCTGCAGAGCTCTCTGTGTTTCATTTTCTGGTGTAAAGCCTCTCTAAAAACAGAATTAAAACTATTCCAACTCTCTGTCTATTTCTCTCCAGACTTCTACCTGGAGTGGATGTAATAAAAAATAAAGTTATTGAACACATGGTTTTAATACTGAAAAACTTGAAAGACATCATACAATAGCAAGAACATATATAAATGTCTCAGTTTGCTAATTAACTAGATTTCAGAAAGATTCACTATTAGGTCTTTTAAATGTAGATTTAGGCCACTACATTGACCTGTCTGAAACAAAGTAACAAGATCAGAGTTTTTTAAAGTAATCTTAAAACTTTACAGAAGAAACTTTAGGGAGAAAATAAAAAGAAAACAATCATAGATTGATTAAGTAAACTGTAGAGTAAATATGCAATAGACTACTAGGAAACTGTTAAAAATCCAGTAATTTTGTACATCTTGACATGGAATGATGTTCATAATATATTGTGAATTAAAAAAATTGTTTTAGAAAAGTATGTTTAGTGTGAACACCACTCTTTCAATTTCCCAGACTAAAACCTTCAATTCCTTCATGACTCTTCTCTTTCTCTTAGACTCCACTTCCAATTCTTCAGGAAATCTTTTTGGTTCTTCTTTTAAAATATGACATCATCTCCTATGCAATAGGCTCGTATCTCGTTCTCCTTGCTCTTACCTTTGCCTCCCTTAAGTCTGTTCTCAACACAGCAGTCAGAGTGATTTCTTTACAACATAAGTCATATCATATTTATTGTTTGTTCTCACCCTCCAGTCGCTCCCACCTCATACAAAGTAAAAGCCAAACTCCTTACAACAGACTCTAACACTTCCATGATCTCATCTCCCGTTACCTCCCTGCCCTCATCTCCTACTCTCTTCTTACTCCACTCCCCTCCCACTCCATTAATTTCCTTACTGGTCCTAGAACATACTAGGCATTCCACCTTAAGCTGTTGCATATCCCTGGAAGGCTCTTCCTCCAGATATCCACATGGATGACTTGCTCACTTCCCTTAAGTACTTCCTCAAATGTTCATCTCAATTTTACAATTGCAAACCACCTTCCAGCTTCATCCCTAGCATTCTCTGGGCCCCTTTCCTATTCTCTCTATTCTATTTATTTATATTTTTTTAATATAGCCTTTCGCATTTCCTAGTATACAATTCAATATCTACTCATTATAGCTGTTCTTTGTTGTCTGTTTCTCTCTAAAGAAAGTAAGGTCCATAACAGTATAGATCTTTGTTCCTTCTGTTTATTCCTATATTCCAAATATCCAGAACAGTGCCTGGCATATAGAATGTATTTAATAGATATTTCTGGAATAAAGTTTTTTTTTAATAATATGGAACCTAGTCTCAAGGAGCATAGGTCACCTGATAGTGAAGATTATGACTGGAAAATAGGGAGGGGTAGACAGAATTTTTATGCTTTACTTTTATATATCGGTACTGTGAAAATTTCTGAAATGGTATCACTTTTATAACAGTAATGCATATCTAGAAACAAAAAGAGACAACAAAGCCATCCTTAATCCTATTACATGCAGTACTGACTCCTCCTATGCAATAAAATGGACTTGTATATGGACTTCCATTAAAATACTTTTGTGGCTACATCCTTTAGGCAACATGATTCTAATCTACTATTTTAAATTTCTTTTCATGATGAAGGAAAGATTCTTGATGCATGTTTCACTATGAGTTAAGGAGAGTAGTTAAAATGCAGACTGGAATTTGGAGTGCTATCCACCTTTGAGATCGAATTTACCCATAATTTTTGAAGAAACCACAGAAGAAGAAGGAAACCACACAAAACCATACCTTGACTTGATATGACTCAAAAGACCTGGAAGTCTATGTGGGCAAATGTACATGATAGTTATGAGTGTATCTATATTTGTAAAGCTCATCAGATGGAGTAACATCCATGATTTTTTTTTTTTCCAAAAAACAGCCAGCCTTAAATATAGGGAAAAAATAGGTAATAGATTAAAGATTTTGTAAGAGTCGAATGTTGGCAAAATATATTTCTATTGGCTGATCATAGCATCCCAAATAAGCAGAAATAAGAAATTGTCTGCAAGACTACTGTTAAGATTTATGCATGTTTTCTGGGAGGATGAACACTGGAACTAGCAGAACTGCATTGCATTCTGATCAAATAATTAGCTATTTCCATCTTGAAACGATGGATCAAAAAGAGGTAAATATTATGGGATAAGAAGATTTAGGAGGAAATTGTCAAGAGTGTGGAGCAGTGGCAGAGGGCAAGGCAGGTGGGAGGGGCTGTGAAAGAGGCAAGAGGCTGAGTCACTGGTCGCAGGAATTCCTTAAGGGACTCCCAAATAAATCTTCCACTTTATTATTGCCCCTACTAATAGCAAACAGAATTGCATCTCTTTCATGCAATCATTCATTCACTCAGCAAAATTTCATTGAGCACATACTGTGTCACAGCCCTGAGGCAGGCAAAAGAGTAGTTTGTAGGAGATTAAGACACAGCATGTGCCTTTGCAAGGGACTGCATTGGAAATTGAATGAGGTCAAGTGTCTGTTGCTTCCTGCCCCAGAGCAGGCTTTGTCAAGCTCACTTGGAGCTTTCCTTTCATTTCCTGAAGGGACCCAGCCAGTCCCAAAGCTGCCAGGAGCATGCAGCAGTTTACACAATCCGACTCCAGGCTGCTGGAGCAGCTCACGTGCCCAGCTGCTTGGACGGTGACAGGGAAGGCAGCTGTGCGAGCCCACAGGCCTTGCTTGGCCACCCAGGAGCTGTCCCTGGAGGGGAGAGGCCGGGGCTACAGCCCACCTGGCTACTGCAGGACATTGAGAGGTCAAGGGGGAAGGGCCTGGAGTCTACAAACCATCACCTTCAACACTAAACAGTGTAGAACAGGGCTTTTGGGGGCCTCCTAGAGCCCAAGTAAACAGTGTTAGGAGCTAAGGCTGGCATTCAGCTTCTTGATTCTTGTTGCTTGGTGTGGAGAGGAGATTAAGAGATGGGCTCTGGACAAGCATAAAGCTTAGTTCAAGCAGAAGCTATACAACTGAACATCTGAGTGACTACAAGTGAGTTACTTAACATCTCTGGGGTTCAGTGGCCTCATCTGTAAACTAGAAGAAATGATAAAATCAACCTCATGGGGTTATCATGAGGATTAAGGGAGAAAATGTATGTCAAGTAATTATCATATTTCCTAGAATATAGTAAAGATCAATACACTTGGCCATATTGACCTTTATTTTATTTTCCTTTTTGTGTGTGTGTGTGAGGAAGATTGGCCCTGAGCTAACATCTGTTGCCAATCTTCCTCTTCTTTTTTTTTCTTGAGGAAGATTGTCACTGAGTTAACATCTGTGCCAGTCTTCCTCTATTTTATGTGGGATGACTCCACAGCATGGCTTGATGAGTGGTGCTAGGTCTGCGCCCAGAATCCAAACCTGCAAACCCCAGGGCGCCAAAGCGGAGCATGCGAATTTAACCCCTATGCCACTAGGCCAGCCCCATATTAACCTTTATTTTTATTTTCATTTTTTTCATTTACCAGTTTCTGGACCTGCTTCCTCATTTCTCTGATTTATCCTACTATTTATTAGGCACCTCCTTCTTGCCTGACATTTTACAGCATACAAAGCTGGAGGGGATATTGCTCGTTTGCTCTAAGAGCTGTCAGACCATCAAGGGAAGAAGAGAGGCACCAAACATTTATCATGTACTTCCTATGTGTCAGGATCTGAAAGGGCATCCTGTGCAGACCTAGCCAATGTTCGCAGCAACCTCATAAGTAGCCAAGTAATATCACCAGTTTATAGATAAGGAACCCGAGCTTTGCCCTCAGCTAGTGTGCGATGAAGCAGTGTACAGTACAGATTTACAAGGCAGAATGTCCTGGAATAAAATCCACCTCTCCCCTCACTGCTAAGTATGCTACGCGGTGTGGCCTCATGAGCCGCTCTAAGCCTCTCATTATTTAATCGTAACATGGGAATAATATGGGCCGGCCCCATGGCCAAGTGGTCAAGTTCGCGCACTCTGTTTCAGCGACCCGGGGTTTCAACGGTTTGGATCCTGGGCACGGACATGGCACCACGCATCAGGCCATGTTGAGGTGACGTCCCACATGCCACAACTAGAAGGACCCACAACTAAAATATACAACTATGTACTGGGGGAATTGCGGGAGAAAAAGCAGAAAGAAAGAAAAAAAAGAAGATTGGCAACAGTTGTTAACTCAGGTGCCAATCTTTAAGAAAAAAAAAAAAGATGGGAATAATAGCCAGTTCACTGGGTTTTCCAGAAGACTAATGGTATCAAATACCCATACTAAACTCAGGTTCCAGACACATAGATGGCATTAAGTAACATTATATTGTGAGAATTGACATTTGAGTGTAGGTCTGACTCCACTAAAACATACTCTTGTATTATAAGTTGTAAGGAAATGGGCTAATTGAACATTTACATAGAAAGCATTAAAACTCAGTTTTAGATATGAGTCCTTTCTACAATATTTGTATGCTTTTGCTTTTTAAACTCATTTTTAATTTTTGACAAGTGGAAAAGATATGTCTGTATTAGTTAGAGTACAGGTTATACAGCTCTAACAAACAGGTCCAAAACACACGGTGGCTTAAATAAGATAGAAACTTGCTTCTTTCTCTCTCATGTAATAGTGTAGAAATGAGTGGCCCAGGTTGGCTGAACCACACTGCTCCACAGAACATTAAGGGAACCCAGGCCAAAGCTGGACCCTGCTCTAGGTTCTAGCCTGCGGGAAGACCAAGAAGAGGACAAGTGGAGGGCAAAGTACATCCTTTAAGCAAGTGACGTGGAAGTTGCAAACAACACCCCCCCCCCCATTCTATTGGCTCCATCAAGCTGCAAAGGATGCTGAGAAATGTAGTCTCTCGATGATCACTCACATGTCCAGAGAAAACTCTAACTATGCAAGACAATTGAGAAGAGAGAAAAAGTAATCATGTGTGGAGAAACGTAAAGCTGATTTTAATTAACAGTAAATATATCATGTCCCTCTAATAATTTGGTTGGTTTTCCTTTTATATGCTATTGAATGAGTTGGCCAGTAGGATTATGGGCTTGGCAATTTTTGAAAACTGTGGCAGGCACCACTTTCAGACACAGCCTGAAGAGAATCCCCTAGAGCATATCTTCTTCTACTATGGCAGGTGTAACTATTCTTTCTCTTCTCTATTTTTGTCAATCATTCATATTTTATTTCAACTGCCTATTTATGTGCACATCTTCTTTTCTAGAAGCTCTTCTTCACATAGGTAAGGATCCTGTCTTATATACCTTGATATCTCAAGGGCCTAACAGTGAGTTTGCATATATTAAAGATTAATATTGAATGAATAAGTGAATAAACTGAAATCTAATATGTGAATATAAATATATTCATATATACATTTATATTTATTATATACAAATATGTAATATAAGTAAATATATTTATGTATATTAAGTAATATAAATATATTTCTTAAATGTTGGTTGACATTTATTGAGTATGTTTTATGGGGTGTTGTCAGATGACAATGCATGATGAAAGAATAGATGTCCCCCAACCTCATTGTGTACTTTAAATATATTCAAATGTATTTATTCCCATATTGGGTATATTCTTCATTCCCTGAGGTATATAAAAGCACTTAGTTACTTGCACAGCAAATAGTGAAGCTTGGGCAACTTCAAGGTTAAGATGTATATTTTTTTGTGATCTGAAGGGTTTTAAAGAAAGATACTTTTCTTGCTCTTGGGGATCTGCTACGTTTGTCCTCATTCCCAGCTGAGTCTTTGAAAGGTCTGTGATCCAAGTAAAGTTTACAGGAAGCTTCTTACCTTCCTGAAGCAGTTTATAAGAACCTAAGACAGGTTTCTCTCCACTCCCAACAAAATAAGCTTGTCTGTTGATTTATTGCACTTTCCCCTCTTTTCCTGAAATCTCAATCTCTATTTTAAAAAAGAACAAGAAACTTTGCCTGTTTTTAATTTTCATTTCCCCGGCAAGCTGTCTCACTTTCTCTTTCCTTTCATTTTTCATAAATGATGTCTTTCCCTCATTGCCCCCTCCCCCTCCCCAGTGGCCACTGGTTTGAGCTTCTTTGTCCAAAATTTTTGCCTTTGTTTTCTCAGCTACAATGCAATGAAGTGTCTTCTTCAAAATGTTTTGACCTCAGACAAAATGGGTTTCAGGAGAAGCTCTCCTGTTCCTCACCCTGTTATGTATTATCATATTATAGATCCAGGGAAATTGATATATTGCAATTTGTTTTTAATAACCTGCGTATTTAACAAATATAGACAAGAGGACTGAAAATGCCTTTAACCGTTTCAAAGGAGACAGAGAACCCATAAAATCTGTTGGTTGGTTGTAAATCTGGTTAAAATTATTGAATTTGATGAATGCTACTTATATCTATCTTAAAACAAACTTGGCTATATTTGTTCTTAACTAAACTATTTTCCAATCAAATATATGCCATTCAGCAAGTAGCCTTTCCAAAAAAATACTGCTACTTTTTTAAAGTTTGATAAAATGTTCTAGCGTCTCTATATTGCATATAAATTTTGCTATGTGTGTGTATGTATATTTAGATATTATATGTGTCTGAATTTTGAGTTGTTTGCTGTCTGTTAGTCACTTTATCTGTCGCTAGAACCTAAAAATTCTCTACACAACATATACACTCAATAACTGTTTGCTGAGTAAAAAACATTCCCTTACTCACTAATTTGAGCATCCGGTCTGTGCCCAGCATTATACCAAGCACTGGTAAACACAAGTGAATAAAACAGAATCTTTGCTCTAAAGAGTTCAGAGTCTAAATGGGGAGAGTGAGACAATTGTAATCATTGTGATAAATTGCCTGATAAATGTGTTAACGTGAACAGGTCCTAGACTAGCTGGTCTGGGGACACAGCTATAGATCTGGATGGTAAATGTTTTAAAAGACAAATAGTTTCCCCAGGCAAAGAAAAATAGGATAGAGTTGTGGATAGAATATATATCTAGGAGTCTAAATACTAGAAAAATGTGAACAATATGTTTTTCTATTCACTAAAAATGATGGTAAATACTGAATAATCAATCATACCATTGAGAAAATTGAAGTTTGAAGTTTGCTTTACTGAATTACACATTGAAAGCATATAAACGCCGAGAGTTGACATCATAGCTTCTGCTGCAGAAATAAAGTCTGATACCTTAGCTATCCCTCAGAATTTGTGCCCTTCCTTGACATGCTATGTGAATGCAGAGAATTCACATGGCTCAGGACTAGGGAATTGAAGATGCTCATAAAAACTTCTGCCTACTTATCTCCCTTTAAGCAAAGGAAATGGACACTGAAGTCAGGCAATCCTCAGCAAAGATAGTGGGCGTTTATCAGGGGAGTAATCTTAGGTAAGTGACCTCAAAGTCACGGAGATCCAGGGTCCTCAAAGTTGAGAGAAGGCCAAGAATAGCTAGTTCAGAGTGAAGATTAAGTGAGATAAACTATCTCCGTTAGTCAGAGTTCTCCCAGAGAAACAGAGCCAATAGAATGTGTATATATACATATATATGAAGAGATTTACTATAAAGAATTGGCTTACAAGACTATGGACGCTAATAAGTCTCAAGATGTGCAGAGTGAGCCAGCACGCTGGGGACCCAGGAAAGCCGATGATGTATCAGAAGGCCTGAGAGCAAAGAGAATCAACGCCGTGATTCCAGTTGAAAGGCTGGCAGGCTTGAGACCAAGGAAAAGCCAATGTTTCAGTTCGAATCTGAAGGCAGGAAAAAACTAATGTTTCAGTTTGCAGGCAGTCAGGCAGGAGGAATTCTCCCTTATGGGGGGAGGGTCAGCTATTTGTTCTATTCAGGCCTTCAACTCACGGTATGGTACCCAACCACATTGAGGGGACAATCTATTTTACTCAGTCTACGGATTTAATGTTAATCTCATCCAAGAATACACTCACTCAAACACCCAGAATGATGCTTGACCAAATACCTGGGCACCCCACAACCCAATAAAGTTGACACATAAAATTAACCATCACAGTATCTAAAGTTCCATGCACAACGACTGAAACAGGGCTTCAGAAAAGTTTTAAATAAATGAAAGAATAAATAAAACCATGACAAAAACAAAGACAAATGGTTTGCTTAATCATTGTTTAATAGGGAACAGAAAAAACTTGGCATCACATAAATAATTACCCCTGGAAAAACTAAAGATCACTTTGGGAGAGTGAGATAGAAGAGTGAGAGGGAGGAACGGATCTCAGGAATTTACTATAAAATGTAGGGTATTGACATAGTTTTCCCCGGAGCAAACGTGGCATACAATCAACCACAGCAAACCACAGAATGAGAAAATCAGCTTGTGGCCAACCCAAAGGACAACTTTCGAACCACAAGCTGGGATGCCTGATGGGCCATAATTCTAGTGGAAATTCAACATGGAAATGAAGGGAAAAATCCTTAGATTTGATGCTGTGTCTGTCCCTGGACTCTATATTCAACAACTCCTGCAAGACAACAGATAAGGGCATTGCAACCAAGGAGGATAGTTAAGACTTAATTTTCCCCAGAGAAATAAAGGGAACTCCTGATAGAAAAGAAGCTATAGACGTTAATGTAGCATGGGGTATGTTTTTAAACAGATTGCATCATTTTGACTTGAATGCATCTGAATATTTTACACTAATTCAGCGCCTGCTGATTCATTATGCTGATTACTACCACTTCTGTTGCATTCATACAAAAACATTGTAAGGTAAATGCAAGTATCTATCTTACAAATGCAGATACTGGACCTTAGAGAAGTAAAGGTTAACGTCACATATCCAGAGAACACTGGATACAGGAGTCAGACCCAAGTCCTCCTACTCCAAACTCAGGACGTTTAATAGCCTTGAGTATTCTTCACAGTTGATCCTTGACTGTTGCATGAAGCATGATAAATTGAGATGCATATTTTTGAAGCTCTTTGAAGACTCCACAAGCTACAAGAAGTCCGGCCTCCTACACGCTTAGGTAAAATAAAGTTTGTGTCCATATTTTATCATCTGAATGTACAGCAAAATGGGAAAATCTTACCTAGAGAAAGTAACACTATGCCCAGTTGCACCATTCATCATAGTGAAAAGGGAAATTTAGTATTTGTTTAGTCATAGTAGGAAGAGATGGAGAAGAGCTTCCTCCTTACAATATTTTTAATTCACCTTCATCATTAAATTCATGCTACAGGTGCTTGACAGTACTCTTCAGTGGCTAAGAACATGTGCTGTAGGTATTATTCTAGAACAAAGGAGAACAAAGAGACATGAAAACTAAACCTTTAGATCCTGACTTGAGGAAGCATATCTACAAAGGCTATTACTGGATCAATTGTTTTCAATAAAAATAAAAAGTGCAGTACATTTTTAACATGATGAATCTAGTTAAAGGAAATATTGGTGTCCCTTGTACCATTCTTACAACTTTTCCATAAGTTTGAATTTTATCAAAATAAAAATTTTGGAGATAAAAAGCAAAAACAAAGTAGCGTAAAATACCTCATCTCAAAAAAAGAATATTGTCTTTGTAGCTGGATAGGCTTGATTTGAACATGAGTTGTGCCATTCCTTAGGTATGGGACTTTTAGAGAGTTATTTAATCTTTCCAAGTTTCAATATTCTCATCAATAAAATGAAATAAAAGAAACTAATTATGAAAATTTGTTGTGAAAATTAAATAAAATATTTTATTTAATATACTTAGCAGAATTCAGCATATCATACCAAAAATAAATGTCTCATGATAATTATAATAATTAGTATTTGTTTGATGAGTTTAATTTGCCTATATTATCAGGACAATTGTTTTACTCTTTTTCCTCAGGAAGATCTGTCTCAGAATTAGTGTGAAAAGATTTTGCCACATCTGGGCCCCTTAAGACATCAACATCGATCTCAGAGACTGTCAAGGTATATTATTCGCTACGCTTTGGATAATCACATATCTCGTTGGGAAAAGCCACTGGGTTATTTTTATAAGGCTAATAATAAAAACTTCTAGAAAGAGTGAAGAGCTCTGTTTTATAGATTCCTGTCTTGTCCCTAGCAGTGTTTGTCAAAACAAGGCCTTTTCCCACAGGAAAATCTGTCAGAAAACCCAACCTCTCCAGTTACTGTTTAATACCAACTCCCTTTTAACGGGCCCACCAAATAAACCAGAAAACCTACTGCTTACAGAAAATTATGATGGTCTAAAAAAATATGGTTGGTATAAAAAATAACTTACAATTGTCAGTAAAATTACCATAGATAATAATAAGAATAATAATACCAGCTGACACTACTTTATACTTTTAGGCAATTTGAAGTTCCTGTATGATTCCACTTAGATAACATTCTTTAGTTGACAAAATTACAGAGATAGAGAATGGATCAGTGGTTGCCAGAGGTTAGTGTGGGATGGGGGTGAGGGTGAGAGAAGGATGTGTATATAGTTATTGAAAATCAACATGAGGGATCCTGGTGGCCATGGTAATGGCGTTGTTCTGTATTTTGATTGTGATGGCAGATACAAGAAACTACACCTATGATAAAATTGCATAGAACTAAATGCACACACACACATATGTGAGTGTGGGTAAAACTGATACAATCTAAATAAAATTGGTGAATTTTATCAATGTCAATTTTCTGGTTGTAATATTGTGCTACAGTTTTGCAAGATGTTACCATTAGAGGAAACTAGATAAAGAGTACTTGTGATCTGTCTGTATCATTTCTTTCAACTGCATGTGATTTTACAATTTTCTCAAAATAACAAAGCTTAATTGGGAAAAAAATTACCTAATGTCTTTTCTTTTTTTTATTGAGGTATAATTGACATGCAGCATTCTATGTTTCAGAGGTACAACATAATGTATATATTGTGAAATGACCACCACAATAAGCCTAGTTAACATTCCTCACCATACATAGTTACAGAATATTTTTTCCTCTGATGAGAGCTTTTAAGATTTATTCTCTTAGCAACTTTCAAATATGTGACACAGTATTATTAACTATAGTCGCCATGCTGTACATTGCATCCCCAGGACTTATTTATTTTATAACTAGAGGTTTGTACCTTTTGACCACCTTCATCCACTTTGCCCACCTCCCACCCCCTACCTCTGGCAACCACAGTCACTTAATCTCTTTTATCTACCTTCATGCCAATAGTAATCTTTTGAGGTGGAGGAGAGAGATTTTTCTCTAGGCCATTTATATACATTTTAATAACGCTTTGATCTCTGTCCAACTTCCATATAGAACCTTCTGCCATTTAAAAGACCAGTAACTAATACAGAACTTCTGAGTCCACCATCCTGAGAGAAACAAATTAGGCAAATGCGGATATATGAGATTTGTCATTTGATGAATAAACAAGAACTTCTCCAGGGAGAAGAGGAGCAGCTTGAGTGAGCACGGTTTCTTGAGTATGTGGAGGGGGAGAATGAAGTTATTGTTATCTGCTGTGACACCTAGAGCAGCCTGCCCACCACCAACGACGACTGTCCGTGGCAAGAGTCTGGGATCAATTAAGGAAAAGTGAACTTCTAACCTATGTGAACTGTCACGGTGGAGTCCTGGCCTGGCTGATCTTCGAGTTTCCAGAGGTTAATGACAGCACTCCACAGCTGACAAGAACCTCCCCTCTTTTCTACCTCCACTGACTAAACTCTGCCCTCTGAAGCCCCAGAGGGAGAAAGTTCGCTCTCCCCTTATTTCTAGAGTAGAAAAAAAAGAAAAGATAAATACAGTCTTGTTCGAGAAGGAACCTCCCTTATCTAGAGCAGTGGCTGATACGTAATGGGTGCTCAATATATTTTTATCAACTATTAATATAAAATAAACCCTAAGAGGAGTTCGGCTCACAGTTCCTGATCTATACACCAGTAATAATAATGATGATAATAATAATAATAATAATATCAATCATCTATCTGTTAAATGCTTCCTATGTATCAGACATTGTCTTTATATATGTAGGCACCAATCATTCAAGTATTCTGTACAATAGATGCTATTTTTAATGGCCATTTAATAAAGGCAGATTGAACAACTTCCCAGGTCACACAGCTATTCAGTGGCAGAGCTGGCTGTAAATATAGCCAAAGCAATCCCAGCACTTGTGGTTAAACCACCAGCTTGTCTTGCCTCCAATAATTTACCGGGAGCATCCATTCATTAGGCAGAAGTATGTATTCAAAAGTGAAGGCATCCACTTTGGTTTTGAGCTTAACCAAAATTCTCATATAAAATTTCAAAAAGCATTCTAACAGCCCTTTTAATGTTTATAACAATCCTATGAAGTGGAAGTTATCAGCCCTAGTTTATTAATGAGAAAATGGTGTCAACATGGTTCAGTGGTTTAAAATGATAACCCATTTAATAAGTGTTGAACTCTGTCTCCTGAGTTTAATCTTCTAAACCAGGCACTTGAGTTTACCATATACTGTTGAATGTTGCATTTCAGGGTTAATTTTGCATCAGCAAGAATTTTAATTGAGTTTTAACGTCTGACTCTGACTAACTAGGTTAATTGAGTTCATTGAGGTACAATTTGCTCATCTCATAATATGAAGCTAATGATACAACCTATGCTTTCTGTCTCAGTGGGTTTTCATGAAGAAAAGATGAGATGTGAAAAGTCTTTGCCAGCTGTAAACTTGCAGGCACATTTAAATTGCCACTGTTATTATTTTTCAGAATCATTTTTATTTCCAGGAAACAATGCCAAAATGGGAAGCTCACTGGATTATAATTTGGGGGCATTATACATTCAAATCAGAATTCATTTATTTATTTATTCATTTATTTGTTCAACAAGTGGGTTTTGAGTATCTATTGTATGAGACGAACACTATACGAGACCCTGTAGAATATATAAAGGAATTGCTCTTTGAGCAAATATTACCTGTCAAATTGTAGCTGTACAGAATACATGGCTTTTCACCATTAGTCCATCCGCCATCCACAACTATATTCTGAGCATGACTCAGTCATTAATAAATACTTCATGCAAATTATTAGAAAATTACTATGTTACTCACGCTTAGCACCATCTGTGTTATCCATGTTTTCTGCCCCAAACACACACACACACATATCCTGACTAGGCAGTGTCCTAGGCTGTGGGTATTCAGAGTCTCATAATCTATGTGTGAAGTCAGGCAATTAAATCAATTACTGTAATTATAAGAACTACAAGGGGTTATGCAGAGAAGTCTGTGACTTCACAGTCTACTGCTAACGCAAGACCTTGAAAAATCACTTAGCCTTTGTGTCAACCACATTAGACTAAAAGAAAAAATGGGTCTGAAAACTAGAAAATTCGATGTGGTGATGTTTTAAAACAACTCACAACAAGGGGATATTTGCAAACAAACCTAAATGTTTTCTATTCAATCCAACAGGTGTTCTTTGACACCCTGTGTATGGTGGATACTGAATTTTTTGGCATTTTTGAAAACAACCACCTATTCTCTGTAGGCAGAAATGTATTCTCTAGAGCTGTTTTTCCAATAACATTTATTTTAACAATAATATGCTTAGTCTGCTGTGAAAATACAACTTCACTGATTAGGCAGCCAGCCCAGTCAAACATTGTTTGGGGTTATAATTATAGCTATTTAATTGTTGAACAATCTCATAATAGCTGCAAAAGAATCTCCGTTTGTTTATATGCAGCAATTTAAAACTTGTTTTCTTCTCTTTATTCTTTTTCCTCTTTAAAGGAGAACTCAGGATAAGTCTCGCCTGGAGCCCCAGAGTACAATTAAGCCCTCTACAAAACACATTGGGACTAGGAGGCTCTCTTTTGGTTAAAGCAAGGAGCTTTTGCCATGATTTGTTTTAATTTGATAAACAGAGAGAGCTGTTCTGTTCTGAGGCCTCTTTCCCCCCACTCAGAAAGAGGGTGTTTATGTACAGCTGCGGGGAATTACTCACAAGAGGTTTAAACAGTGGAAAAAGAAAACATCCTCTTTTCTTTTTGGACCCACCCAGCCCACCAAGGTTTACAGACTTAGCCAATGGAAAGATAGATTACGGTTCACTGAAAACTCCCCTTGGAAAATGGAGACCCAGACTCCATCAGGACAGCTACAAGATGTGAAGGGCTGACAAAGTGGCGTTAGCAGCTGCAGGGGCATGGCAAGGAGAAATCCTCTGAAGAGGCTTTGCTTGAGAGACAGCTTGTAGACTAGATCCCGACATAGAGCCATGGTGAGCAGGGTTGTATAAAGATGTGTGGTGGGAGTGAAATTATGAATGGCACTATGGTCCCTACAGGGTCGGTAAACTCCGTTTTAGCCAAAATGAACAAAATCTAGATTTTCCTGCTTTTATTTTGTACAATTTTTGGATAAAGAATAGAATGGTCTATTTCAAATTTTCCCTCAACTCAGGTAATCTTTTTCTAGGCATTTTATTTAACTACATTGATCTGTTCAAAATAGAAGTAGAAAATTTAGCTAAATGAGAAATTCGGTTAAAAGATCTCAGAGTAACTTAACAACACCTTGAAATGAGTGGTTAAAATTTTAATAAATCAGTCAGTAGCTATGCTATTATTGTTTCAAATTAAACATTAAAAGTTTTGATTTGTGGGCTATTTTTAAATATACTAAGTATTGGCCCACTTGCAAGTCTCTACAAGGAAATACGTTTACTGTTGCAAGCAGGATGGATTTTGAGCTTTAAAAATATGCAGTAAATGTTTATTTCTATTACTTTTGAGTTTTCATGATTTTATGAGAAGTAAGTCATGGAGTAGAGTTTTCAGACTAATAAATAATAAATGAATTAAAGATTAATAAGTATATATATTATTTTGAAAGTATAGAATCAAATTGTAATGTTTTGTGGCATTATATTTTACCTACTACAGTTTCTAAAAAAGAAAGTAAAGAGAAAAATATAGAATATTTTATGTTTGTTTCTTGGAGTAGAAGTCACCAAATTAACTTTTATCAAAACATCCTTATATAGAGCTGTCATGGCTATACATTGCTGGAAAAAATATTTAAAGAAAACTTTCCTGTATGCATGGCTTAATTAAATAGAGCTTTGTTAAATTTTCCTTGAACATTTGTTGAATATAACAGTTGAGTAAATAATTTAACTTAGAATTCCTTAAAACATTAGTATGCCAGCTTTAAATATTTTCTTCAAATTGTCATGAAGATGTCAATCTAGGGACGAAATTCTTAATTTGTCTCGATGTCTCTGCTGTATTGGACTCTTGAAGTATTCTTAAAATCCACTCTCTCACTTGCATGTTTTTGTAGAGTGACATGAAGATAAGTTCAAATTCAATAATTCCAAATTAATTTTATTTACCATTTCTAAATTTACTTTGAATATTGCACCCAAATATGGTGACTCAGTGTATCTATGGTAAACTCAGGTGCTAGGCCATATATACATGCTTTGCAATTTTAAGCTCTCGAAGGATACAAAAAGCAGATTCTTAGATCAAACAGCTTTCTTGTTTGAAAAAAATCTCTCATGATTAACCTGCTTTTTTCCCCTAAAGTATAACTTCGAAGAATATCATTATGCCTACTTCACATGAATGGGTTTTCTTTTTTTGAATGTATTTCATCACTAGGTAGAGATGGAACAAATTCAAACATAATCAGCAATGACCGTTGTAGAGATTTCATAAAGTATTTAGAATTTTCCATCATCCTCCATTTAAAGTGATAACAAACACTTGGTCTTTTAGCCATTTAATTCATATTTTTTACAAAAGAAAATATATCATTCATAGGAAGCACATATGACATAATTGGGGAAGCTCATTGTAATCATTGCCATAAGATTATTCTGGAGAAAATGTTTGGTTTATGCAAATTAGCCAGTAGTTGAAGTAGAGGGATGTTTATTCAGTTTTTTAAGGGAAATAAAATCAAAACTTTAAGTCTCAGTTTTTTGTAGTAAGAAATAAATGACTTCAAGAGATAATTCTCTTCCCTTTCTCTCTCTCCCTCCATTTCGACCTTCCTTTCATGATAAACTTGTTTTCATATTTTTAAATGTCATTGTTAAATTTATTTTTCTCTCCTAAAAAAAAAGTGTCTTATTTTTTGTTTATTTTAATGTTGTATTTCTACAATCTTGCAAAGTCTAACCTATCTGGCGCATAATAGCTGCTCAAAAATATTTGTTGAGTGAAAATGAGTAAATTAAGTCATGCATACTCATTGTAGAAAATGTGAAAAATATATGCTTCCCTCCAGAAGAAGGGCGTGGGGGAAGAAAAGTGTGCTGGACCTTCCAGTGGTTTATCAGTGTCTGTGCAAAGCCTGCCCTTGGGTTTGTGACTGCCCTTAAGCGGTTTCCCATCTAGTCGTGTCCCTCTTTCCCTCTTTGAAGTCCACTGAGGAGCTGAGCAGAGCTAGAAAGGATAACAGAAGGAAGCCAAATAAGAGGTAGCCTTTAAAACATAATTGCCCTGGACTCCATGGACTTAGAAAATGTCCATTCATGGCTAGAAGATGAACATTATTTATCCAAAAGGTTGCAGCTGTTACATTCTCTTGAGAAAACACAACGTAGGACCTATCCACGCCAGGTTTTTCTGATTGCCTAACTTCAATGATTCAGAGATAAAATCCCAAAATAGGCATTTATAAAGGCAAGGATGAGAGGCAGAAAAGACTCAGAACTGAGGTTGGTACTACTGCTGGTTCTTAAACTCCAAACCCATAAGCTATTTTTCTCCCAATTTTGCCATTTTGCCTAGGTGATAGCCCCGGGCCAGTCAAAACGGTCACAGGCAATTCTGTTCTGTCTACGCTACTGGTTATTTCTGAAAAACAATAACGGAAGCACTGAATCAAATAAGGAAACCAGAAATCTTAAGCCCTCAGATAAATAAGAAAACAAAAAAGTGAGAGGCGAGACTTCATTTTCCCAGGAATGTCCACATCTCTATAGACTCAGTTTCAAAGTGGATTTGCTTTGAATAGGGTTTGGATTTGCCAACAGCCTATTAGTATATAATACACTACTCACAATGCTCCAAGAAAGGATCTGAAGTTTGTTGTAGTTTTCCCACTTTCCCAGAGATGGGGAGAGCCAAGAGTAAGGGGTGAAGGAAGTGGGCAAAAGATTGTAAGAGTAGGAGAAAACTTGTTGGATCCAATCCAGCCATCTTCAAAGGATAACCTCTTCCAAACAGAGCAAACCTTCAGGGGAAGATTATGCAAAGCCCCTGCCTTCCAGCACCCCTGAAAACCTGCCACCCCCGTCCATTCAGATTTGAGGATTAAGAAAACTCGGGGAATGAAAGCATCTATTTATCCCTGGTCCATGTCAAGAATTGTTCTCCTGGGCTGGATCCTATGGGTTTATTGGTGGTGTGATCATTGCTTTTACTTTTTTTTTTTTTCCGAGGGGGTGGGGAGGGCATCTGTATTATCTGATAGTTCTGTGTTTATATTTTCAGCAAGGATGCTTAATTGTGTAACTCCTGGCTAGGTTTCCCTTGCCAAATGATAGAAATCAAAGTTGGAAAAGACCTATTAGGTCATTTTATCCTAACTTCTGCCAGTGAGAATTTTGTCTCTAATATGCAAGATGAAGCATCCACCCCTTCCCCCGGGAGATTAGCTTCTACAATCCAATTAGTCCGTGCTGCCAACACATTTTCCCTGACGTTCAATTTACAATTAATATCATTGTTTTTCTTAATTCCACTCTCACAAATTAAGTGTTTACTTTCTGTCACTGTTTTCAAATTTTAATCCACTGATAAGTCTATTTCCTTATTTTTCCCCAAATACACTCATTTATTTCATTTATTTTTTCCTAGAATCTTTTGTTTTATTTGCTCACAGTTGTTATTCTTTGCACAGCTCTGTATCTCTTTGATACAAAGATAATGGAGGCTTCTAATTTCCCAACTTGGCACATCTCATTAGGCATGTAAACCATGGGATTAAACAGAGAATTGAGAAACTTTAATGTTTTCAAAAAATTCAGTCTTCCTCAATATTTTGCTCCTATTTTGTGGAACTTTCTGGAAGAGCGGTTAGTGGCTTGAGATATGTCGGCAATTTCTGTGTCAGCTTTTCAGTTGTGTGTGTGTGTTTGCATGTGTCAGATTTTCTGCTGTGGAAACCCTAACTCAGATGATCAGACGAGGTAAGGCAGGCAGAGATACTAGGTAGGAAAAAAGGAAGAATGCTACTATAATGAATATAGGGACTGAAGAAGCAAAGCCACCCACCAGGAAACTTCACTCCCTGAAGAGAGGGACCCTTTTCAGGCTGAGGTGAACCACTGTGGGCCAAAGCTACCCAGTGCACGTGTGTGACAGACTCTCCTTACAGCAAGGCTTTGCCGTACTAGGATTTTATTTCTTCATTGCTTAAGGCTCTGGCTTTTTCCTGCCTTGCCTTGTCTCCTTCTTCTGATTCTCTGACCTTGTTTTGGCTGGCAGATTGCATTTGCCTATCCACTTCACCATGTAGATTCAATCTCCTCCTCATGACCTCCTCTCAGCCTGACTGTTGAAGGGAGGGGCCCCTGTTTCTTGGTCCCGCCCTCTGACTAAGCCCTCTCTTGCTGCTCCTCCCTTTCCTGATGATCCAGTACAGACACCTGCCCCAATTCCACTCTTTGCTCTACATCGCCAATTATTTGGGTGTCAAGACTGCCCGTCTGCTCAAATTTACAGTCAGCTCTGTCACAGGCCGCAGCCCTGACTCAAAGTAGCCTGCTTATGTGGTTCTTTAAGAGAGTTTTGTATATAATTGACTCTCACAAACATGAGAAAGTACCTTAATGTGGTCTGTAAGGCCCTACAAAACTCCTGCCTAGCACCATAACCCAATTACATACCATTGAGCCCCTCTCACTCTGCTCCAGCCATGTTGGCTCTTCCTCAGTTCTTTTACTGGGCTAGCACCCATTTCTCTTCCACTTTGGGCCTTTCATCCTATTGTTCCCCCTGCTTGCATAAGTGTTACTTACTCATCAACTCACAGCTTACATGGAAATTAGAAAGCCTCTAGATAACCTTCCCTGGGTAGTTGGATCCTATTGTTATACTTCATCATTCAGCCCTATATTTGCATTGATAGCACTTACCAAAAATCATGAATATATATTCATTTATTTGTTATTTGACTTTTGTAAAACTCTATGATATGTGAAGACAGGCCCATGTTTATTGTTCATTTCTGCTTGTGTCTAGTATATTACAGATACTCAATCAGGTGAGCATTTTAACTATGATAATAAAAAAAGTAGAGAGCAGAATAGAAGTTGACAAAATCAGCCAGCCCATTATTGATAATCAATTACTTGTCTTAATCTACATAATTCTGTCATTTTTCTTAATACTTATAAACATCTAGCTTGGTTTATATATAAAAAAACACCTTGGCATTGTGCAAATCTATATCAAGTATTGTATCAGCAAAATTTTTTTGATTTCAGGCAAGAGAGAGCAACTGTACTATTTTTACTTGAAAAGAGACTTCGCTGGGAAAAATAGGGAGCTCATGGAACTAATGAGAAAATGGAGGACTATTCTTGGTGCATAGAGAGAAATTAAAAGAGCGTAGAATCTGGGTAGTAGGAGCAATGCTTTCCTGATGCTGCTCGTCACTGTACCAATGCTCCCAGACACTGCGGGAATCTCTAGGCAATCATTGGCTCCCACTGCAGGACCCCACAGCAGCTGTTGTGAATGAACTCCAACCATCTATTTGTTAGCAACTGACTTAAGCTTCAAAGTACTGGACCAGAGGGATGCTTGACTGAGGAGTGAATAGGTAATCTAGCCCTGGTCCCTGGTCAGAAGGAGAAAGAATTCCCCACCTTCTGCACAGGCGTTTTGAGGTAGGGAACCTCACCCCTAACTCTTCGCACACAGGTTATTCCTCCAAAATAAGGAGCAGAGATGAATGATGGACATCTCTCCACCAACCAGTCAATCAAACCAGCCAACCAATAAACCAACCAATAGCAACTGCTAAACCTTAGTTATCATGTTCAGGATATGCCATTCCCATTGCATGAGGCATTATCTTGCTTCTTGATCATCTCCTTCATTGCTTTCTCTATTACTAACTCTGTAGGTCTTCTTTTCTAAAAGAAAAAGTCTAAAAGGAAAAGTCCATAAGGAATAGAGTGAAGCAGGATAGAGAAAATGAAACTTCTGAGCAAGCAAGTATTCTTAGATAAAGTCTAGCCGTGGCCTGATCCATGGGGGAAGGTCTTTGAATCATTAACCACTTAGTTGTGTTGTCTTGCCTGAGGCAAGGGAGTGGCCCTTTATATATCACATGAGTCAGTCATTGGCTTTGAGTTGCCTCCAGGGCATGGGCATAACTCTCCAGGCGAAGCAGCCCACAGTTAGGGATACTCTAGAGAAGAGGGGAGCTATCTGTGAGTCATTAGCAGTTGACCCTCACAGAAGCTGGGTTTGGGGTGTACTAGCAGGTTAAAGGGGATCTGAGAGGGACATCACAGTATTTACTACGAACTCTGCTAGGTAACCTGTGTTGGGTTTATTAATTTATTGTTTGCATTTTCAAATAAATCAGCAAAAGAGCAACATTATAAAACTAATCCTGAAACAACTCCTCAGCTTTTCTTTTTGACTTTCCCAAGGTGTGAAAACTGTTGTGGCTACATTATGCCAAATTTCTGGACAGAACAGACATACAGTTGGCTCTCCGTGTCAGCAGGTTTCACATCTGCAGATTCAACCAGGAAGAGATCAAGAGTCCTACAATGGTTGCATCTGTACTGAACATGTACAGACTTTTTTCTTGTTATTACTCTCTAAAGAATACAGAATAATGGCTATTTACGTTGTATTTTCATTGTATTGGTCATTTTAAGTAATCTAGAGATGATTTAAAGTATACAGGAGGATGTGCGTAGGTTATATGCTAATACGAGGCCATTTTATATAAGGATCTTCAACATCCTCAGATTTTGGTATCCACTGGGGACCTGGAACCAATTCCTCAAGGACACTGAGGGACGTCTGTATTCAAACAGCTGAACATTGTGCTCAAGCAGCCTTAAACGCAAGGACACTTGAAAGAACACAGATCAGCAACTAGTTTATGATTTTATTTTTCCATCCAGATGTTGACTGTTATGCTAGGGCATGGATATGTCAAATAAAAAGCTGTGTGCTTTTCTGCAAAATCAATTAGTCCTTGCACATAGGCCCCTAAACACTGGAGTTGAGATCATTATTCGAGAGACATCTATAATGGTAATATAATAACTATTATATTATAATGGCATTATAATATAATATAATAACAAAAATATTAATAATCTCAAAGTTTAATTTTAAGTCCTCTACAGATTAACTAATTTAATTGCCCCAAAATACTCTATGAGAATTTAGGTATTTTTATGATCCCCATGTAACCCTTGAGGAAACTGAGGCACAGATAGATTCATAACTCAATCAAGGGCACACAGCTACTAAGTGATGAAGTAGGAATGATTCTTTTCATTATTGCTGGGTGTGTCAAAATGACCTCAGCATTTCCCAGTAGATTGCTATTCACTTTGTCTCTGAATTAGAAGGTCAATGGAGTCATTAGTACTCTTTGTCAATTTCTTATTTTCAAATACATGTAATTAAATCTCAAAAAGTAGTAAACCTCTGCCCTTTGGAGGTAAAGACGTCATAAATGACCCAAGATGGGCAGGACAAGCTCTAACCTAGTGGCAACAGATGCTGCACTGAACACATTTATCTCTCTTTTCTGGGGTCCCTCTCATGCTTGCCACCGTAAACATACGTGAGCAGCCCATAGATTAAACTAACAAATTGATTGATCCAGGAAGTGAAAATCAATCTCATTACTACTAACATTATCTTTTTCACATACTTCACTGACACTGTGCAACTACTTTAAATAATGAAGAAGCCATTTTCTTATTTTAGTTTGGTTTGCCTCGGACCATTTCCTCCCTTTTTTGGTTGCATCACACTTCCCATATCAAAAGTCTGGACACATCACAGAGGCTGGGCCAATCATAGGATTCCACCCACCTGACCACTGCTGATTGGTCCAAAAATGGGCATATGACATAAACAAGACCAATCAAGTTTCTTCCCCAGGATTTTTCTAACTGGAGTTAGTTAGAAATAAATTCTTTCCATTCTATTCATGAAATTTGTCAGACTAGAAGCTCATGGCTGGTTGCAGTTTTATTTTGAACGCTGTGAGATGATTAGCTTGAGAGAATACAACTCTTGGTAAAAAGGCAAATACAGAAGACAGAATGATAACCTAGTGGTTTGAATCCATAGATATAGTTTCCATTGGTGTGAGTGTTTTTTCTTTTTGTTTTGTTTTTGTGGTTTGGTTAGCTGAAATAAAATTTTTCTCGTCTTACATTTCCTTCTTCTTGCAATCAAAATGTTGTGTGTCTTATACATATATTATTACTGATTCCCACAGGAATCCCCTGAGTTAGGTATTGTTATCTCTATTTTACAAATATGAAAATGAAGGCCCAGAGAGTTGATGTAATTGGTTCAAGGTTGCACAATTAGCCAGTAAGGGACAGATATTGGATTCCAAATTGTCTCACTTCAAAATCATTAGCTAGATGCTACATCTCTCCAGAAAACCTTTATTAATTAAAAAATCCATAATTTGGGGGGCTGGCCCTGTAGCAAAGTGGTTAAGTTTGGTGTGCTTTGCTTTTGTGGCCCTGGTTTATGGGTTAGGATCCTGGGGGCAGACCTATACTACTTGTCAGCCATGCTGTGGCAGCAACCCACATATGAAGAGAAGGGAGATTGGCACAGTTGTTAGCTCAGGGCTAATTCTCTTCAGGAAAAAAAAAATCCACAATTGTTTATCAACACCTAAGATATTCTGAAATGAATCACAATAAGGATTTTGCACACATGCCAATGTGTCTATCTTAGCTCATGTTTGTTTGTTGCTTATAGTTTATGCAGGACTTTCAGCCACTTATTCTTTCACAGAAGATGGTGAGTATAAATATAATGTTCAAGGAATGGAATAAATTGAAGTAATAATAGAAATTTAAGAGTTTTTGAAGAAAGAATTTTTTATCAAGTGGGTAGTACCATGCAATATTGGATTTGGAGCAAAGAAATAAAAATACTGACTGAAATACATTCTTTCTCATAGTGCCATTTACAAATCAGACGACTTGGAAAACTGATGGTTATCTACTGATTTTAATGATATAGGTAGTCAGAAATAGATGTTTTCAAACTCTAAAACACCTGACATGTTTTATCATCTAAGAAAACTTGGCTAATTGATTTTTCATTCTTTTATTATATGATTATATGTAGAAATGAAGAAATCAAACTTTTTAAAATTTCGGGATGAGAAAGTAAGAGACATTCTTAGTTTCATGATGACCTCACACAAATGTGAACTATTTGTATATTTTATCTTCTATTTGCATCGTTTATTAAAGTTTGTCTGAAGAGCCTTGACGAATACTCTAGGACCCAGTTTAAGTTTCACTGCCTCCAAATGCCCTCCCAAAGATCTTAGGTATTAGGTTTCAAGAGTTAGGGACATTTGAAGAAGTAGAAAATCAGAGAAAATTATTATGTATGGGGAAATGTGGAACGGGGAAATGCTAGTCCATTTCTGATCTTATTGATTTACTTTGTAATTGACATTTCTCCCATTTATTCAACTGATATTTATCAAGCACATAATATGTGCCAGGTATTCTGCTAAACACTCGAGATGCAATAGTGATATAGGAGTTTTAACAGAACAGGAGTGACATATATCAATTTGAGAAAGCGCGTTTTTTAATTTAAGAAAGCTTCCATATACATCTCTGTATACGCAGACACAGTAGTGCATCTGGATGGTGCCACTCTTTGTTCTCTGAATGGTCCCGGAATGGCCTTTTAGTTATGTGAGTGAAAGACAGTTTGTACTGGAGGCTTCCGAAAGTCTGTAAAAGGACCATTTGTTTGTGGGTCATAGAGCTAATCTGAAACTGTCTCTGTGATCCAATGTTAGAGAGACTTCACATGGTGGATGGGGTCTCCTGATTAAAAGGACTCCATGATGTAAAGGGAACTCCCCATGAACCAAGGGATGTGTGTCCTGGTGGCCTAAATTCAACATGAGGCCAAGGGACAGAGAAGTAAGATTACTTCTAGCACAGCAAGTGATTGCATTTTGAGGAAATATGGTTGAGCAAGTGAGTGTGAAATAAAAGAGCGATGTGCCCACAAAGGAGATCTGGGGCGACACTGCAACATGGCATCAGTGGACAAACATCCGTTAGGCTGGACAGATCTAATCTCTAATACCAGCAGCATGTGGCAGTGAAGGAAGCATGGATGTTAGTGAACTGGTTGGAATTTTTAGTGTTCTTTATCGTCCTCTCTGCCAAGAGGACTGGTTCTCTTTGTACAGAGCAGACCATACTGCCCAGGGTTTTTGAGTAATTTGAAGGATAAGGGTGGGGTTAAGTTGGTGGCCTCAAGAGGAAGAGACTAGGCTTCTTACTATTGATGACAGAGTGATGACCAAAGGATTAACTAAAAGTGAAATAAAATAATTCATGAAATTAGTGTTTATTAGTAATGTGTAAATGTCTGTTTATGTGGTTTATCAGTTAGTTTTCAGCTCCAGGCTGAAGGAGCAGTTCCTATTGGGGTGATGGTGATCGCATGACAGTTTTTAATGTTTCTGCTTACATGGCACACAAATCACTTCTGCACATAATTCATTCATTTGTCAAAAAACGTCAACTGGCCAAGCCTGCCTCAGAGAGGTGGTAAGTATGTTCCTTCCACAGGGAGTCCATGAAAGTCTCAAGCAAGAGAAGGGGATGCATAATCTTTTTAAAAGAAAGGCAGAAAATAATGGGAACAACGATACACCTACTACACATGAAATGTAAACTCTGGACAGCTCAAATAATCAATTTTTATTTCTATTTTCCTGCATTGTATTAGTAAGGGAAACAGAAACAAATCTCTACGAATTAAAGATATACTACTTTTAATGGAATCTGTAGGATGTGGTCCAGAAGAAATATGCAAATACAACCATATCTCCATGGTACGGTTGCATGACCTCAGAGCCATCATGCATGAGCTGTCCGATGATGGCCCTCCTAAACATTCCAAATCTCCACTTATGGTTGCCAGTGTCCATAGCGGTGAAAGAGGATGCCAGTTAGTGTGCTTGCCAATGGAGATGAGGTTTAGTGCAATAAGGATACTTCACCACAGATGGATGAGTGATTCACAAAGGAAATACTGTGGCCTATCTTCTCTTTAGTGAATCAACATCAACTTTCCAACCACATAATTTTTTATAATATTGCCCATAAAAGGACATTAAAAAATTCATTGTTGTATCTCCAGTGGCTAGCAAGTTCCTTGGTACATCGTTGGGGGTTAACACATTTTTGTTAAAATAAATTAAATTGTTCTTAACTCTGACCTTCAAAAAAACAAAGAGATTCAGTAACTGACATGTAGTGTTTTGTGTTTGGTGAATAAACAAATATATTAAAAAGAGACAAAATACCCTTAATTAACTAATCTAACTTTGTTCTGATTATCTTGGTAGATATTTTTCTTATATTTGAAAACATTTCAGAGAGCAGCAGCATTATTCAAATCTGTGACGATCATGAAGAGAAAGTGGCAAGGCTTTAAAAATCTCTACTCAAAAGAAGTCTTAGCGAAAGGTTTTCTCTACAAAATGTAGCACATGGGAAAAAAATCAAGAGCTTTTTATACTCAATGATAATATATGTAAATGACATACACATGTGATTATATTGTTATACATAGTGATTATATACAGCCATTTACAAAAATGTTAAATTCCATTCCTATTAAATCATATTTCCATTAAAAACAGCCTCATAATCTAAATTAATTACCTTTTGCCAGCATTTTATTGCTCTTTAAATAAGACAATTTTTCATTGCCTAGAGCATTTGTTACAATTTCACAAACGTATTTTCTTGTTTTTGGAAAGAGCATATAGTAGGCATGTTAGAGATCCTGGCTCCCACCACCTTTGGCATTTTTCTCTTTAATTTATACAGCATTTCTATTTTCTTATAAGAAAACCTCACTAAAGATTCTTCACTTACTCTTCATGTCCACAGAAATTTTGTTTGATTTTTTGCTTGATTACTTGCCAGGGCCACATTTTTTTTTTTTGACATAGAAAATATTTTCCCAACTTCAGCAGACCTGTGGCTTTAGAAATGGGAATGGCACAGGATAAGACCACACACAGAAGTGAGGGCCTCTGGCTCTGCAAGACACTCTCTAGCAAAGCGACTCATGCTTGCGCATTTGCCTCCCTTCTGACTCACAACTGCTTCACAGGGCGTGTCATTCAAATTTGTGCCCCAGTAAATTGCCCATTACTTTATGACATGCGTTACCAGGTAATAATTGTAATCTTCAATGTTCAATCTGCAGCTAGCCAAAGCCATCCATCATCTAGGTATTCTAAAATCTTGCTAATAATGTAATATTTTGCTTGAAGAACTTCTAGACGAGATTTTCACATGAATCTACGCACACACACACGCACAAGGCTCTTAGATCACATGGACTCTCTCATTTGCTTATTTGTTCATTCATGCATTCATTATTTTATCCTTCAACCCTTTACTATTACCACATGATCCTAAAATTCCCACTGAGATAGCGCAACTGTGGAAAGCGTGAAGATTTGAAAATCTTCATAGAGTTCTTTGTGTCTGGACAAAAGTAAAGGTATTTGTTCCTAGCTTCACAAAAATTGCATCATATGAAAAGTTTGTTTCTGAGTGTCCAGCCTGCCCTCATTACACCTCCTTTTTCATTTTTAAGAGCCTAAGTAAAACCCCTGATTCCTTACAAACAGGACCCACTCTGGGGGCTGACCCCGTGGCCGAGTGGTCAAGTTTGTGTGCTCTGCTGCAGGTGGCCCAGTGTTTCCTTGGTTCGAATCCTGAGCGCGGACATGGCACTGCTCATCAAACCATGCTGAGGCAGCGTCCCACATGCCACAACTAGAAGGACCCACAACGAAGAATACACAACTATGTACTGGGGGGCTTTGGGGAGAAAAAGGAAAAAAATAAAATAAAATCTTAAAACAACAACAACAACAAAACAGGACCCACTCTGGATTGCTCTCCTCCTCTTCCCTTCCTGCTGTCTATGCATTTGTAGTATAGCATTTGGTATTTCACTGATATGAAGAACAAGATCCAATCAGGTACTATTTGTCTCAGGGGTATTTGACCCATGTCTTTTATTGTCATTTGACTTAAATTAAAGATCCTGAAGCATTGTCGAAGAGATAGGGAAGGTAGCTTTGTTTTAAGTCCTGAAAGAGACATTAAGCTGCATTTGGATTAGAACATAATCTTAGGCTTGTAGGTTTAAGATTCTGGGCGTCTTCCCAGAGATGGGAGTGAAATAGGGCTGCCTAGCAAAGGAATACAAGAACTGGACTAAGATATAATGACTGTTTGGCTATTCTTGGACACAGATGAGCATATTTGAACATCACTGACTTCTCAACAACTCCTTTCTTCCCTTCACCATAGGCTTTGACTCCTAGCTGCTCATTTATTGGGCCCAAGATATTGATGTGTTTTCCTTCTTAGTGCCGTCTCCCTTCCTTTGTACTACCTTACACTGGTCTGGATAACCTATACCCTTGACACTCTCCCTTCGTCCCATCTGAAAATCATAATTTCATGATGAGACAGGCAATTCCTACTTTGTGACTGTCTCAAGTCCTCCATCCCGTGGTGGAACCCAGGGGAACAGGCACACAGACTACTTAGACAAATGATGTACAGCGACCTGCCTGTTTTCCTCATGGTAGGATTCCCAGGGAAAAGCATCAGACATAAACTAAGTATTTGTGGAATAAATAAGTTGCAGAAAAAAGACTTAGTGAGGAAAGGGTCCATAAGCAGAACTCGGTAACCTTAGACACAGAGATGAGCTGTCTGATGGCTTCAGGGAACGATTAATAGTCAGGAAAGAGGTCTGCACTCTTGAGAGCCAGTCTAGGATCTTAGTTTAAAATGTTTATTTTAAAATATTTTCAATGTGAAAGCAGTATCGTTATGTGTCTGTGCTGATGGTGCTTAAAGGGTAGAATCGGGTAATCTTCTGTTCAGGGTACCTCAGACTTCACCTAGTTTATTTTCTGATCAATGCAAAAACCACCGCTACAAGGGAACCCTGACACACTGTCCGTCCTCCGTTCTTCAGCATCTTTAGTGATAGACAGATTTTGGGGGTAACATTTCCTGTCCCTGGCTGTACCTGTTGTTAGAATGTTCTTTTTCTGAGTTGTCCTGGAAACTATAAATTGGAAAGTGTCTAGCACAGTGGCTGGTATATAGAAGGTATTCTAGCTTCTAAGTGTTGCTGATTCCAAATCAGAATTCCTGCAACTTCGATTTTTATATTTTATGTCTTTTATCCTCAAACTAAATGATATTGTGAGAAAGGTGGACTAGTATTATAGATCTTGAAGATGTAACACATTAAAGGAATAAAAAGGGAAACTTTGGTTCACTTGCTTAACATTAATTACAGCAATTAATGTGAACAGCTTACCAGTTTCATCAACTATCCTGTAGCACCATAACTAATGTGTATACACATAAAAGTGCCAGTTTCACTGGGGTGTGGTTGTGTTTAGTTATAGTCATCATACTTTGCTTGCCTATAAATCATGGTTACGATTTGCTTATAATTTCATAAGATTAAAAAAGCCACTGTGTTGAAGTATTTTCTAAATTGTCAAAAAATTTAAAAAGATTACATTATATCCTGTTCGGTTTGGAGTTTGGGATCTAGCCACAGTGGATTCTTTAACATATTGGAAAGTTCTGAGTGATGTATAGGGCAGTTCTCTCTAAGCAGCTGGTTCAAATATTCAGAAGCCCCCTACACGTCAGAACAAAATAGCCTTCAGCATTTTTTCATCTCCATTCTTTCTTCTAGCCAGAGACCAACCATCAAGCCTCTTCGGAGGTGAATCCATTTCCGGTGAATTGTAGGCTGAAAACAATTGGTATGTTCATTTTCAAATTGCCTGGCATCAGAGCTCTGTGTGTTGCTTTGTATTGATCACTAGGACATATCTGGGAGAGTCCTGGATGTGTCCAGCCTATCGTCACCAATCCTCTGGGGGTTTGCTCTGACAGCTTCCATGTGGGCTCCAGAGAAGGGGTGGATTGTCAAAAGATTGTAAAAATGAGCATTGGGTGGGGCCCAAGTCCTCCAGATGTGACTGCTTTCATATTTTCAATGTGAATTCAGGGACCTACCCTCCTCTATGACGGAGATAAAGTATCTTTGGCCTCATTTCATAGTCAGAAAAATGTGATCATCTGAGTGGGAATGTCTACAAACAGCTTTTCCTTCCACCTACTCTGTGGCTAATAAGCATGATAAGCCTGGGCTTCTCTTCTCTCTGGTCAATTGGGCATTCTAAGGCCGTGTCTGAGCACTCGTTACCTTTACTACATCAAGGATTTTGGCTCCTTCTCTACCTATCTTTCTATGAGAACAAATGAGAGACTCCTGACTGGGCAAGAGAATTATCTGAGGAAGTAACTTATCAAGTGAGTCAATGAGCGTCTGACCAGAGCTTCCTCTTTCTGTTGGCTTCCCTTGCATCTGACATGCTCAGGCTTAGTGGTGGGAGGAAGTAGTTCAAACTAAATTCCTGTGGTCACTTTTTCCATTTTCAGGCAATGGGTCATTCAGTGTACATGGCGATTAGCCAGGTATTTTGCTTCTGTTTCTACGTCATTTAAGTGTACTCCTTCTAAGGCACATTTTCTACCCAAATTGGGAAACAGACAAAATATAAAGAAATAAAGAAATCTTTAGCCACTCTGATTGCCATGGTACTGAATGAGGGGAAAACTTACCAGGGGTCAGTAGAATCAACTTAGTCCTTTATTCACCTAAACTACCTTTATTTCCTTTGAAATATAATGTATAAAAATTCCAAGTAAAACATATAGCAACAATGAGTAGAAGCAGTAGATAAACCATTGTCCTCATGTTTAACTGTGAAACGTTTTAAATATTTTGAAGTTTTTTGTGTATCCAGTTTTTGGATCCAAAGGAATGTCTGATTTTATTTTAAACAGGCTTCTACTATCTAGATTTGAATGAATATATAATTTTTCAAAGGCTATAAGCTTATTTTAACTATACTTCCCTTGCTTAAGCAATAGTTAATGCTCCCCTTTTTGAATAGATGAGTAGATTTCATGTTTTCTCCTCATCAAACACATCTGAAGTATATCAAGTTCTCCCCATCCCAAAATAAGCCTATGGCTCATTATGACAGTGACTCTCACATGATGGTGGCAGCAAGACAGACACTCCTTAGAAGGATGTATCAAAACTTTGGGGGACATAGAAATGTCTATTTTGAAGTTGGGGAAAGAGTTTTTTTGCATGATTTGAAATGTTTGGAGATAATCGAAATGTTCATCCTTGAGGAAGTGACTAAGTAAATTATAGAACATCTATGTAATTCTATAAAATATTTGTACTACTTTTTACTGCTAAAATGATGCTTATAAAGAAATTTTAATGGTATAGGAAAAAAGGCTGATAATATAAAGCAGGATATAAAAATAGATATAAAACAAGGATCCTTTTATATTTTCAGCCTGCTGTCACCAGGGTAAACCCAAAAGAATAGGCATAAAACTGGAAAGAAATGTACCAAAAATGACAACAGTAATTCCATGTGTTCACCCATGTTATAGATAGTTTTCTGCTTTTTTTTTTTACTTTTTTCTTTGTTTGTTTTCTTTATTTGTCTAATTTTCTTTATGTGTCTAATTATCTGCAATTAGCTGATATTATTTTGATAGTAGAATAAAACAAAAATGGAATAAAATGAAACAAAATAGTGCTTTAAATGAAACTGGAGCTTATGCACTCTGTCTTCCTACTTAAAAGCTAGATATTAGGGAGTTCTCTCCTCACTTTGAGTAAATAGGGTCATTCATAGAAAACAGACATCCTTGTGCCCCTATAGCTTCTTGAATTGTTTCCACCACTCCCTTCTATTAAGCTCCCCTTCAAAGTCAAGTAGACACAACTCTGCTCTCAACTCAATTTACTTTCATTGCTATATATGAGAGGAGCTCTCTTAATGGCAGGGAGTTTTCACAAGTCTATGTGTGTCCTTCATGTTCTCACATTCTCATCTTGAGCTGCTTTTTAGACATTGCCTATTCATTGCGTGGTGCAGAATACTTAAAGATAGCTTTGTCTGCTTGTTCCCGTTGGTGGGCAGATGCCTCTGAAAAAAGACAGAAAGCCCATCCACTCTTGGACCGTAAGCTAGCCATTCATGTATTGAAGTCACTGGAGGCTGATGTAATGATAGCAACCATTCATGTTGGCAGACAAGAGAACTCTGTATGTACTATAGAGGACTGGGGTGATTTTAACTGGCCATGCCTTGCATGGTAACGATGTGGTAGAGCTCTGATTGGCTGGGCTTTGACAGATTTTCAAGGGGGTATGAGGTGGTCTGAGCTAGTACAATGCTGTCTCCTACCTCCTTCAATCTGATAAATAAAACTGCAATTTCTAATTGCATTGGCCTTTGGAACTAAGTGACCAAAATATGTAGAATATTAGGAAAATCAGTCGTAATAAAATCTTATGAACTTGATGGAAAACCATAAGGGTATTTTTTTAAGCCTTGAGGTCAGTATCCCCAAACTTGTCTTTTTCTCATATAAAACTAACACCACCATTAAAGAAAAGGCTACTGACAAAAATGTGAGTACCAGGCATCGTTTTGTGCCTCAGGATTAAAGGCATACGACGTGGTGATTAAAAACATGCTGACTAAAAATTTGGGGCTTAATTACTGAGTTAATAAAGGGCATAGAACTCTTTTTCTTTGGAATTTAAAATTCCACTTATAAGCAATTGTGTTTTTGGAAGTTCATCCACGGAAGATCTCAGGTGGGCTGTTATTGAATGGTTGAGTTATAATAACACCTGGATCTGTAGATTGTCCAAAGAGGGGACAGGAACCTGGGATCTCATTAACATTTCAAAGGGAAAGGTTGTGGGCAGATACTTTTTTCTGAAGATAATTTTATAGAGTCTCATTTAGCAAATCTGTCATCAACAAAGTACAAAAGAGACTGGAATACTTACTAGACAATGCATTCAGTATGTGAGCCGAAGGATGAATGGTCTCATGTGGGACCTGCCTGATTAAGTCTTCTCTCGAAGATCGAGAAATTTCAACTTAAATTGTCCAGTTATTTTCTAATCTCTATTTTTTATGCAGTATCTAAACTGAATTGACAGAATTTTTTTGAGATTATGCTGACATATTATGCTTCACTGATTTTTGTTTTGTTTTGTTTTATTTTCCTTAGAGTTGATTTTACTGTCTGGCCTAAACGAAGGTGATGGTGTGGCTGGCAGGTGGATTTAAATAACTCTGGACAGTCACTTCATCTACTTCTGGCTTCTAATGACCTTTGGACTCCTATTTCAATCCTTCTGTGATAAGAAATAACAATGGAGGCAATTAAAACAAAAATTGTAAAAAATACAATTGAGGATGAAAAGAGAGAGAGAAAACATCAATCATTTCCCATCCATTCTTGAAATGCATGTTTTGTGGAGAGGTCTATGTGTCAGGCTTTCACCTGGGTACTAAAGCTATTTGTAGTATATTAAACAAAGCTAGTCAATGCTCCCAGAATACTTCTAATTGGGCAGTAGAGATGAGTATTCAGATGTAAGTATAACGATCTAATCACAGTTTGGATAAGGCATAGTATCGTGAGACGTATAGTTGTACATTGATCAGGATGCTTTACCTGATAATGACAGAAACCCAATTCAAACTCATTTAAGGATAAAAGAAAATTCTTTGGCTTACAAACCTAGAAAATTTAAGGGAAGATTGGCTGGATCCAGGAGCTCAAATTACATGGCTGTGCCTTAATCTCTGTTTATCCTCTGCTAGGATTATGTTATGACATAGATCCTCAGCTCTCCTTTCCCATGCTAACGCTGCCATTCATATCCTCATAGTTCTTAAGTCCAGCAGAAGGAGAACTTCTTTGTTTCTCAAACATCTAAAATAGTCAGAGAGTCAAGAATCATTGACTCTAATTGGCCAAACCTAAATCAAATATTTACACTTTGAGCTCAGAATAGGGTCAATCTTACCCTAACTCTATAGACCAAGAGTAAGGGCTATATTTTTCCTCAAGGATAATCAAGATGCTATTATTAGACATGGGGGAAATGGTCACTGTACAGGAAAACCACAAAAGCGATCACTACAAAAAAAGACACAGAGACATCTATTGAAATTTTCATTCTGTTATGAAAAGATCTAAGAAATCTTTGCTAATTGCACCTCCAAGAAGGCTGATGAGAGAAGGGAACTGATGGTTTGGGCATAAATAACAGCCACCAAGGAAGATCTGGTGGTGAAAGAATTGTGACCACTTCCCTTTGGGAAATATCTTCCATCTGGTCATTTATTATTTCTCTGGTACCCACTGTATCAGGCATTGTTTAGGTGAGGACAGAGTCAGATGCACCATAAACCCTAGACTACTAGATTTTAAATCCTTCAGAGAAGAATTAAGAACAGAATGGCTTTAAGGAGAAGTATATCTCTAGAGGAATGAGTGGTGCTTAAAAAAATCTTTCAGACTATCTGGTCCAAACAAGTTTAATATTAATCAACAGCAAATATTATTTAAAATAAAGTCAGTTAGACTTCATAGGAAAACATACGATGAAGTCAAATCTGATGTTAAGAGTTCTGTGGAAATGATAGAAGTCCCTAACTTATTCAGTTAGTCACATGTTCTCAGAGATAGATTCTCTGATGTCCACCACTCACAATTTATTCAGTTATTTTTTAGTTTAGATATCAGTTGTAACTATAGCAAGTATATCATCTACACTGACATCACTATTTGGAAGTTGTCACCCCTAGAAACAAGATCTGGTGCATTCCTGTTGCCCTTCCCCTAGTATCCTTTTCTTCAATTCAGACTCAAACTCCAAGCATCAGTGAAGATGAGCTTGGGTACCAAATCCATAATCCATCATCCTGAGCATCTGCCCAATTTCCTACCTCTCATTTTCTGCCTTGTCTCCAATTCTTTCTAAAACTAATCCATGTTCCAAACTTTACCAGCTTTCTGGACAGTTCGGAATGAGAATTGAATCTGTCTCTTTAAGCCATGATGGGTGAATGGAGAAAAGGGATTAGGTTCATGGGAATGGATCTCCCAACATGGTATATGTGATAGACAGAATAATCCTCCTCCCCTGTTGTCCCACCATCCAAGATGTTCATGCCCTAATCTCCAGAAACTGTGAGTATCTTGCATTACATAGCTAAAAGGAGCTTGTAGATGTAGTTAAGGTTACATACAGACCCTAAAGTATGAAGATCATCCCACCTTATAGGAGGGTCCAATCTGATCACATGAGACCTCAAAAAAGAAATTTCTCTGGTTTGAGTGGAAAAAAATGTAGCAGAAGAGGAAGACAGAAGCGATGCATCAGAAGGGGAAGTCAGAAAGATTCCAAGTGCATGTAGGACCTGAGGCACCATTATTGGCACTAAGATTTAGGGACCCACATGCAAGGACCAAAAAGAGGCCTCTGGGAGCTAAAGGTGCCCTCCTTCAGCCAACAGTGAGCATGGAAATGGGAACCTCAGTCCTACAACCACAAGGAGCAGATTTCTGCCTGCAATCTGAATGAGCATAGAAGCAGATTCTTCCTAGAGCACCCTAATAGGAACCCAGCAGACTGACACCTTGATTTCAGCTCTGTGAAACCCAGAACAGAGAAATGAGCCAAGCAAACCTGAACTTCTGATCTATAGAAGAGTGAAGTAATAAATTTGTGTTGCTTTAAGCACTAAATTAGTGGAAATATTTTATAGCAGCAATAGAAATCTAATACAATATGATTCTGGACAAGGAGGAAAAATGTGATTAGAAGGAGGTGAAATCACAGCAATTAAAAGAATGGATGGATTTCAATTGGAAGACTTTTCTAGAGATGCTCTGATGACTCTGATTTTAGTACTATCTGGTTAAAAAGAACAAGTATTTTTCTATTAAGCTGAGTAATGCTGAGCCAAGATTTTTCTTTCTTATGGGATCCAAGCCAGTATTTAAGTTACAGGAATAGTTTGTGGTGGGATAAAGAGACAGTAAAAGGTAAGAAACGGAAGATACAAGACCAGTCACGTGAATAATCATCAATTCTGCTGGTATATGCCTAGTCCTAGAGTCAGAAATAGACCTTGGATGATTTGAAGATGTTTCAATTTTTAGAAGGCTCTCTTTTATGTCAAACTTCATCAGATGTGTTAGAAAAATTTTTTAAAACAATGATGGTTATATATGAAAGAGAAATAAAGCAATTGACAGACTTTTAAAATTCTTCTTGGTTGTTTTGGCTCCAAAAAACAGAACTTCTGTGATATATTATGTACCTTTATGCTATGGCGGATGACTCCATCACCTGTACCGAGAAGGATTAAATGAATAATATCTCACTATTTTACAGGCAGTTATTCCACTGGATGAACATGAAATAGGCCTGTCAAGAAAGTTTTGCTTTAAAAGCCCTCGTATGCATTAAACATTGCTATCTGCAAAGGATGTTTATATACACCTTGGGCTGTTTCCAAGGTTTTGCTTTGGGTATCTCTTTCAGATAGATGCCTGCACTTAGGGAACTCTTTCCTTCTCAAGAAGGAATAAAAATTCTTGCAATATGGAGAGAGGAAAACCACCAGTGAGACTTCATGCATTTTTAATGATTCACTGCAATCATCAACCAAGTGCCAGAGCAGGGCTTGGAAACGAAGAAAGTATGTCATGTCTAAGAGAAAACAAGGGAGTGTGTTAGCTTCTAGGGGATAACAACCAAAACATGTCAAAATTTTGAAAGTCAGGAAATCTCAGCTACTAAGTTCCAGAGATTCTTCAGATATGTAAATATTACCAAAGGAGATGGGAAATTCCGGTTGTCTTTTGTAGTATCCTTGATCTGATGGGGATTTCCTCGAGAGGTTATGACTGTGAAGGAGTGCAGACAGGCTTTTCTCTTCTAAGATTATTGACAAATGCTCTTCTTCACAGACAAAACATCCAGGAGAAGCTACTTAAGTTGTGACCAAGTATCTAATCCTTTGGAAATGGGTGTTCTCTACACTTCCCTTTCTTTTTTTTTTGAGCACGTTTTATCCACTAGTCCCTTAATTCCAATTCATCATATTTTAATGAATGCTCTATAACACAGTTGATCTCCACTCACTGATTGAAAGGAATTATAATTTGAGAGAAATGGGAAAAAACTAAAACCTCCATAATTCTCAGATCAATGCTCATATTTGACTTATCATCATAGTTTATAAACCTTAGCAAATTAGATATTTGGTCGTTCTTATTTCATTCATTCATTTATTCAAGCAGGAGCTAGTCATGCAAAGAACTTGGTGTGGTGTTCAGCAAAGGAAATAAACAGAAAGAACAAAGCCCTAAAGCAAGAAAAATTTTTACGGGCTTGAAGTACCCAAGAGAAGACCAGTTGACCTTCACAATGGCAAGAATCCTGAGTTTTTCAGATATTGAAATGCTTTAAAAATACTATGGAGTTTAAATATGCAAATAATTTCTTTGAGTTTAAACAAAGGTTTTATTGTTCTCTCTCATTGACCTCCCTTTGAAATTATAATTGGCATAATTTTGTTCTACATCTGGAATTCTAGATCTGGAGTTAAACATTTCAGTTATACAACCCAACTTCCTTTTGCAAAAATGAACAGTAAGTATAGAAAGGCAGTGGCTTATCTATCATCCACTCAATTGCTCAAGACATTAATCCAGGATTCACTTTTGATTCCTTTTTTTCTTTAGCTCCTCCCACTATGCTTCATCCTCATCCTATAAGTCCTGTTCATTTCTTTCCCTCTATTCTAGTGCAAGCTATCGTCAGCTCTCAGTTCATCCACTGTATTAGCCACTCTTGTATTCCTGCATGCATTCTCAAGCAGAATCTTCAGAGTGATCTTTAAAAAATGTGATAATGGCATACTAATTTTATCTTTAAAACCTGCCAAAAGTTTTCCCTTAAACTCCAAACCCATAGGCCCTACAGGATCTGTCACCCTCCTCCCTCCCTGACCTCATCTACTAATATTCGCATTCTTGCTCAACACATTTCAATCACACTATCCTTTTTGTTCCTTGATACTAAAGGTCTCATCCTTGACTTAGAAAAGATTACTTCTTCTGTCTGAATGATTTCTGCTCCCAGATCTATTCTTGGTTGGTTCCTTGTCGTTTACTCCTTAGTGAGGTCTCTCCTCATCAACCAACCCAATTTATACCTCTTTCCCCAATCCAGTCACTTTCTTCCATCTATTAGTTTCTTCATAGCATTTATTGGAATTGTTGCTAAGTTACATGCTGCATGTTTGTTTTCTGTCTCTCTATACTAGATTGTCAGCTCTGTAAGAGCAGGAGTCTGTCTACCTTGTGCTACAGTTGATCTTCATCACTATGAGCAGTGCTTAGCAAATATTGAGCTTTCAGGGAATATTTACCAAATTTATTTTTTCAAGATCGTAATTCAGAAGCAATGTCTCCTAATGAGTAACAGAGTACTCATTCCACTAGATTATAATTAGTCATAGTTATGACCTGACATTGTTGAATTCTAATCACCTTGAAGATATATCTTACACTCTTTGTATAAAATCATTCCACCCCATTTTCATGCCTCCTAACATTAAAGTAGTAAAAAAAAGAGAAATGTTAAATGACTGATTAATTGGCAGACATTTTAAATAAACCAAGCAAGGGAACATTCAAGTATGCAGTATCAAATATGCAGATGTCCAAGTTCAGTATCTCAGCTTCAAAAGTCCTCTCACTGGTTAGCTAGAAAGAGAATCTGCTGTAGGTAGATATGCCAGAGAGATTGATTCATAGGTTCTGATAGCAGCTATTCAGTCTGACCTCTTTCAACCTACCACGGAAGGATGTTTCTGGGGGTGGTCTTCTGTTTGGTGGGCCAGTCTCCGGGTACCATTTCCTGTGTCAGTGCATTCACTCTCATCTTACACTTGTGTTACATTGCTATCACCACTCACTAAAACTCAACAATTTTTTTATCCACACATTTCAGCATTTTTCCAAATGTGGTTGTTGCTTCTGGGTATTTTTAAACCACTGAAGTAGCTCATATTTTTCTAACTTAGTCCACTGAAACAGCTTAGAATCAGTGCATTTCTATTTAGAAAGAGAAAAAATAGTAAATGCATAAAATTTCCAATTCAGTGAAAGATTATATAATTTTAAGCTCTAATTTTATATTTGTATCTCTTCTCTCTTACACTGAAAATATGATTCTTAATGATTCCTGATATATTAACTTGTTTTATATGTGTTTGTGTGTGGGTATTCCAAAATAACATTATCTATATTATTAGTAACAATGAGTCTACGGGGTGCAATGTATGACTCCTTTGTTGTATTTTTTGTCCTTTAGATATAGCTCATCAGAGTTGTATAGTCAAAACATTGTCTTTTTAAATCACTATGATTATTTTTTATTTGGTTATATGACTAATTTGACACGAAGTGGGTGGATTTGTTTTTGTTTTTTCCTTTCAGTTTTGAGAGATAGCCTTTTTTATGTAAATTTTGGTTATTTAACCAGTAAAATATTTCCCTGGTTTCACAGTCAGAGCTATAAAACAAGATTAATTTAAAGAAGTGTGTCTTTCTTCTCTGGTCCTTCCTCTCTTTTCTAGTTTCTCTGATAGGTAACCGTTTTTATTAAGTTTGGGTTTATTCTTCCATTTTTTCTTTTTGAAAGTGAAAACAAATATATACACTTATTTCCCCCTACATAAGAATTAATATATTGTGCACACTCTTTTCTGCTTTTTGGTTTTTGCCTTGATGGTTTATGTTGTGAAAAGACAATAAAGATATAAATGTTATTCCTTTATATAGCTACATGTGATGGCATGGTGGTCATATCATAAAATATTCAATTTGACTCATGATGTTTGCTGATGAACATATGAGTGATTTCCATTCTTTTACAATTAGTACTGCAACTGCAATGTGTATCCTTGGGCATGTATCCTTTCACAGGTTTGCCAAGGTATCTTTGGGATAGGTTTCAAGAAGTGGAAATTCTGCATCAAAATGTAAGTATATATGAAATTTTTCTATGTATCACTAACTTCTCGTTCATTGGAATTCTGTCATTTTGCAACCCCACCAGCAGTATATGGCAGCATCTGGACGCTACTGCCTTGACAAATATGTCTTCAAGTTTTTGAGTTCTTTTGCCAATCTGATGAGAGAGAAATGGTATCTCAATACGGTTTTAGTTGAATTTCTCTTATTATGAATAAAATTGATTTTTTTCAAATGTTTGTGACCCATTTACATGTCTTTCCTGTGAAATGTCTGTTCATATATTTTGCTCATTTTCCATCAGATTGTTGGGTCTTTTTCTCTCAATATTTAGAAGTTCTTCATGTGTCAGTGCAATAGCTTTTTATGATATAAGTTGCATACGATATAAGTTGACATTTGCCTTTTTACTTTTTTATTCCTTTTCTCCACAAAAAGTTACCTTTTAAATTTTCTGTATTCAAATTTATCAAACTTCACTTTAGGACATCTAGATTTTGGCTGTACTACATCATTTTTCTATCTCTCAGATTATAAAGGAAGCTATTTATGTTTTATTTGAGTATTTATATAGTTTTAGTTTTACATTCAAATATCTAAGTCATTTTGAATTTATTCTGTTATATGGCAAGAAAAATTTATCCAATTTTATATTTGTACTTGGCTGTCCATTTATCGAAAGTTTTTATGTTTCCCTATTGAATTGAGATATACTCTTTATCATATACTAAATTTCCACATGTATTTTTGTTTCTTCTGGATTTTCCTTTCCATTTCATTGGTCTATCTGTTAATTTGTGCACCGGTATTACAATTTTTTTTGGATAAAGAAGCTTTATAACTTGTTTGTTTTAATAACCTGTAAGAATCAGCACCCCTCTCTCATTACTTCTCAGTTTTAAGGTTTTCCTGGTTAGTCTCACTGTTTCTTTTTCTTTTTTCTTTAATTCTTTCAAATGAATGTTATAGTAAGTTTGCCTTGCTCCACGGAGATGGGAAGGACATTATCATTGGGATCACATTCCATTGAACAATTAACATAGGGAGAATTGATATCTTTATTATAGGGAGCCATCCTAACCAAGAATATGGAATGTTTTCCCATTTATTCAACTTACTTCTCTGTCTTTTAAGTGTGTGTGTGTCTAGCACAGGTTTTCTACTTTTCTTTTTAAGTTTGTGCATGTGTTTGATGTCACTTTATTTCATTTTGCTATTGAAAATTAGGTTTGCTCTTTCATTATTTCCTCCATCTGATTCTGTTCTTATGTGAGTTGCTTCTGCATGCAAATTTTATACCCTCTACGTTGCTAAATTATCATTTGTAGTAGCTTTTGTATGAAGTTATCTAGGATTTCGAGATTTATAATTTTATAATCTGTACATAGAAACTATTTGGCCTTTTCCTTCTGCCTCTATTTGCTTTTTATAACCTAACACATTAGCTAATTCCTTCGATAAAATATTAAATAATGGAGAAGATAGTGGGTGTTTTTGGCTTGTTCCATGATCAATATCCTATGGTAGTATCCCAACATAGCTATGGAGGCAGCATGGGAAAACTGAAAGAGCATAGCCTTTGGAGTCAAGCAACCATGGCTTTGAATTATGCTTCTACCATTTTCTGGCTGCTTGACTTTAGGCAAAGACCTTAAACTATATGAGTTTTAGTTTTCCCATCTGTAAAATGTGTATTATAACTTACGACTTGCCTCTGTGCTATGACAATTAACTGCAAAGATTAATACAATGACTGATACATGGTAGCTACTCAATGTGTTGGCTTTTTTTTTTTTTTTCAGTTTTGGATTCCTTCTAAATGAGCGCTCTATCACCTGAGGATCCCTCGAGAATACACGAGGAGGTAGAGGAGCCCAGACTGAAAAACTTGTAGCATTCACAGTACTGAGTGAGACTGGCATAAGACGCAGACAAAGATCAAACTCCCTCAGCTGAAGTTTCTAGGTAGCAGGCACGCAGTTGCTTCAAGCAGCAGTTAGGTTCATCCAGCTTAAAAGAAAAATCTGGCTGTTACCTATGCAGTGCCCTCTGGTGGTTAGGATAATATTGCTGTAGTTTAAAAGACTGGATCCCAAAACAGAACACTAATAAAAACAGTCAATATTTAGTGATCACTTTCCATCTTCCAGGCCCTTTGTCAAATAACTTATATATATTCTCTCATTTAATTTGAACAAAATCCTGAGAGATATGCATTTGTTCATCCTATCTACAACGGAGGGTGCTGATACTCACAGAGGTTAATTATATTAACCCGGATCACATAGCTAATCTCTGGAGATGCGAGGATTCTATGCGGGATATGTTTGATTCTTATCTGCTGTGCTGCTCTATACATAACTGAATAGAATATGAACAGAACACTAGACCTAGAAGGACCTTAGGGATCATCAGGTCCTCACCCACATTTGACAAATGAATGAACGTAGTCCCAGAAGGAGAGTTGCACAGTGAGCTATTGAACAATTTGAGCTAAATTCTTAGGTCCCCTGACTCGTGATTTTTGTTCTTTTGATTGCACAAAAGCTGCCTGGCCTTATTTGATTTAATTTGCCTCCCTTGTGATTTTTTGACATTTCCCCAGGATAGTAGGACAGCCCTACCTATCCTTACAATAAAAAAAGGGGAGGCAGGGGAATAATCTCTACCGAATTTGACAACTCATTAACTGCACTTTATTAAAGAGATTTAATTGCTTGCCTTATATCCTGTTTTCAACTTTCTTCTCCAGTAGCAAATATCAATTAAATTCTAATAACAAAGAGTCTTACTGCAGTTGACAAATAATCCTTTTCAGGAGAATTGCCCTCAGTGACTCTCCACAGGCAAAATTTACAATTCTTTCAGCCACAATTCTTTGTTGCTGTTTCCTCCAACATCAGATGTGACAGGCCTGCCAGGACAAGAAACAGGCTTGCCCTTTGAGGGCATTTTCCCATATAATGAGGTGGCCTCTGCAGAAATCACTCTGCCAGTGGTGACAGGCCACTATAACTCCTGAGTGCTGACCATACAGCTGCCTATAATTTACCCAGCTGACCAGCATTGGTGTGGGACAAATTTCCTAGAATAATGTTCTGATTTTGCAGTTAAGTTATTGACAATAGAACAGTTTATGAAGGACAAGGAGGAAAATTAGATTCTCTCACCAAAAGTCTCAGAGAGACAAGTTTGGCTCATTTTTAGGTAGCCTTTTGTAACAACCAGAGCATATAAAAATGCTGCGCCTTGCCCAGAAGGCAGTGGCCTCCAATCATGGGATATAATTCAAATAGAGGCTGGTTCACTAACTGGCCAGAATATGGTGGAAATAACCCAAACAGTAGATGGACTAGATGATTTTCAAATTATTTTCCAATCCTTAGCGTATATGCTTCTTTGATTTAGTCATGATTTCCCCTCTAATGTTCGTTGTTCTTAATTTTCTCTAAAGTGTGGTAGCTACCTAGCCATAGACTTGAAAAATTATAAAAAACAATGATCACTACCATCAAGTGGGTGTACATAAACCAGAGATGACTATTGGTCTTTGTGTGGTGAAGCACAGTGTTCTGTAATTTTTGGTATCAGGTAAAGTACAGTTGAAGAGATCATAGTTCCAGGGAACTTAACTGCATGATTACTAGCCAGACCAGGTGACTGCCAGAGTGATACTAGAGACTCAATAGCTCATACACAAAAGATATGGGGAGAATTTAGATGATTTCCAGTATCTCTTTCATTCTAGCCTTCTATGATTCTGGAAATGACTTTGAGGAGATCATCGGTTGCTAAGTGAACAAAGATAACAATAAAATCTACACTAGATTAAGAGCTCAGAAATCTAAGTTTAGTCTTGTTCTTATTATATTCTATGTGCATATAAATCATATCTATATGATATCCAAACAGATATATATATATATATATCCTATATAAATGTATGTGTGTGTGTGTGTAAGAGATCTAATTATGTCATATGAGGAAAAGTAGAATCAGCTGAAGGTGGTAAACAGAATGAAAAGAAGACACAAGGATTACATAATAGGAGTCTTCTAACATGGAAAGGTCCATAAAGGTCTGTCATGTCAGTGGGACCCAACTTGCTTTACATGACTCTAATAGATACAAGTTAGGAGAAAAAATTCGTGTCAATGTAACAAACTTGCAACCAAGTTTTTTGAGGATAAAATAATCTACCTCACTTTTCAGTGAGTTTCATATCCCTGAAAGTTTCAAGGTACCCTTGATACTCTTTTAACAGAATATTAAATAGAAAACTCAAATACCATGTCCCTTGCCAGCCTGTGATTTTTGTCATTCTGTGGATCTAGACTTCTCTCTGATTTATAAAGTATACTACAGTATCGATAAGTCCTTCTGTAGTCAATCAAATTGTTTCAGAAAAGTTTATTACTCTTAGAGAATCTTTACAAGCCAAAAAGACTGGTCATAGTCTTATTTTTGGTAATTTGTAATCCTTCCTTTAGCTACTCCACATTGTAAAGAAAGCAATCTCCCCCAAAGAAAGTCCCCTTGCAATTAAGTCACAAAACATGAGGCTTCACAGCCTGCACTCTTTAATTCACTCCTCCCGGGTGGAGTCAAACTTCATCATGCCACTAAGTGAAGGGATACCTACCACAGTCAGGAAGCTAACTGGGGAAGTATATCTGTCAGAGCCTCTAGCCACCCAGAAGGAGCTCCAAGAATCTTAATCCTTAGTGAACCATGAAACTCCGGGGCAGGCAGTTTACAGCTGGGGATTTGTTTGTCTATGCAAATTCCATCATAAATCACCTCATCCTCAGCTAAAAGGCAAGGCGAAGGCCAAGGTGGCTGTGTAGCATTATCATTGGGTCACAAAGGCTCGGGATTTATGAGGCAAAACAGGCATAGATTGGTTCAGTCTTTTATTAAGTTAGTTACTTTAACTCCCATTTGCCAGAGGAAGAAACCAAGATCTCAAGTATAATAGACTTTCCTTAGTCTGAAGCATTTAAGACAGAAATTCTGCCATCTGGTGTTCTATTTCCTCTCCAATCAATCTGCTGAGATCAGTGACTTCAATTCCTGTTAATGTTTCAAAAGCTAGTAGTGGTGGGAAGCATGGTGACATTAGGTCAGTGGATAACCCATCATTGTCTCTAATCACCGACTGTGTAGTTGTGTATCACAGGCTGTTGCTAAACAGTCATAAGGCATTCCTCTTCTCACGTCATTAATTCTGCGTTTCCTTGGTGAGGAGTCATAACATGTGTTTCTTGACAAAATGCTTTCTGTTTTAAGAATACTTAATGGTCTCTCTCTGCTGGCTCTGAATAGTGATAAAATTATACTGAAGCAAAGGGGATAGGTGATTTTAAGAGGGATGGGGTAGTCCAAGGGAAGAAAGAGAATGAGGGAGATGAAATGTAGAAGACATTTAACCATAAATCCCAACGGTAACATTACAGCTCTGAATTTCTCTCAATGTGAATACAAATTTATGAGTGGATTTAGAGTTGGAAGATTTGAGTTCTGTCTCTGTCTCTGATACACTCTCACTAGTTCTGTAGACTTGAGAATTCATTTACCCTCCTCGAGGCTGAGCCTTCTCATCGGCAGAAAAAGGATGGCACCTCCTGCCCCACAATACACACACACACACACTCTAGGTGCATGTGAGGACTGAACTAAATAAGATGGCATATGGGAAAGTCCTTCTGAAAATGATCAAGTCACATATACATAAAAGAGAAAATTATGAGTGTGAGGCTGACCTTGAGGTGGCAATGAACACTCGGTTACCACAAGGCATCATCTAATGATAACTCTGGGGGCTGTCACCACCTTAACCTAAGCCCACTTGGGTTATCATTTTTACTCCATCGCTTTCTAGTTACGTGACATTGAATGACTATTTGAATTCCCCAAGGCTCATTTTCACCTTCTGTAATGTAGGGAAAACATTTCCTTTTCCATCCCCCTCCTGGGGTTTTTGCAAGCCAAGAGATGTGGAATAAAATGCTTTGAAACTTGAAACTTACATTCCATCCGCAATTAAAGAAATCTTGTTATTACAGAACCTTAGGCTCCCTTTGGTTGGGGAAGGATGTCAGGAAACCAGGTCTCCTGGGAACTTTATCTTGTGTTGCATGTGAGGCTGTAGGGTGCATTGATTAAGATAAGGATTCTAGGCACACACTACTTGGGTTGGAATCCTGACCCTGCTATTTTCCCAATGTATGACCTTAGGTAAACATTTCACTTCTCTATGTTTCAATTTCTTTGTCTATTAAATTAGAATAAAAATATAAATTCAGGGGCCAGCCCAGTGGCGCAGTGATTAAGGTCGCATGCTCTGTTTCAGTGGCCGAGGGTTTGCTGGTGCGGACCTACACACTGCTTATCAAGCCATGCTGTGGTGGCATCCCACATATAAAGTAGAGGAAGATGGACACAGATGTTAGCTCAGGGCTGATCTTCCTCAGCAAAAAGAGGAGGATTGGCGGCAGATGCTAGCTCAGGTTTAATCTTCCTCAAAAAATAAATAAATTCATAGGATTATTTTAAAGATTAAATGAGCAAAGACATATAAAGAGCATAGGGCAGTGCACTTAGAGAGGACTTTCTAAGTACTGGCTACTGAGATAAATGACCTCCTTCCCAGGCTCAGCCCAATCTGGACCCCACCCCCCCCCATTCCTTGCTTCCCCAGGATTAGTCAGCACAAAAGATTTGCTCTGGGACCAGGGCATGGAAAAGGCAGGTTGATATTTATCTCTTAGTTTGCCTGCCAGGATTTGCCTCATCTAGGGATTCTGATTGGTCCTGGAGGTTCAGAAGCTTATCCTCGCAAATTTCCCTAAGCCAATTCAGCTGTTCCCAATTCTTGGTTGTTTCGCTTTTTGTTTGTTTGTTTGTTTGGTAAGTAGCCTTTTGGGATATGTTATGTTAGAGTTGTGGGTCTTTTTTTTTCTTTTTCTCCCCAAAGCCCCCCAGTACATAGTTGTATATTCTAGTTGTACGTCCTTCTGGTTGTGGCATGTGGGACACCACCTCAGCATAGCCTGATGAGTGTGGGTGCTATGTCCGTGCCCAGGATCCAAACCAGTGAAACCCTGAGCCACCAAAGCAGAGCACGTGAATCCAACCACTCAGCCACGGGGCGGGCCCCCAGAGTTGTGGGTCTTTTCTTCATGATTTTACTACTAAGTTAAAATAAACACAAGCAAGTCTGGCACCAAATTCAGCTACACATATTGATATCTATTGTCAAACAGCAGAAAGTCCTGTAACTTCTTGTGAAAGCTCAATGGAATCCCAGTTCTCTGTTGTTTTAGGTGCCACCTAGTAGCTCTTTGAACAAAAGGGTCACCTGAGGCAAGTGTGGACATATTCTTACTAGGATATGGACAAAAAGTCTAGCTAGAGCCCCATGAATTGTCCAAACTAGAAGCTGGACAGAGAACTTCTCAGAAATTAAGTTTATGGCTCTATTCCTAGAGGTAGAGACACTTGGCTGAACAGATTTCTCATACTTCACCTCTGCTAAAGAAGAGAGTGTCTCTACAATATTTCTAGCCCATCCATGTATATCCAACCTCATTAATTTTACCAATACTCATTTCTCATATCCAGTGTGCTCTGGTTTCACCAATTAAAATCCCCCTTTAATATTTATCAGATTAATTAATACAATCTTTGGTCTTGAATGGAGATAAAAAGAGTTGACACCTTTGTGGTAGTTGCCTCTGCGGTAGGGTTTAGGATCAAAAATCCAGTGTGTAAACTCCCAATTAGTCCAAGTAATCGACCCTAGGGTGGAGATTAGAGATTCACACACACACACCACCCCCCACACGCATGTGCACTAGGCTGAAGCAATTTTCTAAGGTAAATTACAGACCACAGATCAATTATGGTGGGAACAGCTAATATATTTCAGAGAATGGTAGTTGCATTTGAGTCATTTTGTCTAAGAATTTCTCAACAAGCTTTTTCTGGCTTTTTGGCCTAATCGTCTTCAAAGGGATGCTGATGGGAGTAGATCCAAATGCTTTAGACAACTTCCTCTAACTCACTCGAAGTCATGATTCTCCTTCTGGCACCATTAGCTCCAGCCAGACTGTTACTCATATAAAGGCAATGCCTGATCATTTTTTTAAAACTTTGTCTCTGTTGGTCCTTCTATTTTGAAGGTTTCTTTCTGCTTGTTCAACATGCTAATATATATCCATACTTGCAATGCCTAATTCAAACCACCCGTTTGACAAAACTTCCCTGATTTTCCTAGCATAAAGTTCTCACTTTCATATGACACTTGCCATTTTAACTCTAATTTAGTTGTGTATTTGCCTCTACTAGACTGTAGGTTCCTCAGGACAATATATATAATGCCAAAAATATAATGCCTTGCTTAGGTTAGCCAGTCAATAACTACTGATAGAAAGGACTCATCCTTAGTGGAGTAGAAAGACGACCTGAATTATTTGAGTGCCATCTTCACCACTGATTAGGTGTGTGAACATGTGAGAACGACTGATTTTTCATCTATAAAATGTGAATAATTGCGTCTGTTTGACTTATTTCAGGGTTGTTATAAAAATCAAATAAAAATGAGGATATGAAAACCCTTTATTCATTGTGAATATATTACAGATTCACCTATTCAAAGGATTCTCCAGTTCATGTGATTCACAGAATTAAAGGCTATTTAATAAATCATCACCATTTTACAGATGAGAACAATGAGATCCAGGAAGAATTGACCCAAATAAACTACCATGCAGACTCCATGACTCCCCACTGGATGTTATGTTTCCTACATTTTCCCCTTTTGATCTAAATTTTCAAAAGTTTTAGTATCTAGTGAGGGACCTAGAGGTTTCTAAGCAACCAACTCGATTTTTTTTTTTTTAATTTGGGTTAAATTTCAAGGTAAACATGGTTCATTCAAAATATGGCTTTAGTCTGATCACTGAAGTTGGGATACTCTGATAGCTGATTTTCCATATTAAGCATTTTGTGTCAACGTAGTGATGGAGGAAGGTTTCCTCTTGATCTGATTGTCTTCTGGATCATTTCTTTTTTCTCTCTTTATCTCTAATATCAACAGTTAGTTCTCATGGATCTCCACTGGTTTTCCTGGGGAACTCATTCCATATCCTTGAAATCCATTTGGGCAAACCCATATTCTATGACTCAACGAAAGCCAACCCTCCTTCCTCACAGGGTTTTTGTGACAACTAAATAACGTATATAATAATTCTGTTAAGAACGCTGTTTGATATGAAAATTCAGTTAAGTGCCAAATGAAGATTTGTTAGGGCCTGGTGGTCTTTATAGTCAAATGGTTTTGATTTGAATCCAGTATTCACTGTTTAGCAGCTGTTAGCCTTAGGCAAGTTAATCAACTGCCTATATCTCATTTTCCTCACCTTGAAATTAGAATTAGAAACAAGAACCTAGTATATAATGTCTGGAGGACATATGTATATTTTCTAGCATAGTTCTAGTTATATAGCAGGGCCTTAATAAATAGCAACTGTTTTTAAAGTGCCACATACTACTGAGGGTCTTTTATCACTATGTCTATGCCTCTGCATGCTAAGAACAGGAGGGATTCAGGCTTGCCCATTTATTGCTGTATCTGCATACATACATATGACTAATAAATGTCTGATGAATAATAAATGTTTGATGAACCAGTGGATGAATAAGCAACTGAGAGGATTCAGAAGAGAGGTCTCATCTAACTCTTAACCTAATCTTCACATTCGAAACTCAGTAGTCCTATGTGACTTTGTGTGACGATAGTCTGTAGACTGGGGCCATCCAAGGAAGAACCATGATCTAGTGCATATAAAAATTAAGCCCTTTTCTCTATTTTTTTCTCATTTGCAGTATTTTTATACACATATTTTGTAATCTTAAATAAGCAACGACATAAGATGTAGTGACAATAAAGTAAACCAGCATGCACCTTTATGAAAGCGGAATGGCCAGGGCTGGTATCTGCATTCGGCTGGAAATGGTAGTTGTGCTGTGAGTGTTAAGAGCTGATTCAAAGGATTCTTGTTTTTCCATCTCTTAATGATGCCATCAACTTTTCTTCTTTCTACTTCCTGCCAACCTGAGTGACTCTCTAGTGCCAGCTAGTTGGATAATGAAGTATCAATTTATCTCATTTAAAACCACGAGGCTCAGTGTACTCTGCTCACACCTAGAGAGGGAATCATCCTCCTTCACCAGTTATATTGACTGTTGACCATTCAGGTTGGGGGGGATGAGTAGCATATTGACAATTCCAAGGTCTAACCACTCATAAACTCATCTAATATAGATAATATGTATCTGTTTTCCATAGCGAAGTTTTCATAGCTTGTCACATCAGTTGTCTCATATGATCTTCATAACAAACCTGTGGAAGAGATAGAAAAGGTATTACATCATTATCTTAGAGATAAAAGAACTGAGGTTCATAAGTAATACCATTTCAGAGTGGGAAACTTCATGGTCTCAGTAAAGCTTGGCCCTAATTTTATCTTTGAAATGAATTCATTCTTTGATGTTAGGTCTAGATTATCTCCTCTATAAAGGGATTAGCTGCTTAGGTGCTCTCTTGGTTTCCTTCCAGCTCTAAGAATCAATGTTCCTTAATTATCCCTAATGTGATTAGGGATAAAATGTGATGGTGGCAGAATTAGAACTTAGGTCTTCTGAGTCCTAATCTAGTCTTGCTATAGACAACTGCCAAAGGCCAACATGGAGAGAGTCCTGGGCATGTCTTCTGTGCCAGAAATCTCCAGACCTGGCTGCTCATCAGAGTTACCTGGCTTTGTTAAAAATACAAACTCTGGAGATCCTTCTCAAAGATTCTCACTGGGTAGATCTGGTTTCTCAGCTTGTTTTGGAACCTAGTGATCTAGGTCATGAAATAGAATCCTGAATTTATTGGTCCCATGGCCTTCTCTTGAAGCGGTGCCAACAAAGTAACCTGGCTGTCCTTTGACCCTGACGCAGACAATATAATGACTAAAACAGGATATACTGGGAATATGAAGGTGCACTCTTCAAATTCCATTTTTTTCTATGAAGTCTGACATCCAACTCACAGTTATTGTCTTTGTCCCATTTTAAGGCAGGGTCTTGTGGATGGAGAAAATAGGGTCAATGAACATGATATTTAAGACCTCAGAGCTATCTCTAGAGGAGGAAATTACACTGTATCACCTCCCCCAAGAATACCTTTCAGCAGGAATAAATTAATGTGGTTAGCCATTACCAAACAGTTGACTTTTAGACAATGATGATTCATCTCCTCATTTCTCCCACAGAGAGAATGTGAAGGGCGGCCTCATGTTTCCTGCTGTTAAGTGGGACCTAAGTGGAAGAGAAGAGGGATCATTGTTTCTGAGCTGATAATCAGCTAAAAAAAAAGGCACTTAACAAAGTCCAGAAGGGATAGCAACTGAGGTTTTCACTAGGCTCAAAAATGTTGTATGTTTCCAGGTCTTTATAGGTTATACACAATAATAGACAAAGCTTCAGGAAATGAGACGAACCAAAGCCAATCACATAGTATAAAATGTATGTAATATTTTTTCATATATTTACAATTATATCCCAATTTTATGTCATTTTTAGATTTTTTTTCCACAAAATAAGCTAAAAGTCCAAAATAGCACAGGTCTCAAAGTAACATTCTGCTTTGACAACTCATTGGAAGGAAATCAATAACATCCACTAACAGTGACCTTTGGGTCAGACCATCTACCCCAGGAAGTGGCATCACACAGTGGAAAGTCAGGCACGCCAGGTGTGACTGCTGACTTTGTGCTTGTATGTATGTCATCTTGGGCATAACCAGCAACCACCTGAATTATGGTATTAAGCCTCCTAATGAGTGCCCTGATTTTGTTGTTGCCCTTAGGTCTAATCTTGGCACAGCAGCCAAAGAGATCTGGTCAAAATGCAGGGCAGATTGTGCCAATCTAATGGCATGACATTCTGTCTCCCTCAGAGTCAAAGCCAAAGTTCTTAAGACTGGCTTTCAATATCCCGCATGATCTGATGTCCCCATTGTTTCTTCTCTAACTTCATCTTGTACTCCCCCTTGTTCACTCTGCTCCAACCATACTGGCCTCTGTAGCATTCCCCAAACATACCCGGAAGCCTCCCAGCTTTGAGGTTTACAACTGCTATTCTGTCTGCCTGGATTGTTCCGTCCTCTGATAGCTATGTGGCTCATTCCTTATGTTCTTCAGGTCTTTACGTAAGTGTTGCTTCTCAGTGAAACACTTCCCAACCAGTCTTTTTAAAATCACAACCTTTCCCCACTACATGCTCTGTCTCATTCCTTGTAGATTTTTGTCCCCTTCTTATCTCTTATCACCATCCAACATGCTGTATATTACTATCTTGTTTATGACCTGTCTACCTGGTAGAGGTGAACTTTATCAGAAGAGGACAGGGAATTGTGTTAGTTATATTCATTTATCAATTCTTAGTATCTAGAATGAATGCCTAGTACATGGTAAATTTTCAGTAAATATTTAGTAGATGAATGAGGGAGATAATGAATGAATCAAAGATACTAGGATTCTGTAAGACTCATTTCCTCATCTGTGAATTGGAAATAATACCCCTAGCACAGCCCTACACATCCTAGTTACCTAATTCATTGCAAATCTCTTCTTCTTTATATCCAGGCTCATACAAAATTGTTTTCTATCATCTATATCTCAAGGATAAAATTAAAAATAAATTTCTACCTATAGCACCAGCATTCTAATTCCACAATCCCACTATCAAGATTTTATTTTTGCAAATTAGTTTGACAAGTAGGCTAATTCTGGTTGTCTCATGCCCTTTTACAGAGTAAAGGCCCAATAAATATTAGTTTCCTTTTTTCTTTCTCCCTTCATTTTTTATGCACATAAACACTGTCTCAGCCAATAGGTTCCTTTTAAAGATCCTTTGCTCATCTTGGTAAAACTTAAAATACCACAATTCAAATCCTAAGCAGAGATTCAATAAATGTTGGTTAGTTACGTATAAAAGATCAGGACCTTAATGACATTTTTCTCCTTCCAGAAATGCAGGTGGTTAGGATGCATTAGGCAACTGTTCCTAGGCATGAGTTATTTTCAGGGAAAGTGTGGACTGAACTAGAACAGCAACGATTTTGCCATAGACTCCTGCAGGTTGCTTATATCCCCAAGAGGCAGCGAACAAAGGCACAGCAGGCCCTGGGGCTGCTTTGGTTAGATTCTGCTTTCCACAGAGATCTTTTGGCGACCACATGCGTGCTTCAGTTTATTTATCTAAGCACTCCTCTGGTAGGGCCAGACCAGAGAAAAAAAGGGGGCTGCTGCCAGATGTGTTAAGGGAGGCAAGTGCCTGGAAAGCTGTGGGTTGGGTTTCAGCTGGTAATTATAAAATGCTAAGTATAATCAGGGCACTGTAGTTTTCCTTCCCAGACCACAGAGCCCTGGGGAAAAGGAAACTATAACAAATAAAGGTGCCCTCTCAGCACATGGGGAAGTATTCACAGATTTTCAGAGAATTTTTCATTCAAAAATCCAAACTAGAATTAGGTCACATTTGTGTGTGTGCATGTGTGTGTCCGTCCTACATAACAATGAGTGATGAAAGCAAAATAAGTAAAATCCCAAGCTTCAGGTCTGAGTGATATTATCCTCTGCTCAGTATGGGGTCTTCTTTCCTTTAGACCCAATATGGAAATTGTATAACAATGGCTGTAAACTTCCTCTCTGTGCTGCAATGAGGCTAAAGGCACAGAGAGAATAGACACAGAGGAGCCCTCGAGGAGAAAAATTTTCAAAGTATTATTAGTATAGACAGAAGCAATTGTCTGGGTGATACAGAGATATCAGATATTGGGAAATAGGGAATTATTAAAGGAAAAAAAGCCTCCTTGAGATGTGTGCAATTACAAATGAAGAACTAAAGACATGTAAAAATATTGGCAATGTGGTATTACAACAGAATTAGCACTTTTTGAATGCCTAACTACAATATGGTTGGCCTCGCATGAAGCCTTCTATATAATTATCTCAATTAATCACAATGGTAATCTTTTACGGTAGTTATTTTCCCATTTTATAGCTGATGAAATGAAGAACATAAAGGGCAGGTGACTTGGCCAATATAACAAAGCTACAGCTTATGAGAACTAACAACCTAGATTTGTCTGCTTCCAAAATGCACAATCCATGCTCTATGCTCTGTGGATTTACCAATTAACAAATCTGAACTTTGAACCATTTAAAAGCAGGAGACAGATAATTCTCTGAGGTTTGGTGCAAGAAAAGGCACATTTCAACCCAGACTAATAAAATGCTCCTGTGTGTGGAAGAAATGAGGTTTCTCAGCTAATCATAGTGATGTTCTTAGAATATCTTTTTGAGACCTTGGATTTGGGAGAAAATGGCATAGACTCATTTCTCCCTGTTCCTAGTTGCTAAGTGCAACTAAAAATGCCCAGAAATAATGCATCAAACAGCCATAGGGAAACTCTAAAGGGTAGAAAAAAGAAGGTGGACTGACTGGGGTTCCCAGGACTTGAGGAAAAGCACAATGGTCCAACATCTCCTGACTTTCCACCTGGTGGTGGAGGTTGGCACAGGCTTGGCATTTCCTGACCCTCCAACCAGCAGGAGAAGGTGGCTTAGGTAAAACTTTCTTCCCCCAACAATACCAGCAGATCAAGTGAGAGCCTCATCAACACCAGCCAGCCTAGAGAGGAGGCCAAGGGAAATGACATCTCAGCCCCTCACCAGCAGCCTAGGGAGGTTCCTTCCTCACCCATGGGTAGCACCAGCAGGGACCAAACAGGAACCCCACCAGCACCAGGCAGCCTAGAGAAGAGCTTCCCACCACCACTGGCCCAGAGTCTTCCTCCCATCCTCAAACTAGTGGTACCAGGTCCAAGGAAGAACATTCTGTCCCCATAGGCAGCACCAGGGGAAATTAAGACAGAACCCAATGTCACCTAGAACAGAATAGCACTGCAAGGGCTCTGAAAACTAAATTGGAATTGGAACCACAGTCCATAGAAGTGGACCAGGAACTATGTGCTAAACCTAAACAGAGTGGCTGTCTATGAAGATAGAACATTTAAATAGGATCCAGAGTCTCCTAACATAAGATTCAAAATGTCCAGCATACAATTAAAATTCACTCCTTCTACCAAGAAACTGAAAAGTAACAACTTGAATTAGAAAAGACAATCAAGAGATTCTAACACTGAAACAAATAACGTGTTGGAAGTATTTGACAAGGATTTTAAAATGGCTATCATAAAAGTGCTTCAATGAACAATTTCAAATATTCTTGAAAAGAATTTTAAAAATAGAAAATCTCTTAAAAGAAGTAGGAGATATGAAAAAACCTAAATGGAATTTATGGAACTGAAAAATACAATGAAATAAGTTTAAAAATGTTCTGCCCCGTGGTGCAGTGGTTAAGTTTGCATGTTCTGCTTTGGTGGCCTGGAGTTTGCTGGTTCGAATCCCCAGGGCAGACCTGTACACTGCTTGGCATGCCATGCTGTGGCAGGCGTCCCACATATAAAGTAGAGGAAGATGGGCATGGATGTTAGCTCAGGGCCCATCTTCCTCAGCAAAAAAAGAAGAGGATTGGCAGCAGATGTTAGCTCGGGGCTAATCTTCCTCACAAAAAAATTTCTTTCTGACTGGTTTGATAGTGGTATGAATATGACAAAACAAAAAATCTATAGACTTGAATATAGAACAATATAAATTACCTAATGTGAACATTGAAGAGAAAATCAGACTAAAAAAGAAAAGGAATAGAGTCTTAGGGATCTGTAGGAGAATAACAAGGATCTAATATCGATACCATCACTGTCCAGAAGAAGACAAAGAATGTAGGGCTGAAAATTTACTTGAAGAAATAATGACTAAAACTTTCCAAATTTGGCAAAAGATTTAAACCTACAGATTCAAGAAGCTGAGCTAACTACAAACAGGATAGACTCAAAGAATTCCTTACCAAGACTCATAATGAAACTTCTGAAAATCGAAGACAAAGAAAACAACCTTGAAAGTAGGTAGAGAAAAATGACTCTATAAGGGGACCAATGACGAGAATCCACAGACTTTTCATCTGAAAGCACTGTGAGCAGAAGTAAGTGGAACATTTTTCAGGTACTGAAAGAAAATAATTGTTGACATTGAATCCTATATTCACTGAGAATGTACTTTAAGTATGAAGAGGGGAAAAAAATTTCCCAGATGATGAAAAATGAAAAGAATTTGTTGCTAGTAGACTTAACTGTAAAGAATGGCTAAAAGAAGTTCTTCAAACAGAAAGAAAATGTTGACCGAAGAAAGCTTAGAACTTTAGATAGGACAGAAAAAAGGAATGAAAAAATAGGGGTAAATAAAATAAACTTTCTCCTCATGAGTTTCTTATGTCATATCTGATAGTTAAAGCAAAAATTATAACATATGATATGGTGTTCAAGGCACATAGAGGAAATAATTAAGAAGATTACTTTTTTGTGTGTGTATGTGAGGAAGATTGGCCCTGAGCTAACGTCTGTGCCAGTCTTCCTCTATTTTATGTGAGATGCCACCACGGCATGGCTTGAGTAGCAGTGCTAGGTCCATGCCTGGGATCCAACCTGCGAACCCCCAGGCCAGGGAAGCAGAGTGCTCAAACCAATCTCTATGCTACCAGGCCGGCCTTGCCAATTACAGTTTTTTAAATGGGGAAGAGGAAGGGACCAAAATGGAAATAAGGTTTCGCTACACTGGAAGTAGTAAAACTTGAACGCTAATAGACTGTCATAATTTACAAATGTATATCATAATACGTAGAGCAATGACTAAGAAAACGATACAAAGAAATATACTCAAAAAAGGCTAAATAAATCAAAGTAGGATTCTAAATAATGTTCTTGTAACCCACAAGAGTCAATACAAGAGTGAGAAACAGAGGGAACAAATAGAAAACAAAAAATAAAATGGCAGACTTAAGCCCTAACATATCAACAATTACTTTAAATGAAAATGGTCTAAATGTACCAACAAAAAAACAGAGCTTGACAAGAGTGGATAAAACAAAAGAAAACTATTTAGTCCAGGTGATATTGACTGAATGTTTGTCTCCTAGCCAAAATTCATAAAAGCCCTAACCTCGAAAGCAATAGTATTAGGAGGTGGGGCCTTGGGAGGTAATGAGGTTTAGATGAGGTAGTGAGGGTTGAGTCCCCATGATGGGATTAGTGTCCCTACAGGAAGAGGAAGAGACACCAGAGCTTCCTGTCTCTGCCACATGAGCTTATAAGGATGCTGTGAGAAGGTGGACATCTGCAAGCCAGAAAGAGGTCATCGTCAAGAAGCAAATCTGTGGGCTCCTTGATATTGGATTTCCCAGCCTCCAGAACTGTGAGAAATAAATGTCTATTGTTTTAGCCAGCAGGTCTATGGTATTCTGTTATAGCAGCCTCAGTTAAGATACCAACTATATTCTGTCTATAAGAAATCCGCTTCAAATATAACATGAGTAGGTTGGAATTAAAAGGATGGAAAATGATCTATTACACAAACATTAAAAATAGCTGGAATGACTGTATTGATATCAGATAAAATAGGCTTTAGAGGAAAAACAATTATGAGGGACAAAGAAGGACATTACATAATGACTGACTTCAAGCAAGAAATCTTCCCATATTTACAGTGATAATATTTCTAAAATGAAATATATAGGACTTTTGCTTTGTTATACACCAGAGAAGTCCTATCACAGAGTTCTTTATACAGCCTAGACTCTTTCACAAATATTACTAGCATTATCATTTTTTTCTAATTACCCAATTAATACCAAAAAATGCAAAAATCCAGTAAAATAGAAAAGTAATCCAAAGACCTAGAGGCAGGGCAGTCTTTTGCATGTTTGAAAACAGAAATTAAGCCTATATGGCAGGAGGGAAGTTATTTAGAGGGAGACTAGGAGATAAGTTTAGAGAGAAAGGCTGAAGCAAGACCATACGGGACCTCATAGGCCACGACAAGGAATTGGGCTTTTTATTCCAAAGGCAATGTGAAGTCATGGGAGTATTTTAAGTAGAGTAGTGATATAATAAGTTTTATGATCCTGTAACTTTTGGGGAGAAATAGAATTTGAGTATAGCTTCGAGCATGGTGAGTTTGAGAGAAATGTGGAACATGCAGATGGAGATGCCCACTTCTTCAAACAGGTCAAGAACAAAGGTGACAGTTGGACTTATAGATTTGCGAGTCATCAGCATAGAGTTGGCATCCAAGGGAACCAAAAGAAGACAAAAGAAGTGTTTTGGAAGAGATAAAAACTACAAGAAAAAATCCCAGGGAACACCAATATGGAAAGCGAGGGAGAGAGAGAGGATATGAAGAGAGTCCCCAGTTGCATACCGTTTACATCTGGATTTATTTCTAGACTGAGCATCTGTCCCATAATCTTGTATCTTTTCCTATCCTGATGAAATTGATTGGGAAGTATTTTGATCTCTGGAGTATTTTATTTAACATAGGTTTCTTAAACACTTTTATCATATAAAAAGTAGTACTGATGCTAGATAAGAGGAAGGGAAGAGGGCTTGAAACTTCCAGAGTTGTTTGATTTGTGTCATTATGTAGCTAAAAGAACAAACTAGCCACAGGTCATTTAATCTGGACTTCTATCTCTCACATGTCTAATTGATAGCAATCAACTTTATCTTCAAATCTGCTTAATTACCAATTGGAATGTCTAATCATTGTTCCTACTTAAAAGGTTTATTATACCTGAGATTTTTGAGCCAATATGTTTATGGTAAGCTACAAGTTTGGTGATATTCCAAATTACCTGTTCTGAATTTCTTTCCACAATTACCACAAAATCAACCAAAGAAAGGACACATTTCAATAGCCCCTTTCATCTCATATCTTGTTCTCAAATCATTGCATCTCACTTTGGGTTATGGTGAGGCAGACTATCCCCCTCTTTCTATCTCCGTGCTTCCATCCACCTATCTCTTGTTTATCATATTGATCATAATTTTGAACTTACATCCACTATTGAATAAAAAAAAAGACTGAAAGTTTAGAGGAAAAAGTGCAAAGGCAAAGAAAGTAAAATCAATAGCCCCAGCAAAAGTTTTCCTATTTTAGGAATAGATTAGGATATTTAGTGAGCAAATACTTAGTTTGAAGTTTCTCTTAAAAAGAAGCTGACTTGAATATTGAGCTGATACATATGCTGTGAGTAATATCTTCTAACCTGAATGAGGAAAACTCTGACTTATAGACAAATACATTTGTAACAGGAGAGACTTGAATTTGGCTTTGGAAAGGTGACTCGGCAGGTCAGAGCCCACTATGAAGAGTACATAAAAACCTGCCAGGAGACAGGGAGAAGGGTGACCTGCCACAGCCACGCAAACTTCGCATCGCAGAGTGTCTGACTCTTAGCTCCGCCCACAGTTTACTTCTCTGAGTGGGTTTAATGTTAGCACTATTAGGTTGTTCCCTTCGGCACTGCCTTAAAATTGAAAGCAGATATTTTTTAAATCCTCTACAACAAAATAAAGAAAGGTGACAAGAAACAAGCTAGAAGGTTCAAACAGTAGACTGGCTCCCACTCTCTCACTCCTCTTTGTGTTGAAGGTTTATGAGAAAAGGTTTGGATCCTAGTTTTAGCTATGTGGTCCTTGATCTGACAACTCGCTTTATTCATTTACAGCATATGAAACGACTTGCACCTTGTAAGATTTCAGATAATTGACGTAAAGCATCTGGTACATAAGAAGTGGGCAAAAATATTTATAATCATTATTTATCTTGAAGTCTTACCAATCTCTTTAAGACCAAGAACAGCTGTACATTTCTAAATCTCACAAAAGAATCTCATTGCAAAGTTTTCCAATCTGAAAGACTTTTAAGATTTTATTTTTTTCCTTCCCAAAGCCCCCCAGTACTTAGTTGTATATTCTTCGTTGTGGGTCCTTCTAGTTGTGGCATGTGGGACGCTTCCTCAGCGTGGCTTGATGAGCAGTGCCATGTCCGCGCCCAGGATTCGAACCAACGAAACACTGGACCGCCTGCAGCGGAGCGGGCGAACTTAACCACTCGGCCACAGGGCCAGCCCCCTGAAAGACTTTTAAAGAAGAGGAGAAAAAGCAGTGGCCTGGGATCCAGGAGTCATGGTTTACACTACTTATGCCGTGAACTTGGACAAAACCCCTCCCTATTCTGGAATCCAGCTTCATCAAGCATAAAATGTGTTTATTTGCAAATGCATTTAGTTGTCTCTATTACTCCACATTCAAGAACAGTTCAGCTCAGCCATGGTAATAACAGTAGTAGTAATAATAATAATAATGGTGCTTACTAAGTCTGACAGTATTCTAAGCTCTTTATACATATTAACTGATGTAATATACTAAACCTAAGCAATAAATACTATTATTATTATTCTCATATTTTACAGAAAAGGAACTGAGACACAGAGAGGTTAAGCTATTGTCCTGATGTCACCACACACAGTAAATTACAGAAGGAGGATTCACATTCCAGTCGCTAACTGCCGTGCATACTGTGTGTTATGCGATGGGTGCATTTGACCAACTCCGCCACTGAAATTTTTGGAGAGGAAATTAGGAATCTTAACAGAAGTCTTTATGGGTGAAAAGAGAAAGGTCTCAAAACAATAACCTAGAACTAGAGATGTCTACTCCAGTTCTCCAAGCATTAGTGTATGCACACCATTTAGGGGTTTTGGCAGTCTGGAGTAATTCCAAATTTGTGCCCATGGAACAAAAAAGGGTAGTTTGACAATGATGGCATGCTTAATATGCATGGAGATTTCTTGCATATTTTACATTTATTCCTCACCCCTGTCCTATCCATTCTCACACAACACATGTAATCTGAGTTTTCTTCCTGATTCAGCTTGTGCACACCTGGTTAATACTGCATCTTTGACAAAAGGTGACAGGCAAGCAACTTGGATGTGATCTTTTCCTTATATGTTGTTCCATTTTGGTTTTTACTTTATTCTTATTTAACAAATTTTGCCCCAAGCAATCAGAAGAGAAAGAACAGTAAAGAGAAGGGAAGGGGCATATGATTTGGGCAATCATTTCCTCCTTGGTTTCAAAGTCCTAGTTCATCTCCTGGATTATTATACCAAATTCTGCCAGGACAGAACAGGGAATGTACGTGTGAGGGCAGTGGCCAGAGAGGGGACAGGACTGAAATATCTCACTTGTCCTTTTTTAACAATATTTTAAATTATTTTTTGTAATGTGACAAACACTGTCTTAGTAATGGAGACTCTGCAATAAACAGCACAAACCTTAATTTCTGGTTCTTGATTCACGCATTTCTGACCATGGGTAAGCTGCCATCTGTTCACAGACCCAATATTACCTTTTCTGAATCCCTATTTCTTCATGTGGCTTGTCTGCTTAGGAGTTATGTCCAAATCAGTAGTATACGAAATTTCCCTTGCTCATTATCCCCTAATGGAGTTGTTGAAAATGCACAAGTGGAGCTGTATTACTTTTAACTAAAAGGAAAATGCATTGCAGTAGAAACACCGTGTGAATCAGAGAAGAGGCCCAGCTTATTTGGGCTTTAGTTCCTCAGTGTCCTGCTTCACAATGTCTTTTTCTTCTCGGTTATCTCAATGATTGTTGAATTTGTCATCCTCTGTAATGAATGTAACCAAAAAAATGGGAGTTCAGAACCTGACGCTGGGAGGACAAGGTTACATATATATATCTCCTTAATCCCTAACCCCCCAAATCCAAGTCTCTTGACTGGGGTTTATAATTCTTGAAAAGTGGGGCTCGCTTTTTAAAGCGATCCCTGAACACGTGTGTTACTGCTCCACGTTGGCAAATCGAGGTTACTCTATCTTCTAGCAAGGTTGTAGATGAGCGTTGAAACTGTCACTACAGAAAATGAAAGGCGACCAAGGCAAGATTCCTAGAAGAAATGACTGTTGGACGAGCATTGTGTTTTATCCTAAATTTAGTTTAACACATTACTCATTAAGTGGACTTCATTTTCCAGCAGTAACGTGCCAGAATAAAGAAGCACATACCGCATAACCCCTTAAAATAAGCGGTCCCTCATGTTTGCAAACACTTCCTTCCCCACTGCCACCAGCCCCTTGTGCCTTTAACACAATCCATTGGCTTCTAAACTGTTCATAGGATTGAGTCTACAACATTCAGCGTGGCCTGCAAAGTCCCTGCCTACGCTGGCTCTTTCCTGTCCCTCCAGAGGCAGCGACTCATCCACCAAATTGCAGATGTACTGACTTTCTCTTTGTTCATCCAACGCTCAAAACCGTTTCTCTCTTTAGGGCTCTTGGGCGTGTTGTTTCCTATCTTTGGCATATTCTCACCCACCCCCACATAAAACTAGACCTTTGCCTGGTTAACTCCACTAACTCTTAATAGCCTGTGAAGTAAGTATTACTCGCTGGGCTTCAGGAGACAAAAGGCCAGAGAGGCATAACAACAAGCCAACGGGCAGGAACGCAAGGAACAGGGGGCAGTCGGTACTGGGACTCAGTTCTCCGATTCATTAGCCTCTTTTCTTTTTACCAAACACTGTCTCCCTTTCCAACACTCATATTCAAAAGTCTGAAAGAGTAATGAATATTTTTGTTTATTAAGGCTGTTTATCGAACATTAGAAATCTGATTTTAGAGCGTGATACTCCCGTTGTTTTTGTGCTGACTTGACGCGCTACAGACTCGAAGTCTGAACGCTGAGCTGAGGCCTCATGGTGGTTTGGCAGTCCTTCCATGGTCCCTTGATGATTCCAGCTCACACTGCGCTCTCTTTCTCTGGGCTCCGGTCTCTACTCTTTGGCAATTAATCATGCTTTGTCTTGCAACATCTTTTGAATCTCTGTCTGGTATTATTTAACTCTTACATTGTTATTAAATTCTGATTCTTCCAACTAGGCTATAAGCTCCTTGAGGTTAAGGGAGAATATTTTACAAATAATTGCCCGTCATTATCACTTGGATGCACATCACAGCATATTCACTTCTTCAACAGGCATCCTCGTGTTCGCTTTCCACAACAGTTCTGTGAGAAGGCAACATCGTTATTCTATCAGGTGAGGAAATAGAGTACGGAGAAATAACTGACTTGCCTACAATACCCTCATTTTTAGGAGCCCAAGCAGGTCTTTGGAATTCTGATTTAAAGTTTTTTATTCTTATTTTTCCCACCACGACAAGCTGCCTTTCATGTATTTCCATAGTGCCTAGCACAGGGTCTTACATACAATAGACACTTAATAATTATTTGCAGATTGACTTTAGAGTTTAAAGGAAACCAAATAAAGTAAGAGTGATTAGGGTCTGGATCTGCATGACAAACATCTGTCTGAAAGGTAAATAAATGAACTCACTGCTGCCGGGATTTTTCCAAAATGTTAATGTTCAGTGTTGTGGAAACAAATCCTTTTGTCTGAACGAACTGAGATTTTACCTTGTTTTCTTGAATATTTATAGCTTTAAGGGCAGAATACAGCTCAAATCTTGCAAAAACTGGAAAATACATGTGTGAATTAAAGTGACTTTTAGAGGTTTCGATTGTTCAGGACCATGCATGACTCTGTGATGGTTGTAAAGGAGTAAACAACTCTCCTTGGCCTTCAGTTCATGGCCAGTGAAGGAGGAGCGTGGAGTCTGTCTGGGAAATCAGGAACATGCGGTGGCTCATGATCCTGGGCAAATAGGGTAACAATAATAGTCATTTTTCATTTTCCAGCTCTTAGTGTCTAGAAGACTTTGGGGAATTTAACAAAATATACATAAAGCCCAATTCTGAAAACAAAGCAACAGATCCCCTGGCCTTAACAAAGCAGGGCCTTAGGGAAAATAATAATAAACGCTTTCTTTCCTTTGCCACCAAGGCTACAAACCATCAGCAGTGACACTGGGAACAAAGAAATCAGAGATTATAGAAGGGGAAATGGTGAAACTAGATAGGAAATCAAGAACAAAATAAATGTATGTGACCTCTCTAGGAACGGCTTCTAGATGGAGGTATATTATAAGTTGGACATAAAATACCAGTCACCCTCGACCCCTCACACACACATGCAATATCCACACACCTCCATCACCATCTACAGGAAAATATCTCTCAGAGATAAACCAGCCACTTCAACATAAAGAGGAGGAAACCCGCTGTCTGTTACGGCGACAGGAACAGATACCTGACTCGCTTAATAAGTGATATATGTCTTAATAATTGAAAGATGCTTGCAATGTATTATTAAAAAAGCAGATTATAATCAATATGTACATTTTGTTCCACTTTTTCTACAATAGTGTGGATATACATGTGCGAAAACATATGCATATTAAGAATGCATTAAAATATGAATAATTCTTTTTTTCCATTTTTGCTGGTGAAAAGATGGACATTTTTTAATTCCATTCTTTAATTCCTCTCCATGCTTACCTGAATTTGACATTTGTCCTCAATGACCATTTATTGCTTCTCTCGTAAAAATGAATGTTATTAAAAATCTAGAAATACCAGTAGTTAATGGCAAACACTCATACAGAAATTCAAAGAAACTTGTGCGCGATCACCGTATAGGAATTGGGGCTATGACGAATTGGGGGCATTCAGTTTCATGACTGAAGAAGGATGTCTACTTTGAAGAAAGGATATATTACCATATATCTCAGTATCTCTTTCCACGATGTACACCCCCATTTCCGCTCAGAGCTTCCTGTCAGATCTTGGCTCGAAATGTACCATCTATTTGACTTGCACAGTTTATTTACTCTTTCTTTGACTATATTTCCCCATGTGCAAAATGGAGCTACTAATGATGGCACCTTACCTCACTGAGCTTTTTGAGTATTAACTGGGCAAGTCCATGTAAAATGATTGGCAAGGCGCATGGCAAATTATAATCACTCATTAAGTGTGAGCTAATACCATCGTGATTGTCAAAATCTGCAACCTCATCGTCAGCACTGTTACTTTTTCCAGAAAGGACCTTGGTTTTGTGTATCCAGCCTGTATGTCCCCTCTGCTCTCCAAATCCATATATCTCAACAACCCTTCAACATCCTGTTCTTGAGCATATCGATAGTCCTAAAAACTGAACATTTCAGACACAGCACTTACAAGTTTCTCTTCCTAAAACTAAGCCTCATGTAGTTGTCCCCATTTCTGTGAATGATAATCCTATCCATCCAGTTGTACTGGCAAGAAACTTAGAAGACATCTTTATACTCCTCTTTCTATCCAATCTATATCAATTTTTTAAACCAAGTCTTACCAGTTTTCACCATTGAAATATCCCTCAATTCTACCCACCCCACTCCATTTTGCTATCACCAGTCTAGATCATTCTAACACCATCTCTCATGTGGACTATTACAGGGAATTCTCAACTTGTTCCTCACATTCATTGTATCTTCTCCCCAATGGATTTCTTCTCTTTAGGCAGGGTGATAACTTAAAAATGCATATATGATCATTTTATCTCTATGCTCAAAACCATTCCGTGACTACCCACTACTTTAATGGATAGTGATCCAAATCCTCAACAGAGATGTGCACCTAGGCCCTGCTTACTTTTCCAGCCTCAATTCATACCATCATAACCCATGCTTGTGTCCTGGTCACTTGGGCTTTATTCACACTGGCATTTTGTTAGTCTTTCTGTCCTGACCTGCTCCCTCTTGTTGTAAGTTATTTGTTACATTCTTCCTCTCCCCAATCTCCTCACACTGCCCCAGTTAATTCTTTATTCTCCACCCTTCCCACCTAAATACTCAGCAGATGCACTTTCTTTTATTTCAAGGATAAAATAAAAGCAAAAAGATGGGCAATCCCTCTTCTTTCTTGTAGCCAGATATGACAACTTGCCCCAATCTGTACCTGAAATCCTTTATTTCCTTCCTGTTGCGATGTGTTTTAGACCAAATTCACCAGTGCTCTGCTCTTTTAACTTTCTCTGGAAATTTCATATGATTGTCCCATTTTATTCAGCACCATCAATATTCTGCACTTGCTGTAGTTTGCCTGTTGAAGAATAAATAATAAATGATACATCATTTCTTTCTTTTTAAGAACATTTCCTTCTGATGAATTGTGACTAGCAGCCATCCGAGTGGAGAGACTTTCCCAGGTTCCTGCATTACAGCCAAGTCAAGTGAGCCATGTCATCACCAAGAAGTGAAAAAAAAAAAAAAAACAGACCCTTTGTGCCAAGGACATCTCAAATACCATGGGGGCTGAGGAGATGTGGTTTGGACCATACAGATGAGGGGAAATGAGACCCGAGAGTTTCAAAGAAAGTTGAAGTGGCAACAGTATCTCCATCTAAGTTTTTAAACATAGACCCTAGAGTTCAGTTACTTCAAGGGACCCATGATGTGCAAAAGATACTATAATTGTTCTCATTACTAGTCAGGATGCTTTGGTATCAAATGCGAAATACACCTCAAGATTCTCTTTTGCAGAGACTAAGAACATCATTGTTAGTTTACATATCTGGGAAGAAGACCAAGGTGAGGTCACAAAAATTGGAGGAGAAAGTGTAAAACTCAAAACATAAAGAACTGGAACCTAACATTGAAAAACACCTACTACTCTCCCTCATCTTTGCTTTCTTTGCTTTCTGACCTCATTCTTTCCTACTGCAGACAGATTTTCTCCATGTGGCAGGATATATGGCTACTGGCATCCTCCTCTTAGCAGCCCTGGTAGAAAGTAAGAACATAAGCAGAATCTATCTCAGTCTCAGAGAAGAATTACCAGCCCAGTTCTCCTTGCTTTGGAATAATTGCTGTTGCCAGGAACAGCTGATGCCATAACTGGGCCAAGCCTGGGCCGTGAACATAGGGAAGAAAATGGATATAAAGCTAGCTTGGCAGATTCAAAAAAGAAATCACCAACAACCACAGGCTACTCTATTCTACACGACCTAAAGAATTATGATTGAAAAACAGGCTAGAAACTGGAGAGAATAAGATTTCAGCACAATACTATGTTAAATGTCTTTTTTTAAATAGTCAAATCTGGGTAAAGATGTTGAAATTAGTTACTTTGTAAAGCAGTGAGTTGCCCATCTCTAAAGGTGTTCAAACAGAGGCTGCAAGATAAGTTCACAGTGACGTTTCGAGGACATTTTTCAATTGTGTTTGCTTGAGCCTAGTGAGATATGGAGAAGGCACTCAGGATTTGCACAAAGACGGCAGCAAGGGAGAACCCGCCCCTCACTGCAATTCAACCAAGGCATTCCGGTTTGATCTATTTCACATGATGGACTTCCATGTCAGATTTTAAGAGTGATTTGTTAACTAAAGATTAAAAACTTGAAATCCACTGTAGTATCTGTGGTAGATGCTCCTTAGATAGCAGGTAAGATAAGATGGCCTTTAAACTCTGAGATGACCTATAACTGTGTATAAAAAGAGATGAGGAAAGATTATTAAAGCTCATTTTAATGATAAAGTTCTATGATTTTACAAGCCTTTGGGGATGAGGTGCTTCAGCTGTGGGGCACTCGAAGTACTAACATGAGTTTCAGAGTCTAGCTAGGTTTGAGAGGTCAACAAATTAACCCACTACAGTCATTCCCACGTTAAGTTCTCATGAAGCTAGTCAAAGCATGCTCCGATAATAAGTCAGGGTCAGTGTTTCTTTCACATGTTGTGGGTCCACATGCTAATGGGACCCAAATCAAACTGTTAAATTGAAACAATTTTTTAAGAAGGCAGGACAGAGATGATATGCTGTTCTCATGTATTTCCAAAATATGATTCATTCTCTTTGTCATCTCCTCTAAGGACGGTGGCAGAAGAGAGCTTTGGTTATGCATTTTGCAGATAAAGAAACTGAGTTAATTGACTTGTCTGAAATTTCATAGGTAGTTAAATCTCCTATGGTTTAGTTTGTTCATTGTTTTTCTGATTTTACTAAAGAAGATTGGCCCTTGAGTTAGGGAAAGAAGTATGAGAATGGAAAGAGAAAATGATTCAGCTGGCAGGTAGAACTGGGAATACTGAAAGTCCATAAGCTCAGGGATCGCAGAAAAAGAAGACCTGTTCAATTCCCTTCATTGACTCAACTAACATTTATCAAGAGTCTTGTCTGTATCAGACACTCTGCTAGAGGCTGGGGTACAAACAGGGATAAGATGGGCTTTTGCTTCTAGTAAATCATCTTGTGGGGGAGAGATGCCAAACATAAAAATAGATAACGTTTTATCACATTCAAGCTTTTGTGGGGAAGTCATGGGGCAGAAAGACAATTTATATAAGCAGAAGCTTGAAATAGATGCAAATATATTTATTTGTGCTAGTAAACATACTTGTTATTTCTAAAGGCAAACTGTGGTAATGTGAAACAATAGGACTGTAAATAGAATGCTCTGAGAACATAGAGGAGAGACTTTTTTCTCCTGGAAGGTCTGTGGAAAATTCTCAGAAGCAGCAGCATCGCCAATTAACCTGGAAGGAGGAACAGGATTTTGCTGTATCATTTAAGAATGATCTTAATGGTAGGAATTTCTGACACACTGCCATCTCGGTGTAGACGATATTTGATATTTCTCACAGTTGGGTCAGTAAGATCTCTCAACTCACACTGACTCTGCTAGCTCATGGATTCGGGCATCAGTAGAGCACTTTAAAATGGCACTGCAAATTATTCACATATCTATTAAGACTCTGCTGCCAAGCACCTTGATTGTTTTCTCACATGCAATGTTTTTCACGTCTTCCAGAGTATATTGGGATTGACTCTTTGGCTGTGTGTGTGTGCGTGTGTGTGTATGCATGTATGTGTGTCTGTGTGTATGTTGGAAAGAGTAGTTATGGTTAGGAGCTAAAAGTATGCATGTTAAATAGTAGAGCTTTTCCTTTATTCATTAAATATACATTTATTGAATATTTACTATGTGCCAGGTATCATGCAAGATGCTTGAAAATATGAAGAGGAATAAAATAACCTTCCATCTCTAATAGCAAGTAGCTCTTTTTAGCTCTCTCTCTCTCTGTCTATGTATATGATTATATATATGTCTATGTATAATATATACATTTGGTTTTTTGTATATATATGATTGTGGGATTACATGTGCCTATATACACACATACATATATATAAATGTGTATATATACATTTTTTTCCTGATCGTTGTTCCTTTAAGTTGTGAATAGACAATTTCCCCAATCACTTGACCCTAGAGATGGTTCTCGTGGTATGCTAGTAGATTTGGTCTCTTGAATTTAAAAATTTCTTTTTTGTAGCGCTTTCTGATTTCCAGATTTCCATGGTGGAAATATTTCCACTGTAGTCAATTTCCACCTTCCATCTTGGTGTCATTGAACACAGAGTTGGGACAAAATTTATATAGTCAGCTCCTGCTGGATGTTACAAACTGGTTCCAGCACCCCACTAGATGACCCTGACAAGGATTGAGACTTAGAACCAAGAAGGAAGAAATAAAGAAGCCCCCTTTAAAAATTATGTCACAGAACAGGAAAGAAATTGGAGCCAAAATTACGACCATAATACGAGAGACATATGAAAACACATTTTTAAAAGAACAATTAGAACTTTTGCCTTCTCTGCTTAAAATATCATTACTTACCAATGATCTTAGGCTAAAGTCCAAAATGTGTACCAAGGCCTCCGTGTGTCCACATCACCTGTGATCCATCCCTGTTCCTCATTGCACTTCCTTAGCTTCTTACAGTTCCGCAAAAATTACATCTGCTCTTTTATGCCATAAGCCTGTGCATGAGCCGCTGCTTCTGCCTGGAATGCTCTCTTGTTCTCCTCCCTGCCCTCGGGATATCCAGCAACTCATAGTCATTTTTGGCTTTCAGATAAAATGTCTCTTCCTTAGAGAAGATTTCTGAGCCTTCCTCTCTCCATTAGGTCATGTCTCCTGTTATATGCTCTCATAGGATACTCTCAGTTTTCCCAGTAGCGCTGATAGCTACTCTAATTAAGCAATTAGCTGTGAGCTGTCTCCCCTTCTAAAATGTAAGTTGACAGGAACTGTGTCCATCCTGTTCTCTGTCAAATCCCCAGCACTCAGCACAGTCTTAAAGCCTATTAATTCCATTAATAATTGATGGAGGAATGGAGCAACGAGTGAAAAAGCAGGAATTTGTTAAAGTCTCAAAATGACCAGTAGAGATTCTCAAACAATGCTAACAATTGTCTCCCATTCCAACTTTCCCTTTAAAACAAACAGTTTGTTTTGCAGTTATTCTGCCATACACTGGTTAGGGGAAGGTAAGACTCCAAACCTAAAATAGTCATTTTGGCTCTGTGTTCAGCTCGGAGGGAAAGCAAGTAAAACAGACAACTAACCTAGCCTTTGGGGAGCATAGCTGTGACTAGCACATATTTTATTTTTTAATTATTTTCCATTTCTAAGAGTCTTTCATCCACTGGTCCTGCAGTGGTTTGCCGGGTGGTATCATCTTTCCCTGTGGATTCCGCCCATACTTGTCTCATCAAATCAATCAGCTCACTAGAAAGGAGGTCTTAACTGCCTGAGAACTTTTTACCAGAGCTCTGTTTACCGCTCCACATCCAGAAAGAGGGTCTCTCACTACAGGGCTTGTGTTGGAGCCGGTGTGGAAGGGAAGGTGGGGGGAGACATCCGAAGTACAGTAGGTTCTTTGAAAGTTGTAAAGACTTCTAGGGAACCCCGAGTCCTCTCAGGCCCCCAGCCCAAGTCCTCAGGCAGTTTTCATGGCTGTAGGTCAAAACAAGGAAATACGGAATTCTCTAGGCAGGACATCAAGAGGGTTTTGGGTTTCACACGAGCGCTTGAGCACCATCTCCCTCAGCACATGTGGATTTCCACACACTTCAGTTCCACACCCTCGGAGGCAAACTGAAATGTTTTTCCACTTGAAATGTTTTTTCTATTAACCTCTTCCTCTCCTCCCCTTCTAATCTGACATTTCCTTCCCAGGTTGAGTTTCTCCTATAGGTTTAGTATTTAGATTTTGAATTTCTAGTGTTGACTGTCCAGATGCAATTTTGCCCTCCTTCAGCTTTGTTTCAAAGCTGTCTCCTATTTCCCCACCTACAGGGGGTTTCTTCAGGCCACGTGCTGTTCCCTGCCCCTCCTTGTCTTTACAACTTCTTCAGTCCACTTCCTGTCTCTCTGATTTCATTCGCCCTTCTTGCATTACTGCTTGAGAGCCACGCCTTTCTGGAGTGGGGAGTGTAGTTTTGATTAGAAAGTTCTGTTTTCCCTCTGGTCTTCACATACTGGTTTTCAGTATCCCAGTCAACCTGTCTTTACTGTCTTCCTCTGGCCACGGTTTGCCTCGTTAGAGTGTAATGATCTCATCTTCTCTTTAATGACTTGACCCCATTTCTTTCCCTGAACCATATTACGTTATGGGTGACATTATTTATGTTTTCCTTTTTGCCCCTGTGACATGCTTTAGGCTGTCCATTTTCCCATGTCCTGGGTCAGTAAGCACAGGTCATGTGCTTAGCACTTCCTAAGTTAATTCTTTCTTTTGAAATGACCCCTCATAGGGTTCTACAGAAACCCTCAAATCTACATCTATCGACGTCACAAAGACAGTTTTGCCAAGGATATCAACTAGGTTGGAAAATCTTGGATTTGGAATCAAATTCTTACTTTTAGCTGAAAAAGGAAAATAGACTGTTGAGTCTTCCCCTCAGTAAACGGGGATGAGGGGGGGCGGGGAGAAAGGAACTTGCTTGCTGCTTATGGGAAGGCAGATTAGGGCAATAGGGAGAAAAGGAGCCTTGAAGCGGAGACCTGGTTTTATAATGCCGTCTTGGGTCCACGCCTGAGTGATTTCTTCAGTCCCGAAGCTCATGCTGTGTTTTGTTTTTCGTCTGAAGGATAGATCTAATAATATTTTCCCGGTTGACACAGAACTAATCAAATAAGACTTGTATACTTAAAAAATGTTTAGAAACAGCAAGATAGTAAAAGTAGAGGGTAGTGTTTAAGAGCATGGGCTTCTGAGTCATACTTGTTTGCTAAAATTTAGGTCTTGACCTTGAACAAACTATTCAACATCTATAAACCTTGATTTCTTTATCTAGAAAATTGCATAACAAATTTTCACTTCACAGATTTGTTATAAGGGATAAATAAAATAATTATACTAAAACATTTAAAAGAGCATTCCATGGAATGTGCTTAATAAGCATTGGTGTTATTACTCTTACCAATATCCTGTATCTCAATAACTTCTAAAGCAGCCTAAGAGAGTGGAATTACATGCAATTATATTTGTTTACATGTTCACTTCTCTCAATTCGCTTTGGATTCCTTACAACAGATATCATGTCTTCACTTTCTCTCCTTAGTACAAACCATGGGGCACGAGACATAGAAACTCAATAAAGATGTGTACATTTTAGAAGGAGGTTGGTGACAATATCAGTGTCATTGTATCTGAGACTCTTCTAGCATAATAACTGGACAATTTCAAGCCCTCTCCTTCATTTGTCAGAATCCGAAGAAGCTCATCTCAGGCTCTGAGCCACACAGTTGAGCATCCCTTTCTACCATTTGGAGGGTTCTGTCCTGTTACTCTGCTCTCCCTCCTCATTTTTTCTATAAATTCCAATAAAAATGCTAACGACAAAAGAAATTCACAGTCATTCTAAAGTTCTAATTCAGGTATTAAAAAAGTTAAAATTAAAGTTATTAATTATTACTATTGCATTACATAATTATTACTAATACAACACTATTGTTAAATAGTCTTGATAATCTGGTTTGTACTTTTCTAGATGGTTCTTTGTATGCAGAAATGTATACCTACATATCCCATATAGAATTTTTTGTTTTGTTTTAAAAATGGTATCATACCATAAATATTATGCTTGCTTTTCTCAATTATATTGATAAATAATTTCATGAAAATACACAATTTGAAGAACATCGTTTATATTGGGGATTTAGGTTATTTTCTTTTTGTTCCACATTTCAAATTAATATCTATATATTGCTATCTCTTGTTTCACCAAGTCTAAATATTAACTATTTATATCTTACTAAAAAAGATGAAGATTTTAATTCTTCTCCTTTCTTTCTTGCCATTCCACCAATATACGTATTTTGAAATATTGGTTAAATTTGTATTCCATATTTTTGATACTATGACTGTGTAAACATTTGTTTTTCACTGCTGAACCAAGTAGTCCCTAGGATAACATTTATTTTTCCCCTTAACAGCTTCTCAAATTCCCTCTACCTAGTTTAATTATTGCATAATTTTCTCATTGTGTGAACATTTAGCTAAATCTTCCAACATTTGAGATAAGCTCTATAAAATGTCTTGCAATAGAAGTTTTCACGAAGTTCAAACCAACTATATAATCTACCAGTTCCATTTTCCTAGAGGTATCTTTTGGAGTCCTTTTATCTTTTCCAATTTGGATCTGGTTTTGTCTATGCCAGCCATACTGCTGTTGTTCCGGAATTTTCCGTCACCAGTATCCTAGGAATTGCTTTCACTTTGAATTTGTTTTGGTTTGCTTGTTTCTAGGTCCTCCTCCCTCTTTTCTTGATTTACTTGCTTAATATGTTGACACACTTCTTAGAGTAGATTGTTGAGAAAGAGTTCAAGGAGGTAATATTTTCGATATTTCACTGTTCTGAAAAAAAATTTTTTTTCTGAGGAAGATTAGCCCTGAGCTAACATTTGCTGTCAATCCTCCTCCTTTTGCTGAGGAAGACAGGCCCTGAGCTCACATCCATGCCCATCTTCCTCTCCTTTATATGTGGGATCCTACCACAGCATGGCTTGCCAAGTGGTGCCATGTCTGCACCTGGGATCCGAAGTGGTGAACCCCAGGCCGCGGAAGCGGAACTTGCACGCTTAACCACTCCGCTACCCGGCCTGCCCCTGAGAATGTTTTCATTCTACCTTTACTCTTAATTGGTAGTTTGAATGGGTACAGACATCTAGATGGTATTTATTTCACTCAGAATTTCAAAAGTGTTGGTCCATTATCTTTCAACTTCCATAATCATTCATACAATGCTCTTTTTACACAAGATTCTCTTTATGTAAATTTTAGACCCTTTGGATGTGACAAAATCTTATTTAGCTCCTCTCTGGAAGCTTTTGGAATGTCTTTTTTAACCTTGGTTTTTGAAATTTCCCAATTAGTTGCCCTCATCTGTGCCTTTTAAAATTTTACTTTGTTTTGAGTTTAGCAGCTCTTTTATCTTGGAGACTTATGGCCTTCATTTGTTAGATATTTTAGTTTTGTATTTGGTAATTTTCTCCATACTATCATTTAGGCAATTTGTTTCGTTGATGCTTATTAGCTGTCCTTTGGAATTTCATAGATCGATCTTCTAATATATTCATTTTTTAATTTATTATTCATTTTTTATTCTCTTTTCTGACACATTTTCTCAGTTATTTCTTTTGATCCTTTTACTAATTTTGAAAAAAAATCTATTATATTTTTTCATCAGGAGTTAATTTTGTCAGAGTTCTTGTTTACTCCTAGTATCTTTGTCTTGTTTCATTGATAGAATCTTTTTTATGTTGTTGAGATATGAGCTGCCATCTAAAAATACTTATGAATTCTTTCTACTTTTTTGCTTGTTGTTCTCTATATTTCATGTTGAAAACTTTCCTCCAAAATGTTGTGCTTTGAGCCCTTAAAAAGCAGACACTTATTTTTGAGTCTTTAAAAAGTGGAAACTCAATGAGCGGGCTGAGCTTAGACATTAGTACACAATCAAATGGGCAGCTGACGTTTTTTTCAAATTTCAGAATAAACATTTCTCTTCTACAGGGCAGTTTAGGATCTTTAGAGAAGGAAGGATGTCAATCTCCTTTGAGTAAGGTACAGGGAGGGGATCGGAGGTCTTGCCTTTCAGGTTCTTTCTTTTGACTTCATCCTCCTGTTTTCCACTGGGAATCTTACTACTTACACTTTTCTGAGCTCTGTGTCCTCACTCAAGAGCTTCTCTATTTCGCTTTTTCCAGAATGTGTCTCCATTCTCCTATGGAGAGAGACAAGGGGTAGTCATTTGTCTGCATAGGATAGGAATGAAAATGACCCTTTCCCAGACTTTCAAACAATCCACGTGTATTTAGCCCAGTTTCTTCACCACCACCTTCTTCATGCCTTCTGCCTCTGTTCCCTGAGCTTGGAGTGGTTTCTGTGGTGCGATCAGCTTGCTTCTCACTGGTATCCTACTCTGTTCCTACTTTTTCCGCTGGACTGTCATTTCCCTTTCACCCTTTCAAATTCTGCTGAATCACATGTGATTCCGAATAATAGATACTTCAGTTTCATTGAACACTAAAGATACCTTCTGTTCTCTTGGTAGTCTTAGGGGAGAGAAGTGCAGGAACATTTCTGGTGATTTTAAGTAATTTTGACGAGTTCTAGATTTGCCATCGCCTTGAGATGTAACTCCCTTCATTATCATATAGCCTTTATGTCTTAAAATAGATGATTTGACAATTTTCACTCCTGTTCATCTTGCTGTGGTTGAAGCAAGGAAAGGCCATCAGCTTGAGGATTTCTTCCATTGGACCTTGACGGCTTTAATAACTTAATTTCATAACTGATGTTACAATCGTTTTAGTTGATTCATCTCCTCACTACTTCTCTCTCACATCTCCTTTGGTGGAAAATAAGAGAATAAATAAACAAATAAATAGTGCAAAAGTCATGAGCAATATATTATGACCATGAAGCAATAAAAAAAACTCAAATAAAACTAAAATGTGTTCATATTTTGCAACACTTAAGTTTGCTAAGACTTTCTCTTACTACACGATTCTTAATGTTTCCCACCACATTAATGTTATAAATAAATTAATGACATTTTATAAAATAAAAAAATACAATCACAACACTAAAAGCAATAGGCATAAACTTAAAAAATATCAAATTAAAAATAATCCCTCCCCCCACACATACAAAGAAGTTTCTACCATATACATTCTATAGTAGCCACATATATTAATTTTCATATGTATTTTGTTTGGTGCTTCGGTTGTGTGACCAATGAGTCAGTGGCTTTTAAATTCTAATTGTTATTGAGAAAATAATTTCAGCCATAAAGGCTGAATAAATAGATACCCCCCCCACCTTCACCTTTATGCCAGTCATTTTCATGTTAATACTAAGTTGTTCATATCTATTTTCTAAATGACCCTTGTCTACTCATAGTGAATTTTCTATCCATCTGGAGATAATCCCTGAATGTTACGAGGCCACTCCCGTAACTGTATCTGCTTGAGACGGTTTATTCCTGGCCTGACCTTTAGTTCCAACCATGTGCAGCTACTATCACTCCCAGGTGACTTACAAAGGTATCTGCCAAGTGACACTTTAATGTCTAGCCAGGGTTACGGAACTATTTGGCGATCAGTTTAGGGCCTTTCTCAGGCTGCTGATGTCTTATTGATAAAGTCGTGCTGCCATGAAGGTATTACCAACGCAAAAACCTCCTGGATGGGCTGTAATGAAAAGAGCATGGACTTGGGATTTGCATAGAACCTAATTTGACTTCAGGCTCTGCCACTTTCTGGGTAATTGATTTGGGAAAAATAATCTCTCTGAGCTTATTTCCATAGTCACCAAAATCCATAGAGTTTCCAAATAGGATAATGCAAGTATCTGGGGCTCAGAAAATTGTGGTACTTACTACTGCTACTTTTAGATATAGCAGAGAACTTCTGTAAGGATATTTATGTGAGAAATAAAAGGGGTTTCAAGAGGTTTTCTGACCTCAGTATTCCTCCCAAGGACTCCTCTTGGTGATGGAAATGCCTAGGGAACAGAATTTGTCATCCATCTCAGCAACCAACAAATCAATATGTGATAGTGATACTATCTGATAGTCCTAGGAGATCTATAAGATACATCCTCAGATACTTTTTGGGTGAAGCTGAGATATAAATAACTTTAACAAAAGCATAGACATGAGTTATGGGGCATAATTTCCCATATACAGTGCATAACCCATTTGATTTTTAACATATTCAATGAATCTTCGGAGCAATTAAATTTTTACTAAAAGCTATTGATCTGGATGATTATTTAGCAAGATACCTCTGAGTTCCATAAAAGAAAAAGACACAGAAAAGTCTCATTTTCTTCGAAGAAAGTGGGTAGAAAACATAAAACATGTATTAGGCATGTCTAGGTGAGGCTCCGTGGACAAGATAAAGATATTATGTTTCCAGGAAGAAGAAGGAGATTCTAAATATTAGGGGTGGGAGGGCATATATCAGAATTTGGCTTGGGACATCCTTAAATATCAGCTTAGTTAAATTCTCATTGGCCAGCTCTCCAGCCAAGTCTACTTTCTCATGACTCACTCGACTTTGGTATTGTGCAGGTCACTTGGAAAAAAATCAACTCTGTAATGAACATCATTTCCCCAGTACCTAGGATTACAATATCAAATTTCTCTCTTGAGCCAACTTTTCTATGTCACTTCATTGAATGTATTTTTTAGATCTCTTAGTAGTCAGAAGAAAGTGTTTCGTCCATCTGGGTTGGCCCTGGAAATCAAGCCTGCGTTCCTTGAAGTGATGATGAGGCTCAGGTAAGATCCACTCACAGCCACAGTAGAGCTTCTTGGAGGACTTCCACTGTGTCATCTTTGCTTGTGTCCTCTGCCAAAAAAGGACCTTCTATCAGTCCTGGCTTCAATAGCTCTCACATCCTGGAATTTATAATCAAGTCCTATTGATTATTGCTGCACTGTTCAAAAATGTTTTTCATTTGTCTCTAAACTGTGATTTCAATCCAAGTGTTTGGATGACTAAGAATCTTAGCTTGATGATAATAAATATTTTTTGTAGCGTGGGAGAGGGAATGCTTTAACTTATACAAGCTTCTTGATCCTTAACCTAAGGCTTCCTTTAAATTTTTTTTCACACATTTTTGGTAAAATCTTTCAATGCAGAAATTTGGAAAAAAAAAAAAAAAAACTATGACCTCTCTGCATTGCTGTCAAGATAACATTTCCTACCACTGCTTCATATTATATTCAAATCAAATGAATCTGCTTGCTCCTCCAACCTCATTTTAATAGCACACTTATGCCTGTTCAGTAGGGTTTCCTATAAAAAAGGACGTGATTAAACATGAAAAGATGAAAGGTGCTATAGAGAGTTAAACCTGAATAAGACACTTGCTGTAACACCTTTAAGTCATGAAATTATGTTCGAAGAAAACAAGAAGTTGAAAAGATTTGTTAAATGATAAGGCAGATTTTGGTAGTATATACAGTGGGAAAGGACATGTTGGGCACAGGAAACTTTGTCAACAAGGGTAGGAAACGTAGGGAAATAATTCAACACCTTCAGAGATATTGGCTAAAATATCCTCTATAATTTGTAGATAATAGTAACAGCAGCAGTGAAAACTACTACTTAAGTGCTATTATTTACTGGCTGCCTATTATGCACAAAGTTCTCTATCTATTTTAATCTCATTTGACTCTTATCATTGAAGCATTTGAGACGAGTAATATATATACATTTTTCACTTAAAAACACTCTACTTTGTACCAAGCAGGATTCACTTTTATAAACTTTATTATTGCAAGTGTTTATAAACACTTCTATAAGCACTTTACAGAAGAGCTTTACTTCCATTCCCTGATATAACACTCTACTCAACGTATCCAGCAAGTACCAATTTCATAAACATCTTTAATACAGGTGCTTTTAAACGCTTCTCTAACTGCATTACAGAAGAGCTATAACTTCCGTTCCCTGAAACAACGCACTTGTTAAAGTTACTTGCACAGAACACAATATAATCATCATTGGTAGATCTGCGTTTAGGCACTTCAGATAAGTAATATTATTTTTTATTTTGCAAATGAGAAAGCAAAACATCTCTGAGGCTGAATAACGTGCTAAAGCAAGTGGTAGAAACGAAATTCAACTGAACCAAAAATTTCTGGTATTTCCCCAACATCTTGAAATTTGGGGACTAAATGTGATTGTGCTATTGAGGAACCATCAGAGTGATGGATAATTCTGGACTCCCTCACTCACTGTATTGAAAGGGGCAGGACATTGTAAGGGTGGGACTTTCACAAAGAAAGAAGTTTGGCGTATAGTAGACAAGAAGAATAGAATCTCTTCCATGAAGGTTCACTTAAAGTGTAGCCAGTGACTCCCGAGATTCGTTATGGCCAAGGACAGCAGAAAGCCATGTTCTAATCATCTGTTATGAACTAGATGCAAAGACCTTGAGAAAGTCAGCAGTCTTTTGGGGGCATATTATTATCAGTTTATCTGCAAAAGAGAAGGTTTGGATATACATTTTTAAATGGCCATGAATAAAAAATTAAAAGAGAGGAGTATAACCAATGACAAATACAAATTTAGAACTCAACTTGAGGAGTAACGCCTAGATTGTAAAGGCCTAGAAAAAGTTGAGACTTCTTTATGTGTCGTAGTTGATGAAAGATGTTCAGATTATGTTTGGTGTGGGAAAAATAATTAGAAAGTTCTACTGCCATAGTTTGGGGTCACTGATATCCTATTAAAAGATGAATAAAGGGTGAAAAGATTTTAAAAAAGTAAATAGTGGTATCTCTACTTCTCATTTACTCCCTAACATGCACACTCTTGCTTTCCTACCCAGCATTTAATGCCCTCTCCCTTTACGATCTTACTAACAAAATCCTGATTTTAGGAGATAATCACACTTTCCCTAAGTTCTCCCTATTCCTAGCTCCTTGGGGTGGATCCCAATTAGTTTCTTCCAGTTGGACTTCTTTCATATATGAATGGGATTGTGACAGGCAGATACCCAATCATTCTAGAGGGAAGGTCTAACATTCCCTTCTTAGAGTAATTTCTCTTTTGTTTACCTCTCTCTCTCTCTCTCTCTGTCTCTGTCTCTCTCCCCTCTGTCTTTTTTCCTTTCTCCAGTATAAAGAAAACGTGGAACTCAGACTGTTGCTGGCAGCCTTCACGACTATGAGCAGAATCAGACGGATCATGATGTTGATGCTATAAGCAGTGGATTGGGAAGATGTAAAGCGCAAGGAAACAGGATAATATTGTTGAACCACAAATTAACAAATGGTGAAGCCTGACTCACCTCTGAAAGTTATACATACTTTGACTATTTCAGGCTGGTTGAGTTGGAATTTCTGTTACTTTCACCCAAGAGCATCTTAACTGATGTATTCTGTGTTCCTTATCAGGGAGAATGATCACCAAAGTGGAACAAATAGAACACATACGAATAGGTGAAAATTAAGGCTTTGGATACCTCAGGGTGACAGTGTTAGGGAATCCAGCCCTTTGGCATGAGTTCAAGTTCTAGTGCATTTTGGAGTATGGACATAATTTACTGATGTGATACCAAAAATATAACGCTAGTATAGTCCTAGAACTACTGCAGAAAATCTTAGAAATCTTAGAGACCAAAATAGGTATAGATTCTAGAAATTAAAGATGCTGTGTATCTAGAACGAACAATAAATCAGATGATGTGTGTGCTTCTAAAATGGAGAAGTGATGATCATTATGAGCTAACACAAGTACCTTAAGTCGGGCCAAATTTACTTCATTTCCTTTCATGAGGAGGTTAAAGAAAAGATAGATAAGATAAATTTCGTAAGCAATATGTCTGGATTTCACCAAGGAATTTGGCAAGGGCTTACGTGATTCTTGCCAGACAAGGCAGAGAAATATTCAATAGATGATAGTACAGTTAAAGTCACAGCTGGTTTAAAATTTATAATCAATGAATTTTTTTTTGATGGTTGCTTAAGCCTTCTTTAATTTATTTTATTTTATTATTTTAATAAGATTTTATTTTTTTCCTTTTTCTCCTCAAAGCCCCCCAGTACATAGTTGTACATTCTTAGTTGTGGGTCCTTCTAGTTGTGGCATGTGGGACGCTGCCTCAGCGTGGTCTGACGAGCAGTGCCATGTCTGCGCCCAGGATTCGAACTGATGAAACACTGGGCTGCCTGCAGCGGAGCACACGAACTTAACCACTTGGCCACGGGGCCAGCCCCTCAATGAATTTTTATTGTCATATAAATTCCACCTTGAAGTAAGGTCTAACAAGTTTCTCTCATATGACTTATTCATTTAATATTTTTTACAAATAATGAAGATGAAGATCTAGAAATCATCCTTATCAAGATTTCTATAGCCCTCAAGTTGCTTAAAAGAGATAACTAATGGTTCAAAATGAGAGTTTTGATAGAAAAATGACCCCATAGACTTCAATGATCATCTTTTCATAATAAAAACACATTTTCTAGCATTAAAAAAAAACAACTCAAATTTAGAAGGAAAACAGATCAACCTCCCAAGAAAAAGATGGCCAAAATATATAGAAAGTGTGTAAATATGGTATGTATGTGTATGTACCTGTGTGTCTAATTGTGCGGATAACTTTGAAGAAAATACACATATATATGGGTGAGGAAATTCCTAGGTAAGAATTTAATCAAAACTTTAAGGCCCAGTAATTGGCCCATCTTTTGTATCTTGTTGGTCCTGGAGAGGGGAGCAAATTTGAAAGGAAGACAGCGACTGTAATACTACCCTGTTTACTCCTGTTAGTGTGAAGACTAGCTCCGTTGTGAGAAGGGGAGTCTTGTAAAATTAAGGGACAATTAGGAATATAGCTCCCTTGATCTTATAGTTTTAGATTGTCCTATATTTTAAAATAAATCTTTGTACTTTGGAGGAGTGTGTGTGCTTCAAAATTATCCACTAATCACCTGGAATAGTAAAGACTTACGTGCCTCTCATGATGTTGGTTTGATCTTGGAGGCGGGTTGAGATTAAGATACCCATAGCCACCCCAAATTCAGAGTGTCAAAGACCACCACTGATTCCCTACTGGAGCCACTGACTCATTACTGCCGAGAGAATACATCAAGCCTTGACTGGAGAGAGGGAGGGGCTGGCAGGATAGCTCCTAGGCTAAAAATACTCCTATTGTATAGACTTGAGTTTTTCCCTAAAGATAAGTGGAAAGTCACAGACTGGGTATTAGAGAAAAATAAGCAGTTACACAGGTTAGGAATTGACATGTACATGAGGCCACCCCTCTGAAATATTTTAACTTTCTACTCTACTCTTCTCTTTTGGATCATGGGAAAATTGTAATTCTCCTAGGGTTTCAAATAATTTGCTCTTCTACATTTCTATGCTTCGTACCTCTTAGCATCTCTATTATTAGAGCAAGAGGGAATAAAATTGTTTATTGGATTAATGTACATGTCTTTACAGGTGCGTGAATGGATCATACTGTATATTCCGACAGACATTTGAAAATAATTATCTGTGGAGGATATAATTATGGAAGGCTTAGATGGGGTGGCTTTTATTTTACACTTTATCTATTTTGGGTATGGTTTGAAGTCTTTTCTCTTTTTTTTGCTGAGGAAGATTGGCCCTGAGGCAACATCTGTGCCTGTCTTCCTCTATTTTTATATGTGGGATGCCTGCCACAGCATGGCTTGAAGAGCAGAGTGTAGGTCCACACCCAGGCTCTGAATCAGCAAACTCCGGGCTGCTGAAACAGATTTACTTGAACTTAACCACTACACCACTGAGCAAGACCTTGGTTTGAAATTCTTGAAATAAGAATATGCTGCATGTATAATTTAACAAGAGTATGGATTTAAGTTAATTTTAACTTTGAAAAGTCACAGAAAAAGTAAACCAAAATATTATTTGGCCGAGCATCATGTATAGAAAATGGGAGGAAATTTTCCCATAAAATGGTCTGATCTTACCTTGAGTGTTTTACTTTTATTTAATCCTGGGTGCCATATTTTAAGAGGTGAGGTGGACACTCAAAAAGAGAGTTTATATCAGTGGTTGACTCTGGGACTCAGTGTTGCCACATAGGGATTGTGTTCAACTAGAAAAGGCAGGCTAAGATCAGAAGAGGGCAGAGTCTCCCACAGCATTTTGTAGCCATGGAAGCAGGTGGGCAAACTGTCTCTCTTATAAGAGACTTCTAAAATTTGCTGGCTTTTAAATGAAGCAATTAATTCAAATTATTTGAAATCAGTGTATGGGATTAATACTCACGCCATGGGCCACCCGAGTGTGATCTCTGATCAAAGAGGAAGATGGTCATGATATTAAAAGCTCTAGAAACCAGCTCATAAGAGACATAGGTGAAGACATTGGAGAGTTTGCACCTAAAGAATTCGAAGGAAAACTTTTAAATGGTTAGAGAGGCTCAGATATGACGCGGTCTGTCGTTTCAAGTACTGAATGTTTCCTCTTTATTTACAGAAGCTGGAGGACCCCCTATTAAAGATACTGAAGATGAGATCCTTGTACTGTGTGGGAAGCTTCATTCTCCCTAAGGTCTTTCCAAAGACAGGATTATTTAAGTCTTCATCTGAGCCATAACGGAAGGATATGATATTGCTATACTTGTTTCGTCTTTCAGGAAGTGAATGTAAATTGAGATTATGGGTCATCAAGGCACACTGTGGGAATTTTTTTTCTTAATGGCTTTCTATTTGAAGCCTGTTGGATTTCTAGACTCCCCATTAGAAAACCCAAATTTATGCATATATTTTTTAACAGCTAAACAAAAATGCAAAAATAAATGTTTTCTAAATATCTTCACATTCCTTATTTTAACAGAATTTTTAAATGTGTGGTTGTTAAGATGTGATTAAAAACTTTTTGATATCTGATGATGCTGGTTTTTTGTTTTTTTTCCTATTTCTATGCCATGTCAAGAATTTTATTTCTTTGTATAAAGGTTTTACTTTTACGTTAAAACAATATATTGGAAGCCACTAGGATTCTCGTTTGTTAGGATCTAATATTAAGTGTTTGCAATATGCCAGACGCTGTTCTAAATGCTGTACTAGGATGTGACCATTTCATCCTTCGAAAGTCTGTATGCTGAAGATGCTGTCTTATTCCCCATTGTTTGTCTGTGGAAACTGAGGCACAGAGAAATTAGGCAAATTGTTCAAGGTCAGAAAGCTGGTAAATGGGGTGAGTTGGGATTTGAACCCAAGTAGTCTGTGCCCTTAACTACTACATATGGTGCCTATCAAGTCTAGTCTCTGAAGATGCCTTCAAATAAAGCCTTAGACTCATTTTGATTTTAGATAGAAGATGACATAGAAGTGTATTAAATTTTTACTCCTCTTAATATTTTAAGTAATTCTGGATAAAAACCAAATGCTTACCCCTAACCAGTAGGTAGCCCAAGACAGGTGATCAGAAAATGTCTACTAAGCAATGAATTAGTGAATTAATAAACAAATGACTAATGAGTCCCATAATTTACACACATACATACACACACACACACACATTTGCATTCTTCATTGTGCTGAAAGCAACGTTGACCATAAAGTCAACGCATGGTGTTACAACAACACAGGGCATTGTGGAACACGTTTTCCTGATACTTTTCATTAATACTTTTCTAATTGAGTAATTACAAGTTATTCTGGTTGGATGATGTCGTGGATATTTGTTGTTGACCTCTGGTATTCCTTTCCTCCTCTCCTTTTCTCAACAGCTTCTATCTTCCCTAAGAGGATCTATGAGATTCCAGATAGACTGACTCCACTCCCAGGTCCAAGAGTGAGGTATGTGACCCAGGATGAGGAACCATTTCTTCAGCCACAGTGATTGCTTTGGAGTGAGGAGCAGCACATTCTAATGAGAGTGAGTGTCCGGACATCTGTTAGAATGTTGGGACAAAGGCACTCATCTGACGGATGGTATTGCACATGTATGAAGGAACCAAAGCTGTTGCAGCTCTCTTTTGCTACTACTATGTGGGCAGCCAGACCAAGGATGAAGTCAATGCATGGATTTGGGAGAAACAAGCGAAGCTCCGAAAAATGGAGCCAGAGCCCCACTGACAATGTGAACATCTGAATCAATCTACACTTTAAGTCTAATCTATGTTGGATACTCTAATTTCATGAACCAATAAATTCCCTATTTTAAAAATTTATTTTTAATTCGTATTATAAAATATATAATTCAGAGAATAATTTCACTAATCCTCATAGCCCAGATTTAACCAACAAACAACCCTGTTTGCCTCGGAACTTTTAAAGAAATAATAAAAGAATAATCAATTTCAGACACAATTGAAGCCATGTTTTCATACCTTCCCAATCTAACTCCCTTCACTTATAAAATATTAAGATTTTGCTATATTTTCTTTAGAACCTTCAAAGAAATAAAAACAATTACAGAATTAGTTGAATGATAATTCTCTCTATTCCACTCCAGCCTATTCTCATTCTCCTTTTCTAGAGCTAGCCCGTATGCTGAAATGTGTATCTTTCTCATCTTTTTAGAGATTTTAATAACTTTGTTACATATGCCTCCATTGTAGTAATAGTCTAGTAGCCTTTATGAGTTTTCAACTGCATAAATGATATTTACTGTACATAATATTTTGCAACTTTTTTTAACTCAATATTGTATCTATCATCATTTTTTAAAACTTATCTAGTGTTCATACTTTTTCTCCTTTCCTACATTTTATTAGATTAATAAAAGTCCTTGTATCCCTTTTTTTTGATGCTTTGAAAGTTATATTTCTTTTCTTCCTGTGATAACTCTCAAATATTTAGCATATGTACTAGCTATCTTATTTTCTAACGGAGTCTAAAGTTATTAAGTACTCAGGCTTACTCTTGAACAAGACAAAGATCTTAGTATGACTTAAGCATAAAATAACTCTCCTTCTTCCTTGGTATTGCTTTTGAAATTTGAATTCTACTTAAAAAAAGAGAATAAAACAATATCACTATTTTCTCTGAGTTAGTTGTTTGAAAAAAGGGAGAAAATCCTATAAAAACAGACCTTACATGACCCTCTTTCTTGCCATTTTCTTTTCACCTAGTACAATCTCAACTCTCTGAGGCTCTATCAATTCTTCCCTCCTCTAAGAATCCTTCACTGGCCATCTTGGCCCAGTGATGAGTCCATCTCTAAAGTTCTTCTGTAGTATTGACTTTGACTTTCATTTAACTGTCAATCATAAATTACATCCTAGTAACTTGTAATCCTGCCTTTTCTTTTAGCACATTATTGCTGTATTGATAGCTTTCTGTTTCTCCTTAAGTAGTATTGCATTCTTTCAGGAAAAGTAGCATGGTCTCAGAATTCTTTGTAAACCCCAATTGGGGCTTTCCCGCCACAGGTACTCAATAAATGCTCCTTGATTATCTATCAGTAAGTGAAACATTCCCAAGGGGATTGAAAGCCAAGATTTAGTGCTTGATCATTAAGCAACCATGGTGATAACTGATGAATTGTGGAGAGACTTCACGCTGTGTAACGTGAAGAGAAATGTCTTAGACTGAGAGAACAGTTTACCCAACACCCAGATGATGCTAATCCAGCTGTTCTCAAGTCCCTTTCTTAATTTTTATTAATCTAATTGGATGGAGAAAAAAGGCCAAAAGGATTCAGATATTAGGGGAGTGCTATTCACTAATGAAAAGCTCCATGGGAGAATTGCTTTTCATGTGAGGGAAGAAGAGGGAGTTAACCTTAGATAATAAAGGTTATGTATACTTTTTAGGGTTCGCTTTTTGATTTTCCTAAAAACCATTGCTATCCCAATTCATTGTTTTCTTAATTATAAGAAGAACCTACCATAGATGAAAGCAAAGAAAATGCCTCTATTTCTGCCTTCTTGAACTTGAGTCTTTACAGCTTTTCTGTGCTTCATCTCAATTTTCTTTCTTGCCACGCAAGAAGAATACTCAATATAATGAGTGAAACAATAATAATGCAAGACAGAGCAGAGCTCAATAGGCATGTTGTTAGTTGCTATGATTTCCAGAGAATTTATGCAATATTTTTTTATATTTAAACATACTCCAGCTGTCTTCTTGAAAGTCTCTTACTGGAGGGGTGCAAAGAGACTTTGCCACTGATTATATGTTCTGATATTTTTGCACAATCATAGATATATCTGCAGAACCTTATCATATTCTCTCACTCACTCATTCACGTACTCAATAAACATTTGGCCCTTTCTGTGAGCTCATGGATATGAAAGACATTGCAGCTTGAGATACCTACAGCTCTTTTGGTTTAAATGGATTCAAAGTTTAGCCTAATGCTTGGTACATCGTGGAGATGTGTCTCATAATTGTTGAATGAATAGATGATTTTGTAAGAGCAAATGTCTGCTGACACAGACAAGTAAGGAAATATGCACTATCTCATAATATTTTGTGAGTAACTATGCTGGAAATTTACATGGATATCCGGCATGGTATTTTCGAAAGATGTATAACTGTAACTCATATTCCTGTACCCCTTTTCAATTAATGAAGTCATTATATATTTTTCCCTTGGATCTATCTTCTAGTTTGCTATTTTATAGTAGATGAAAGTCTTGGAAACAGAAAGCACTTATAAAACAGCTTATAGAGAAATCCCAACATGGATGGTACATGGTAAATGTAAAGAGAAGACTTGGGTTTGGGGCTCAGTTCCTTCATAGTTGCTATGTGACTTTCGCTAAGTCCCTTCTCTGTGGGCTTCAGATCTCTAACCTGAGAACTAGCAAATGAGGTTAGATCAACTCTAAGGCTTTTTTTCAGGTCTAAAATTTCAAGTAACATTGAAGTTCAAAGAAGAGAAATATTGGAAAAGGCAGCGTGGTGTTGAAGAAAAAGCCAGGCGGACATGGTTCAGATTCTAGCCACTCTGCCAGCTGTGTGACTTGGGGTCAGTTGCTTAGAGAAAACTTACAGAAACAATGTGGTATGGGGGTAAGAGCCTGGGCTTGGGCTGAGCTCAGATCCTACTTGTACTATTGAGTAAAGCTTGGGAATTGGGACCATTTATTGAATACCTTTTCACTTCCTTTTCCTCAAGTTTAAAAGTGCTCTTAAACTGTAGGCTTGGTGTAAACATTAACTAAATGAATGCTCTGAAAGAAGAATAACATGTAAATATATATATATTCAAGAGCTAGCAGTTATACTATTTATTCGTATGTGTGTTCATATATGTAATTTTACTGCTGGATTTTATTTTATTAACATCTCTAGGCACCACAATTATTCATATGTACAATTAGGGTAATAATGCATACACTGTCAATTCATTGTTTTTTTTAGGGTTGTTGTGAAGAATGTATAGGCACTTGACCGTAATCATTGCATTCACTTGCCGAGAGCTAAGCATATGTTAGACAATAGCCTGGGTACTTTAAATGTCATTGTTGTTTTCAGACATTGATAGAATTGCAGAAGGCTTTACAGAGATGTGACTGGAGCTGAATTGTGAAGGATTGTTAAGATTCATAGCATCATTCTTACTAAATATTTACCATATTATTTTTTGAAAGCAAACTGTGTGATAGTGTTCTAGGAGACAGACAAATAAGAGAGACTAAGAACCCTCCGTCTGTTTAGCATATATTCCAGAAGAACATGCAGTCAATATAAGAATAAATAAATAGTTTGGTAGCAAAATTTTTATGAAGTAAATGAAGCAATGATAGGGAATCATGACTGATGGGAGAGGGGACAAAACGAGTTTGAGATTTAGAAAACTATTAAACATAAAATTTATAGGCACTGAAGATTCTTTTGAGTATTTATTAAAGGGCAATTGTTTTTAGCACCTTAGTACAAAATTGAATAATATTTTTTTGATTTATATTATTTTGTAACCACTTTCCCTTGCTATTTAACCTGAATCTTAAACATCTGTGGTCTCCACCCCCCACAAGTTGCTTCTCTGTTTTCAGCTTCTCTGACTGGTGAATGATCTGAAAAGATGTGAATCCACACTGGATTGTGTCTACACTGTGTCAGACAAGCGAGGCATTTGATGATTTTTATTTGAATTCATAGTTTATTTTAGAGTTATATAGGCAGAACCATAGATGTTTGAAACACTTTTAGTTTTAAACTTCCTGCCGGATTTTGGAAGTAAGTTTCAGGTGCGGTACTCAGTTCATGGCTTTGGGAGGTGTGGTTGTATGCATCCATCTTTCCTTCCATCTGTCTTTGACCACATGAGCATGAATACAAGAGAGTCTTGTGACTCTTGGGAGGGGAAATTAAACAGTTGGAAAATGAGGTCAGGAGGTTAGCTTTGATGCTGTGCTTATCCCACCTTGCTCCACAAGCAATTTCAGATGGGGCGCACATGAACACTGTGAAGACACGCTGTCAAAGTATAAATGATGTGCAGGAAACCAAGGTACACTGAAACCAAAGCAGATCCACAACATCTGGTACCAGTTTTGCATTTTCTTGTAAATCTTTAAGACTGGGGGTTATGGAAGGAGGAAAATAGAGCTGTTTTGAAGTCCTCCCCACACTGGGGACATGGAGACACGAACAGCAGCTGCTTTCTATGGAAGACTGAATGGGAACTCATGTTCCTGAGAACCTCTATGTGCTAGCCATTACGCTCTCTGACAAGCATCATCTCAAAACACAACTGAACAATGGTACTACCTAAATTTGAACAACAGCTTTCAGTGTACAAAGATCATTCATACTTGTTCATCAATGTAATCCTAACGAATCAGTGTTATAGGTATAGAGTGGTTTAAAAGCATAAGTTCTGTACCAGAATTGGTGGATTCACACCCAAACTTCACTGCTTTCTTGGATTATGATTTTGATGAATGCCTTTCTCTCTGTGCCACACTTTTCCCATTTGTAAAAAAGGAAGGAAGATAATATTTACTACCTGTGAGGATTAACTACCATAATAAATGTCAAGCACTGAAGGTAAGTGCTGGCACAGTGCCTGGCACATGGCAAGTATGCAATCAATGCTAGCTGGTATTATTATTCCAATATTGTAGTCTAGGAGAAGTCTTTGGAAAATTGAGTGTATTCCCCCAAAACATGCAGATAACAAGTAGCAGTATTTGACATGTAAGCCTCATTTTTCTGATTTTGATTCTTTCTCTTATTTTTTCAATATACACTGTATTTGATGTCCTGTGATTAACATGAAGGAGAAAGATGCAAGACCTTATCACCTGCTCTGAAGACACTTTCCCTGTCTCTTCTTTCTTGGGGTAGAAGAGCATGTCGTAAGAAGCTATGGGAAAAGGGTATTGGCCTTTATCTCATTTAACGCTTGTTAGCCTTTACCCAAGAAGGTCAGAAAGTATTTACTGAATATATTCAAAAGTTTTTGAGGATTTTCACCAAATCTTCAGAAAGGTTACATCGAATGATGAATAAAACAGCATTAGTTGGTAGAAAGCTTTAATTTGGGGAACTAGAAAATTCCCCAAATATCCCATTACAATAGAGTAAGCAAAGAAGAATAATAATAATATCCTAATTATTTTTGCAAACTAGAGGTGCCTTGACTAGACCACAGGCAGATACATGATAAATAGAGAGGCTGGTCCGGAGTGCAGGAGTAGGCATAGGAGCAAGGTTAAGGAGAGAAACAAAAGTTTTCTCTTTATATGAAACTGATTGTTTCACTCTCTTTCAACACAATTCAGTGATTATCACTGCCCAAAGGATAAAATCTAAGACGCTTAAAAGAGACTGAAAGATTTTCCAGGAACCGAGCTTACCCACCTCACTTTCCATCAATCTACCATTTCTTCTGCTCTGTCCTTGAGAATTACTGTACTGCTCAGCCTCACATGATACGATTCTACACATGAGTCATCTTTCATGCTTTTTCCACTGTCTGGTATTCCTTTGACATTAATTCTTTTCCAGACTAAGTTCTACTCATTATTTAAATCTCAACTCAGGCTCATCCCTTCCAGGAAGACTTTGCTGATGGGATTTAAAGCCCATGCTCACCCACATAGCATCTTTATCACTGCTCTTAATTTTATCATCCTAACATTCTATGTTTGCGTCTTTCCCCCTCCGCTTCCTAATTTGGGTTTCTTAAGAGTCTTTCCTGGCAATTTATCTTGACTTTCTCTTTCCTGGTAATAGTCAGGGGCTACAGCTCTCCTTCCAGTAAACAGCAGATGTCTAGCGCAGTAAGCGGTATGAAGCCTCACATATCCTCCCACACGTGGAGCCTCTTCCCACCTCAAATGCCCCAACCCCTTACCCAAACACAAGCATTCACCTTAAAAGATGAGAGTTTGCACAAGATAGAAAACTTTCTTTTTTTAAATCATTCAAAATCTTTCCTTTATTACTAGCAGGAAATTTCCCAAATTCCTGAAACATAAGGGCATCATATACTGAATTAAGCAAGTATCCCTCTTCTCTGGTTTTAGGTCAGTTTGTCCATATGCAAACCTTCTAGGAACTCACCACTAAGTTTCTTATCCATGGACCATTCCCCTGTGGGTATTGGAAACACACTGATTGCCAATTAACCTTTTTATGCTTGGAATGAGAAGCCGACTTTGGGATTTACAAAAATCATAGACTCATTGAGTTTTAAATTTGTAAAGGGATGGATCTTCAAAAGCTTAGAATTTTACCACCTTAAGCCCAGTGCAAATTTTCTGTGAACCAGAATGGCTTCTCCCCCGTCCTCCTCTCCGTTTGCTCTTCGTTTTCTCTGCCTCACCCTTCTTTCTCCTCCTCCTTCTCTACCTTCTTCTTCTCCTCCTCTCCTCCTCCTTCTTTTTGTGTCACATATTACCTAAGCAGACACTCAAATGTTTTGACACCTTTGGAGATAACAGACTGTGTTTCTCCTTTATCCTCAGAACAGCTTTAGTAATATATGCACTCAAATAAAATCCCCATTTCTATGGATTTATTTCACATTAAAAAGGAGGATTACCAGAGTAACTTCTCACCATTAAAAATTCAACTCAAACATCAGCTACACCAGAAAGCCATTTCTGAACCGCCCCTTCAATGAAGTGCCCTCAGCCATGGGCTATTGTTCTTTAAACAGAGGTAGTGTGGTGTGGTGCTGAAAGCACAGCACTGAAAACCCACTCGTATGGGCTCAAATCCTGGATTTTCCCCTTTGGTCACTTAACTTCTCCAGCCTCAGTTTGCTTATCTAAAAAAGAACAGATGAACGATGAAAATAATAGTATAATAGTACCATCATAGGAGATATATATAGATATACATTATTTTATGATATATACCATATCAATGATTAAATAGTCAATTATGCATTTGTATCACTTTCTTAACTTAGAGCTTCTAGAGCAGTGCTGTCTCATTGAAATACAATGTGAGCCACAAATTAGGATCATATATGAAATATTGAATTTTCTAGTAGCCACATTAAAAAAGTAAAAGGAATAGGTAAGTTAATTTTAATAATATATTTTAACACAATATACCCCAAATATTATTTCAAAATGTAATCGAGATAAACAGTATGTAAACAAATACAAGCAAAATTCCATCAATATAGATAATATAGACAATTAATATTTAATCTATTTTATGTAGTAAGTTCCAGAAATCTGGTGTGCATATTACATTTTCAGCATATTTCAGTATAGACTTGTCACATTTCAAATGCTCATTTGTCACATGTGCCTAGTGGCTACTGTATTATGCACACAGTGTTTACATGTGTATACACATATATGCACACACAAGTCTGGAGGACAGGGGCCATTCCACTCCATTCCTCTGTACTACCAGGGCAAAGAAAGAGGTCTTGCGGTATGAGAGTACTTAAATACATATTTTTAATAATGGATTCAATTAATAAAAACAAAATTCAAGAATAGAAAATTTTCATAAATATTAAGGATATGAATATATTTACATAAGGAAAATGTACCACTTTGTGACTGACACATTCATTTGTGGTTTCCATAAACTTAGAAATAAGGAGCATTTTCTGGTGCAGATACAATATTTTCCAGTAGAGGGCAGACTTAAAGGTACAAGATAGCTTTTTCAGTTTGGGGGAACCGTTCATGTCTAAACTTTAGAAATGGGAAACTAAGAAAGTTTCTCCCAAGCACGTGATTTCATTGCACTGAAGGCACAAATAACTTAGCCAATGTGTGTGGGGGGGCGTGGGATGGGGCTGTATTTCTTTCCTTTTCTGGCTTAAACTATCTTGATGAATGTCTAATTATTTAGTAGATGGCCTCCTTTACATAAGATTCACAACCCCGCTAGATAGCAGTTCACACAGGAAGTCGATAGATCTGCTCACATCCAGTTTTTCTTAGAGATCATTTCATTTGTTGTTTTCTAAATTCCATAAACATTTTGACCAAATTTCTTTTGTCAGTGCCTTTGTATTGGCAAAGAATTTCTGTCTCCATCACTTTCTCCTACTTTTCTTCCCTCTTCTTTCATTCTTCGACATTCCTTATAAAGGCACACAGAGGAAAAGGAAAAAAATACATGGGATTCAGACATTTTTCAGTGCTGGGAAGGATGTATTTTAAAGTTCTGAGACTTTTCTTGAGTTAACATGACAGAACTTGTGCATTCAAATGAGTGTTGGCTTCCAACGTAATCCTCTCAGGAAGCATTTTACTTGTTCTCACAGTATTGCCCTGATAAAAATATGTATGTGACTCCTAATGGCACTGATTTCAGAGTCAGCTTATAAGCAACTCCAAAATACCAGTCATTTCATTAGCACACCCTGTTTTCTCTCTGAAACACTGCGTTACTTATTTTACTATCCCATGTTTATTCACAACACTTAAGTGAGGATGACTTTTGTCTGTTTTCAAGATAATGTTCAGCTACTAAGAAAATGAGTTTTCAAAGATTTTGAAGGCGGTTCCTGAAAAATGTTGAGCAATCACAGTATTATTAGAATAAGGATTCAGTTTCTTGAAGGAACTATTCTGAAATAGTATCTCTTGCTTAAGTGAGGGGTTCGGGTGTGACTATACACAAGTTAGACTTACCTCTAAGTAGCTTCAAGGTGAAAGAAGAGACTCAGCAGATGATCTTCTTACCTGATACCATCTCCTGACAATGAAAATTATGAAGCACTAAATGAGATAAGCCATCATATCCCGTGTTTCTATTTTTTTCTTAAAGATTGGCACCTGAGCTAACAACTGTTGCCAATCTTCTTTTATTTTTTTCTCCTCAAATCCCTCCAGTACATAGTTGTATATCTTAGTTGCAGGTCCTTCTAGTTGTGGCATGTGGGACGCTGGCTCAGTGTGGCCCGACGAGTGGTGCCATATCCGCGCAGAGGATCTGAACCGGCTAAACCCTGGGCCACAGCAGCAGAGCGCGCGAACTTAACCACTAGGTCACCAGCCTGCCCCCTCCCATATGTTGATAGCACACAATTGCTATGTTTCTAATAACAGCAGACCCTGCTAGTCTATGAGGTCTTACATGGCAAGTCGGAACTGACCTCAATGTATTTGCAAATCCTTTCCGCCTGACTCTGTGAAGTTGGTCTATACCTATCTCTACCCACTTTACCTTCTACTCAAGCTACAGCTTGTTTTCTATATATTTCTTTTTCTGCTCAATTCAACATCCATTGATTGAGCACTCACTCTGCCAACTGGGACACCAAATATGAATGTGATACTGTCCTTGAACAGAGAGCTTAAACTTGGTTAGGAAGCCAGACACTTAAACAGTTTATTTTAATTTCTCATAGTCAGTACTATGGTAGAAGGATGCAATGGGTTCTAGAAGAGGATGTTCATTTTTTCACCAATATTTACTATAAATACAATATGGAGAAAGTACTAATAATGTAAAGTGTCTGAATGGAGTTTATCTCCTCGTTGGAGCTCATAGAAAAGTAGAACACGTAACAGATTTCTTAGTCACTGAGCAGAAAAGAACTCATTTTATTCCCTGGGGTCTTCTCTCAGTTTGGATTGATCTGCATTTTAGGAAGGGCTTGTATCTCTGAGACTGTTTCTCCTGGTCCCAAGTTCTCCTGAATCTTTTATATTGCCTGGTAATTCTATGTCTTCATTCGCTGAATTCTGGCTTCTTTCTCTTGACCACTTCTCCTTTTCCCCTCTTTCTACTATGCACAGTTCTGTTTTCATCATTTACATACTTGAATCTTACGTTCATCTAGTATGGAAAGATATTTACAAGTGAGTCTCTTGCCCAATGACTTAACCATTACGGATTACATGCATACGCCTACAAATGGCATTCTGTGTACTGGGAGAGAATGATAAAATCGTTTTATTGGCTATTTTGGTATGAATGTATCCCTCATAACCCAGAGATATGAATAGTTCAGTTTATATATGGTTTTGCTTTCAAGAAGTACAATTCACGAGCTAAACCTAAAAACGGCCAAAACAATTTCCAAGCCTTACTTGTGTTCCTTGTAAGACATTAACGCGTACCGATTCATAACTTGAGCAGCACTTCTCATATCTCATCCTCTCTTCTCCCCACGTTTGTCATACCCAATACTCAAGAGATACTCTCCTTTATGACCCTCCTTACAATATCCCCATTCAATATTTCTCCTTCCAGAAAAAGCAGCTTTTCAATTCTATCTCCCACTCCAGCTTCTCTCTCTCTTTCTCTGTGTCTCTGTCTCTGTCTCTCACATGTTATATAGATGGACTTAATGTTTCTTCTACCACTTTGTTCTCTTTCTCCAACTTTCTCTGCTTTTGCTCTGACTCTCCATGCATCATAAAAGAGTAAAAATTTGTCTGACCAAGAATGAATCTCTGGGTTGAGAAGAGGGTGTTGTCTGCTAGTAATAAGAGGAGCTCTCTTCGGAGGGCTGAAGGAGTGAAAAAAGTTTGCAAATACTCTCATATTTTAATTTTGTTCTTTAGATGTGCATGTTTATAGCTCTTACACACAATGAAATGAAACATTTTCTTAATCCAAGATAAACTGAACCTAAGTTCTTCAAGTAAGCCATTGATTTCATGGTGGTTTACATTAATAAACTCAATGTAACTAAGTCTTATACTTTGTTTACAGCTCCCATTGCCATAAATTGATGTCTAAAGGCTTAGAATCTTGTTTTTATTAAAATCAAAATCTGATGCTCTAGGAATGGGAGTCGTTGGATGTGGCTTTGCCCCCAACAATGTTTTCCAAATAATCTGTTACAAATGTTGAAACAGGGGACTAGTGAGGAGTGTTCTGTAAGAATTTGGGTAACACAGATCTGTGTCTTGGATAACAAATTGATACAATGACATCTACTGTTGGCTCCTCCAGTCTTTAACCTGCCTGATTTCAGAAAGGGCTCTGGATGTGTTTCAAGTTGGAAAGATCCAGAAGGAAAAAAACAAGTCTTCTTGTTGACTTGAACTTTAGTTTGTTTTCTAGGAAATGTGTTGTGTTAGTTCACATTTTACTTCATTTTCTCTGAATTTCCAAAATAACTATACTATAGTTTAAACCACATTTTAGTGTTTGATGATAACCCTGTGCCTATTTCTTTGGTTTTATTTGTATCATCTTTGTGTCCTTTAATGGCTTATAAGATACAGAGAAAGAAATTCTTCTCACTCTTTTCTGGCATAGTTTCTAGATAGACAGTGGCTCCTTAAAAATTATACAAAGATGGAAAATTCTGAGGGAAATGAACTAGGATGAATCAATGGCTTTCTAAATTCCAGGTATTGTGCTAGATGTTTTGAGGCATTATTTTTACTGAAACCTCACAACAATGCAGTGAGACCCTATTATTCTTATTTTTAAGACGAATGTTTTGAGATGCGGAAAGGTTATTTTTATTTGTCCAATATCATACCACTGGGAAGTAGCACATCTGAGGTTTCTGTATTTTTTTCCTGCTCATTTCATAAATTACTGTTTGTATCTTTATGTATTTATTCATTTAAACATCTATATATTTAATGCTAGATTCAGTTGAGTACAGATACGAAATTGATATTTTTACAACCACTGCCCTCAAACCTGCTGGGTCAGTTTCCCCTTCTCTGCCTCTGACAGAATCCCAGGCAGTCCAAGCTGTTGCAGTCACAGCTGGTTAATCTTATATTCAGTTTCAGGCAAGACTTTGAAGTTCAAAATTTCTCCTTCTCCTAGATCGGACCTGAGCCTCATCTTCCACAGTTGAGCAACATGGGAACAAGGAGTATGGTTTGTTCCTCATCTTCCACCCTTCCACTCTCTTGTTTTCTCTTTCCTCCTTCAAGCCCATTGACGTTCCTGGATTCTTCAGTTTTTAAAAAGTGAAAATGGATGAGAGGGATGGATTGGTTTTGTTCTCCCTTAACTATTAAATGCCTTCGGTGTGGCAGATGTCCAAAATTTAGATGTCAATGAAGATTTGAACATGGAATAGTCTGTCATACTGTTTTATTGTAAAGAAAGACCTAGTAAATATGGCTTTTTACTTAGAAAAGTCCAAAGAATAAATGCAAGAGGACACAATTGAGAAAGGAATTACAGTAGTAAGAGGAGGAAAACAATAAAGGAGGACTCCAATGGAGAAGACATTCAGAGAATTTTTATTGATAAAAACACTCAGGTGAAAGAAAAAAGATCTATGAAATAGACGCAAGGGTATTGATATGAATAAAATGGAGAAAACCTGTGAAGTCGATTCTGGGTTGACAAAAGAGATAAAGGAGATATAGACTGGAAGACCATCTGGCTTTCATTTCCCAAGTAGGTGTTCATTGAAATTTTCATTCCCAACATATGAGGATTTGATGCAGGATTCAGTGATTGCTCAGACTCTATAAAGTTTTGGAATCAAGAAATAATAGGCAAAATCACAATGGGGCTTGTTTGTTGAAGGGTAGGGGAGGAATACAAAGAAAAATAATGAATATGTGCTTTCATTTAGAGAAAAATACAGTAAGTTTTACAAAACTGTGGGAATTTTATTTCTGAAGAGAGTTTCCCTATTTCCCTTCAAACTGAAGTTTAGGGAACTTATCCTCTGAGAGCATTAGGATGTACATTGTTTATTGTGTTGTGGCTTGTTGGGTGGTCTGCTTTCCTGTTGGGATCAGACTTGAAAAGTTTTATCTCTGGTCATATTTATTCGAAAACTATTTTTGAGTGTCTTCAGATTTCACCATAAATGTTCACATAAACATAAGCAGTATTTTCTAATAATTTTAAGGAACATTATGAAATGATAAATTTCTGAAAAAAATGTTGATAATAGAGTGTTTGTTTAGGTACCTGAGCCTGTGGTTGCTGAAAAGATTACAAACTACAATGTGAATATATATTGTATTAATATTATTTATAAAATTACCCAGATTGGAATATATCATAATTTTTGTATATTAATCCCAAGTTGTTGAGTCTCTATAATAATAATAATGGGAATGAGAATCCATTGACTCTTTCTTCCACTGGTTCAAACAGGACATCAGTCCTCTAAAACATGAAATGCCCATTTAGAGAAATTGTCAGATGGTAGTTCTCTCTCAATCTCTCTCTTTCTCTATTTCTCTCTCTCTCTCTCTTACACACACACGCCTGTGCACACACACACACACACACTCTATTGTTCACATCTCTATGTCTGCTAGATATGGACTGTCTTTTCCTATAACAATCTTTAGAAACCTTTCCAAATAAGAAAGCGCTTCCAAATTTATATGTTTGAAAACTATTATACGTTCTCAACACTAGGCCAGAAATAGGGTTAAGTCACAATATAAGGCATTAGGGGATGTGCTGGTTCTGAGAACGGAGAAATGGGACTATCCTCCAAAAGAGCTGCAGGGTTAGCCAGAAGGAGTTGGGAGAAGATGCATGGGAGCAGACTCTGAAGGTGTTTGATCAAGGGGGCTGGAACATAAGATTGAATAAGGGAGAGTTATCAATTTGAGAACCCTCTCCTGATACACAGAATTTAACATCCTGGCAAGAACACCAGGAGATGGTACAAATATGCTACAAAGATGCCTCCTAGAAGAACGGAGAAAACTATGGCCAGAATTGCTGCGGCCAAAGATGAAAGAAGGTATTAAGTGTCTTAAAGATGTGGATATGCTAAAGTAGATATTCTATGTAAGACCAGAGAACTATATCCCATGGGAAGACAAGGAGGATAAATTATTTATTAAAGCAATAAAAAATGCACTGGTGGGTGGAACACCAAAATAATTTAGGAGTTCAATGGTAGTCCCTGATTGACAGACAATAGGAGATACTGCTTCAGAACTGGGTTCTATAATACAGTATAGCTGATAAGACCCCAAAACAATAGAAGCCAGATGGTTTTGTTTAACTGTCAGAAGCCAGGTAGACAATATCAGATGGGTAGCAGGGGTTCCTGACTGCAAAGAGCTATAGAGATAGTTAATAGAACATGGCATCTCTATCACTGATGGGTGACCAACAAGGTTTGCTACTCAATGTGTACAATCATAAGAAAACAGAGAGGATTGATCAGGAGAATAAGAACAATAGTCCCATTGAAAAAACTCATGGCCCTATGCCCAGTTTTCAGAACTGAGCCTGTTTCTGGACTCAAAACCAATTGATTGAATGAAAAGTTGAATCTATTACTATAGAAACATTCTGCAAACTCAAGACAAGTTTCCAAGGTAATTATTCCAGGTAGAATCTGTCCCTCAGTCCCCACATGTCTATTATGTAATTGTGGGGGAAAAAGAAAGCATAGATATAACAGATACTTCAAATCAGATGAGAAGAGGGACATGCAGCCATCACTGATTTACTATAAGGAGGAAATGCTGCCTAAAGATATTGTGAGGCATCTCTGTCTGCGAGTGAGAGAAGTCTCTTAATTCAATCCTGATTCTGCTCTCTGGGAGTAATTCCAATGTTCAGTGTTCTCCTTGGCCCTTGGTTATGCCCTCTGGAAGGTTCTAACCCTCCATGATGACATCTGAAGAAGGTGTTGAAATCAGGCCCTAATTGAAGAGTATACCACTTCCAAAGTCTATTTCCAGTTAGTGCAAGCATTGAGCTAGAAGATTCTTTTATAGCTTGAGAAAAGAATTTTGTTTCACTCTAAGGTCTTTTTTCAGTGGCAATACAATCCCCTTGAACTTTAGTAACCTTCTGCTTTATTTATTTACAGACAAATTCATATGCTAATACATTGCTGTTTTTAAAATTTTATATTTATCATTTTATTTGTTCTCAAATCTGCTGTCTTTTCTTCCTTCTCTCTATAATTCTTTCAAATTTAATGATGGCTATTTTGAAGCTCCCTGAGTTAATATGCTTTAAGAGAAAAGCCACATCTCTAAACTTATCTTTGCCTGAAGTTTGAATGTTATTGAGACCTTTTTGTTCTAATCCTTTTACAGGCCTACATCGTGTCACTTGATATAATAGATAGAAAGATATTCCCACCTTCTCAAAGATGTCCGTGTCCTAGAACCTACAAATACATTACCTGATACGGCAAAAGGACTTTGCAGACATGATTTAGTTAAGGATTTGCGATGAAGAGCTTGTCCTGGTTCTCCAGGTCGGCCCCATATAATCACAAGGGTACTTCAAAGAGGGAGACAGCAGAATCAGAGTCAGAGATCTGCCGTTAGAAGCAGAAGTTGGAGTGATGTGGGGACAGGAGCTAAGGGAATGGGCAGCCTCTAAAAGTTAGACAATTCGAAGTCTTTTTCTCCCCCCTCTCCTAATTCTTAAACATTTCAGACTAGAAATGACATGTCATAGTTCTACGCACATTCACTAGGTGAGTACTAGTCGTCTGCCAACCAGAGATGCAGGAACAGACTGAGAGTTGTGGAAGTGTGGCCAGAAAGAAGACTAAATAGGCTTTACTGGACACGTCAAAGTTTCTGTCATGGTCAGATGGAGTCTTCTCGTGGAAGTGCTTTTCATGCTGTAATCTGAGTATTAGTAGGAAACAACCAGGTAAATAGGAAGCGAACGGATTGGTGTTAATTAAGCACTTAATACGTACAAATTAAATGAATGCACGGATGAAAGCGAAGACCTGGGGCAGAAATGAGTGTAGCAGTTTGAGGAACAGAAGATCCTTGTAGGTGGAACAAAACGAGTAAGGTAAAGAGTATTTGATGGTGAGGATAAAATGAAATCAGGAGCCAAATCATGCCAGATTTTGTAGATCATGTTAATTTTTAAGTTTGTTACATATGTGATGAGATTCATTGATGTATCTTAAGAGTGGGAGTGACACCAAGGATTAGTATTATTGAAAGCTTCTTAGACTGCTGAATACAACAATGAATGGACAGAGGTACGGTGGATATAAGAGGACAGATGTGAGATTATCATAGTAGTTTTGGTGGGAGAAGCAGTAGTTATACTTTGACTTAACGAAACCAAAATGAAAAGAGGTGGATACATTTGTGATATATTTTGGAATTTATTTCTCCCACTGGAGTCATTATTGTTTCCAGTTTCAATCACACACACACACACACATACAGTCCAAAGAATTTTCTTTCTTTTCATCACAGTCTTTGATAGATGAAAGTGGGATCATAAATGTAGAAAATGTATGTTAAATTTAAATTAAGAAGTATTATAATGACTGCAAGTTGATTGAGTGCCAGTTTGAGCTGACTGTATTGTAATGTGTTGAGGAGAATTCAAAGCCAACATTGAGTCAGAAAGAGTGCCATAACTGACCCTTACTGTTTAACCATGGGCACAGAGAAAAAGGAGAGGTGACATAAACCATATGTTTGTATTAACACACAAGAGGTGAGGCATAAAGTCCTATTTCCCCTCTGCCTTCAGTTTTAGATTTTTCATTGGATTGGGGACAGTGGAAAAGGCACAAAATGAGAAAGAACATGCCAAGAGGGGCCACTCAGGCACGCAGAGCAGCTGTCCTGCAACAGGGAATTATAAAGGAAACATTAGCATAAAAGAGATGCAATATATGTCCCATGATTGCAAAACCATATTGAATTCCCTGTTCATCTAAGTCATGTTTCACATCTGGCCCATATGTGTAATTGAAAATCTCAGAATTGCATTTTCCTGAAGGAAGATAAAGATGCCAAATGCTTTACTAAGAAGAGTTATTTATTTGTGAGTAATATGCATGGAAATGTGACAAAGGGAAAGTTATGCCTGGCACTGGGATTTAGCACTAGCAAGTGAGAGAAAAACCTCCTTTGAAAGAAGGTACATAAGAAGTTGTAAACTTTTACTCCATTTAGCACAAATTAATAACTGGAAACTGAAACAAAGCACAGATGGCATAAAGTCAACCTAGAGTTTTCCGGGACCCATTATTTAGACCAAAAAAAAAGGGCATGAGAGAGAAAGCAAAGGTAGAAGTTCTACATTACTAAAGGCACATTGCTCAAATTCAGGAGACAGCTGCCTCCTTAACTCAATGCTTAATTTAATTGAATCTACATGATGCTAAAGCATCCAGATAGTTAGCTAATTAGAAATTAGAATAAAGAATAACTTGATGAATGGTGGAATTTTTGACTCGTCATCCAGATGTTTTGACCCAATAATAAACAAATATTTTATTGCAAATGATAGTAATTTGGCTTCAACATGTTTCATAAAAACCATCAAAAAGAGTACTATTATATACTACAAATATTATATAGTATTGTAATCTAGGATTCCTCCTTCTAATTATCAACAATTCTGACATTTCCAGAGTATTTTTCTACCTTCATTGTTTCCTTGCCTTGAGCAGGCAGGTGAAGCAGAACCATAATCTTAGGCAGTGGCCACAGGGTGTGCTTGTGAATATTCCAGAATAGACAGGGGCTCTTGTAAGGTGCATTTCACCAAATATATCTATGGTTCTGGTCAAATTGCTTGTTCTCATTAAGCGTCAGGGTATTTTTCTTTTAAAAAATAAAGCCATTAGAATGAATAACTATGACAGGAATACTTTTGGCTGCAAGTAGCAGAAACTGAACTAATAGTAACTTGCAAATACAGGTTGATTTTTCTTACATAATAAGTAGTCTGGAGATGACCAACGTGGACAGTGGCTCCAAGATACCCTCACAGGCTCAGGCTTCTTCCGGATTTGTGCTCCACTATTCCTAACTATTTGCTTTTCACCTCATGGTCATAAAATGACAACATTAGCTCCAAAGATTGTGCCTACATTCAATACAGCAGCAGGAAGGACAAATGGTATTGCCTGCTGTGCTGGCTCCTTATATTAGGAATACATAATTTTTTAAAAAATAAAATCTCATTAGACATTGTCTTACATATCAGTAATCAGAAATATGTGCCATGGCCAACTCTAGATGAAAAAGGGAAGGTAGAAGAAAATATAGACCTGAGCACATTTTTATTCCAAACCAAATGAGGTGCTATTGGGAAGGAGAAAATGGAAAATGACTAGCTCATATGCATCTGTTTCTCTCACAGGGGTTACTAAGACCTCTTTCCGATTCAAAACTTGGTGACAGAGAAAGTTAAGATAGACAAGGATTAGTGGAATTGCCAAACTGGTATTAGGAAATCTTTGTGCAGTTCTTATGACTATTTGGAGAGTTGCCTGTAACTGAGCAGAACCCTTTGGGTCTTCTCATTTACGATTACAAAATATAACTTTCACCAAAACAATTACATGATTAAAAGATGCAACTTATACAAAAACTGCCACGATAACTTCTTACTTTTTGGAAAGATTATCAGCATTACTGCTAGGATTCATGGGCTTTGTGAGAAAATTTCTGCACAACTTTCAATTAAATTAACAGTTGTCAAGATGTTGCCTTTTTAATATGGTAACCAGATGTATCTTTCTCAGTCTGATTGTACTCATTCTTTTTCTGCGTTTCTGAAAAAGATTATATACATTACTCTCTCCACAACAATTATATATATAATAATTAACCATTAATTACTAATAATTAATTAATAAATTTTATATAAATAATCTGGTTTTTTACTTTGCTGGATTCCTTAAATGTTCCGTGTGTGTGTGTGTGTATTTAATGACTATGGTGTTTAATTCACCATAGAATTCTGAAGGCTGAGCATAGAGAAAAAAACTTAGCTAGCGATTTGAAAGAGTTCAGATATCTTAACAGCTATTCTCTTCTGCTGAATGACTAGAATCAAAGAAGCCCACATTAATATGGAAAATTTTAGGACATTCACCAGATATTTATAGAGAACCTATTTTGTGCTATATGGCAGACACTGTTCGAGGCTCAGTGGGGGAAAAGATAGTGATGAATAATGTGGAACATATCCTTGCTTTCATGAAGATTGTATTTTAGTGAAGACATAGAAGTAAAAAGTAATGTACATTCAATTCAGATAGAGCAATGGAATAGAAAGTGACTAGGCCTGGCGGGGGCAGCATGTTCAGAGAAGGCATTTCAGTGACTTTTGAACTAACAACTAATATTCCTTTCCTCTGTTTAATCCCAGTTCTTTCTACTTATTCTTAAACAAAACTCTATTATAAGAGCTTTCTATCCTTACTCAGGTAATTGAGTAATTCATCAATTTTCTCCATAATTTTCAGTGTGTGCCCTGAGGCAAAGCTAAATTTTGTGGAATTTGATACATATTCGCTTTGGGGGATCCTCTTTAGGAAAAATTAATACAATTGCAATTAGAAAACTTGATATAAATAGAAATATTTATTTATACTAAGAAAAAGTACAACAAATTTAGAATTTTTTAAAAATTGACAAATTCCCCAAATCACAAAGTCCAGAAAAGTAACAATATTTTAATTAACTAATTGATTAACATCCCTCTATAATCATTTCCCCTATGTTTTGCCTACGTAGTTGTGATTAACTTGACAACTTTGTAATATTATTTTGCTAAAGACATTGAAAAATATAATTTAGCCTTGCTCCTATCATGAGAGATTGAATTTTTTATGTGTATTTGGAATGTGCGGAACATGTAAATTCCCACAAAATGTAGTCTCACTTTATATTATAGATTGTCCTGTACCAACAAAAAAATCTTATTTGAACATTAAGAAAGAAAAAAGAGAGCAAACAAGTTTTATGTTGACCAGTTACAAATTAATTAAATCTTTTCCTTACAATTTTACACATTTGACGGTTTGAAGAGTTTTTTACAGAATAGCTTCTGGATCAGGACATTTCTAATCTGGCTTCTCTTTCCATTCCTAACCTATTTCTGGTGCCTGCTGTCATAGAACATATTAACATATGTCTATGTTAGCACACTAACATCATCTACATTAACATTATCTAACAGATTAACAATTAGCTATGCAACTTCTGGCCCTGCACATCTGTGTCATAATAAACCAATCCCATACAGCACAGAACATACCATAATTTTAAGAACTGCACTTCTAAGAACTATACTTGTAAGTGATGTTTGAAAAATCATATAATTCTATTCCACTAAATCCAATCTAAATGTATTCTCAAGCCAAATTCCTGTTAATCGTATCCCACAAACGCTAACCTCCATTCCAATGCCACCATGATATAAGGGGAACTGGGACAGCAGGGAAAAGCAATCTACTGACCTTAGGATTTTTCTTTGGGAGGAGACGTCCTTCTGTGCTTATTTCAGATAGTAGAAGTTTGTATCCCCATCTCTTCATAGCAAGAGCTCTGGCAACACTTAAAATATCTGGTTTAAGATCTGTTGGGGCCCCCATTGATTCATAGTTGACTCGTTGGTCTTCCATGTAGTCCCTGGAGAAAAGGTGAGGCTAAAAACAGGTATTCCATTCAGATATCCTTGCCCTGGAATGGAAACAAATCAACATGAATAAATCAAATTACCTCTCATTTTCTGTAAATTAGGGTATTTTGGATTTCAAGAAACAGAAATTCCAAATCAACTGGCTTAAAATTATAAAGAATTTTATTGGAACATATGTCTGAAAAGGCAGAGGCAGGATGGATTTGCATGCTTTATTAGTGTCAACTCCGGTTCTCAGCGATTCTCTTGGCTCTACTCTAGAGTATGTGGCTTCAATTTCAGGCTGATTACCTTCATGGTAGTAAAATTGTAGAAGCTTCAGGTCTTAGATCCACACCATATATAATCTCAGAGACGAGAAATCTTCTCTTAAGTCCCATACTTACATCATCACTGTATCGGGGAAATGTTCTGTACGAATTTTCATAGGCCTATGTAGGGGAAGATCTCTGAAGCAATACTTGAGGGGTGGAGGGGTACTACTTCATTAGTTGGACCAGGCCATTGAAGTCTAAAGTGCCTTTGACAAGGTGGCTTCACATAGGGGACAACTAGAGTGGAACCTGAGGGTGCAAACATTAACTCCTACACGTTTATAAAGCATTGACCAATTGACAAATTACTTTCATGTATATATATGCACAATTTCTTTGATGCAAATTTTCTGTATGCATTAAAAAGTTTAAAGCGTAGGTCCTGTAATCTCCCAATAACTATCTGGTTCTCTTAATGGAAGATTTAAAAAGTTTTCCAGAGTGGTGTCAGCATCATGGTGGAGTGAGTTGCTTTCTTTGTCTCTCCCCCCTAAATTATAACTAAATGGACATTCACCATTTATTAACCCAACAGAGGACTCCTCACACAGTACAACATAATGCCTGAGAGACCCATGCAGCCATACATCTGAAGGTGGATGGACTGGATCCCCAGGAAGCAGTGGAAATAAGTGAGTGGACCCTCAACCCTTCCCCAGTGGCAGTGATCCAGCCCACTGGTCCTCACACAGCGGCTGGCCAGTGCGACTGTAAGAGGAGGCAGGGGAAGGCTGGTACTCACATGAACACTTTGGAGTGGTACCCTAGCCTGCAGGATTACCCACTGTGTTGTGGCAGTCCCACCCATGGGAACACTCCTTACCTTACCAAGTAGTAGAAGCTCAGACCCCATGAAGGAGTCCCACCCACCAAGCCCAGCAGCTCAGCTGAAAGGCCTGAACCACCTGTGAGCACAGCACAGCCTTTGGGAAAGAAAGCACACCTCCTGCTTAACACAGCAGCTCAGTTGGTCCCCTGCTGAGCACAGTGGCCCACCTGCATGTAAGTGACCTGCCTGCTGAGTACAAAGGCCCTGCCCACATGTGTGTACGCAACCCACCAAGCAACTGCAGCCAGCCCATGGAAACACAGAGTAGCACTACTGAAACAACTTCCAGTAGACTAGGCAGGATCAGAAAACACAGCTCCTGATCCCCCAGCAGTGACAGGTGGAATCTTCCACCTGATACTACCACAAATGTGCTGGCAAAGGATCAATTCATCAAACACCATAAAGAACTACAGTAACACTTTGGAGCAGAAGGAAAATGACAAGTCTCCAGAAACCAATCCTGAAGTCACAGAAATTTACAATCTAAATGACAGAGAATTCAAAATAGTGGTCATAAAGTAGCTCAACAAGTTACAAGAAAACTCAGAAAGACAGTTCAATGAGCTCATGGATAAAATTATGAGCAGAAGGAAGGAATATTTCATCAAAGAGATTGAAGCCCTTAAGAAAAACTATACAGAAATTCTGGATATGAGGAACACAATTAATGAGATAAAAAATAATCTGGAAACCACAAAAAATAATGCTGACCTAAGGAAGGAGAGAATAAGTGACTAAGAAGATAGAAATCTAGACACGCTTCAGGTGAAGGAAGAGAGAGAACTAAGATTTTTTAAAAATGAAAAAATTCTTTGAGAAATATATGACTCAATTAGGAAAAGCAACATAAGGATTATAAGTATTCAAGAGGGAGAAGAAAAGCAGAAAGGAGCAGAGAGCTTGTTAAAAGAAACAATAGCTGAGAACTTCCCAAACATGGGGAAAGAACTGTATTTACAAGTACATGAAGCAAATCTAACTCCTAATCATATCAATGCAAAAAGACCTTCTCCAAGGCATAAAATATTAAAACTAGCAAAAGTCAATGACAAAGGAAATATATTAAGGGCAGTAAGACAGAAGAAAATAACCTAGAAAGGAACCCCCTATCAGGCTCTAAGTGGATTTCTCAGCAGAAATCTTACATGCTAGGAGAGAATGGAATGATATATTCAAAACACTGAAAGACAAAAACTTTCAGTCAAGAATACTCTTTCCAGTAAAATTATCCTTTAGATATGAAGGAGAAATAAAAGTTTTCCTCGATAAACAAAAGCTGAGGGAGTTCACCGCCATTAGACTTGCCTTACAAGAAATGATGCAAGAAGCCCTCCTCCTTGAAACAAAAAGGCAACAGTTTACAAAGCTTTGAGCAAGGAGATCAATAGATAGACAAAATCAGAAAATTGCAGCTATCTATCAGAACAGGTTAGCAAACAATCACAACATAAAAGATAAAATGAAGGAAAGCATCAAAAATAATTATAAACACTTCAACTTAGTCAGAAACTCATAACACAAAACTGAATAATTTGTGACAACAATAACTCAGGAAAGGAAGAAGAAGGGGATGGAATCTGCTTAGGCTAATGGAGATAAGAGGCTACGAGAAAATGGACTATCTCATTTATGAGGTATTTTATACAAATTTCAAGGTAATCACTAAATAAAAATCAGAGCAGAGCCACAAATCACAAATAAAGAGAAAACTGAGAAAATCATCACAGAAAACCACCAAACTGAAATGGTAGTCAGAAATACAATGGAAAAGAAACAATGGAAATATAGAACAACTGGAAAACAAGAGATAAAGTGGCAGAATTAAGCCCTCATGTATCCAACAATCACTCTAAATATAAATGCATTGAATTCAATTATCTATATCAAAAGACACAGAGTGGCTGGATGGATCAAAAATCATGACCCAAGAATATGCTGCCTCCAGGAAACACATCTCAATTCTAAAGACAAACATAGGCTCAGAGTGAAGGGAAGGAATGTGATACTCCAAGCAAATGGAAAGCAAAAGAAAGCAGGTGATGCCATACTTATATCAGACAAAGTAGACTTCAAGATAAAAAAGACAACAAGAGACAAAGAGGGGCAGTATATAATGATAAAAGGGAAATTCCACCAAGAGGACATAACACTTATGAATATATATGAAGCTAACACAGGATCACCAAAGTATATAAAGCAACTATTAACAGACCTAAAGAGAGAATTTGGCGGCAACACAATAATAGTAGGGACCTCAACACCTCACTTGCATCAATGGATAGAGCATCCAGACAGAAAGTCAACAAGGAAACAGTGGCCTTAAGTGAAACACTAGACCAGATGGACTTAATAGACCATTCCACCCCAAATCAGCAGAATACACAGTCTTCTTAAGTGCACATGGAGCATTCTCAAAGTTAGACCATATCTTGGGAAACAAGGCAAGCCTCAATAAATTTGAGAAGACTGAAGTCATACCAAGCATCTCTTCTGACCACAATGCTGTGAAACTAGAAACCAACTATGAGACAAAAGCTGGGAAAATCACAAAGATGTGGAGACTAAACAACACACTGCTGAACAACCATTGGATGAATGAAGAAATCAAAAAATACCTGGAGACAAAGGAAAATGAAAACACAACACACAAAACCTTATGGGATGCAGCAAAAGCAGTACTAAGAGGGAAATTTATAGCAATACAGGCCTACCTCAACAAACAAAAATAATCTCAAATAAATAACCTTAAACTACACCTAGCAGAACAACAAAAAGAAGAACAAACAAAGCCCAAAGTCAGCAGAAAGAGGCAAATAACAAAAATTAGAGGAGAAATAAATGAAATAGAGACTAAAAAGACAATAGAAAGGATCAATGAAACTAACTACTGGTTCTTTGTGAAGATAAACAAAATTGACAAACCCTTAGCCAGATTCACTAAGAAAATAAGAGAGAAGGCTCAAATGAATAAAATGAAAAATGAAAGAGGAGAAATTACCATGGACACCACAGAAATACAAAGGATTATAAGAGAATACTATGAAAAACTATATGCCAAAAAATTGGGCAATCTAGAAGAAATGGATAAATTCTTAGACTCATACAACCTCCCAAAACTGAATCAATAAAAGTAGAGAATCTGAATAGACCAATCACAAGTAAAGAGATTGAAACAGTAATCAAAAACCTACTAGAAAAACAAAAGTCTAGGACCAGATTACTTCTCTGGAGAATTCTACCAAACACTCAAAGAAAATTTAATACCTATCCTTCTCAAACTATTCCAAAAAATTGAAGAAGACAGAATGCTTCTCAACTCATTCTAGAGGCCAACACTACCCTGATACCAAAATCAGACAAGGACGACAAAAAGAAGGAAAATTACAGGCCAATATTGCTGATGAACATAGATGTAATCCTCAACCCAATGTTGGCAAACCAAATACAGCAATACATTAAAAGGATCATACACCATGATCAAGTCTTATTTATATCAGAGACACCAGGATGTTTCAACATCCACAAATCAATGTGATACACCATGTTAACAAATTGAGGAATAAAACTCACATGATCATCTCAATAGATGCAGAGGAAGCATTTAACAAGATACAACATCCATTTATGATTAAAAAAACACTCAATAAAATGGGTATAGAAGGAAAGTACTTCAACATAATAAAGGACACATATGGGAAACTCACAGCCAACATCATACTTAATTGTGAAAAACTGAAAGCATTCTCTCTGAGAACATGAACAAGACAACAATGCCCACTCTCACCACTCCAATTCAACGTAGTAATGGAGGTTTTGGCCAGAGCAATTTAGGCAGGAAAAATAAATAAAATGTATCCAAATTGGAAAGGAAGAAGTAAAATGCTCGCTGTGTGCAGGTGACATGATTCTCTGTATAGAAAACCTTAAAGAATCCACCAGAAAACTATTAGAAATAATCCGCAACTACTGCAAAGTTGCAGGGTACAGAATCAACTTACAAAAATCAGTTGCATTTCTATACACTAATAATGAACTGGCAGAAAGAGAAGTCAAGAAGACAATCCCATTTACAATCTCAACAAAAAGAATAAAACATCTTGGAATAAATCTAACAAAGGAGGTGAAAGATCTATACACTGAAAACTATAAGACATTATTGAAAGAAATGGAAGAAGTCATAAAGAAATGGAAAGATATTCCATACTAAGGGATTGGAAGAATAAATATACTTAAAATGTCCATATTACCTAATGCAATCTATAGATTCAATGAATTCCAATCAGAAGCCCCATGACTTTCTTCACAGAAATAGAATAAGGAACGTAAAATTTATATGGCAGAACGAAGACCCAAAATACCCAAAGCAATCCTTAAAAAAAAAGAACAATACTGGAGGCATCACAATCCTTGACTTCAAAATATACTACAAAGCCATAGTAATCAAAATCACATGATACTGGCACAAAAACAGACACATAGATCCATGGAAAAGAATTCAAAGCCCAGAAATAATGCCACACATCTATGGTCAGCTAATCTTTGACAAAGGAGCCAAGATCATACAATGTAGAAAGGAAAGTCTCTTCAATAAATGTTGTTAGGATAACTGGACAGCCACATGCAGAAGAATGAAATAGGCCACTATGTTACATCATATACAAAAATTAACTCAAAATGGATTAAAGACTTGAATGTAAGACCTGAAGCCATAAAACTCCTAGAAGAAAATGTAGGCAGTACACTCTTTGACATTGGTCTGAGCAGCATCTTTTGGAATACCATGTTCAGGCAAGGGAAACAAAAGAAAATTTAACAATTGGGTCTCCATCAGACTAAAAATCTTCTGCAAGGCAAAGGTAACCATGAATAAAATGAAAAAACAACCCACTAACTGGGAGAAAATATTTCCAAATCGTATATCCGACAAGGGGTTAATTTCCAAAATATATAAAGAACTCATACAACTTAACAACAACAACAACAAACAACCTGATCAAAAAATGGGCAGAGGACATGAACAGACATTTTTTCAAAGAAGATACATATGGAAAGATTTTCAATATCAGTGATTATTAGGGAAATGCAAATCAAAACTACAATGAGATATAATCTCATGCCCATCAGAACGGCTGTAAGTAACAATACAAAAAATAACAAATGTTGGAGAGGATGAGGAGAAAAGGGAACACTCATACATTGCTGGTGGGAGTGCAAACTGGTGTATCCACTATGGAAAACAGTATGGAGATTTCTCAAAAAATTAAAAATAGAAATATCATATGATCCAGCCATGCCATTACTAGGTATTTATCCAAAGAACATGAAATCAACAGTACGAAGAGATTTATGCACCCCTATGTTCACTGCAGCATTATTCACAATAGCAAAAGCATGGAAGCAACCCAAGTGCCCATAAACTGATGAATGGATAAAGAAGATGTGGTATATATTTACAATAGAATACTACTCAGCCGTAAAAGAAGGCAAAATCATCCCATTTGCAACAACATGGATGAACCTTGAGAGTATCATGTTAAATAATAAGCCAGACAGAGAAGGACAAACATTGTATGATTTCATTCATATGTGGAAGATAAACAAAGACATGGATAAAGAGAACAGATTAGTACTTACCAGAGGGGAAGGCGGAGGGGTGGTTGGGTGAAATGGTTAAAGGGGTGCATATATATGGTGATGGATAAAAACTACACTATTGGTGCAGAGCACAATGCAGACTATATGGAAACATATATAATAATGTACACCTGTAATTACAAAATGTTATAAACCAATATGATCTCAATAAAATAATTTAAAAATAATAACAATTAAAACACAAATAAATAAAAAAAAATTTCCAATTGCATCAGCTTGAACAATGGACCCAAAGAGAATATGAGATGGCTTAGAAGAGGAATGGGAAACCAGGAAATTTTGGGCAAAGTCTTGGCTTTAGCTCTGGTTGCTTGCGTTATTCTGCACAACTCACACAGCTTACCTGGGTCTCTCTTTCACCATTTTAAAGCAAGTAAGGAAATGCACCATGAAGTCCCTAAGTTTCCCAAACTAGAGGTATGTAGCAATGTTCACTTTCCTCTATGGGAATGAACAGTGTGGTTGAGAAGGAAGGGAATCAGGAAATCAAAGAAGCTTGATGGAGAGACAAGATTTTAAAAAAACCTATTTATACTTCCCTCCTCCTGTTTGTGGGGGCCCAGACAGGTAGACCCTGACAGTGTAGATCATAATATGCTAGAATTCAACGATTCTACTTTATATATAATAACTTAGGGTCATGTGTGTGTGCACATGGACGTGTGCATGTGTGTTTGTGTTGGAGGTGGGACATGTTTTTGTGGAGATAGAAACTTAAATCCACCTGTGTGGACCTCCAGGCTGCTGGAGGCAGGATGCAGTGGTAGACAGCCCAACAAAGCAAAGCATAGCCAACACTTTGGGAAGGGGGTTATCTCTTGTTTCAAAAGTGATATAAAATAGATTAATAGCATTTTATATTTCATAATTGAGTAAAAGGTACTATTTTCATAATGAAAGTCAAAAGAAATATTTGACAAAGAGATTTGGGAACAACTAAGTAGTCTATTAAATTCACTCTAGGTTAGTAGGTCCAAAAATCAAATAGTATATACAAATTTCTGGTGGCTTTTCCACTATGTCACTGTGAAGAGGTTTCTTTGTCACTTGTCTTCGCATGGATGGTTTATTTCTCTATTCTCCATCTCTCTCCCACCACATTAGCAAGTTGTCCTGGATGGAAGTTGTATTGGGCAAAAGAAGTCATCAATCTCCTAAAGAAAACAAGTCCCCACCCACCCCATAGTATAGAGGAAAACAGCAAAACTGTGGCATCAGAAAGACCTTAGTCAATCTCACAAATCCACAACCACAATTTAATTGTGCAACCTTGGATAAGTGACTGTCTATAAATTTGTAACTTCACATTAAAATAAAGCTGATAACTAAGCCAAAGGTAATTTTTTGAGGATTCATGAGAAAACTATTTGAAAAGAAGTACGTGGAAGGTCAATTTTCTTTCAAGCTTAAACAAGCATATTTGTAATATTAGTAAATAATGGTAGTATTACTATAGCAATAGAATAGCAATAATAATAGGAATAGTAATAATGATTATTATTCCCATAGTTGGATTCACCTTTGGCAACGACTATTTTGGTATGGAAAAATCACAGGAATAAGCCAGTTAATTATGAAAATACGAAGCAAATGTGTATTCTTATTCTTGAGGCTACTTTCAACCAGCAAAGTAATCTAAATTCAGGTGCTTCAAAGTAAAATGTTAAATATTCTCTTCAGTAATATAATCTGGTTCATTAAAATAAGGAGAAGTAGGCATAGTTACATTTTTTTTCCTAAATCTTATTTTCTTTTTTACCACGTATTTCTGTGTGTTTACTTTTGGGAGGTGTGTATGTGCGTTTGTGTGTCTGTGTCTGTGTAAGAGACAAACTCAGAACTGATCTTTCCTTCATGGTAGAGAAAAGCATATGAAAAAGAATGTTAGAGTGCTCCGGGAACAAAACTCTTGCGCCTCACACATATTTAAGATGAAATTGCTGGGTCTTGGAGATGTGCAACAGTGGATCTCCCAAAAGACTGTAAGATCCACAACAACAAAGAACATGCTGGTTCTTCTTTCATTTGTTATTGTTTGTAACCACTGAGCACCCACTATCTAGCACAATGCCTGGTACTGGAAATTATTATATCTGCTGAATAAATGGATGAGATAATTTCAAATGAATGAATATCCATCCACCAGAGTATCTACTTTCAGTAAACAGATGTTGTCATTTACGTTCATCCGAGCGACAGAACTGAGTTGTTCCTGAGCTGTGGAAGGGAGTTCTTCTCTTATCTCTGGGGCTAGGAGGGAGTTGGATCTGGACCCCACGGAATAAACATGAAAAGTGAGTCTTATTATTGGGAGTTAGCTTGTCTTTAGATCACAGAAGCAGCTGGGGTTGGGAAGGGACTGCGAGGGTGGATTTGGTCAATTTCTTAAAAATATACATTTGCAGTAGCAATATGTGCAACTAATTAATTAGCCTCTCTTGATCTGTTCAATATATATATCAAACTATATCATTATATATAGTATGTATATATTTATATATAGTATATATTATATACATTTCATAATATATAGTATATAATGTATAGTATACATATTTATATATAGTATATATATTTATATATACAATTATATGTGTATTTGTGCTTTAAAGCTATTACCCTAAGAATTTTTAAATACTATAGCCTTGAACTAGCAGCAGTTAACCTGGAGGCATGAGCTTTTAGGTGATTTTCAGCATCAGCTCAAAGTAGGATGACAATTGGAGAGAGAAGTGAAAGACAGGATAAAGTTATGGAGCACGTACGTGTTTTTGAGGGGACCTATCAGACACTCCTCTGGGAGAGGAACCTGGCAGAATCAGGAAGGACAGTAGTTTGAATTTATTGAAATTTATGTATGAAAGGAAACGTCACCTTATTTCTAAATACAGGTTGGTGAGATCTGTGGATACATTCATGACATATATGGCATCCCTAGAAAAACAGTGTCTGGCATGTACCAGTCTTCCTAAGTTGGTTATCATTATTCCTATTATTATTTTTGTGATTACTACTCTGATTGATGTGCCCAACCAAATAAGACATGGAGAAGCCCTTATTGAATGCCCTGCACTTTTGTAGATGTGAGAGATGATACAAAAATTTGATAACACCTACAGCAAGAAATGTAAATTCAGCTCTTCAGATAAGGCTCATGTTCAGAAAAGATCTAATCTACAAAGAAATAAGATGTAAAATAAAATACAAATTTATTTCGTACTAAATGCTAGGAAAGTTCATTGTGTTTCTATTAGTGCTCTGAGTCATGACTAATTCTGGAAAGAAGTGGTCATGGGCTCCCAGAGAGAAGTCATGCTGTCTCTAGCTGAGGCAAAGACAAGGATCAAAAGATTTCTCACAGTACTTTTGCTGCCCATAGAACCTACAAGTTGAATGGAGACTTACAGAAGAGTGACGAATGAGAAGCAGCATGTGATTTTCAGGTCTTATTTTTTTGCCAAAGAAAACAAATGTCATTTTACTTCTTTTTTTTTTTTTTTTAACAGAGACACAGCAATTGTAAAGAAGGTGCTATTGCTGCAAAGGGATCCAGAGAGTGAAAACTCATGGAAAAATGAGATGTCTTTTACAAGCGCCATAAATTTCCAATTCCTTCCCCAAGAATTGAGAACAAGTGTGGTTCTTCAATGTACAGGGTGTTCTAATTAGGACACGAGCTAACCATTTCCTTTTTAGTAGCCTCTGTATTGATGATTGCCTGAAGCAGAAATGTTCAGAGATGCCAAATCTGTGTTCATGTGCAATGTGGAATGACAACACGGGAGCCAACATTTTGGCCAATAAATTCAGGCCAAAACAATTTTTTGCATGAATTATGCAGAGGCAATATAAATCTTCTGTTTTCCTTATATGTTGGGCCAGCATTCCTTGAACAGAAATATTTCATATCTTTCCTTTGAATTATAGACTTGTTAATGGAAAGGCAGGAAAGGCTTCTAGAGAAATAAAGCTTAATAACTTTTTTCTCTGAAGACGTAATTAAAGATTGGTTAAGGGACCGGCCCGTGGCTGAGTGGTTGAGTTCGCGAGCTCCGCTTCGGTTTTGGTGAAGCAGGGTTTTGACGGTTCAGATCTTGGGCGCGGACATGGCACCGCTCATCTAAGCCATGCTGAGGCAGCATCCCACATGCCTACAAGTGGAAGGACCCACAACTAAAAATGTACAACTATGTACTGGGGGGATACTTTGGGGAGAAAAAGGAAAAATAAAATCTTAAAAAAAAAAACATTGGTTAAGTGTTTTTCTGGAGTCTTGTTTACACTTACTGCCATCCCAGTATAAAAAGGAAAAATCAATTGACTTTCTTAAGGCACATTTTAAGAACCGCAAACTCCAAAACTGTAAGCTTTAGTTTATAGTTTTCCAAATGGAAAATGGATTCTTCTCTGGTACCCAACAGGTGCTCATCATAAATGCTTACTACAAGCTAAAGAAAATACTCAGATGAAACTAGAAATGGAAAAAATGAGCCTAAGGATAAACGTTGAATTCTGAAGTAATTATGGGGTGGGAAAAATTTTAAAGGTAATCAAGTTAGAAATTAGTGGAAATAATCTTAAGGAGGACAGTGAGTTCTCCTTCTGATATAATAAGCAAGAATTGAAATAGGAAGAGTTTATTTAAATAGTATGTGGAAAGTACACAGTTTATAACTAAGAGGCTAATGCAGACATCCAAAAAGAGCGTGATTTACAATAGGGTAAGGAGAAAAAAACGGAGCGTAGATTTATTTATTCATTCACCAAATATATTTTGGCACCTACTAGGTACTTAAAACTGTCCTAGGTTCTAGGGACGAAACAGTGTGCAAAAATGAAGGCAAAGAGCATTTAATCTATAGAGGAAAATCAGCTTTCGTAGACTCTGCCACATCTGCCCAGGAACCCAACTGCGAAAACAAAATCTGATAAACGCAAGTAGATGCGTCGTATAAAGGCAGTCTGCCCTTCTTTTTTAAACTGGTGACCTGCTGGATATTTTACTTGCAGTTTTAAGGGTTCTGTGATTCTAAGGATCTCAGAAGAAATGATAAATCAAAACTAAAAGCTGGACCAGATGCAAAGGACAAGTGCTCTTTTCTCTTGGCCTAGTGTATTGGAAGTAGGCTATCAGGGATCTTTGACCTATTTCTGTCAATTCAGAGAACATGGCTATCATAGAAGGAAATACACCATCATGTATTCTTCAGAGCTACACAAATATACTCCCTATTACCTTATGGTTACAGGATTCTTTATCTCCTTCTACTGTAATGTTGATTTTATTGTTACCAGATGCTTGGCCCTGTGCCTTGGGTTACTCAGGTTCACTGGCCCAGCAAACAAAACAAAATTGGAATCATATTGAGTACATACATTTGAGGAAGTAATGATATGGAAGAGAAATAAGAAGGACAGCGCCAAAGGGGGAAAAAAATTGAGGTGCTGTCTTATGAAGGTAGGAATATGAATGCCAAGAACCTTTAAGAACTGAACTCAGCCTTCGAAAGAAAGCTTTAATGTGTGAGCAATTTCCAGTGGCTACCAGGACAAACCATACTCATATATGATTCACAAAGCTTTGTTTTAAGGCACTGAGAGAAGGACTGACTGTGCAAGTGATGAAATGCACACTCCCCCCATATCCAAAAACCCATTGCAGTGATATTTGTCAAAGCCTGTCTGCATGAAATTAGATTTTTAATACATTTTATATTTATGGTAGATTGAGCTTGGCAGATGGTTTTTTGTAAATCCCTGCATTCAGTAAATCATGCTGAACGACTTACCTTAGAGCATCAATTTCCCTGTCGATGGAATAAACAATAGCTGCATGTTCAGTAACTGAAGAGAAGAACTTTCAGACGGTCCCATTGAACTTCACCACTCAGCTTGCCCCCTTTCCTGCCTCCTACTTGCTTGCACTACGACTGTTCTTCAATTGGCCTCTTGAGCCCCCACCTCCTGAAAGATGACAGATAGGAGCTGTCAGTGACATATGTAGGATAATGGATAAGAATGTGTCACTTGTAGCCAGAAAACCACAGATAGAGTCATAACTCTGCCATTTATGAGGTGTAGGACCTGGAAAACCACTACCTCTCTGAGTTTCAGCTACAGTATTTTTATCTACGAAAAGGGGATTATAATACATTCCTTGTCTATCTAAGAAGGTAGGTGTGATGACTAAATGAGAACACGTGTGGGAAAGCTTTGTAAGTTAGAAAGTGCCTTACTATTGCTAAGTATTTGCAATGTGTGAAAATAACATTTAAATTCGAAACTGGAGTACATTTGACAGTGCGCTATTGATATTTCAATAAATATTTCGGAGATGTTTGAACTAATCCTGTCACATTCTTCGATTTATTTTGAATTCCATTTGATTCAAAAAGAACCTTGACTCCTTGTTGTTAAAATGCCCATGTAATTGGATATTCAGAAAACACCAGGGCCTAGAAACAATTGTTAAGCCGCTCCAGGTTCCCACTGAAACGAATTTCTGGGGAGTACAATTTATAACAAAAGCCAGAGCTATGGCCTTGACTTCCTGATTACAGAGACATTTTCATAGACAGAACATAGAAGGATGTTTAGTGAATTTTGTGTGTGTGTACGTGTGTGTGATGAATTTTGTGTGTGTGTGGTAAAAACCACAACGTTTAATAGCCCATCTTCCCCATTTTTTAAGTCCACAATTCAGTAGTGTTAAGTATGTTCACATTGTTGTGCAACAGATCCTATAACTTTTTCATCTTGCAAAACTGAAATTCTGTACCCGTTAAACACTCATTTTTCCCTCCCCCCTCCCCTCAGCCCTTGCAATCACCTTTCTACCTTCTGTTTCTGTGATTTTTACTACTTTAAATACTAAATATGTGAGGGATCATATAGTATTTGTCCATTTGTGACTGGCTTATTTTGCTTAGCATAATGTCCTCAAGATTCATCCATGTTGTAGCATGTGACAGGTTTCCTTCTTTTTTAACACTGCTTAATATAGCATTGTATGTATATACCACATTTTCTTTATCTATCCATCTGTCAATGGACATTCGGGTTGCTTCCATCTCTTGGGTATTGTGAATAATGCTGCAATAAACATGGGTCTGCAAATGTTTCTTCAAGATTCTTCTTTCAATTCATTTGAATATATACTCAGAAGTAAGATTGCTGTATCATATGGTAATTTTATTTTTTTGGTAATTCTAATTTAGTAGGTAATTATAATTTAATTATTTGAGAAACCTCCGTGCTGCTTTCCATAAAGGGTATACCATTTCACATTCCCACCAACAGTGCACAGGGGTTCCAGTTTCTCCACATCCTTGCCAATACTTGTTATTTTCTGTTCTTTTGATAATGGTCTTGCTAATGGGTATGAGGTGATATCTTATTGTGGCTTTGATTGGCATTTCTCTTATGATTAGCCATGTTGACTATCTATTCATAAGCTTCTTGACCATTCATATATCTTCTTTGAGAATTATCTATTCAAGTTTTTTTGCCCACTTTTAAATTAGGTTATTTGATTTTTTGCTACTGAGTTGTATGGGTTCCTTGTATATTTTAGATATTGACTCCTTATCAGATATGAGATTTGCAAATATTTCCTTTCATTCTGTAGGTTGCCATTTCACTCTATTGAGTGTTTCCATTGATGTGCAGAAGTTTTTAAGTTTTATATTGTTAAAATGTCCATATTACCCAAAGTTATCTACAGATTCAATGCAATTTGTATCAAAATTCCAAAGGCATTCTTTGTAGAAGTTGAAAAAACTATCCTAAAATTCATATGGAATCTCTAGGGACCCTGAACAGCCAAAACAATCTTAAAAAAGAAGGACAAAGTTGGAGGCCTCACACTTACTGATTTAAAAACATATTATAAAGAAACAATAATCAAGACAGTGTGGTTGTGGCCTAAAGACAGATATATAAACTAATGGAATGGAATAGAGAGCCCAGAAACAAACCTGTGCGTCTATGACCAAATGATTTTCGACAAGGGTGACAAGACTACACAATGGTGAAAGCACAGTCTCTTCAAGAAACGGTGTTGGGAAAACTGAATATCCACATGCATGACAGATAATATGAAATCCTTATTCATTCAACATTTCTTGAGTACTTGTTATACAGAAGGAGAAAGCTAAGGCTACAGCAAAATATAAATCTTATAAAATCTATATTCCTTGTTTATGTTTTATTATATATAAAAGCCTCTTCATGTTGTTAAATCTAGTTCATTCAACAACAATTTATTGAGTTTCTGGTATCTGTCAGGCTACATGAAAGGCACTGGGAGTACAAAGATAAATTTCCATTTGTATCCATGGATTCTATTTATCAATGTTTTATCTTTTCTCTGAGTCAGACCCAGATTCTTCACCGACTTCTCAAGTTATACATCTCTGAACTAGATAAAATGCTCTTCTCAGTGTCTTACAAATGGGATTTGTTACAGATATTTACACTTTTTGGATTCAATAAACACTTATTGAGTAACACAATGTGTGAGACATCAATGAACGCTAGAGATGTGAAGATGAACAAGGCACCACCTCTCCCCTTAAAATACGAAAGAACAAAATTGCGCTATAGGAATCTCTAATGCTTGTTCCCTCAGAAACATTAATTTCAACAACTATCCACATGTGAAAATAACTTCATAAGAGCCAAGGATTCCCTCCAGGTGAGAGATTATAGCACCTGGATGATGCACCAAAATAAGAAAAGATGCATTGAGGAGGATAGGAAAGATAGATTCACACTGGTCCCATCACCTCTCCCAGAAGCTCAGGTAGCCCAGTACAGAGAGAGACACCCTTCCCCTGGAGAAGGAGAGTGAAATAAGCACTTAATTTCCCCAGGGATCCCAGAGCTGGTCTGCCCTGCACTGAGCTGAATCCTACAGCCCCAGGTGGCTCCCTGCAGCCTCCTGGAAACCCAGACTCCCTATCATCCCCATCACCTGCCAGCTCCACTGGCTTTAGGCAGCTTCTGGGGTCCCAGGCATCATCCTTGGCATCAGACTCCCAGTGACTCCTGTGAACCCAAGCCCCCAGCTCACCCTGGTGCCTGAGTCTCCAATGGCCCCAGGCAACGTTAGCAGCCCAGGCAGCTCCTGCGGCAAAGGAATCCCAGCAGGCTCCTGTGATCCAGGTCCCTGGCTCTCCCAGAATTTGCTGTCTTCAGGGCTCTCGGGAGGTTCCCACAGCTCCAGGTTTCGAGAAGAACCCCACAAAAATATGCCCCCAAACCACCTAGGCACTAGCTGCTTCCAGCTGCCCTAGGAGGCTCCTGAGGCTTTGGCAGCTTCCACGATACCAGGCTCCATGTAGGCTCCCACAAACCCAGGCTCCTGGCCATTCTAATGTCAGCTACCTCCCACAGCCCAGGGCAGCTTCTCCCATGCCAGGCTCCCAGGCAACCCCCACAAACCCAGGCTACAAGTGGGCACGTGAGAACCCAGGCTCTTAGCCAGGCCCAGAACTAGGCCAATTACTATGGATGCATGCTTTCAATCCACCCCAGCACCAGGCTGGCTACCACAGCCCCAGGTCTCCACCCCACCTCAGGGCCAGCTCGGCCCCACGGACCTAGACTTCAGACTGGCTCCCACAGACCCAAGCTCCCAGCCTGCTCCATCACCACACCACCCCCATAGTCCCAGCCTTGAGGCTGGCTCCCACAGACTCTGGTTCCCAGCCCTGCACAATGCCTGATTGGCCCCTGCAGACCCAACCTCCAGGTCAGCCCCTGAGGCCCCAAGTTACAAGTCTTACTCTCATCATCTGTGAAAGAAAAATAGTATAGGACATTCCTCTCTCAGATAATCTGGCTGTACAACCAGCTACTGTATATCACGATTTTAGAACCATGCTTGTCACTGGTAAGTGTCCAATAAATGTTGGCTATGATCATTAATCTATCCTAAATATGAAATGATTTTTTTCACATTTATAGGTTTATAAAAGCAGGAGTGTGATTTATACAAAAATGCATTTCCACTTTGTTTTTATTTCTTTCATAGATACAACAGCTCGCCCCATTTTCCTTATAAGAATAGTAAAATTCCTGCTCTGAATGTGAGATCCCTTGGCCCAGAGGTGGAGTAACAGGACTGGACATCATATGTGAACGCTGAGACTCTTAGGAGCTGTGAACCATATTAGTTGAGAGGAGAATGTCTGGGCCGTGGATATCTGCTCATTGGCTCAACTTGGAGGAGAAAGGAGTGGCACGTCCCCTGAATGAAAAAGATGCATGACGACACAGGTGACGTTAACTCAGATCATGCGGCACAAGAATACCTAGGTACTGAACAGGTAGGAATCAGGCCTTGGGAGCTTCAAGGACAGTTGTAGTGGCCTAGTGGTATGGTTTCTGTGGGCAGCATGGAAGTGGCACACCAATCCTCAAATAAACTACATAAGCTTTGACAATACAATTTCTATATCACCAGAACGGATAGAAAAATATAGGCCCCTCTTGCCCAAATGTTCTGCTTTGCATAAGCTCCAGCATGAATGTGTTTGCTGTGAATCACAGAGAGAGTTTGGGTCCCCAATGTGTGGATGAAATACAATTTCTTGCCAACCTTGAGAAAGATTCATTTTGATAAATCAAAATAATGTGATTTTTAAAAAAATCTATGAATCATGGAGCATAAGTATACCCATTATATTCAACTACTCAGAGACACAAGGAAAATACTCTATCAGGCCTATGTCAGTGTCATGTTATACAGCATCGCCTGCTTCGCTTTGTGTGTCTGTTCTGTATTGTGGTGACGGGGTAGATGAGTGGAAATGAAACTAATAACATCAAATGTTCTTTCCACAAATGCCAAAAACAGAGATTCGATAAATTGGAACCACGTTGGGTCTAAGGTCACGCTTAATTAAAGTGAAGGAATCCCTGGAGGATGAGAAAGACCACCATACACATGAGCAACTCAAAAATTAAATGATCACATGTGAAAAAAAATTGACAACACCAGCAACACATAGTCTTACATCAAGAAAGTTTTACCAGCAGGGCTGATAGAGAAGTCTAAAGATGACACAGTGCACTTTCAATGTGTACAAGTCGAGCTGTGTTGCTGAGTACCAGCAGGTCAGAGTGTGGCATGAGTTTGAATCCCAACTCTGCCAGCTACTAGCTGTGCATCTTCGGGTAAAATATTTTACCATATTCACCTTCCATTTCTTTTATGGTAAAAGCTGGGATAATAATGGCCAGTTGGTCAGGATTATTACAAGAGTTATATGGTTAGTTCACATACTAGAGTCTCTCACTCAACACATGGCACATTTGAGGAGCTCAGTTGGTTTGGTTCAGTTAAGTTGAGAGCATTCAAATAAGGAGTAAATTTTTAGAACGTTGGTCAAACATCTGGTTGCTTTGGTGTTATTTAGACATGTTAGATTGACTTTTACTTTGCAACCATAGGTAGAATCTTTTACTGTCCCTCCAGATGTTTGACATAGTGCAGACACACTAAAATTATATGTTTGACTCTGAAAGGATGGTCAATAATGAACACATTATCCAAATAGATATGCATGCAAAAACAAAAATAACAAATTGACCTAAAGCATTTTAGAAGCTTTGACTCTCTTTCTTACATATTTTAAGTGTTCTAGGAATTTTAATTGTGGAGGAGCTAAAGAGCAGGAGTTTGATTTTAAAAGTTTCTGGTTTAACATGTAACCTGATAAGTATCAGGAATGCGATGGAGCAGATGATCTGAAGAAGGACAAAGTGGAGCTACTAAGTGCTAGTTGTGCATTTTAGAGGAGTGATTTAAAAGAAAAAAATATTAGCAAAAATTTATCAACTATAAAATGGCAAGTGACACAACCCCACTTCAAACTGGCTTGTGCCAAAAAGGAATTAAATGGTTCATATAAATGAAAAATCACATTTAAATGGTAGATCTATGGTCAGTCTTGGCTAGAACCAAAGGCTCTACCACTATCACCAGTAATTGATCTCTTTCTCTCTCTCAACTCTTTCTTTTTCCATTTAGAACTTTATTTTTAGACACACTCTCCTCTTGGTTTGACAAGATGACTACCAGAAGCTACTCTGACTTCAACTTTCAGTAGCTCAATCATATCAGCAGAAAAAGAGGGATGTCATTTCTCAGTAGTTTCAATAAAAGTCCTGGAATTTAGTCCAATTGCCCAGGCTTCAGTCACACGCTCTTTACTCTAGGAGATGGGGCTCTCGAATTGATCAACTCTAATACTGGGTGGCAATAAGTTGTTAATGGAAGGGATATTATGTCCACTCGAGGCAAATGGACTGAAAGTGAAGGGAAAATTCTCTAAATAAAAAATAATGGTGTTATCAGTAGGAAAGGGGAATGTGTGTCCACTACAAACCTTTTACTCAGACAAAAATCTTGGGTGAAGTCTTAGTATGTAAGAGATATAGAAATCCAGAACTGATCTGAGTTAGGAAGGGATGGAGATCCAGAGCTCTCCCCGCTCAGTTACTTGTCACCAGCCTCCAAGACACCCTTCTGGTACCCTTGTACCTCCTCAAATCAACATAGAAATAATTGCCTATGCCTTGTCCCACTTTACACTTCTGGCTCAATAATATTTGCTCTCAATTAAACAAGCTTGTTCCTGTAAATTGTTTAGGGAAATACCTAGCATATAGTAAGTTCTCAATACAGGTTAACCATTAGTGTTACTAAATCCATATGATTAACTATGCAATTAATTACAATAATGCTCTTGATAGTAATCGTATTGTTTTATTATTTTACTCAGTACATTGATTCCAATATTTCTATGAGTAAACAAGTCATTGAAAGAACTCTTCAGCATCTCAAGTAACCATTAGAAGGATAATGCAAACTGGTGCCACAGAGAGCATCTTTTGGGAATATATCATCTATCTTTGACTGTACTATGTATAAATCGGATACTTTCTTGATAAGTAGTACAGGCTCTTAAAGACATAAACCCCATAACATGATGCTCCCAGCTTCCAGAAATGTGAGATTCACCCCGTATTTTATTATTCCTTGCTATGCATTTTCCTCCAAGATCTTGTGCTTCAATATACATCTTCATACCTAGCCTTGATCACCTCGCATGGAAAACTGAAGTTTATGTTATTGAGTACTTCTGCCAATCCTGAACAATTCTAATACCTGCTAAGTGTTAGTAGTTCTGCTGTGACTCTTAAAGCAGTAATACTCATCTATTCCAATCCTAAAAGGCCTGTAAAAGCAAAAGCAGAGAAACGGAAATTAAACAGAACTTCCTGTCTGGAAGTTCTGACTGTGGTCCCTAAGGTGAAAACAACTGGTATCAAAGTCTCTTACATTCTAAAGAGAAGTGCTCAACCAGATAAGGCAGAAATTGCTAAGAGGTGGCCCAAACAGTTTGTTTAGCCCATTATCTATCACTCACTTCTGTCTTATATACAAGACGAGCCTTGCAATTCATTGTGGAAATTTGTGAGTAATTATTTCTGAGAAAGAATTTTCAGCCTGGTAGGTACTGCTATGTATTGGTCCTCTCCTTCCTTTGGGAGAAAGAATAGATATTTGATGATGAAGGAATTTGTAGCTGTCTCTCAAAAAGCCTATGGAGAGCAGTAGGAAGACATTTTTAGGAGCAGCCTGCACTTCCAAGGTTTGATGTAGCAAAAAAAGGTAGTGTTTTGGGGGAGCCAGAACAATCATTATAGGAAGTACAGTGATTGTGTTTGAACCATCTTGAAATGAATTTGACCAAAAGGGCTGTCTTCTGCATCTAGGTCACCCTTGCAAAAAGAGTCTACACAATCTGTGTCATTGGAGTAGAAATTGAGGGGAAATTGAAAGAAGCCAGGCAGATATAGCATCACCCCTTTCAGAGAATGGTTCAAGTTCTCAGCTATGGTAGTGTTAGTGAGTGAACACATGGTCTTCAAAATCCATTGAAAGTACCCCATAAGAGACTGTGCTATTATTTAGATGTCTGCTTGACAGAGGTCATTCAACAGGTAAGAAAGAAGTTATCAGCAGCATCATACAAATAAAAGAAGCATTTTGTCTTTTTATCTCTCTTTCCTTTTTCCTGCTCCAGGTTTAGAGGACCAGGAAAGAGCAGGAAAATGGGGGTGAAGGGGGTGGGTGTAAAAGGCCAGAGAGGAAACCAATCACATCCTCCTCCCCCACAGTGAACAACTGAGATTGAATCAGAAACAGGCTGGGAAGAAAAGGAGGGGAAAAAAGAAGAACAAGAGGAAAAAAAGAAGGGAAGGAAATAAACTAAGTGGGAAATTGAATTAAAGCAATTAGATCACTATATAGTAGCGACATATTCCTTTTTTAATACATAAAATGATGCTGTTAAAATACCACAAAGTAATCCATAATCTTATTACATTTTCCTGAGATTCTGACCAATGACAGGGATTAGGTCTAAATGGCTAAGGTGAAGAAAAATAAAACTATGGCTGATTAAACATGTGTGCTGAGTATACATACACACACACACACACATACACACACATACACACACATGTCATTTTTACATCACTGTCAAACTACTCAAAGGCAAATGTAATTGCACAATCTTGAAAAGAAACAAGAGAAAATGATTTTCAGAAAGAACAACTAGCAGGAAAGAAATCCAATGGAATATTCAAAGTGTTGGAAAAAAATGCTATCAATCTAAAATTCTATTCCTGGTAAAATTGTCTCTATATCTATATCTATTGATGAATACATATTCATCAATAGTTTCTTTCTTTTAATTTTTAATTGCTAAAAAGTATCACAAATTTGCTAAATGACAAAATTGCTAAAAAGCATAATAATTTTGTTTGGTTTATTTTATACATAATGTAATATATACAAATATAATAGCATGAAGGATGGCAAGGTAAATGGAACCATACCTTGCAGGGTTCCTATGTTAATACCAATAGTAATTCAATATTAAATCTAATTTGACTTTGATAATTTAAAGATAATAATTATAATTCCTAGAGCAACCTCAAAAAATAATTCAAAAAGGCATAGCTATGAAGGCAACAGAGGAAGAGAAATAGAGTGCAAAAATATTTGTTCATACAAAACAGGTAGACAAGGAAGAACAAAGGATAGAAACTTATGAGACAAATAGAAAAGACAGCAAATGGGAGCCCTAAGTCCACCATTTTAATAATTACCTTAAATTTAAATATATCAAGTATTCCAATCAAAAGTAGAAACTGCCAAAATAAATTTAAAAGAAGACAAAACTATATACATCCTAGAAAATTCACTTTAAGCACTTTAATGATAAAATGCAAACAAAAGTATCAGAAGGCTAGAGTGGCTGTATTGATATCAGATTATATAGTCTTCAAGATAGTCTTGTCTAGTTAGAGATAAAAAGAGAAAATTCATAATAAAAAGGATCAATACATCAGGAAAGTATAGCAATGATAAAGGTGTTGAAGCAGAGCTTCAAAATACATGAAACAAAAACTGACAGATGAAATGGGAGAAAGACAGGTATCTTGTTGCAAGAAGTATGAAATTAAAGAGAATGTGATAAGGAGGCAGATATGGAGGACTGGGTACAAATGGAAGTTTAAGTGTCACCATGAGGATTTCTGTACTATTGTCACTTTCACAGTTAAAATGATTTGATAATGAACCCTGAGGGTCATTCATTCATTTAGCAAATATTTATTGAGCATTTATGTGTGGATCCATAAAATTGGGCTAATTATACAGTGGGAAATAAAAGAGACATACCTTCTGCCATCATAGAACTTAGTGTTTCTTTTGGAAGAAGCAGATTTACATCATGATTCTTCATCAAAAAAGGAATTCAAGTTGTCCTAGACAAAAGAAAGAATGAGAAATGGAGAGACTGTCAACCAGACTGGATGAGACCCTGAGCAATCACAGGTAGAGAAGATAGGATTATATATTCTACAAGACAGGGATAGGATAAAAATAGATGGATTATAATCTTGTTTGGTGAGGAAATGCCAAGAGGATCAAGAAGACATATGACAGTACTATAGAGTTGTAAAAATGATTGATGTAATATGAATTCCTAAATGGCTATAAGCAGAGCAAATAAGAGAAAATAAAATATATATGATGAAATTAATAAGAGAAAATAAATAAGTACATATTAATCCAAGTACATATACGTAATATGAACAAAATAGAAATATTTCAGAAACAGGCAAACTTTTGAGTACTGTTTGGAAGAAGCAAAAGAAGGCAGTAAATTTTTTCTTGGTAAGCATGGTTAGGTTACTAGGAAAAGCATTGCAAGGCAAAGCTATGTATAATTTGAGTAGAGATCATCCAAGAGGCAATGATAGCAGATATGCTCCGCAGTGGCTGAGGGAACGCAATGGGAAGCAATGAGAAATAGTGTTGGAGGAGAGAGGAGGCTAAGAAAGAACAGCTGATGAATGCCAGACAACCAAATTTTAAATGGAGGTAGAAATACGAGCAAAAGAATAATTCAAATAAAAGTGATGCTGAAGAAAAAATATCCTTGTTGATGTGTCACAGATTTGAAAATGAATTATCATGTCAGTAAAAGTTGATCAAATAGCATTTTGGATGAGAGAATTTGGCAAATAACTTTCTCTCTTTCTCAATATGTTTTCATAGTGAGCATCACAGTCTCCTTATTCCCTCCTTCTCATGGAAAAGGAGATGACTCATTTGATAAGTGAGGTCTGTAAAAAGACCTGAGCATGCATGACTGAATTCCATTCTCTATTTGGTATCCAAGTTTTTATAAGAAACCCCAGTTCATCTCTGATCCTGCGTGCACAAATTTTATGAGAGTAGACCTCTAGGAATGTATTTACTGGGTGGGTTTGTGTCTAAATTTTGTTTATAATTGTTAGCCAAACTATTGTTACCATATTCCATCTACTTGACTGTTGTGTTTATCAATGTTTTTGAACTTGGATATGCAATAGGAGTATTATTTACTATCTCCATTAAACCCTAGGATAATGAATTAAAAATAAAATGCAGGAGCATGTCTGATGGCCTAGTTGTTAAAGCTTGGCACGCTCTGCTTTGGCAGCCCAGGTTTGGTTCCTGGGTGTGGAAACACACCACTTGTCTTTCAGTAGCCATGCTGTGGCAGCAGCTCACATAGAAGAACTAGAATGATGTAAAACTAGAATACACAACTATGTACTGAAGATTTGCAACAGACGTTAGCTAGGGTGAATATTTCCCAGAAAATAAATAAATAAATAAATAAAATTACAGGCTATTTCTTAAAAAATATTCCTTTTTTAGCTCCAGTCTTGACTGTCTAATTATTAACTGGAAATACTCTGGCAAGTGGCTAGCATTAGTCATACAAATTTGGGATTCACTATTTTAAGATAGTATTTAAAGCAATGCATGATTAAATTGTCTAGAAAAGTAGAATGAGAAGATAAGAGGACCAAGGGAATAACTTCGTTGTTGAAGTCATGGACTATGGGACAGGAAGTGAATACAGGAAGGGTCTACTGATAAAATGGAAGAAAAGTGGAATGTCAAAGTCATGAGTAGGAGTGAGGAAGTGAGAGAAATGGAAGGGGAGATGAATAGGTCAGAAAAAGAATCTAGATATTTGCATATTTAAATACAGAACAATTCAGAGTGATGTTTAGGCCATGGATATTGACATAGAATTAGTGACTGAAGTACAATGGTGGTGACCACCAGAGGTGCTGAGGAAGACAAAGGATGGAAAGCGTATGCATTGATCAGCTATCTGTATCACATGCTAGTACTTCAGGATGATGGCAGGTTTTTGCATCGAGTGATTAGATTTTACCTATATTCCATTTTCTTAAAGAATGAATAACAATCATGATATTTTGTGTATTTGCTGAATGCCAGACACTGTTCTAAAACACTCTTGATTCAACAATAAACTGGGCTGGTAAGGTTCCTCATTTCCTTGAGCTTATATTTTAAAGAAAGAGTGAAAAAATATATATCTATAAATGAGAAAAAAATATTACATGGTGATAAGTTCCAAGCAGAGAGTTAAAATAGAGTCGTACGGTACAGAGTGACAGTGTAGCTTCTTTAAGTTGGTACTCAGAGAGGCCTCTGAGCATGTAAGGAAGTCTCAGGTTGATAAAAGACAATCACGGGTTGGGCAGAGCATGGCATGAACCACAAAGGAAGATGGACTCTGGTCCTCCACTCCTATCGTGCTGGAAATTATTCCAGGAAAAATGGTTCTTCCCTTCATTTCTGACAAGGGCACCAGCAAATGCTTCTTAATTTGGTCATCTTTAGCTGTAAGTTTATACACATGCCACTATGTTCCCAACAGTGTGGGACCAGATGATCAAATACATTTAAGTCAGGAAGAGGAAGAATTACTCAATCTCTTTAGAATACTAGATGCCTGCATCATGGCAAGTTATATAGTTTGAGTTGGGAATAATATTTTCAATTAACTTTAAGAGATGAGGAAATCACATCCCTGAAAAATGAGTCATTTAAGACAGCATGTTGATTCTGGGACTCAGCCCAGGCCAAGGTTAAGTTTTCTGATTCTAGTTTAAAGTATTGGAATGGTCAAACTTCTCTGACTAAGCTGAAGTGACACTGCTGGCTAATTTTGTATTACATATTGAATGCCCACATTGTAATGGCCAGTGGATGGACTGACAAAGAGAAATTAGACAGGCTGTTAGAATATCCAAAAACTAACTAACTGCTAACATAGATTCAAGAAAAACAACGTCAAATACCCAGAAATACACAATTTGTACTACATTTTAAGGACATATTGTGGGCACATCTCAGAGAACCAAAATGGCAGCTCATCAAAAGCATACTTATTGGGGCTTTAGCCATTGAGAAAAATCTGGGTTCCAAAGGCAATCACTCTAAGCACATAGCGGTTTATTCGTTCTTATTTCAAACCTTCTCTGTCTTCTGCTTAGTTAGCAAAGGTAGTTTCCACCAGCAAAATCAAGGGTGCAAATATAGCCTTACATAATAGGAAAATACCAGAATCATGTTTTCCAGATTACTAAAAGAGAGTGAAGGCAAAGACTATCTCTGTTGTACCAAAGACAATAAGAGCTTCAGCAAAATTTGTGACCTCTGCTAAGGAAATGGCTTAATCCTTAATTATCTGAATGCCTGACAGAGACTTAGGTAATGATAGAAAGTATGTGCTCTTGACGTTCATTTATACAGATTGCAAAAGGTGTTTGAAATCATTGTAGAAGAGTTTTGATGTGCGTGAAACTAAAAAAGCAGGAAATCGGGCTTTATGAGGAGCCTTTCATTGCTGAAGAGAAAAAGTTGGAGCTTTAAGCTGAGGATATTTTGCTCGACCCAGAGAAGACATCTGATAACCCCAGTAAGAGGTATCCATGTTCCCAATTGAAATCATTTAAGCATCTTAAAGGAATGGCATGGAGAAGGGAAGTGGTCAACAAATGTATGTTCAGGGCTTACTGTGTTTATTTGAGGACCTATAACAAACAAAAACAAATTAGACTTGAGCTATGCTCTTGAGAGCTTACAGTCAAAAGAGAAATGCAGGGTCCTAATGAGATATTTTGAATAAAACATGAAAGTGGTGGTAATAGAGCTTCGCTGAGGTTGTTAACGCAACACAGAGGGGAGCATGTAACTGAGTTCAGAAAAGTCAGGAAGATTTCCTCGGGAGGCTGTGTATTAGCAAGAGTGTGTTAACTTTTTGAATTGTTTTTGTATATGTAATATAAAGTAATTTAAAATGAAATCATAGCATTCATCAGTGTTTAGAATACAAAAGAATCATCAAAATCATGTATTCTCTCCAGATGCTGAGAGGCTTAATTCATGAGCCCAAGAGAGTCGGCGACAATGGCCAAGACAAATTGAGCCATTACATGGCATGTGAGCTTCCAAACACATTTTCACCAGTCCCTGAGGGTAAGGAATGAGGCTAACTGCTGAGCAATGTATTTTGTTTGATTGAATTTCCTTAGCACTATTATGAAAAGCCAGTGAAGCTAGAGAGGAGAGACTCATTTCCCTTCCCCAAGGGGTGGGCTTCCTGTGTTTACTAGGACACTTTGACTATTTTTAAAATGTAAAATTGTCTCTCTTGTCCCCTGAAAATGTCCCTGTCTGTAGCCCCCAAAACTGACTTTGTTCAACCTCATTTATTTAAGTATCTAAACTCTCCCAAGTCTATCAGTCAAAGGATAATTCCTTGGCATAGAAAAACTTTCCTCAAATGATCTTTAGTAGAAGTAGAAAGGAAAGCTTTACATATTAGCTCAGAATCAACTAAAAAATAGATGTACGTATACATATGTATTCTCAGTATATTAGTTCTCAGAGGATTATACAAATGTGTTTGGTACTTACGTTCCAGAATATACTTGGCAGCCACCTCATCGTTATAGGAATAAAGGATTCCTTCAGTTCAAATGCTCGGGCACAATAATTTGGTAAAAAGATGTGCACTTAAATACATGAGCAACCTTCTTTGATGTTAAAGGTACATTTTGGGGTTTGGCGCTAGTTTTCAACTTTGGAAACAATCAAAGAAAAAATCCTCTTTTTTATATATTGTATTAGTCTCATATTGCTGCTTAATGAATTACCAAAAAATTAATGGCGTACATCAATACAAATTTATCTTACAGCTCTGGAAGTCAGAAATCTGAAATGAGTTTGACAGCTCTAAAATGAAGGTGTCAGAGGTCTGTTTCTTCTAGAGGTTCCAGGAGAGAATTTGTCTCTTTGCTTCCAGCCTGCATTCCTTGGCTCACGGCCCTTCATCACTTCAACCTCTATTTCAATTGTCACGTCTCCATCTCCGATTCTGACTTTCTTTCCTTTCTCTTTTAAGGACTCTTGTTATTACACTGAGTCCATCCAGATAATCTGGAATAATCTTCCCATCTCAATATCCTTGAATTCATCACATTTGCAAAGTCCTTTTTGCCATGAAAGATAACATATTCACAGATTTTGAAAATTAGAATGTGGCCCTCTTTGGGCATCCATTATTCAGACCACCAGACACATCAATAACCAAGAGAGAGAAAAAATAAAAATAAATTACTTTCACAAGAGCAATAACTCTGAAAGTAATAGCTATGAAGGATTTCTTCTTTTCATTTTTGTTCTCAAAATAAAAAAGCAAAGGCATCAGTATAACTTTATAACCAGCACAATATGAACACAACACAAATTAAATGTCAGATTTTAAGCTTCTCCCAGAAAGTAAACGAATTTTTGCCAAACAAGTCATAGTTTCTAATTTCTAACGTGGTCAAGGACAAATAAAAAGTCACTCTGTTCTATGAGGAAACTATTCAATATGCACATAGAGAAGAGCTCATTTAAAAACACATTATTTGCCAAAATAAAATTGCAATTTTAACCTACCAACCTGAAATTACAAAAGAAATTTCAAAAGTAATTTAAAATCATGAGCTGGGAGGGATTACAGGAAACATAATATCCTAAATGTGCAAGACAGATGCTTATGTGAGCCAGAGGTCAATACTCAATTATACTGTGTGTCATCAGCTAAGCCAGACAAAGGGAGTATTCTATAGGGGGGGGAGAAATGGACTGGAAGAGGAAGATGAGATATTAAGATACGTATAAAAGAGGGGGGAGATAAAATAAATTAAAAAGATCTCTAAAAGAAACCAAAGAGGCAAAGGAAGAAAAGCAGACCAAACTGCCAATCATTTTCTACAGGGCCAAACATACAGAGTAAGATGCTGACATATGTTGAGCATTCTACCATGCATTTGACACTAATCCTGCATTATCTAACTAAATTATTTTGGAAATCCTATTGGGTAGACCTGCTTATACCCATTTTATAGATGAGGATCCTAGAGAACAAAGATATGCTCATGGGATAAAGGTCACGTATCAAATTTGGTAGCAGCAAAAAATTGTAAATTGAGTCTTTTGCTCCAATGCCCTTCTTTAGCATGGTATTTCCTGTTGCCTTATATTTTCTGGAGAAATGCTTCTGTTTATACTTTGTTTACATTAGAAGACACAAGTAAGGCATAGTATTTTTCTCAGCATAATTAAAGTGAATGTTTTTTAACTGTTGTTAGAGATGATATTGTGATGGGTAGATAGGGTACATAATATAATATGTCAAGAAGCTGACTCTTTTGCCTATATTCTCAAAACAGAAACAAAAACTATTTAATAATAAAACAAATTAAAAATCCCTACAAAGTCTCAGGCACTGTTCTAGCAGTTAAAAATCCAGTGACAAAACACAGCACAGAGTTCCCGCCCATGTGGTGCTCACGGGTTAAGTGGGGAGCAAAGGCAATTGATTCTATTTAAATTGGTAATAAGGAAGGATGATTATGACGATAAGACAAATTTAAATTGTAGTGAGTATGCAGAGCGAGGACACTTAACTTAGTTTCTAGAGAATCAGGAACGACTTCCAAGAAGAAATGGCATTTGGACTGAGAATCAAAGGATAGTTAGGAGTTACCTAGGATAAAAATAAAGGTTGGTTAGGGAATATTACCTAATTAATATTTACATTTCAAGCATCTCTATTCCAGTGCCTGAAACATTTAGGTATCCAATGAGTACTTGATAAACTGATTTTAAGAAGGAAATTTAAAAAGGTGAATATTATTCATGTTGACAGTTAAGAGGGTATATGATTAAAATCTCTAAGGATATTGAAGTTGTGATAAGGGGAAATGCAGAGTTCTTCCCTATGTCCTTGTATAATAGAACGGGGTAGGACCTGCTACAAGAAACTCTGGAAAAAAACCGCTTTTTTATGTTTTCAGTAGCATAAAGGAACTATGAACTTTGAGACACTATAGACATTAGTCTCAATAGAGCATATTTTACTTCTTTCTTATTTCCTGTGCATACCCAGCAGACAGCCCCATGCGTAGCTGGTGTTACTGTGGGTCTGTATTAGTGTTGTCCAATAGAACTTGTTGCAGTGATGGAAATGATCTATAAATCTGCACTCTCCAATATGGTATTGAACCCTTAAAAAATGCTTAGTGTGTTTGAGAAGCTGAATTTTTGTTTTTATTTAATTTTAAGAAATTTAAACACAAATAGCTTATTGAACAGCTCAGATCTATAGTATGAGGGAATGACAGAACATGTTATTTCCAAGAAGACTTAACTTAAAGATGTAGAAGTTTCAGATGAATTCATAGTTTTATTGTTACCGTATTTGATGTTGAGATCAAGGGAACTGTCATGCTGTCCCACAGTAGATTTCAAGGTGCCGGGGTCAAGGACACAGTATTACCTAGAGACAAAACGTATGCCTATGTGGCAATTTACGAGGTCTAACCTTTATCTAAGTGCCAGCAATGTAGAATCATCTTGGATTAAACTCTATACAGATCATTCACTTAGTATCCATACATTTCTGACAAGTCTTACAATTTCGTTGTGTCAGTGCCCTAACCTGAAAAATAATATGCTAATAACCACAAAAAATAGCATGATTTGACTAGTTCAGTATCTGTCACGTATTAAGCCCTTAAGAAAAAGGACCTGATTACCCTTTCCAGAAGTATCTAACTCATTTGGAAAAAGAATAACTTGACCTTGGGACCTCATTTCATACTGAGGATTCATTTATGAGTACTTTCTGACAAGTCAATGAAACACAAATTGGAGTGACTATTAAGATCTAGGCTGTGAGGAAAGAACAAGACAACTGGTTAATTTCACACTCTCATGAAGAGCCAAAATAGAACAATAACTGCATTTATCTATTACAAATCATGACTGAAGTTAAGCTGCTGCTAATCCTTGGAACTATTCAGATTTTCCAAGGGGGGTGGGAGGATAAAGAAAGAAAGAGAAAACCCACACAGCTCTAGGTAAATCTTTGCAACTGTTTACAAGACAGAAAGGAACTCTCTATAGAAACCAAATATAAACAGCATATGTTATTAAACTCAAAACACATGAAAGAATAAAAGAAAGTCACATATATTTTCTCAGTATGACAGAGGTCTGAGGCAAGTTTTGGGGGAAGTTGAATGAGGCCACAAAGAAGGCCTTAGTTTCTTTCAAAGATCTCTAAAATATCCCCTTTCCTCCCAAAAAAGATTTTGCCTCTTTAATATGGATGCCACTCAGAAGCCCACAGCATACATCCATTGTTATGTGGTGGAAAGCAGCTATAGCTGCATAATGTAAATTACAATTGAATAATGAAGCTTGTTCCTGCTGAAACAGGTGGGGCTTGTTCCCTGACCTTTTCATTTTAGAGGTTTCATTACAGTTTCATTAAAGAAGATAGTGAATATCATGTATTTTAGATTAGCTCCTATAAGACAGTGTGTCATCCTGTATCTCCGTTTTCAACTGTGGTGTAACATATTATCACAAATTCAGGGGTTTCAAACAACACCCATCTATTACCTCACCATTCTGCATGGTTGTCTGCTTGGGATCTCACAAGCTAACTGCATTCTCGTCTGGAGTTTGGGGTCCTCTTTCAAGGTCACTCCTGTTGGTGGCAGAATTCAGTTCCTTGTAGCTATGAGACCAAGGTCTCTGTTTCCTTCCTGGCTGTCAGCTAGGAGCCTCTCTTAGCATTTTAAGGCTACTCATGTTCCTTCTCATGTGGCTCCCTTCATCTTCAAACCGACAACAGTGAGTCAAGTCTTTCTCAAGTTTTGGATTTCTCTGACTTTCTCTTCTTAGCAATGGCCAGAGAAAACTCTCTGCTTTTATGGTAGCTCGTGTGATTAAGGATCATAATTATCCTATGATCCTTATCTTATCTTAAGGTCCATCCTGCCATATAACATAACATAATCACCATAAAAATATCTCATCATATTTGTAGGTTCCAGGGATTAAGATGTTGAGTCTTCAGGGCCATTTCTGGAATTCTGTCTGCCACATCCTGTATGAGACTCCCAGGACATCTTCTATTTAATTCAAGTAGTATCAGCAGCATTAAAATACCACCCGTAGAGTTAGCTCTTTTATTTAAATAAGTATCTCTAACCTAACTCATTTTCTTGTACCACATCACTCCCAGAAACCTGAAGATTGGCTTCTGGGTTAGGTCCTCTAGTTCTGAATATACTAATTTAATCAAAATTATTGAGCTACACTAGGAGCCAAGACATATGCTGGGTCCTCTGGATACTAACTTGAAGAAGGCAAGATGTGCCGTGCATAAGGAAGTTGTATTTTAGCGCAGGAAATGGATACAGAAACCATGATAAATGTTGTGCTGAAGGCCTGGATGAAGACCATCCCCTTGCAGCTCTTAGTAGGTAAGTAACAGCACCTTTGATGCAATGCAATGGAGTCTACAAAGCATACAGCTTGGAGACCACAGAGAAGATTCATAGATGGTTTTCACCACTTACTAGTTACTCAATCCTGGGATGTTTGTTTAAACTTTTAGATCCTCAATTTATTCAAATATTGAGTGAAAACAATCAAAGATACCTCATGTGTTTACTGAAGCATTATAAATAAAACAACATGAAAGCACACAGTAGCTCTTAGTATTTATATGTCTGTTTGTCTTTCGGAGAAAGTCTTCATAACCTGTACTTCAATGTCAACCACAGAAGTTTAGACAGAAGGTGAGCCAAACAAATAGCTTTATTTTTAGGCTCATGATAGTCAAAGGGAAGATCTTCCCCAGAAACTGCCCCACCACATGGCCTTTCTGCCTTCCATCTGTGATATTTCGGCTAAGATTTGAGAACTGGTGCTATACCAGTGAATCTGAGTAAAGGTATAGAACAAAAGATACTTGCATTGTTTTGTCTTTGAGAAGCTGGCAGATTACTCAGAAATAATAACTACCCAGCCTGTGATGACAATTGTCTTGAAATAACAATGCACCAATTAACAACACAGATCCCAGAAAGGGGCTTAAAAACAGCTGGTCAGTTCTTATGTGTCAGAGATCTCCCTAGAACACCTATTTCACTCTTGATTTGCTTATCAGATTTTTCTTCACAGGCAGATAAAAAGATATATTTCACACATGATATTCGAATGACTCCAGATTCGAAGTTAATGGGGACTGAATTAGTAAGATATACGTCAGTGTACGTGTTCTTTCAAGTATTTTTCACTTGGGTTCTCTGTGAAATTGCAGAATTCATCCCACAGAAGACAGGCTCCAAGTTAGGCTTAATTCTGAGAATTATGAACTTCCTGTGTTTATAGTAAACATTGGGAATTTGAACCAACTGGACTCTTCGTCAAGCTCATAATGAGTGACTTTGAAAAGGTGGACAGATCCAAATGTAAGATAAGACCAGCAGAGCTGGGTCATATATCCCAGTTGCATATACCTTCTCAGTCTGTGAGATTTAACTATAAGGGTTACTCACAGTTAACCGCAGTGGGAAGCTCACAGCAACTGGCTGGTCCTGGGTTTAAAAAGAACCTTGATTAGGGAAAAATAAATCTTAGATTTCAATGTTTCCTCTTCCAACTTAATCATAGTTTAAAAAAATAGAAGTTTTAGAGCCGTATATACATGACATATGAGCTCCACTCTTACTCTTCAAGGATCCCTGCAACTTTACGGTAATCCCACCGATCTCTTTTAATCTACTCAATAGATGCCCAATAACAGTTTAGCGCAGAGCAGGTGAAGAAGATACGGATGTTTCCATCATTTTTATTACCTGGAAAAGAATGTTAATCTGCTCCTTATCTTTCTACAGTCAAGATTATATATATGTATAATATGATAATGTATTATATGTATTACATATCTATCTATATATATACACACATATATATGAGCTAAAACAAGATTTAAAATGTATCTAACTCCTCCAGGAAGTTCTCCCAGAGTTTTTAAGGGTTGGTCAATGCTGCACCATGTTCCCATTAACTGTCTCTGAAAGCTAGTGTCTCTCTTAGGTTATTCTCAATTATTTCTTTGTTGGAGCATCTCTTGTATGATTCAATAAACTCACCCAGGGTACCATTAACTTTGCATTTAGAAGTCCATCACAAACACATAGCCCAGGGCCTTGCTTAGTAATGTTCATTGAACTGAAATGAAATTATGGTCAGAGTTTTCAGCAGTAAATTTTTGTATCTGAGTCAGTTAGCCAGTGAATCAATACATACTTATACCTTAATTGGCTTCTATATGGCCCAAATTGCTGATACACTTTTTAATCTAAAATGGAAAAAAAATTTTGAATATTAACTTTCATTACAGGCCTGGAAAATATGTTGTCCTAGTTGAGGCTGAATTTTAGAGAAAAATGCCTCAGATTATAGTAATACTTGGTTATAGCTTCTCTCCGTTATCAGAGATTGAATGTCTCATTTGTGGCTCACATAGGCCAAGAGTTTGCTTCTTCCTTTTCTCGATCTCACAGATTGTGAGCACCTCACTGATAAGCAGAACAGTTTTTACATAAATGTTGGTACTAGCGAATATAAATACAGAATGATAAAAATGTAAAACATTTTAAGAAGACTGCATCATATAACAATTAAAATGCACCAACTAACTTATCTGTGATATGATTATTTAGCAATACCACAGATTTTCAATACAAACTGCATACGGACAGTATATTTCCTCATCTATAATATGTAAAGTGATTGAGATCTCTAATGACTTTATATTAACTGCCATTACATATTTAAACAATTTTCCTTTTCAGAAAAAAATGCCACAGCATCACTCTTCATCCTAAAACTCTGCAATTTCAACTCACGTTTTTAAATAATACCTGATAACTTTATTTCTATACCTTAGAAAAAACTCAAATATTTATAATTATTCACAAACACAATAATCCTTTAGAGTAACTATTCTTTCCCCTTTTTTGTGTGTGTGTGGAAGGTTAGCCCTGAGCTAACATCTATTGCCAATCTTCCTCCTTTTGCTTGAGGAAGATTAGCCCTGAGCTGACATCTGTGCCAATCTTCCTCTATTTTATGTGAGATGCCACCAAAGCATGGCTCGATGAGCAGTGCTGGGTCTGCACCTTGGATCTGAACCTGCGAACCCCGGGCCACTGAAGTGGAGCATGAGAACTTAGCTACTACGTCACCAGGCCAGCCCCTAGAGTAACTATTCTTAATCTCCATTTTAAAGCTAAGCCATGAAAGAGTTGTGATTCTAACATGTCTGTTTTATATTTCAGCCTCCTCTCTTTCCACTATACCAGTTACAACAGGGCAATAGCCGAGTTACTAAGCTGCTCATAAATTAAGATCCCAGACTTTTCAAAATTTAAAACCACATACATACACACTGCACACAAATCTTTCTTTAGTTTCTTGGAGAGAGTGTTTCTAGAGGTAGTTTTCAAAGTTTATATTTCATGTTTAGATTGCTTAAACATCTGTCCAATGAAGACTTTGAACTTGCTAAGCTGTCATATATTACTATGAGTATGTTTGCATGTTCCAATTTCAATTTTTAAGATTTTTAAATTTTAAATTTTACTTTTCAACCTAATAAACAACCTCTCAGTTACTAAGAGCCTCTGATAATCTACAGCGACATTAACAAGAGTGAGAACATCAGTCTGAAAGTGCGCATCATCCTTCAAAATGAAACAAACAAAAAAGATGTCTTTGTCAAAGTTCATGGATCTTCTCAGGGCTCTTGTGTTGCATAGACAGGAGATGAATCTTGTGGTTTCCAAGATGTGTGGGAGGTGGGCTCGTTCACTCCAGAAAGGGGGGCAGTATTGGTATAGAAAGAACCTCTTCATTCTTAAGGGGTTGACTTTCTGTCAATCCAGATTGGTACTAGCTCGTGAGATGCTTCAAAAGTAGGAGCAGGAAGAAGTGGGCTTAGTTTTAAAAGAGAACTGTCCTCCAGGAAAAATAATGCACCCACAGTGTTACGTGGAACAGTGGTTTGTTCCATAGATTTAGAACTTTGACTATTTTTATTTTAAAATATTTTTTATTTTTATGGTATTTATAAAACAAGTTACCATATTTTTGAGTCGTTTATATATGCTTTCTTACACAGTCTGTTGTGATTGAACATTGTGGGGGAGGAACCCAAACTATTTCTCTCTTAACTCAGCCTAACCTCCCATTACTTATTTTTGAAAATGCCTTATGGACTCTCTAGTCATCAAATATTATTGAAACCCCATGTAAAATAACCAGAACATTTGCATTTAGTTCCCTATGGATTATTCAGGGGTTTCCAAAACAAAGCCAAATATATTTGGCCAGCTTGTTTTGTACTTTGTGAACCTAATATTAAAACAAACCAACAAAAACTAACATATATATATATATATACATAACAATACATAAATCTAGTACACAGATGGCTTTATCAGTTAGGCTACTAACGAGAGAGAAAGAGATACAGAATCAAAAGCCCAAAGAATGGATTTTCTTTAAAACAAAAACAAAATTCCCGTCTAGCAAGTGAAATGATCACAGTCAGAAAAACACTTGTAAAACCACATAGTGTGATCAATGAACAAGGCCTGTGCCTGGGGTCAGACAGACTGGGCTTCAGAACTGCTCTCCCTTTTACTAGCCAGACTCTTGACAAATTATTCACCCTTTTCAAGCCACACTGTTATTTTTTCCATGTATAAAATAGGAATAATGGCAAATTTTATTCACTTACATTCCATATGTATTGAGTGCCTATTATGAGCTACACACTGTTCCAGTGCCAGGAAAATAGCAACGAAGAGAATAGACAAGAGAGGCTGGCTCCATGGCTGAGTGGTTAAAGTTCCATGCAGTCTGCTTCAGTGGCCTGGGGTTCGCAGGTTCGGATCCTGGGTGAGGACCTACTCCACTCATCAGCCATGCTGTGGAGGTATCCCACATAAAAAGTAGAGGAGGATTGGCACAGATGTTAGCTCAAGGACAATCTTCCTCAAGCCAAAAAAAATGTAAGAGGATTGGCAACGGATGTTAGCTCAAAGTGAATCTTCCTTACAAAGCAAAAAATATAGACAAGAGTCTCTGCCCCTGTGTAACTCACCTTTTAGTGGAGGTGAAAAGAAGAAAAACAGTAATTAAGTAAATGCATAGTATCCTGAAAGATAAAAAAGAGTAAGTCTGTAAGATCAGGAATACTATGGGAAAATATTTGAAGTAGTGTGGTTAGAAAGAGCCTTACTATTGTAGTAACATTTGAGCAAGAGTTTTAAAGATGAGGGCACGACCATACCTTACCTGGGTGAAGACATTCCAGGGAGAGAGAATTTGGATCCACTTTTGTGGCCTCCATGCTACTGTTTTCAAAATAAGCACTTTGTTCTCAAATGTATTGTCCCATTAGGATCAACTTCGAGATAAGCCTCAGTGAGGCTGGATTCAAAGGTGTCCTTCCAATGAGGGATGGAGTCAGGGGCATGTGTGAGAGACAATATGTTGGAATTAAGAAGAAAAACTCATGGCATGTGACCAGGATCCATCAGATGCATCATAGCAGAGCAAGAGTTTAGAAATACTATTTCAGAAATAAAGAAACAGGGTCTGAAATTTTTAGATTGGCAATTCTCCCAAAGGATAAATCAGTCACGGAACAGGAAAAAGAAGGAAAAAAACCACCTTAGTAATGCTATTCTGAATGAGTGTTTAAAATTAAACAGAATCTCAAACATTGGGCTCTGGTGATTCTTTTCCCACGAATCTTTTCTTTCACGAAGTTTTTTTACTTGATTCTCCAGAAAAATCTAAGCTCAGAAAGGCCACATTCTCGACAGTCTAGCTTATTACTTCTAGGTTGAATATATTAAGTTGATTATGAAATATGCCTTTATGATCTCATCATATTTCATTTTTTACCTCCATTTGTGATATGTAGGGAAAGCTTAGGAAATGCCCCTTACCTTACTCATCAGCGTCCAATAAACTTATTTGGCTATTTCTCCACTGCTTATTTAATGGGAACCTCCTATGAATCATTTTGTAAAACAAATCAGTCTCAAGTCCTCTATGCTTAGATATTTATTTATTAGATTTTGCCAGTATATGGGGAACACCTGTTTCTCCAGTAGGAAGGACAACTCAGTGCTGCAGGAAAAGAAAACTAGTCACTTTATTACTTTTCTTCACTCTCTCCTGCCCAGGCTAGTTCTGGTTAAAGCTAAGTTGATACAACCATTAGTGTACCTTGGATGGGTGCAAGGATGGAGAGGTGAGTGAGGCTGACCTGCAGACTGCTTTGTTCCAGCATTCTCATAGTGCCACTCTGGTGGATGAAAGGGTGGATAAGCAGCTGGAGGTGAACAGCTCATGTTCATGACCTTGGGAATACAGTGGAAGGCTGCTGCACCTCTCTATCCTACGTGAATTTACGTATATGTGGATTTTGCTCCCTGCTTCCCCATGGATTTCTGTTCTATCTGTCCCTAAGATTATTCTTTTTCCCTCCAAAGCATAACTATTTGATCCTGTCCTCCAGCTTAGCTAAACTCACTTTCCCTGTGCAAGCTAAATTTGAGGGAAGCACTACTCATGTGTACAAATATAACAGAAGCAAAGTAGAAGCTGCATTCAGTTTTGTAGTGCACCATCTGTTGCCCCATTCACATTGCTCTCTATTAACTCAATTAGCACTTTCATCTGGGCACTTTTCTTTCTTTCTTTATTTCCTTCTTTACTCTAATTAATTATTTTTTTTTTTATTTTTATTTTTTGGTGAGGAAGATTCGCCCTGAGCTAACGTCTGTGCCAATTTTCCTCTATTTTGTATATGGGCTGCCACCACAGCATGACCGCTAACAAGTGGTGTAAGTCCACACTGGAGCACACACAACTTAATTATCAGACCACAGGGCTTATGCCACATCTGGGCACTTTTAACAGAGAATGTACCATAAATAGCATGTCAGCATAGAAAAGTCAGATTTGTATGAGTTCCAGATTGTTGGGCTAATGCCACTTCCATTCATCTACCCACTCCACCTTTGGGTCTTAAATGTCACAATGGAAAAACTACATTCCGTCCATTGGCCTGGTCTCCAAGATATTACTCAAATTTTTGCTTACTTATAATTCCAGTTTATAAGAATTATGCATGAATGCAGTTTCTAAACCTGACAGCTATGTTTAGAAGACTTTGTCTGTACTTGCTCTAGCCAGAGCAATGACATAAGATGCTAATACCTTAATTTCACCCACTAGAAAGCTCACTTGCTAATAATAGTTTTTTGGGAATTTGGGAGAATGGCTGAGAATTCCATGACATACAAACTTTCAGCACTCACATATAAGAGTTAGCTATATAATAAATGTAGTAAAAATACTATCCACAGTCCACCAAAACATGTTTTATATCAATAAATTAAGTCAAATCTGCAATCAACTTTGAGTAATCAGTGTGTGTCAGTCACCCTAAAGAGTATTGTGGAAAGTACAAAGGTGACTGTCCACATGTGGCCTTCAATCTTGCAGGAGGGGGAACTAACTTTGTTCTTTAACTGCTTTCTTCACGTGGATGTGGAGACAGGTGTCCTCCTACATCCTAACCTGCGTGGCTCATCTCACCAGTTTTTTCAGGGAAGGAGTTTTTTTGCTCTTTCCTCCTCATATTTAATCACTGGATTTTTCCAGGACTCAGTCTTTGGATCTTCTCTCCATCTATACTCACTTCCTTGGTGATTACATTCAACAGCATGGCTTTTCCTGTTATCTCTATGTTGAAGACTCCACATTTATATTTATATTTAAAGCCTCAACTTATCTGCTGAGCTCTAGACTCATATATCAAACTGCTCATCCAACATAATCTCAGGATTCTAGTAGGAATTTCAAAATCAACATGTTCACATAAGATCTTCTGATCTCCCAATGTCAAACATAGCCATCCTCAACTCAGTGTTTGGAACATCACCACTACTAGTTGCTCAGGCCAACACTTAACTCCATCGTTTCTGTGAAGTTCACATCCAATCCACTGGTAGATCCTGACAGCTCTACCTTAAACATATTGCCAGAATCCAACCAGTTCTCATCACCTCTACGGCTACCATCATGGCTCAAGCCACTAAACCATCTCACCTGGATGGCTGCAACATCTCCAGCATATTAGTAGAAAAAATTGTTAAAAGCAAGATAGATTATGTCACTTCTCTGCTCAACACCATACAGTGATTTCTTATCTGTCAGGGTACAATTCAAAGCCCTTACAATGGTCTACAAGATCCCACATCTCTCTGCAACACACACTTGTCACTCAATACTGGTCTCCTTGTTGTTCTGTAAATATGTCTCATGACCTTGGTACTTGCAGTCTCCTTGTACTGTCTTTTCACATTTACTTCATGTCTGTGATCAAATGTCATTTATCAACAAAGCGTTCCCTGGTCAACCTGATTTAAAATGGCTATTCTTTCCTTAGACACCCTAACCCATTTCTCTTCATTATTGTTCTCCATAACTCCTACCACTATTTGACGTGCTATATATTCATTTGTCTATTGTCCATTTCCACAAAAAGAATAGTCCCATATGAGAAGAGTTTTTGTCTGTAATGTTCACTTTGTATTTCTCTAGCCCAAAAACAACAAATGCCTGGCACTAGTCAACCTCAATAGGAATGCGCTGAATGTGTGAATGTACTATCTGTGTTCAAACACCAGCTCCTTTGCATATCTATGATTAACCCAGAGAAAGTTAACTTTATTATCTCTCTGTTTCCTCACTTCTAAAACCATTACTGGATTTAACATAGATGATTAAGGTAAGGATTAAAGTGGTCATATTTGTAAACTGTTTTGAACAGTTCCTGGCAGATGATAAGTACTTAGTATATATTATTTATTAGGTCTTAATCATGTTTGTTAATTGACTAATATAGTGCCTGTCATATGGTAGTTGCTCAAAAATGATATAATTATCTTCCCAAGAAATTTTTATTGAATGTCTTTTACCTTCCAGGGTTGATGCTAGACCTTAGCAATACAGATGTTAATAAGCAGTTTCTTTGTTCAAGGAAAACACTTTCCAGTACAAAAATCAGACACATAAGTCATGGCTTTCAATACAGTGTAAAAAGTATAAATATGTTCGAGCCCAGCTGTCAACTGGTGCCTCCATGCCACTTAGGACCTGGATAAGATGGTCTTGAAACCTTAATTAACATACCTGAAAGAAATCAATGTTTCTACCATCATTCTACAAATGCCAAGGGATACTGTAATCTTATATCTTTATCTTACTGCTGGGATGTGACTTCTATCTGGGCTGTCTTCATTTGTCTAAAATCTTTCCAAAATTTACAGTTGGCCCTTCACTAATTCCAAAAGAGAAAAAAATATGCAAAACCAAAATTAATTATAAGGATGGAATTCTATCAAACGATAGAAAATTTTAGACCATACTTTCCTGTTTTCTCAAGCCTTTTTCTGCTACTGATGCTCCTCTTCGAGCCTTCTCCCCATACAAGTAGTGGTTGGGCTCAGAACCTTTCACGATTATCCCATATTTCCTTTTCTCTCTTTGCTCCCCAACTCCGTCCTATACTGTCCTATTGACTTTAAAGTCAACTTTCCCTATTTTCCATGACAAGTTATCTTTTTTTCAGGTCCTATTCACAAAACTAGTTAAACCTATCAAGATGTTCACAGCAACAGAGCCTGATATTTAATAGCATCAAAATTCCTGAGAAGAAGGCTGTGCTTATAGGGAGCAAATGCTACTACTGCTATTACTAAATACGTAAATCTCTTTATGTAAGTAATACTTATTACCTCTTTAATAAGGCTAGTATTATAGTTTGCCCCAGATAAGGTATTAGAGCAATGAATACTTATTTTTCCAAATAATTTATACATTTTCACAATAAAGGATTTGAAACACAGCCCTGATCCTGAGCCTATCCATTGCACTCAGTTCATCCTGAACATGACCTCCCAAATAAAAATTCAAATACTCATGTTGATCTTCACCATTGTCCTTACTTTTCTTCATTTCCTATTGGTCTTATATACGGATGCATTGGATCTTATCTATGCAATGTGCTGTCTCTCAAGAGGAGTTTGCAAATCTTTCACGAAATTCAGTCAAAGCATTGTTAAAAATGTGATTAGTGCCAGGGATAATGATTTGATTAGGCAAATATTCAGGAAACACAAGATAAAAGAGAAAGAGAGAGTACAGAGAAAAAGGTACGTTATCTATTTTTCTTTGTTTCTCTGTGCAGTTAGAAGGAGCTAGGATTTTCCTGGAGTGATGCTCAACAGAAGAAAGAACATTTTGAATTATGTCATTAATCTTTCTTATAATTCTACTCATCACTTGGCTTTGTTTATATGCATATGTGCATGCATGTTCTCTTTTGAATAAATTAGGCTTAGTAAGCAAGGGAAAAGAAGGAAGCTTTAACGCTGCCTGGGAAGGGGCAGAGAAAGTTTTTACAGACTAGATGACACTTGGGTTGGATTCTAAAAGGCAATGCTTCCAGTTGGATAAAAATGGGAAACGAAAGTCAAGGCCAAAGGAAGACAGATTGTGAAGGCACAAAGAGTGAAATTCCTAGGCTTGCTTTGAAAAACTATGCAAATTGAGCCTCAAAGTACAGCTTTTAGCTTAGCAATGATGAGCGGAATAACATTCTCTCTTAATCTGGGTTCCACTAAGAGAAGATCCTGAAGCAAGAATGATAGTGCACACAGTGTACTTGGCAGCTGATCCCAGGAAAGACGTTTAAGGGAATACGAGAGTAAATAGGGAAGGGGAAGAAGCCACAAAAAGGTGAGTTATGTAGCCACTTATCACTGTGGTCAATTGGAATTCATTCCTGTTTGGACACTTTGGAAGAGTCTCTAGAACATACTTCAGAGTTTACTAAGGCCAGAGCAAGCTAGGATGTTTATTGACTAATTGCCCTCTCATCACTGGATAAAAGCACGAGCTCTGGCACTTGTGGCTTGTTTTGTGCATGGGTCAAGTATTTTGTAGCAGTGAAAAGAAGCCCTTTTTCAGAGTCACAAGGGTCTGTAGTTAGCAACTTTCTATGTGGAGGAGTAAATTTGAGGTGATATGAGTAGGGCACCAACAGTTTCTGCCCTTTATCTTATGCTGTTCTCACATTCCTTCTGTCCTCTCTTCCCCTTAATGGCCCTCTACGTAACTTAGGAATGCCTCCGTGAGGCCTCAATACTCCTCTGTAAACAGAGATGCTTCCCTCAGCTCCTGGAATACATTGGTCTCTCTCAGGATAAGAGATGGAGGAAAAAACAGTCTTATAAATTCTAACCCTCCAGGCCACAGAATGTTTTAATTTGAAACCCTTCTTCCAGATCCACATAAAGATTTGTTAGGTGTTGAAGTAATAAGATATCTAGGAAATTAGGCACAAGTAGCATAAGCTCCTCCGTTATAGAAGAGAAGATCCCAGAGACGAAGTATTTCCTCTCAAAGAGGTTTTTGACAGTTCCCTTAAAAACAACCTCTGGTCAAACATAGGAGCCCAGGTGTGTGGCCTAGTCAAAGAGTAGGGTATTTTAAACTATTTTTAGATTAGAAAAATGGAAATGAGAATATACATTAACTTTAAAACTCTTTTTTATTTCTCCTTTCTAGTTAAAGTGGGGTTGGAAGATCAAGGGGTCCTGTCTCCATATTCCTTGAATTGGTGTTAAGTGGCATTTTGCTAAAAAGCTCAAGAAAACTTCTGGTTCATGATTAGTTCAAGTTATTGTCATCTCAAAATGTATCTCAACTTGACAATTTATTGCTGAAGTAGAGATTTAGAGATCTGAATTCGAGTCACAATTTGACTTCAAATCACTTCACCTTTCTAAGGGTCAAGTTATTTATCTACAAATGGGAATAAAGGTAATGACCTCACAGGGTAGAGGAAAACATTAGATGATGTGTTTTATGTATGTGTAAAAACACAAATATGTGTGTATATGTATATAGATGTATAGGTGTGTGTGTGTGTGTGTGTGTATAGACAAACATGTATGTGTATATGTCTATCTATCTATCTATCTATCTATCTATCTACATTTTATTAGTTCTACCTCTAGTGCTGGAACTGGCTTTGTAAGTAATTTTAACCTCACAGCTACTGAATTTGTGAAATGGATTGGATTACATCAGTGATTCTCAACTGGGGTAATTGGACATTTATCACTGTCTGAAGACAGTTTCGTTTGCCACAACTAGAGGGAGTGTGCTACAGGCATGGAGTAGGAAGAGGCCAGAGATGTTGTTAAACATCCTACAATACATAGGACAGCCCCCACAACAAAGAATTATCTGGCTCCAAATGTCAATAGTGCCAAGGTTGAGAAATCCTGAATTAGTTGATCATTGAAAATGTGTATCAACACTAAGATATTTTTCCGCTGAGATGTTATTGCTCCAATAAATTACAAACATTTGTTGATTATCAATGGCTACCCATTACAGTTGAGGAAAATCTACAATCTTAGTCATGACCTACAAAGCTCTATGTGACCTGGCCCTGGTTGGCTTTCTGGCCTCATCTTAAGCTACGCTAATCTGTGCTTATTCTGATCTGGCCACACTGCCTTCCATGCTGTTCCTTCAATATAGCAAACTCCTCAGGGATTTGGATGTTAACTTCGCTATACTAGAAACTCCCCAGATTTATGCCTGTCTAACTTTCTCATTTTATTTACATCTTTGCTTAAATCTCACTTTATCTGAGAGATGTTCCCTAACCTTCTGATTTGAAATGCCACCAAGCTTCATCTTCATCCCCTTGGTCTGTCTTCTGTTTTGGTCACTTTATTTTTGTTCTCAGATTCATCCCTAGAGCCTGGTACAGAGAAGGTGCTCAATAAACACATGTCAAATGAATAAAAGACTTGGAGTCCTATGGCAAACACTTTCTTTGGTCCATAAATTTTAATACTTTTTTGCTTTTAATTTTGTGATTGTAACATGAAAGATGCCAGACACTTTTAATACAAATAACATTTAAAGGAAAAAAGAGCTTATAATAATTACAAAGATTATGTTTATTTTTCTTATAGAGTGTAGATTTTCTCCTGGAGAAAAAATAATCATTATTTTGCATCATTTTTATATCTTCAAGAATAAAGTTGTTTTCATTAGGGAGATGAAATTTACAGGAAATGTTCAAGGTTGTGTTTATTTTGGGGACTAGTGATTGACAGAATGATTCTTCTATGTGTGTTTATTTTGTTTGTTTTATTTTGTTTTGGTTTTTCTCAGAAAGCAAGTGTTTCTCTCTCTCTGACATAGTATATGAGATGCCCCTGATTCCTAATGAGGGCAGGGCAAGATATTAATTCCCCTTGTGTACAAGTTCTTGTCCCCAAGGCAAGGATTCGACAGTGTTTATTAATTTAACAATCTTCTGAATCAGTATGATTCACTTACGGTTGTATTTTATTTGCCTATTTTATTTACATGAGCACCATAAGAGTGGCTGATTCATACATAAAGAGCTTCTTAGTGTGTGGTTAAAAACATAGTCCTAAATTATACTAAGACTCAAAAGAAGAGTCTGTTTTGGAGATTTTGTATACCCTTGGGGGTTGCAAGTCTGACTTTTGTGTGACAGAAATATTTAATTGTGTTTATCACCTTCCTTATAGATATCAAGAACCAACAATTATCCAGTTTACTTCTCCAAGCTTAGTCTGACATATCCATAACTGCAGAGATATCCTTTTCCATTCTGAGATCTCTCAGCTTGTCCCTGTTCCCAGCCTGCCAGAAAGAGACATTATTAAGTTTTCTGCAAAGTTGAGATTCCTTTAGTTGTAGACCAGATAACAGGCCATTTACCATGGAGTACTGTTTTGGTATCAATTCCCACTTCTAAATTATCTGTATTATCCAAAACTTCTAAAATAAAGGATAATAAATAAAATAAATGTTTCTTCTGCACATAGGAAAAAAATATATGAAAAAATAAAGAAAAGATCAAGAGAATGAGAAGACAAGCCACAGTCTGGGAGAAAATATTTCCAAAAGACATATCTGATAGAGGTTATTATCCAAAATCTACAAAGAACTCTGAAAATTCAATAATAAGAAAATGAACAACTCAAAGAATGGTAAAAGATTTGAAGAATCTAAATTCTAAAGATATACAGACAGCAAGTAAGCACATGAAAAGACGCTTCACATCATGTGTCATCAGGGAATCTCAAATTAAAATAATGGGATACTACACACCCATTAGGATGGCCTAAATCCAGAACACTGACAACACCAGGTGCTGGAGAGGATGTGGTGCAACATGGACTGTCTTTCATTGCTGGTGGGAATGCAACATGGTACAGCCACTTTGGAAAACAGCTTGGTAGTTTCTTACAAAATTAAACATACTTTTAAATGATAGTATTCAGCAATTTCCCTCCTTCATATTTATTCAAATGAGTTGAAAACTTATGACTACACATAAACCTGCACACAAATGTTTACAGTAGTTTTATTCATAATTGTCATACTGTAGAAGCAATCATGATGTCCTTCAGTAGGTGAATGGATAAATAAACTGTGGTACGTCCAGACAATGGAATACTATTTAGCATTAAAAAGAAGCGAGCTATCAAGCCATGGAAAGACATAGAGGAAACTTAAATTCATATTACTAAGTAAAAGAAGCCAATCTGAAATGGCTATTCCAGAAAAAGCAAAAGTAGGGAGACAGTAAAAAGATAAGTGGTTGCCAGGGTTAAGGCAGGGAAGGAGGGATGAATACAGAGAGCACAGAGGGTTTTTTGGACATTGAAACTATTCTATAAAATACTATAATGGTAGATACACATCATTATACATTTGTCAAAACACATAGAATGTACAACACCAAGAGTGCATCCTAACGTAAACTGTGGACTCAGGATGATAATGATGCATAGGCTCATTGATTGCAACAAATATAGGTCTCCAGTACGGGATGTTGATGGTGGGCAGGCAGTGAGTGTGTGGGGGCAGGGGTATATGGGAACCCTGTCTGTACCTTCCACTCAACTTTGTTGTGAATGTAAAACCGCTCTAAAAATAAGGTCTAATTACAAAATTAACACAACAAAATAAAGAAAAGGTGTAGGAATAGTGCTTTTTTTCTCCCTCTCTGGGCACAGCATTTGGGAGAGAATAGCTGCCATCCATTGAAAAGTAATACCAAAGGAATTTGGCAAACAAGAGACATAAGGAAAAACAGGTTCTAGCAAGAACTTCAATTAAATGATGACTATGGTCTCTTCAAGTGTATGTTTTCACTGAGGTGAACTGATAATTGATTCAAAGACATATTTAAGTGTTTTCTTAAATATCAAGCTAATATGCCAAGGTGTCTTCTGCTCTTCCTCCATTCTCATGCCAGGTATGTAGCATATACCAAATGGAGGCTACATACTGAGCTGCTTGATTTTTCACAGCCACTGAGTAACAGGCTTCCTGCAAGGGTGGATTACTTTCTGGCTCACTTTTCCCCACAGGCTTAGAGTAATGACTTGCACACAATAGGGGTGCAATTGTGATTGTTTAAATGTCTAATATAAATTTATTCTGTGACGTCTTCCTCATTGAAGATATTTTAAAATAGATTAAAATGCTTTAATGTTTCATGAAAAATAAGTACCTAGTAGAAGAATTTAGGTAATACCTGTAACATACACGACTTGACCCTGAATATCCATTTTTGTTTTTATTTCAAACATCATTTTTTAAAATAACATAAAAATGATAAACATTTCTGCATCCTTCATATATCTCACATCCCATAAATTTTAATCCAACTGCCAGTTCTTTTCTCAACTATATATGTTAATGGTATTTGTTCCTGTTTTTGAATGGGAAGGGTATCCATTTTCTGTTTCCTAACGGTGATAGTTAGGTCTTCTTTCTTTAATTCTTCAAGAAAATGTTACATACTGAGTTTGAAGAGTAATCAAGGGTTTGGTCCAGAAAGTCGTGGGCAATTACAGATCTCTCTGATTTTGAGAGCCTGAGGTGTGAGTCTATTCAAATGCTCAGCCCAATTTCCAGGAGAAGGCTGTGTCGATAGCCATTCCAGCGATGTGAGATGACCATGGAGGCTATCCGCAATTTCCACCCACTGCCAAAACACTGAACTGGCTCTGAGTCCACACAAGCCTTTGCAGCAAGCTTTAGTCCAAATTTGTTGGCTTCAGTCACCAAAGTTCTACTGTATGGTCTATCAAACACGTGGCTCCTGCAATTTAGACTATAGCCACTGTCCCAAGAGTACCAAACTATCTTGAGGACAATTGCTCGAAATCATTGTGAGAAAAATCAGACCTAGGAAATCCAATAAATGAACCATATTAGCCTTTTCTGCATCATGACCAAGGATTGCACGTGCTATTTCATGGCCAAAAGGAAAGAAAGTTGACGAATATCAGTTACACTATTTGAAAGTCCAGTGAAGATAAATATGTCCATTTGGAATCACAAACACATTTATATCTGGGGAATCAACCACATGGATAATCCAATTGATCTCAGAGATCCCTGGGATGTCTTTATTGCATTCTAGTAGATAATACCCACACTTTAACAGGCATGGACCAGACATCTCTCTCAATTAGCGTATCATTTTTCAATTCCTCCATGCATGCTTCACATTCCAGTTCTGATAAAAGTCTATAATCTTCTTTTCCCTCAATAATAGTAGCTTGCTTCTTCCTGTGTTTGGACTCACTTACAGGTGAGTAAAATAAAACACTGCAAATAGCAATCCCAAACTACGCAAACCGAGGAACAGCTTCCATTTATTTTTCCCTATACTTTCTTTAAACAGTTCCTTCTCGTTAGGAGGAAGTGCCTGCTACCATTTCCTTATGCCTCTACATACAATGATTGGAAGTAGTTTCTGCATTGGGGGCCGGCCCGGTGGTGCAGTGGTTAAGTTTGTACGTTCTGATTCTCGGCGGCCCGGGGTGCCGACGTGGCACCACTTGGCAAAAGCCATGCTGTGGTAGGCGTCCCACGTATAAAGTGGAGGAAGATGGACATGGATGTTAGCTCAGGGCCAGTCTTCCTCAGCAAAAAGAGGAGGATCGGCGGCAGATGTTAGCTCAGGGCTAATCTTCCTCAAAAAAGAAAAGAAAGAAAGTAGTTTCTGCAATGGTTTAAGAGTTATCAACAAGAGAGGAACCAGAACAAGCTGAAACCATGGACAAGTGTGGAGACTCCTGATGTCTCTTATGGGAAAGCAGTTTAGAGGACGCAATCCTGAAAAAGCAGAGACGACTGTAACTTCATTTATCATGAGCTTACTTGAGAAAGAGTCATGCCATCCAGTACGTTTTCAGGTAATCATCCAAATTTCCTTACTTTTGGTATTCTAGAGGTGTCCTCTTCTTTTATCATTGAAAGTCCTCTAGAAATGAAAGTTCCCAGGCAGAAAAGCCAACCTATCGCAATGATTTTCCCCCAGACCCTGATACTTACTTACTATATGGTTAATTTCTAATGATGACAGTCTGGTGCAGTTACAGCTAGTGTGTTACATTTCTCCAGTTGGTCAGTGAATTAAATTGGAAGAGAACGCAGTTTCTAGCAACAGACTGTAGTCTATAGCCTTTCTTTTGCTCGATTATCCTGGTGGTGACAAAAGTGAAGATGATTGCCCTGGGAAGTGATTGTGTTCATTTGTTTATTGCTTTTCTGAGTGAGTTAAGCACTGCAATTGCCTTTATCTTTTCCTCCCCTACTATAAGCTTAGGGAGGAAGGGGATTATGGCTTGATTACCATTAAAACACCAGCACAGGCACAATATCTGCAAATAATAGATGCTCAGTCAATAGGTTGAAGGAAAGATTGCATGAACAAACAAAGCTGTTTCTTGAATGCCCATTAGAGCACTGTGGTATAATCAATTAGTCTTGAACTAGAAATCAAACACTTAGCTTCAAGGCACAATTCCATCCATTTTCATTATCTATCTTTTCATAAATCTTGAAAGTTCAGAGCATCAATTTCTCTATCTGGAAAATGAGCAGAAATCAATCTGACCTGACCTTCGAAGACTTGTGAGGTTCTATTAAGATGATGCAGATGAAAGAGCATTTTGAGTTTTGAGCTGCTATATAAATGCGTGATCAGACGTGGTGTGTCACCCTGACATTGACCAGGGAAATAATTTATAAACTGGGTGAGGAGTGTAACGAGGTGGAGAATGCTTAATTTGCTGGAATTCTCAAGGGAGTATCGTGTATAGTATGTTAGATATTTTATAAACTACCTGAGGTAGTGAGTGACATTCCTTAACACTCCTACCCCGTGAAAGAGGCATGCTCCACTTTCAAATAATGCTGAGTGAAACTCTCTTCTAAGAAGGGGGTCTCCACTTAATTGCAGAATTTTTGAATATAGAATGGGACGTAAGTATGGGGCCAAAGGTGTATTTCTTGAGACACAGAGGATAAGTTTTTTCTAACAATTTTTCCTGGAAATTAATCAAAGAGACATGTTTTTAAATCTTTAAATTAAGACTTTGAGATGATGCTTGCTTACCAAAGACACAAAATTAAAAGCCTTCCTGGGATATATACTTATTGTAATCTGGCCTCATGTATAATCATGTCAGAATCATACTAAACTACATTGGACCTAAAGAAAATCTGGTCTGTGTTCCATAAAGTCAGAATATATTAATGTAGGTGGGACCAAGCTCAATCTTATCAGCTAAAAAGTTAATCTCACAGAGCAACGTGGGGACAGACCTGGAGCCAGATACCAGTATTCCACCTCATGGTGTACCAAATGTCTTACAAGTGATTAGACTTTAAGTATTGATTCAAAAGCATTGAACAGATCAGTTATTTGCATCAGTTTTTTCCATTCCCTCTCTCCAAAGAGATGGCCTACATTCAAACTAGGCAGATGAAAACTGGTAACAGCTTGCTAATGGATGTCAGAATCTTAGCTCATTTTATTCAAGTGTTCCTTCATTTATTCCTTAATTCATCAAACATGTATTAGATGCCCAAATGGTCCAAGCATCTGGAGTTGCATCAGGAATTATAGTAAATACAAACAAACATTGTGTGTATGTGTGATCTGAAATGCTTTCCTAGTTGTGGTATGAGAGAAGAAACACACCATTAAAATAAAACATTTGGCTCTTGGGCTAATTTCCAAGAAAAGTTTGAAAAAAAATGCCTGTTTTCTGAATTCCCTCTTCATGACTGTGTTGAATCAGAAATATAAAGCCACCAGAGACTTGACTGAGGAATTTCATTTCTCTTATTTAAGTCAAATGGAATATTGACATTCAAAGTACGCCTACTCTCGTCTTGGTACGTTAACAACATTACCTGAAAATTTTAAAACAGTTTGAAATAGACTCTTCTACATATTAATTAATTAATTCAGCAAACATTTATCAATATCTATTATGTGCCAGGCACAGTGAATAAGTACTGGGGAGTAAAGGCACAAATGAAACTGCCCAGAAGAACTCATTATTTGAAAATAAGCGGCAATTGAATAAGTAGCTTACAATTCAGTGTGACAGCACAACTGTATCAATTCTTCCCAGGTACAGAGGAAGCACAGAGGCACAGGAGGAGAGTGGGGTTGGACCTGGGTGTTCAGAGGTTTCCTTGAGTATGTTAAGCTTAAGGTACATTTGGAAAGAAGAATAGAAGTTGAAGTTAGGGATGGGCACATCAGAATGACGGATAAGCTTGCACCAAAAAATAGAAACCTACAACAAAATGTGTGCCCTGGGAAATATAACCAATTCATGACTGCTGGAGCAAAAAATGCAAAGGAGTACTTATGATAAATTGCTTTTAAGTATTACTAACTTGAGTACTTGAGAACAACAAATCCGTCTCCCTGTGATCCATTAGTTGAAATTTACATGGAGTCTTCCACATTCTCTGTCTCACCTTTAGACTGTTGCCTTTGCAATTATATAGTTATGACGTGTTTAGAAACAATACTGTCCTTTTAAAAAATATAGCCAGCATAATTTAGAATTGATTACATGAAACAAATGGGAGGCCACTTTGAAATACCTTTCTATGGCCATAGCACGTTTTGTCAAAGATCTTCGTCCATCTTTCCTGTTTCCCTCCTTAGCATCTCTTATTTTCTAATAAGTTGTCCATTTCTTCTTCTTCTTTTTTTTCATGGTTGACTCTCTTATGTCTACAACTGCTTATAAAATCTAGACTTTCATCTGACAAGGTGGTTTTAATCCATGTTTCCAGAATTGTTTAGAACTTTCTGTGAAGATTCCTTGGAGATGACTGAGCCAGTGGCATTCACATGGGTCTGCTATTTACATTTGGGCTTTGGGCAAAATTTCATTTGAAAAGAGACTTCTTATGCTTCATTAAATTTTAAAATCACTCCTTGTCTAATTCTCATCTTTTGAGGATAAACTGAGGCAAACAGAGAAGGAGTGTTAGTATCAACACAATATAGCTACCTAGACAGAACTACATTCAAACATGGGTCTTCTATTCTCAGATGCTCGTCCCATTAGGCTATTGCAGGCAAGAGTTCTCCTCTTTCACATTGCCCACTGCTGGGGAAGAAATCCTGCCTGGGAAGTGTAGTGACATGAGGGTCACCACATGCCCTGTGCTTCCCCTCAAGTGTAGACTTAACTGCTTCTTAATCTTCTTTTAGGTTTAATCAGAAACATTTTGCCCATAATTTTCCATATTTAATTGCATTTAGAAAACATTAACTATGGACTTACTAAATTTACTATGCTCAGTCTTGGAGACAATATGGTTAAAAAATAGGTATAGTCCTTAAAATGGAATTTCTCATCAACTTCTTTGAGGATGCAGGACACAGACATGCATTCATCTGGTTCCTTCAATGAAATCAAATCTATCTTAGAGGCATGTTATTATGGGTTGAATTGTGTTCTCCTAAAAAAAATTATATTGAAGTCCTAACCCCCCAATACTTCAGAAAGTGACCTAATTTGGAAATAAGGTGGTTGTAAATGTGACTCATTAAATTAACATGAGCCATACCGGAGGAGGGTGGGGTCCTAATCCAACATGACTGGTGCCCTTATAAGAAGACAGCCATGTGAAGGCACAGAGACACATGGAGCATGCCATGTGAAGACGGAGGCAGAGATTGAAATGATACATTTACAGTTCAAGCAACACCAAGGATTGCCAATCATCCTCAGAAGCTAGGAGAAAGGCATGGAATAGATTCTCCCTTAGAACCCTCAGAAGGAACCAACCCTGCCAGCATCCTGATTTTAGACTTCTAGCCTCTAGAATTGTGAAACAATAAGCTATTGTTTTAAGCCATCCAGTTTGTGGTACTTTGTTATTGCAGCCACAGGAAACTGACACACATGTATAAAGTTCACAGATAAGGAAGCGGTTGTCAACTCCGCTGTGTGTCTGGACACCACTGGGAAGAGGTGATGTCTGAGCTAAGCACTCAGAGATAAGTAAGCGTCAGCATCCAGAGGGAGAAGGGAGGATGTGCATTCACAGCAGAGAAGAAAGCAGGAGCAAAGGACAGCATTTGGAAAGGGCATCAGTGTTTGAGCAATGCTGACAGCCCTGTAGAGCTCCAGCAAGGAACATGGGGTGCTCTGGGCAAAGACTGTTGCAATGGCCTTTTGCAACAAGAGAGTTTACTTAAATCAAGAAACACTTGAAGTTTTGGAATCACTGTGTATTTTTGTCTGTGTGTGTGTGTGTGTGTGTGTTTGTGTGTGTGTGTGTTTAAAGATGCATCTATCCCCAGATGGTTTTTCTTTCTTTCTTTTAATTTCTTTTTAATTATGGCAGCTATTCTCCAAACATGTTTTTGTTTATCTAAACTAAGTATACAGTTTCAACATATGGAGCATATTTTGTTTTACTTCAGTTTATCTTAAGAAATCAGCTTTCCTAACTCTTGTTGGCAGTGGACCCAAATGATTTCTTAGTTTTTATTTCCCTCTTTACTTTCTCCTCTTCCTTCTTTTCTTTCAGTTGTGATTTATCTCCATCTCCCTCCCTCTCACTTTCTCTCCCTTCCTCCCTTCCTCTCTCCCTCCCTCCCTCCCTTCCTTCCTTCCTTCCCTTCTTTTTCCTTCCGGAATGTCACAAAAGATTTCCCATGTTGATAAACTGGCTCATTTAATGGCAGGAAGTAATAGCTCCTTGGATTGTGGACATTTAGTTAGCCTAGAAAATACACAAACTGGAAATAATGTTAATAAACAAGTCAGGAGTATTATTTGCTCTTTCATTTATAGTACACTGGGCCCAAACTATTTTATCAGCCTCATTTTGAATGAGGCACTTTCAAACCTCAGTGCATCTGGCTCCCCTGTTCTTCCTTTCCTTAGAAAGCTTGTTTTCATCTGATCAGGCTCCTGCACCCCACTTACTCTTCAAGATCCAGCTCAAATGCCCCTCCCTTTTAGCACATTTTATGATGCTCCCTGGCATTTTCTTCCCTGGATTCTCCTAGTTTTGTATATTCCTCTACCCTTGCTTTATTGTGAAGGATATTTATTTTCATATATGTTTCCTCCACTAAATTGAAGTCAAAAATAGTTTCTCATTGTCCCCAAACTTGCAGTGTGTAATGGAGTGCCTGGCACAGAGTAAGCACTCCGTAATTTCTCACTCATGACACGCCTGAGTGAAAAGACACTGCAATCGTGCAACAAGGAGTAAAAAGTTTGCCTTTACTATCCATATAACTCTTCCTTAAAATCATTTGCACTCTTCCCAATTTGAAGAGTGCTAGAAAAGTCAGAAACTGGGCACATGAGGCAGAAAGCTGCTTAATCCACTGAGTATAAAATTGATAGAGGAACTTATACTTTCTCAGTATGTATATTCATGAGGCAGAAGCTGGGCATCTAGTGGACTTCAAATACATTATAGAGGCATAGTGACATATTCATGAATATTTCTGCAGTGACACTAAACAAAAGGGTTTACCACTCATGCCAACTCTAAAAACTGGAATCAGTTAGACTATGCTGAGACGGTTTCTGAGGGTAAGTGTGCTGTAAATGACTGCGAGGTCTGCCAGAAGCATGAAAGGAGTGGTGGCTCATGTGTGATGTATACTTAGCATGTCTGTACTCCCTTAAAACAGAGCATATGTCTTTCATCCTAAAACGGCCTGCACATTACTTGATACATTGAACATGATCTATAAAGGGCTGTGAAGGGAATGAGTGAAGATTGTCTAACCTGATAAATAGCAGCAATGCAACTTCACCAGCTTTGTAGGTACAGCTCTGTAATTCCTGCACCCCTCCATTACTATTAAGGCTTTTCAATGACCTTGTGCTATGAGAGACTTTTAAAACTATATTTCATGACCTTAATCCAAACAACTTAATTCCAGCATCAATGACCTTGATAATGGTCTTTTTTGTCCCTCAAGCATTGCTCAGTGGAGATCTGTGCACTGAGTAGGGTTAATGGCCCATGGACTAACCATAGGTTCCGACCATGTTGCTTGCAATGATGGTGGTCCGTTCCTCCTAACCACCTCCTTCTAACAAGGGGCTTTGAAGTAGCGGTAATACGAGGTGGTAAGGAGAGAAATAGAGGAAAAAATAGATGAGGTGGGTTGTGGGCCCAGGTAGGGAGGTAGAACAGAGGGTAGGCATGGGTGGTGGAGGGTCTAGCAGAGGAGGAGGAGGAGGAGGAGGAGCAGAGGTCTAGAGGGGGAGTAGTGGGACCCACTGGCACCAGGAATCACCTGGCTGGGCCGCCCCATGCACTTCACTGTGCTCCTCCCTCATGTCCTCATCTTCTTTTCTTACAGGCAAATTGAACAGTTTCTTGTCCCGTTGTAGTAAGAGACCTACATCAGTATGGCACTTTTCACTGTAGAGCCACAGCTCCAGACCCTGGATTAGGGCGTTTTTCTGCCATATGAGAACTATGGGACTTTATTACCTGGCAGAAATCCTAACTTTCCTGCACCTGGCTTCTGCCATCCTCATTAGAAAGGTAGTGTGTGAAGGAACTGAGATTATAGATGAGGAAGAGCTTTTACAGCATGTCAAATGCTCCAGAAACGTGTCTTGATAATTATCTTTATATTGTTCTTATGGTAGGATAGGATTTCTCAAATGGGGAAACTTAATCTCAGACTGGTCTAGGACCAGAGATGAAAGGAACACAGTTTATTAGCAGCAGAGTTCTGGAAACTAGCCTTGTGACTTTCACCCCAGCCTATTTTTATTTTTGCTTCCTCCACTCTCATCTTCAGAAACCAGGTTGTCTCTGATAGAAACACTATATGAGCTTTAGTTAGGAAGTGTTTTTTCGTTATTATATTTATTACCATTTAAGTAGACTGTTTTATTTTAATTTAAACCTAAAGTTAAACAATCTAAATAAGGAATTTATTTTTATAGTTAGAAGGGAATTTTCTGGTTAAACACCTCACAGATCTGGATCCTGAGACTCTGAATGTTTGATAAATTGCTTACCTGGTGAGAAATGAACTGTAGTGGCAGAGCCAGTGTGATAGCTCCCTGCTGATGCGTGTCACCAGGCCCCAAGCTGCCTTTCTTTGGCTAAGGCTCCAGTTAATCAAGAGATAACAATCTTTTACATAATGTTAGACATTTCAAGCAGTAAATGACAGTGAACTCCTAAACCACTGGAGTGGTCAAGCCGGGGGTCCGTAGTGCTTTTCCACACTGATTTGGAAGCCCTATCCAGTAGGAGGCAATTGTTCTCAGGTGTCCTGAGTGAAGGAAAACCATTTTGATCATGAAGGAGATGGGTCCCCACCCTTGGCTCCTGCTATGGAGAGAGGGTGTAGTCCAGTCCTCACTAGATAGCACACCTGGAGGGAAGGTGGGCAAGACTCCCACGTGGGACTTTGTTGCATTTTGTTGCAGTACCATTCAGCTATCAACCGTCACTCACCAGCTTACAGATGACTCTCCCCTTCTTCACACCTCATGGGGAAAATTCTCTGTTCTCTGTCTTGTGAGACAGCCTGAGTTTCTCTGGCTCTCCCCTCATCAGCCAAGAAGCACACATTTATGATTAATCAAACTACGAACGTGAATTGTCAGTCTGAAGGGGGTTTCTTTAGAAACAGTCAGTGCCTGTGTTTTTAATGCTTTGAAGCAGATTTTCACCCCAGGAGTTAAGCTAGCTTCTGTTGAGAATTGTCTCCAGCTCTGTCAGTGTTGAAACAGAACCTCCTCTGTAAACCCCAATTTCACGCCATGAAAAGAATCCGTTCTATGCTAAGACTTTAAGAACAGTTTGGGGCAAATGTTATAGTCTTTTAAAAGAAGAAACCAGCAAAGCTCCCACAAACCTTCACATCAACTTAGTGCTTTCTAATTTACAAAGCACTCTGCCCTGACTGGCCTCGCCTCCATTTGGCTTTAAACCACAGAACAACCACGTTGGTTAGGAAGAGGGTCACAGAGATCTCCCCCACACCACATCCAGCTCCACTGGCAACACTCAGGGCCTTGAAAAAGCCACACTCCTCCCCCCACCAGCATCTGCTCCCACGATTTTGTCTGTCAGGACTTCCCTGGGAACCTGCGCGCCTTCTCCCTCTCTGTTTAGTTAGCTGCCTCTTATCCCTCAGTTCTGAGCTCAAAGCAAATCTTTCAGGGAAGTCTCCCCTGACCATCCCTATTCTCAACATTGCTTGTGCGCATAGGAATGAAACATGGAATCATGTGTCTATTTTCCAGAGCATTTGAAATCAACGTCTAGTTATCCATTTTTCAGTATGATTATTTTAATGCTTCTCGCCTACTAGACTGAACATCATTTTTGTTTAGCTTACTATTGTATATATAGCACATGTCTAGCATGTAACAGCTCAATAAATACTTGAGAATGAATTGAATGACCACTACCCACCATCCTTTTCAGCTGAGAAATTTGAAGCTCAAAGCAACATGCTGAAGGTCATGTTACTAATACGAGTCTTTGGAGTCAGAGAGACTTGAAATTTCAAATTTCAGCATTGCCATTTACTCACTTGGGTGATTTTCTTTGTTTCTGGTTCTCTTTTCCTTCATCTATTAAATTTAGATAATAGAAATTAAGAGCATAGTTGTAAGTTCTACAAGAGATAAAGTATGAAGTGCTTATGTACTCTTAACACATTCAATAAATCCATTCACGTCTGTTAAGCCTGTTAGTTGGACTACTGATTCTAGTCTATGAAACTATTTATATATTGGTCAAAAACATCAATATCTCTTCTTACAAGTGGAAACTCTGAAGCAAAAGGAAAGTCAGTACTAAATGAAGTTGTTCCTACTTCTTTTCTCCTGTAGCTCATAATGTAGTGACAGAAAAGATTGTGATAATTTTCAAGGCAATAGAAATGGAAGCAAAACTAACATTTATTTAGTTTATTTAGTATCTTTCTAAATCCTGTTATAATGCTTATTGCCTTCTCATTTATTCCAGTTAATAAGGATTGTTTTAAAGACAGGTCCAAGATGGAGATACAAATGTTCTGGGGGAAATGAAATGTAAGATTTCCTGTGGTGAAACCAGAGAGTGAACTTACAGTGTTTTTACTGGCGAATTTGCTAGGGGATGAAGCCAAGGAAACAGCCAAGAGGATAGTTAAAGAAGTTGTCTAAAGAGAAGGCTTATGCAGTTAAAAAAAGAAAAAAGGAAAGAAGAGAAGAAATAGAGGAGAATAAGCATCAAATATCAAGAGATGTTCCACTCAAGTTTCTTGACAATCTTGTGTTTGATTCACCAGGCCACCTGAGGTGCTCTATAATATTATGTTCAATGTATAATTTATATCCTCTGTATCATATTCCTAAGCTATTAAAGGTGGAACACAAACCAAGGATACTTATAGAAATTATAGTACTGTAATAGCAAGGGAATATAAAAATACTATACTTCAAGGATTCTATTTCAGGCTAAAAATTGAAAGAAGGATATTGGAAAACCCATACATACATGATTTAATATATATTATCTCATTCATTTAACTTCAAAACTGCTTTTACACAGCTACATTAGAAGCATTAATTACACTTATTTAAAACTTCACTAGAGAGAGTTGACTGAGAACACTGACATGGATAGCAGGATGTTTATGTATGCAAACAGGCAGGAGAATTGCAGTCAAAAGGACCTGGGTGCAAATTCTAGCTATGCCACTTATGATCTCTGTAACATTAAGGTTAGGAAATTAAACTTGGGGATAGTCATGCCTACATCATAATATAGGTATAATTAAATAAGATTGAAAATTATATGAGCAATGGCTATATACTAATACTAATATAGTCTAAATTTAATAACTGCTGTTTTCTTCCCCCAAAGAATTTACTCTTTCTGACTTGGATTTCCTGGATAATTTTTTTTTTAACAGGAGAAAAACGATAAAGTATCTTTGAAATACTAAATTGTGTGTAGCTGCCATGCTGCTAGAAACAAGAAAGGAAATGTGCTTTGCTTGCTGGCACAGTGTCACTCTCATCCACCATGAACCATGAGGTCTTCCTCCTCCTCTGCCTTGACCTCAGCCACTTTAAGGAAAAAAATGATTGGGAGTGAAGTGAAGGTCTCCCTTGTTCTAAAGGGGACCGAATGTCAAACACACACATCTAAGCATGATGGGGATCTTCAGGGAAGAAAAGGATTCAAGCGTTTTTCACTGTGCGTATATAGACAATGAACGCACTATCTTTTTCTTGACTTATTGCACTGGTTAGAACCTCTATTACAATATTTAACAGAAGCAAGAAGCCTGAATATTCTTGTCTTGTTCCTGACTTTCAAGGCAAAGCATTTGGATTTTTCACCATTAAGAATGTTGTGAACTGAATGATTTTTATAGATTCCCTTTTTTAGGTTAAGGAATTTGCCTTCTCCTTCCAGGTTGATGAGACAATTTTTTTAGGAATGGATGTTGGATTCTGAGAAATGTTTTTTTCTACTTCTATTGAGATGATCACATGTTTTTAAAGACTGTTAATATGGTTAATTTTAACATATGAATATTAAATATTAAAATATGAAGTCAATCTTGCATTACTGGGATACAACTCTTTTGATCATGATGTATTATCCTTTTTGTATATGAGTTGATTCAAGTTGGCAAAATTACATTAAGAAATTTTTGGAGTTATATTCATGAGGGACATAAATCTGTAATTTATTTTTCTTCTAATCTATTTGTGTGGTTTTGGTATCAGAAGAAGGCTGGCCTCATAGAATGACTTTGGATGTATTCTTTCTTCAAACTTGTAGAAGAATTTTTGAAAAATTGTATTTATTATTTATTCCTTAAGTTCTTGATTATTCACTACTAAAACAATTTGGCCTAGAGTTTTCTTTGTGGGACGGTTATTCACTACAACTCAATTTCTTTAATAAATACAGTGCTATACAGGTTATCTATATCTTCTTTTCATGAGTGTTGGTATTTATTGTCTTTTAAAGAATTTTTCCATTTCATCAAAGTAGTTGAGTTTATTGCCATAAAATTGTACATAATATTGCAGCAATTATTCATATACATTGCATCTGTATTGATGTCACATCTTTTATGGCGATATGGGTAATATATGTCTTCTCCCTTACATGTTATCCAGAGGTGTATCAATTTTATTGATATTCTCAAAGAACCAGTTTTGGATTTTTGACTTGTTTTTGATTATTTATTTTTCTATCATTTGCTATTGTTTTGCTGTTTTTATTTCATTGATTTCCACTGTGATCTTTATTGTTTCCTTTATCGCTTACTTTAGATTTTATTTGCTTTTCATTCTAGTTTCTTAATATGAAAGCTGAGGTCATTGATTTGAGAAGTTTTTCCTTAATAATACAAATATTTAAGCCTATAAATGTATCTATAATTCTGCTTAAGTAATGTCCTGCAAATTTTGACATTTGGTGTTTTCATTTTCATTTGGTTAAAAGTACTAAATTTTTAAAATTTCTGTTTTCGGCTTCTTTTGGCCTGTAGATTGCTACTTAGAAGTGTACTATTTAGTTTTCAATATCTGGGGGTTTTTCAGATATCTTTTGTTATATATTTATAATTTAATTCCATTGAGATAAAAGAATATGCTTTTTATTACTTGAATTATTTTACTTTTTTTTTCTTCCTGGAATATAGTCTATCTTGGTAAATGATATTTTATTCTAGTGTTGTTGGGTAGAATGGTCTAAAATTGTCAATTAAGCTGGTAGATAGTATTATCTTAGTTGTCAATATCTTACTGATTTTCTGTGTACTTTTTCTATTAATGAGGAAGTAATCTTGAAATCTATGACTCTAATAGTGGATTTGTCTACTACATCTTTGAAATTCTACTAGTTTTTCCTTCACATATTTGGAATTTCTATTGTTTGGGGCATAAACACTTAGGACTGTTACATCTTCTTGATGAATTATTCCCTTTATCGTTATGAAATTGGCCCCTTTATCCATGGTAGGATTCTTTGCTTTGAAATCTGCCATTCTGTTTCCTCTGATTAGTGTGAGCATACTACATTTTCTTCCATCTTTTAATTTTAATCTTTTATTGTCTTTATCCATAAAATTGGTTCATTGTAGGCAGTATAGAATTGATTCCTGTGTTTAAGGCAAATGTTTCTTAACTTTCTTCTCCCTTGTACTGTTTTCTGTGACAATCTGCTGTCCTCCTTTTCTCTGTTTCTTTATATGTAATGTGTCCTTTTTTTATTTGGCTACTTCAAGATTTTCTTTTTATCACTAATTTTAAGAAATTTGATTATAATGGGCCATTTTCTTCATGTTTGTTGCACTTGATGTTCAGTGAACTTCTTAGATATGTAGAGTTATTGTTTTTAGCAAATTTGGACTATTTCTGGCCATTATTTTTTCCAAAATTATTTCTGTCTCTCCTCTCTCCTCTTATTCGAGGACCCTGATTACTCATATTTTGGGCCTCTTGAAGTTATCCCACAGCTCATTGATCCTCTCCTCATTTTTTTCAGTCTTTTTTCTCTATGTGTTTCACTTTGTATAGTTTTTATTTTTGTGCCTTCAAGTTCACTAATCTCTTCTTCTGCAGTGTCCAATATGCCATTGATCTCATTCAGAGTATTTTCTATTGTAGACATTGTAGTTTTAACTTACAGAAATTCATTTTCTAGGTTTTTCACGTTTCTATGTTATATTCTAAATATTTCCTCTTGCTTTTTGAACACATGAGCACAGTTAGAATGTCTGTTTTAAAGTTCTGGTCTACCAATTTTATTCTGTATCAGTTTCAATTGATTGACTTTTCTCCTCAGTGTTGAGTGTATTTTCCTACTGCTTTTGCAAACTTTTAATTTTTTTATTGGATGTCACTCGTGAATTTTATTTTTGTTGAGTATTGGATATTTTTGCCTTCCTATAAATATTTGGGAGCTTTGCATTGAGATGTGGCTAGATTATGTGAAAGCAATTTGTTTCTTTGAATCTTCCTTTTAAGGATTGTTTGGGTGGAACAGAGCAGTCTTTAATATAGGGTTAATTTCCCCCACTATTGAGGTATAACCATTCTCAGTATGCTACCCCGTGCCCAGTGTATTATGAAGTTTTTGATTCTGACTGGTGGGAACAGATGCTGTTAATGGTACTATGTGAGCTCTGGGTAATGTTCCCCTAATTCTTTCCTCAGTCTTGGGTACTTTGGACTCAAAGGGGACCCTCTACCAATCTATGATGTTCTCTCTCTGTTCAGCTCTGTCCTCTCTGGTACTCTGCTCTGTGAACTCTTGCTGTCTGGTCTTTCCTGGACTTTCTGCTTCATCTTCTCTATTCAAGGAGACAGGCAGTGGCTGGCCTCCCCCTTCCTGCACTACAGTCTGAAACTCTCTCCAGGCAATAATCTGAGACAATCATAAGATTCACCACGTTTGTATCCCATCTTTCAGTTATCATTGTCCTTCATTATCTGATGTCCAATGTTTTGAGAACTGTAGTTCCACATATTTTGACCAGTTTTCTATTTTTTCCTGATGTTAGGGTAAATCATGTCCCTTTTATGCCGTTTGACAAGAAGTGGAAGTCATAAACCAGACCTGGGTTTTTCTTCCAGGTCTATCCTTTACTTACTTTGAAAAGTCAGTAAGCACACTGGATGTTTTATTGGTCCACATAGAAGTTAAATATTTACTTTACTTCGAAAACTTCTTTTTTTTGTCAAATCAGATATAACGTTAGCTTGAGTGGCTGGGACAAATGGACAGGCAAATAATAATATTGTGTAAGGATTCAATACATTTTATTTTTCTTTCATTCTTTAGAAAGTTCAGCTACCTAGGAAAAATCATTTGAAAACTTTGAAAAAATTGTACTATGCAAATGGTTTCATTTGAAATTAAACTTTAAATCTATACTTGTTTTGGTTTTTTGCCTTTATTTTCCTAGAGGAAAATCAGAGTATTCCACAGTGACAAACAAGGACAATGGCAAATTTTTTTTGCTGACAGAGTCACGAGTTATGTTTCCTGTAGTTATTTCCTTTCTTGTGAGCATTTTTAATTACCAAACATAAAAAGTAGTTACGAAAAGTAACCTAAAACGTTTTGAAATAGAAGAGGTTCAGAACAGGCCTCCTCAAGGTGTGCCACTTTGGCACAGGGAATATTTTGAGCTAAAGGCAAATGAGACCCTGCTGGCCCAAGAGAAACTTTTACCTTTCCCTTAAAGAAATTAAAATGAGGGCATTTCCCACAGTAACAATTATTACCAGAAATAAATTTTTACGACCTATCTGTATGTCAGGGCAAACCTCTAATTACTGAATATCTGCTCTTCTTATGAGCCTGTGAATTATCCTCCTCTCTTTGGATGCCTCAGGCCTTTCTCCCATTCCTTAGCTCAAGATGGCATGTATGACTCATTTTATCTTTTTGTCTCTGAACCTCTCATATCTGTGGGGTCTCTGACTCTCTCATGTATGTGGAGTTCCCGTATGCACAAAATTAAATTTGATTTTCCCCTGTTAATCTGTTTCACGTCAATTCAATTCTTAGGCCAGCCCAAAGAACTAAAAAGACAGAAGAAAATATCTTCACCACAAAATTTCACAAAGAAATAGATCATGGCACTTCACTACTTAAATCATCCTAATACTTCCTATTGAAATTTGAATTCAAATTTCATATGGCTCACGTAATGCACCCTATTAATTAGCTTAAAATTTGAAGTCTGCTTGGCCTACAACATCCTCCATGATCTTATCCTTTTTCCCTTGGCACTTGGACATTCTATTTCTCGTACCTAAAAAGTTATCTCCCACAGAGGAGCCTTCAAACAAGTCATTTCTTCTCCTGGAATATTTTCTTCCTTGATTATGATACAGCTGGTTGCTTCTCAACATTCAAGTTTCAACTCAAATATTACTCCCCTAGGAAGTCTTTCTTGACTATGCTATTTAGTGTTGTGGGCTTACCCACGGTAGTAGTCTGAATTCTAAGATGAACCACAATTATCCATGTCCTTGTACAATCCACTCTCTTCGAGTGTGGATGAGACCTGTGAATACGTTGGGATATCGCTGTCATGATTATGCTATGTTATTTGGCACAAGAGAATATGCAGATGTATTTAAGGTCTTCAGTAAGTTCACTATAAATTAATCCAAAAGGTGATTATCCTAGGTGATCCTGACCTAATTAGGCAAGTCCTGTGAGAGCAGAGATAGTCTTCTGTTCATGTGGAAGAAGTACACAATCATTTTGTGAGAGAGATTATGGAGGATGTCACATGGCATGGACCTGAGGGCAGCCTTAAGATGCTAAGATTACCTCTGGCCAACTTGTTTCCTCCACAAGGAAACAAGGATCTTAGTCCTACAATTGCAAGGAACTGAGTTCTGCCGTCAAGATGAATGAGCTTGGAAGAGAACCCTGAGCTCCACATGAGACTGTATCTTCAGTTAACATCCTGATTTCAGCCTGATGAGACCTTGAGCAGATGGCCCAATTAACTCACACCCAGACTCCTGACCTAAGGAAAACTGTGAGTTGATAAATTGTGCTGCTTTCAATTGCTAAATTTCTGGCAATTTATTATGCAAAAAAGAAAATGAATACACTCAAAGCCATTCTCTGTAACACTACATTATTTTACTTTCTTCATAGCTTAAAACTCTTTGAAATTATCTTATATATTTTCGTGTTTATTTCAGTATCTACCCCTAGAACATACATTCTCCTAGAAAAGCAATTTTGGTTGTCATTCTGCCAAGCTGGTTCTGGCTATTCTGGCTATTTGAGAGATAGATTGGAGAGAAGTATAAATCTGTTTCTATTTTTCTGTTAAAAAAAAAAGAGGAGTTATTATACAGTGTATAATATTGAGATTTTCCCACTGGAACAAAATAATCTTTCTTTGGTATTCTTCAATTTACTAAATAATTAAATATGAAGAGAAGACTCAAAATTCTTCAAAATGAGAGAAGCACTAAGCCAAAATTTCACATCAATCAGAGACATATAGCTCTGTTATTTTTCAAATAATATGATTGTTTATGGAAGCCATGCAACATCTCAGTGCAGAATTTTATTTTGCATAATGAAAAATTTTTTTTGATGGATTTCACCCTCTGTAGTTATTGCGACCACATGTGGTGATGGTGCCAGAACATTCCTCCCTTGCGTTTTTCATGCCCAAAGAGGTCCTCATACTCAGGACTTCCATCGGATCTGTCTCTTTTGTGAATTCTTGCTATTGTTATCCTGAAAAGGTAATCAGCAACTTTGCCTGTGACAAAGAGGAGGGAGAGAGAGCTATATGATTGTCTTTTGTCTGCTTACTGCGAGAACTGAGCTCCACTTTCACCTAACTAGCAAGTAAAAAATATATTTCCATTGTTTTTAAATCATCATACTTTCAGGGAATATAGTCTGTTGGGTAAAATTTCTTCAAGTCTAGAACTTTGTGGCCCATGATATTGACGTTCAAAATCTTAGAACTAAACAAAGAAATGTTTTATTTGCTATCACCTTGAATTCAAATGTATAGCAGCATCTAATCTGTACTCTTCCTAACTGTCTGATGTTTGTGGCTGTTAGCAGCTGTCAACTTGTATAATATGCAATGTCACCTTCAAATTCTAGGTCTTCAAAATGTTGTAAGATTGTATTGGATAAACACATTCTGCCTTCTACTGGTCAATCTGATTGGTGAAAGCCCTAAATTCCATATTCTGCATTGAAACCAGTTTCAATAACATCATCTGAATCTATTCCAGGATTTCAAACATGGCAAACAGCCTCAGATATATGTGAAGAAGTGTTAGTATCTTTATCGTATAAGTTAAAGGGTTCTAGAAATCATCCCATTCAAAATAAATATATCTCCCATTGATCCTCACTGACACCTAAAATTTTATCATTAATTTTTTTTTTAAATTTTTTGTACTTAAGACTTACTGCTTACAAAATGATGGAAGCAATATACCAAATCTTTCATATATTTGCATTTTGTTTCCTGAAACAGAAATCCAGTTTAACCTGGTAGGTAGAAAAGTATACTCGGAAGGGAATGGCCAGGTAGTCCTGGTTTAAATCTTATCTCCATCTCTCATTAGAACAATCATGAAAACTTCTGGGCCAGAGTTTCCTCAAATGTTAAAACTGAATACAATAACACTGCTAAACTATCATAAATATATCAGATAATGTAAGACAAAGACTAAAACAAAATGTGATTATTAGTAGTTATTATTGTTATTATTTTAGGTGACCTGCTAAGGCATTTATTGAGTGTCTTCTATAAGCAGTTCCCTATAGATAGATGGAGATGAAATGAGTTTGTTTTATGTATCTTCCAGGACAAAATTAAAAATCAAATAAGGAAACTATAGGGAGAAACAAAGTTTACTTCATTCTAAAGAAAAGAAAAAATAAATTATTATTAATCATTTTAGTGTTGTTGCTATTATTTATTGACTGATTACTTCCTATTAGCAAGAAAATGCACTAATTGCTTTCATGTATTGTCTCGTTAAATCTTGAAAACCCAATATTTATTACCGTTTTATGGAGAAACATACTGACCAAGTTCACAAAGAGCTATGCAGCTATGATTTGATCTCAGGTATGTTGGATTACAGAGAGGATAACAAAGGGATCTGTAAGACAGCTAAATTGTTAGTAAAAGGTAACTCTCAATTAGACTTTGTATAATCTCACTCAAGTTGCTGAAGATTTATTAAAGTATATAGAGTCTGGTTTAGATATCATAGAGGTTTTATCTGATACCATGACACTTATTCCATGTGACATTTGGAGAACTTTGAGGATGTCATATTAACCACATAGTGGTAAAATCTGGGAATATTTTGTGATCTATAGTAAGAAATATATATTTAGTCTTCGTCCCTTTTTGGGGCAGAGCTCTTAAAACCCTTGGAATTTCCTAAGTGATGAGAGTAGAGCGATAAAGTTGTCTTTTATTATGCTAATGAGATGAGTTTTGGAACTGCCTAAGGATGAGGACTGGCTTCCAGTGGAGCCAACCATGTGATTACAGGATTGGAACTTTTAGTCCTACTCCTGAGCTCCTGGGAGGGGAGAGGGGATAGAAGTTGAATCAATCTCCAATGGCCAATGATGTGATCAAGCATGCCTATGTAATGAAGCCTCCATAAAATCCCAAAGGAGCAGGGTTCGAAGAGCTTCTGGGTTGGTGAACACATGGGGATTTGTGGAGAGCTGCGTGGCTGCAGAGGGCATGGAAGCTCCATGCCCTTTCCCCATACCTTGCCCTATGCCCCTCTTCCATGTCTCTCTTTCTGAGTTATATCCTTTCATAATAAAATGGTAATCTAGTAAAATGTTTCTCTGGTTCTGTAAGCCACTCTAGAAAATTCATTGAACCCAAGGAGAGGGCCATGGGAACCTCTGAATTATAGCCAGTTGGTCAGAAATTCAGGTAACAACTTGGACTTGTGATCAGTGTCTGAAGTACAAGGAGTGGGTAGTGGAAACCTCCAATCTGTATCCAGCCAGTCAGAAGCACAGGTAACAGGCTTGCAAATGGCATCTGAAGTCGGGCAGGTGAGGGGTAGTCTTATAAGGCTGAACACTTAACCTGTGGAATCTGATGCTATCTCTGGATAGATAGTGTCAGAATTGAGTTGAATTGTCAAACGCTCTGCTGGTGTCCCCAGAATTGCTTGTTGGAGGTGTGGGGACATCCCCCTCACCGCAGATGTTAGAATTGAGTCTCAGAATACTGAAAGAATTTGCAAAAATGATTGAAGACAGTGAGAGAAGAGCTAGTTGTGGATCATAAGATGACTATAAACAACAAAATAGTTATGAATACATATTCGATAACATTTAAAGCATCCCATGAGAAGATTAGTTAAAATAACTAAAAAGGTATGAGTGACATTGTAAGAATTATACTCGTAATAAGCCTTTAACAGAGTAGTTAAATCCAGGAGATAAATTGTATACAGAAGATAATTTTTAAAACATGTCATGTGGCATGAGATTTGGAGTTATAAATCTTGCATTAGAAAACTTATTTTGCTATCTCTGTTATGCTAGCTATGTTATGCTGTATCTATTTTGCTCATCTGTGTGACCTTAAATAATCTATTTTACCTGTCACGAAAAGGTTTCCTCCCATGTAAAGTGGAAATATTTTCCTGATTAACTCAAGTAATCATTGAAAGGGGAAAAAAAGAAAACACGATAACACATGTGAAGGTGCTTTATAAAGAACCCAGTCATCTGCAAATTTATGGAGTGTTGACGAAGTTGGTGATAGTGGTGGTGGTGGTGCTATTGCTGCTGATGGTTATGGTAACAGCTAAGCAATTCAAACCAACACAACCCAATAAAATTAAATTTTTTAATCTGCAAATCTACCTATCTATCTATCTATCTATCTATCAACATCATGGGACCAAACAAGCCTATATGAACGTCAAAGATTGCGGCTGAGTCTATCTAGCAAGTATTTGCTAGTTAATTATTAGTCTAACTTTGTCTGCAGAAGGCAAGATATCACCCTTGGGAGCTTCTTTTCATTTCTTATTCCAAATTTGAACTTCACAGTTCTGACTACAAAGGTTAAACTTGAGTGAGATGGCTTGGGTAATTTTTTTGGTGGAACTTGTGAGTTTTTGCACACCTGAGTAGATTGGGAAGCTGCCCAGGGACAACAACGGCTTTAAGCATACCAATATGAACCCATGTCCTGCAGATAGATTTCTGGTCTTCTGAAATGGTGGTATTGGGATTTTATTAATGGGACTTTAATTTTTAGGTCAATGTGATGCTTGAATGTTCTGGTTACAAACATAGAGATTTCATCGTGAGTTTTTGTTTTTCTAAAAACAATTTTTGATGAGAGAGGAAAATGAAAATCTTTAGTGGAGAGGAGAGAAATGGAAGAAGAAGGGAGTTGGCTCTTTCTAAATGTAGGTATAGCTGCAAAATGAATTTTGTGGAAAAAGATATTTGAATCAGACAGCAATCAGTTCAATTCAAGGATTCACTAGGGTTTAAATCCATGAATTTTAGCATTAATTTGATCTAGATAATAATCTATCAGAGTGACAATTTCCATACCTTTAAAATAAGTAATAATAATACATACTTGATTGAATTCGTGGAGATCAAATGAGATAGTCTATGAAAATTGCCTTCTGAAAAATGTTGTTTACCCTACCTTAGCCAAAATAATTAATTTTCTCTTCAGTTCTGCCAAAGTCCAGGAAATTATCTTTGCGGATCTTGTGTTATTTTAATACGTTAATTTTAATTAGGTTATTAATTTTATATTTGTATGTATTATATTTTCTTTATCATATTTTCCTGTGTTAAAATTATTTTATTTTTATAGCTATCATTTAACTAGTAAGCATTTATTGGTTCTATTACCAAATATTGTCACAGTTGTATGTGAGTTTAGGATGTAAGAACAGGACACCAAATAGTAGACATTTTTGGAAAGTGTGCTCTAGTTTGATGATCAGATATTGATAATGACTGAACGATCTTCCTAAGGCGTACATGTAATATTTGACAAAAAATGAGCCTAACGTGTTGCTCTTCCAGTATGACATTTTTTTTTGCTTGATCTGTGAAAACTTATGAAGTCATGAGATTTTAGATTTAAATCTGAAAGACACTTCAGGAAATGTTTTGTGTAATCCCTCAATATAGAGGTGAAGAAACCAAGACCCCCATATTTATAGATATTGTCCATTGTCCGAGTTCCAAGATAGACTATGTAGTATGATGCATACTTATGTATAAATAATCATAGATAATAATCTGGAAGATAATATGCAGCATGTTAGTTGTCCAGAAGGCTATCTTCTGGAACACTCTTCCTCATTCCTCCCTTGCATTCTTTAACTAAACAAATGAACGAAAGCCTCTTCTTATTTAAGATTTCTGCTCACTTGTCCTTCCTTAGAGAATTTGTCCCTGAATTTCCAGTCAATGTCTAATCCCCACACGCTAGCAAGGTTTAGTGGAATGGAATGCTCATAGAACTTCCTTAGTGTCAGATTTCATACTTTTTTTTTTTTTTACTGTGGAAAGAACACTTAACCTGAGATCTACTCAGGTATTTAGGTCTACAGTATATTATTGTTGACTGTAGGTACAACGTCATACAGCAGATCTTTAGAGCTTATTCATTTTGCTTGACTAAAACTTTATGCCCACTGACTGTAATTTTACCTTTCCATGTATTATTATTCTCACATTAATGTGTCCCCACTAGACCACATGCTCCAGTAGAGCAAGGGACTGTGGGATGTTTCTCCCCATTGAGTTCCCAGTGCTGAACACAAATATTGACTCATTGTTGATGCTTAATAAATATTTGTTGAATTAACAATAAATAAGCAGAATGCGATCAAACACCATTTTGAAAATATTCTAAAAATTCTAGAATTTCCAGAGCAATTTTTCTGACTACATTTGTCATCCTGCTGGTCTTTAGAATCATGTCAGTCTCCAGTTTATTCCTAATCATAATAATTTCTGGAAGAATTCTGAGGTACCTATTCTGCCTGTATCACAGAGCAACTGTGTGTATTTGTGTGTGTGTGTGTGTGTGTGTGTCGAGAGAGATTGAGAGAGAGAGAGAGGGAGAGGAAGCCGCCAGAAGAAGGGAGAGGGAGGGAGGGAGAAGACAGAGAGAAGCAAAGAATTAAGAGCAGAGATTAACTTGCTGCAGGGAAGAGGACGAAATCAATAAAAGAGAAAACAAATATCACTTGTGGTGAAACCCTAATATTAAAGACATTAAAGCTTAAAGTATGGGGAATATGTGAATAAGAGTCATTTTAGCCTGACACATGAACCTATATCATATATGACAGAGGATGTAATATACTGCTTTTCCAAATAAAAAAAATAGTAACAACTATATTACTTCTGAAGTTTGCTCAATGATGCGTGTCCATTCTCTGGTTCAAATTTCTATTCTTATTTAACCCCACTTCAAAACAATAAAGTGAAGTTAATAATAATAACTCATGCAGTGCTTGCTATATAATCAGGTGCTCTTGCTAAGGTATACACGTGTATTAACTTATTTAATCTTCATGAAAATCTTATGATGTAGGTATACTTCTTTTCATTATCCTAAAATAGGAACTGAATCTTAGAGAGGTGAATTTAGCTTAACGTCACAAAGCTACTTGGTTGCTCACCCACGTTTCCTCTCTGCCTCCTTCCCACCTATTGGGAAACGCAAGATGGTAACTGTTGAACCAGCCTCCTTGAGTCCAGAAATACGTGGCATATTTTGAAGGCAGCAGAGCCACTGCACAAGCCTGGATCTTTGAACAACCTGTGGAGTGGAAAAATTTACCTACATTTGACAAATCACCTAATTTTGGGCTGTCACATCTGAGGGACAGAAATTTTTGTCTTATTTAAGTCACTGTAATTAATGGTGAATTTATTACAGGACATTACCTTGCGCTCTAACAACAAAAACACTGCTTCTACCCAGTATTTTGGAACTGGCTAAAAAGTTTTTGAACCAGGTAGAACTGAACTGAAATGCCAGGGAGAAGAAAATCCTCATAGGCAACATCATAGATCTTGTCACAATGGCAAAAGCATGGCTTATCATTTCTACAAGGAAGACAGATATACTCTCCTGAATGTACCATGTCTCAGAATCTCAGTGTTGCAAGCTCATATATCTAACTTTGTCAACACACAAAGACCAATCCATCTCTTGAGACAGATTAAAATGGACCAAGATCATGAGACAGACGTATAAAAATAATGTCAATTTTTGAGTTTACAATGAGAAATCATTATCACACAATCAGACACTCAGGTCCATGTAACCAATTTAGTTTCTTCATGCAGTCAAGATAAACAGGATGCCAAATTGTAATCAGAAGCTACTGCACAGTTCTATGAGAATTGGATATACTCAAAGTCTGTATAATCAGCTCCCTCTAGGCAGGTGTACTTAGGAAGCCAAATCTTAATCAGAGGTTGCTTCATGAACATGGAATCAGATGTAAGAGTTGATGATTCAGAAGTCACGTGGTGCATCTCACAACCGTGATTCTCTTGGCAATGGGAGCAGATATGCCGTGGTATGTCTTCAGCTAAGATCACTGTCTTCAATGATAAACCATCTACATTTCCAGATTTGGAGTGGCTTTATCCTGAGGATCAGAAAAACTCAAAGTCAAAACGAAAGCTAAGGAGTCCCCTCCGCTGCTACACTGTTTCCACTTCATGTTTTTCACTCTTTTTCCTGTGATTCCTCTTCTGATCCACTTATTCTATCTTTAACTCTGTTAATGATATTACTTTGAACTAACTTGTCCTGCTTTCGCTCCAGTCAAATTAGTTGATTCATTGCTTAGTTATCAAAGAACAATCTTGTTTCAATCATTTCTGCATTTTGAGTGCCCAAAATGGGAGCTCCCAGGTACTAACAATAAAAGATAATTTTTCAAAAGTTAATTTTAAAAAGAGAAACATTAAGGTCACGTATTAGAGATCACCAGAATTTTAAAACTCCTTTACCCTACTCCGAGATTTAACTTTGTTTCTTTTTAGCTTTCTTATGGCATTTGACAATGTATTGCTTTATAATTTGGTAACTTTTATTCCTTTATAGTTCACACTTCAGTTTGCAAGTGGCTTAAGGGGAGTAGCTATTTGTGATTCATCATTGCACACACTTCAACACATGGACAACATCTTACAAAGATAGGTTCGATTAACATTTGAATAACTGATTCAATAAAAAAGTTAATGAGAACAATTGAGATGAAAAGTGTGCTAAGTTCTTTCTGTCCATATCCCACAACTAGGGGAGCCTGGCTAATATGATGGCAATTTTTCTTAGTTGATATATATCACCTTACACAAAACACTTTCAATTTTTCAGAGGATAATAAAAATTCATATGATTATATGTTATATCATCATATGCTGACATTACCATCATGATAATGACCTAAAATAACACTTAAAATACGCATTATTTGGGGCCGGCCCAGTGGCGCAGCGGTTAAGCATGCACGTTCCACTTTGGCAGCCCAGGGTTCGCCCATTTGGATCCTGGGTGCAGACGTGGCACTGCTTGACAAGCCATGCTGTGGTAGGCGTCCTACATATAAGGTAGAGGAAGATGGACATGGATGTTAGCTCAGGGCCAGTCTTCCTCAGCAAAAAGAGGAGGATTGGCAGCACTTAGCTCAGGGCTAATCTTCCTCAAAGAAAAAAAAAATGTGTTATCTAAATGTTTTCCCCAAACGTTTTGGGGTGCTAGTATTATTATTCTCCTTTTCCAACATAGACATCAAGGTACAGAAAGGGGAAGTCACTGACAGTCCCCTAGCCTGTAATTTCTAAAATCAAGAGCTGTACCCAACCAGTCAGACGACATAGCCCCTGCTCTTAACCACTGTGCTAATCCAACTCATATATCTGGATTTTCAGAGATGATCTAGTTTATTCTCTTTACTCACAGATATGCAATAATGAGATAAAAGATGATGGCTTTTTTCAAAGTTATAGTTTAAGTAAAGTGTTTTCTGTTTTTGTGTGTGGGCAAGTATCGTAGATTGGTCGGACCATTCTTTTTAGTCTTCACATCATATTCATCTCCCTCTGCCTTATCAGCTCTTTCTTACACTCCTCTCTTCTGTCTTGTATCCACATCAAGAAATATCACTATCTCTGGCTCAGTCCTCCGTCACATGCTCTACTTAATACATGAACTGGCTTTGCCTCATTCACCTGTCTTGTCTCTTTATAATTCCCTCTGTTTCACCATCTTTGGATTTATTTAGTTCCTTGCTAGACACACATGCACACATTTTCCATTACAAGGTTTTTGCACAGTCTCAGCTAAAATTTTGGTTTTCCCAGGAAGCTCTTTCTGACCTCTCCCTGCTACAGGATCTCTTAGCATTTTCTTTTTCATAGCACTCATTTCAGCGTAATGTAATATAATGTAATTATTTATTTATTTGTTTACAGACAAAAGAGATGCCATCTCCCTGGCAGTGATCAAGCCCTCTGGAATTATAGAATCATAATTTTCCATAACATTTAAAGACAAATGGATTGAACTTTCACTCCATACATGGAAGTCCAGAATTTTCTAAGTTTTCTAGGAATTAATAGGGAACTTAAATTTCTCTTGATCATTTCTGTATCCAAATCCCTAGAATGCAAGTGATCTAACATCTTGCTACCTGTACATTTGGACCCATTTTCACACCTCCTTGCTCCTCGTAGAATACGACCTCTATTCTTTCACTGAGCAAAGTACGAGCTGGTGTGTTTCAGACCTTCCTGAAAAGTTGGGGGCACCGGTAATGGTAGAGGTAGGGGGTGGAATTCTTGCACATTGCGGCACAGCAAATTAAATATACTCTTAGACTCACCTATTAGGAACACTCACAAAGCATTACAAAAGTCCCTATGTTTGAGTCTCACTCAAACAATGAAATCAGAAGTTCTGGGGGTGGAGCTCAAGCATCAGTTTTTTTTTTTTTTAAACTTACCTGAGTTATTCTAATATGCAGCCAGATTTGAGAACCACTGAATAAATCCATTAAATCACTCTAAAGGTGTGGTTTTTTTATACTAACAAAGGTCATCAAGATATGTCTGTAAATAAAGACAGTCTCTTCGCCAGAGAACTATCCCTTTGCCCTGACTGCCTGGCTTTAATATAAAGCATTCTTTCTACCACGTTAGGTTGATTTATTGTTTCATTTCTTTTTCTTTTGCTAGATTCTAAGCTCTGTGAGGACAGGATTAAAATATTTGTCTTGTTTGTTATTGTCTCTCAGAAAAAAAATTCCACAGTGCCTCAGGCATATTAGTCACCCAATAAACATTTGCTGAATGGGTCAATGAATTTAGAGTTTCAGAAACCTTGTAACAAAGAAAGAATAATTTATCCATTTACATATTGACGTGAAAAAAGAAAGATGCAACGCATTTTTATATTGATAGTTAATATTTTTATTAGATAAAATGCTTCCATAAGAGTTTAGGAATGTAAATTTACAATTTGAGTAATTGATTTCTCATAAAATTATCATACTAGGTCATTAAATTTAATTGCAGGAAAAGAATCTAAAAGGAAAAAAATTGCATTTAGCCTTCTAGTCTTTCAAACACTGACTTTTAGAGTGGCTAGAAGAAGAACAAGAACTTCAGACTTTAGGGATCTTATCAAATATATTTTCCCAACAGGAAACAGGCAAACAGATTTGGGAAATTCAGCAGGAAGCCTCTAGCAAAGATTTGCTGCCATATGAGAACTGGGAAAGAGGACACTGGGCTAAACCTTGTCTGATATTTATGTGGGTGTCCTTAAAAGGGAAGAAGGGGATGAACTTTTTCCACAGCTGAATTCCAGATGTTTCCAAGGGAATACATTTTACTGTCACTGATGTCAACTGTCTCCTGACTCCTTTCACTAATTATTACATATGGGGCATTGTAAACCCCTGTCATTTTAAGCAACAACTCTCAATGTTCTTGGTGTGTGGTGCCAGTCTGACCTCTGCTTCAGAACTTAACAATAATAATAATAATGATAAAATCATAACTGCCATGTAATGAGTGCCAATTGTTTGGAACATCTTTGCCTACACTATCTATTGTAATCATCACAGCAAACCTGCGCATAGTTATTACTATCTACATTTTACAGATGAAGCAACCAAGGACCAGACGTATAGAAGGGTTGTTTGTGTTCACAGAATTAGTAAACAGCTCAATAGAGTCTCAAACTGAGGGTTTTCTTGTAGCAGTGTTTCCTGCTAAACCTCAAAAAGAATGAATGTCCTTAAAGAATGAATGCCATGGGTAAATGTGAGCATGTTAATCTCAGTTCTTCTTTCCAGTGCCTGAGTCTACTGAATGCCCTACCATCAGCTCCATTCAGACCAAACTTTGGACAACTGAATCATCCAATTAACTGACCAACCAACCCACAAATAAATGAATCATCAGTTTGATCTTTTAGAGTCAGAGCATATGGTTTATTAACAACATATCCACAGTTTCATTGGCCTTAACTTTGTAGTTGATATACAATCATTAAGTAAACTAGAACTGCAATGATTTTTGTGCTTTCTATGTCTTGTTTGGTCTACTTTATGTCACTTCAGAGATTTTATGGTTAAAAAAATATATTTATCTTGTCCAGCCAAAAACGAGTTTTCTAATCTACTATCTAAGAAAGGTTTCAGACGTAAGAGGCAGAGAGATGGCCAATTCAAGCCTTCTTCCAGATGTGTGGGTTTTGAGACAGCCACTGTCATTTGCCAGCTGGAATACAATTGGATTTGAGAAAGGATAATTTCCACAGCAAAACTTGAATAAGTCATTACTTTGTCCTTCAAGACAAGATCTCTGATAGAGACTTAATCCCAAAACTCCAGAGGAAAAAAAAAAAAAAAACGCTTCTCCTAAAAGAAAAATGTAATACACTGGAGAGAAAGCATGTAGTACACTTTCTCAGAGAAAGTGATTCTGAAGGTCTGAGCAGTGAGACAGAAAATGCTTTGTGTTATGATGATTTTCTAACCATTGGTGGACAATTGTTATTTTCATACCACAATATCCACATTATAAGTCTCTACCTGGCTGCCAGCCCTTGCATATCACCACGTTCTCAGCTAGAACAACTTCAGCCTAATTTACAGTCTTAACTTGGTCCTCGTCCTTAGGGATTTTCCTAACTCAAGATAGAAGGGATGTAACTAGTACTCTGAGACTCAGCTTCAAGGTCTGATTGCACACCCAGTTCTACCCTATTTCTGAGACAGTCCACATTTGCACCTCATATTTAGTAATCAGGTCCCTGTTTTGTTCTTTGTACTTGGCTTTTTATTTGAAGTCCCATACCTCTAAAACTGGGGTCTGGATTTATTCTTTTCAAGCCAATTGTCAGTAACTAACATTCTGGCACTGGTTCCTTCCTCTATGCCAGAGCATTTTTATCCAACAGTAGATTTTCCCTGATACCTACAGCTACCTAGATTCTTGACTAGCACTTCCTCTGAATTCCATCCCCTCAGTAAACCTCTATATACACTTCCTTCAAACCCTCTCTCATAGTATATGCTTCCTGAGTACTACTTCATCATTAACTCTTTGATTTGGGGTTTTGTTGATGGACTGGACTTACTTCTAATACATGTGTTTAATCTCTTTCCTGCATCCATCTCTCTCAGAGCCTTTCTGCTTGCCTTATCCCATTGCATCACTAAACTTTGGGGAGACATATGACACACAGGATTCCATAAATCCTCGCTGCTGAATATGAAGACAAGTATCCCATTCTGGTCAGTGTGTGGGATTGCATAATCCCACATGCCATATAGCACTGCTGGCACATTTTCTCTTGCAGTAATAATTCCTCTTCCTGGAAATAATCACAACCAGAAGCATTAAATTTTGCAACACCCTGGGAAACCACTTGAATTATTCTGTGAGAGTGAAGAATATATCAAGTGTCAGTCCTGGAGTCAACTTCCGTTAGAACAAGAAAACTGTGTTTGTGCTGTCTTGATCACAGCAATTTCCCCCTGCCTATTTTGAAAAGATATGTAGGCTTATATTCTTTTATATAGTTATGGGTATAGTGTCTAAATTTCCCAATTCAAATTGTGGGGGTACCTTAGCAATGGAGGTGCTTACTTCTCCAGAGGTCTTTAACATTAGGATAAGTTCTCACGTATTCGGGATCTAGCTCAAAGACAAAATTCTACCCAAATTTCTAGTTCCATATCCAGCTCTGTATCTCTAGGTTGCATTTTGTGGTGTTCATTTTGGCTCCTGAAGGTCTATTTTACATATAACATTCACCATTAAAATTATGAATTATAAATAGGTAAATATATGCATATAGAGAGACAGATGTATATATATACACATATGTGTCTGTAATCACAACATTTTACAAAGTGCTGTTGCGTATGATATTTCATTAAATGTCTCAAAATACACTGAAGATTAAACATTATCTCCATTTTATAGATACAGAAGCATAAATCTTAAGTAATGACCGAAACCTCTAGCCAAACCAGGAGCTGAATTTAGGTCCTGTGGTTCCAAATTTCCACTCTTTCACCAGATCCCAATTACCAAGCTCCCTGCCTAAGTGATCATCTCTCACCGTGTTGGTCACTGGCACAGAGTATATTATACTTTGAAATGTGTGCTATAAAAGGAAGACATAGATGAAAATTTCAACAAGGTGTTCAGTCTGGTAAATTGTAATATTTCATATTTCACCCGTCCTTGAGAAAAAATTACTGACTTCTTAGATAACCTAGGATGGAAAATTCTATCATTGCCTCTGACTAGAATGGGAGAGGAAAGTAGCAGAATCATCAAACGTCTGTCTTTGAAAATGAAGGATTGATATTTCATTCCTTTATTCGTTTAGTCATTCAAAGAACACCTTTTGATTGGGCATCGATTAAGTGTCAGGCACTGTGACAGAAATTGAGAACACAAAGATCAGAAAAAGATGGTGTCTATTCCCAAGTTTCTCATAGTTTATTGGTGAAGGCCATAAATGCAGGTACCTGCCAAAGGTTATCATGACTTAGAGAGGCAGAACCCTGCTCTATGTTTGGAAGCATAAAAAACTTAATTGAGTAAAAGATCACTTAAAGAAGGCTAAGGAGAAAAACGTGCATCTGCTAAATGAGGAATTCAGATTAAAGAAAGTCTATATTTTAAGGCTTAAAATAATGAAATTATTAATAATATTCTGGAACTGATGTATTGTGGAGAAAGAAGGGTTAGACATGAGTCTAGAAGTAGTTTAGGAACCTGCTAAGAAGAATCATAGATGACACTCATATTTTTCTACTTATTTCATAGGCCCTGGGGGAGCCGTCCAAGGTTTGTAAATGGGAGGATGGAAGGAGATCCTGAAACCCCCAGGACAACAACTTGCTGAATTTGATTTCCCTCAAAAGCAGAGCCTGGCCACAAATACAAGGACCCACAACAAAAATATACAACCACGTACTGGGGAGATTTGGGGGGAAAAAAGCAGAAAAAGATAAGCAGAGGGTGAAACAAGGATTTTGGTGCAAGTAGTTTATTTGGGATGCAATCTCAGGAATCAAGATGAGGGAACAGAGAGGGGAGATAGGAAAAGGAGGAAAGCCATAAGTGGATGTGAAAATGAGGGGGTTACCGCCGTGACATCCAGGGCTCAATTCATCTTAACATTCACTGGGAGATGCAGAATATACCATAGTGTTGTCTCACCAAGTGTGAGGAATCTGGGGCATTCATCCTCATACTCTACTCTTTATCCATTGAGGGTAAATTCTGGGGCGTTAACTCCCCAGAACTTCTGGCCCGACCTATACTAAGAGCACTCTCATGAGAGAAAGCCTCTAGGTGGAGAGATTAAGGAAATATTAGCTTAGGGGAGCCACGTGTAGGTGACCTCTTAGCTAGGCCTAGTTTGATAGAACTAGAAAGAGGATAACTTTTTTCCTACAAAGTGTGAAACTAGCCTACTCCATCTGGGAGGCATCAATGAAGACTCCTTTGAAGGGGATGTGAATTTTAAGTCATTAGTGTTTTCCTCCTTGTCATCTCCTTCAATGAGTTCGCCTCCATGTTAAATACGAAACATGCTCACACTGCATCGCCCATGATAGAATTCCATTGCCTGCTGAGAGGATCGGCTTTTAAAAGCTGAGGTATCCTAATTGCAGTCAACCAGCTCCTTTTAAATGCATATGGAGCTTAGGAAAGCTGAATTGTGCGGTTGTTATTTGTCCTCCCTGGGATATACAGTATCAAGAAACAAAGCCTACTTTCCAAGGCTTCAATCTCTTTTGTTGCTCCAGATTGCAGATGACATCCTGGTGTGGGATGCATTAAGATCCTTTGTGTCCTAGTATCAGCCGGAGGCCTGCTCAGTGTACACCCTGGCAGCTCTCATTATGAGAAATAATAGACAACATGTTTCCTTAAGATTTGTTATCTTTTCTCGCCCAGCCCCAGCCAATGTGTCTGCTGGGCATTTTCTGGGCCCTGCTTTAGTGCAATAATGTGGAAGCCGAGATAGCAGAGCAGCATTTGTTAGGGGACCCCAGCTGCAAGCCTGACATCTGCTGAGTGTTCTCTAACTTTCTTTGAACATAATTAAATGCAATCAGCAGCCTCCCCCTTGGCCTCCCACTATAGACCCCATTAGAAGAGGGGAAGAATCTGACATCAAATCTACAAGAAAAATGCTGAACAATGAGGCTAATTCAACCTCAATTCATCCATTCCTTTCTGCTGAAGAAGCACTTGAATCATTATTGCCCTGAAAGCTTCTCTACTTTTCTTCCTTTGATTTTTCCTTCTTTCCTCCTTCCCTCTTTTCGTTCTCTCCCTCCGTCTCTATCTCTTTCTTTCCCTTTCTCTTTTTTTTCTTGCTTTTCTCTCTTTCATTTTTTTGGGGAGCAGGGGGCTTACATGGTTCAGAAGTCTTTACAATGTCTCTCCTCGTTCTCTTTCCTTCAACAAATATTTATTCAGTACATATAAATATTCATCCAGTATCTATGCAAGATCAACATCTCCCTTTATAAGCTTAAAGTTATCATGTAAAACAAGCTCAGAAATGTAAAAGTATGATTAGTGGGAAAAGCATTGGCTTTGGAGTCTGATGTACCTGGTTGTAAATTATTCTCAAGTATTTCCTAACTATTTCACCTCCCTGAGTCTCCCTTCCTAATCTATAAAATGGTGAATGCTATTTTTTTATCCTCACAAGGTTTTTGTGATGTATAAACTAGTTGATGAACCTTGGTACATAATGCAACACATTATAGCTTTCCTTTTTCCTATTTGCCTCAGATGATCCTTTGCAAAGAGTTAGACACTTCGTGTGTTCTAAACAACTAAAGGTTGAAAGAAAGAATATATGACTGTCTGTGGCCAGGAAATTATATTCTCATACTCAGAGAAACATAACATTTCAGAGCCTGAAGGGACTTTTACTCTATATAAACTAGAAAATAAATAAATTTAAGCAATATGCCTCACGTCATACAACTAATTGAAGATTGAGAGTTGGCTGGAACTCAAGTCTCATGACTCCTTTCCCAGTACCTCTTCCACTTCATTGCTCTAAAGAGTCAATTTGAGAACATAGGCAGCCAGCCCAAGGTGGAAATGGAGACTGTGTTACTCTGTTCCAGTCTTTCTCACACCGGGATATACCTACTGCTAGACTCGTTTCCTTCTTTGTGACACAATCATTACATTTTTGCGCTAGAGTACATCGATTGCTCACACAAGAGTAATCCCCTTCCTCTTCTTTTCTGAAAAAGTCTTCATTCTACATAGAAGCTGAAAATGACAACTGCTTCCTTTCCCAGACTCTCCTGAAGCTAAGACATGTTATGGAATTAACACAAGCTAATGGTATATGAGGGGACGAGTTCTGTCTCTTGCAACTTACAAACTGTTCTCACAAAAAAAAGATAACTGAAAATAAGAAAAAGAATCTATAACATTACTATTTTGTTACATTTGTTTTATGTCTTTGCACATGCACATACACAAAAATACATGTGTATGTATCACTTAGTAATATTTTGAAAATTTATTCATATAGTTTTACTAATTTCTCATACAATTTAAAATTCTTTCACACCATTATTTTGGCTACACAATTGTCTCATTTATGACTAAATGGAATTTCTTTAAGCACTGCCCTGTTGTTGCTATTTCTAACATTTTATATTATAAATAGTGTTTTCATGACCAACTTTAAAGCTAGGGCTATTTCTTTCATTAATTTTCTCAAAGCACTGAATTTATGGGCCAGCCCCAGTGGCCTAGTCTTTAAGTTCAACACACTTCACTTTAGTGACCTGGGTTCGGTTGCCAGGCATGGACCCATACCACTTGTCTGTCAGTGGGTATGCTGTGGCAGAGGCTCACATACCAAAATAGGGAAGAAAAGCCCTGCTGAACTTATAACCGTATTACTTTACCAAAAAGTCTAGAAGTATCAAGCCACTTTTGTGAAGTTTTTCACTTTCTAAAGTGCTCTTATCTTCAATGTCTCTTTTCACTTTCACAATTATCTTTTGAGGTTGATTGTATAGCTATTATTAACTCTATTTTTTAGATGAGGAAACTGAAGATTAAAGTTTGACTGGCTTTCTTAAGAGCTCACCTAATATGTGGCACATCACTAGAGGCTTCTTTTGACCCTAAAGTCCAGCATCTTATAGCTTTCTTTTCTTCCTATCTTCTTCCCTATCTACTTGACTCCTTTTTTCTTTTTTTGACAAAAGAAGGTATTATCTCTGTCCTTGAGTTGCTTATAATTCACTGGGAGAGAGTGGCAAGTAGGTTGACGTTTACCTTATTTTGTGAAAAATATAACCATGGGAGAATAAAGGAATGACTCTTAAATCAAAGAGGAACAGCATGAAAAGCTTCCTAAAAAAAAGGGTAAAATTTAAGGAGAGATACTTCATATGAAGCTTATAATTCTCATTGAGATATTTAAAGTTCTCTCTAAACAGTTATAACCTCACTTTGTCTCCATTCCTTTGCAATCGCTATATTACATTCAAAAAAGGCAGAGCTCCTTCCTGTCTTTGGCCACCAGCTCCCACCCTCACCCTAAACTCTTTGACCATACCCATCCTCCTCCATTATGTATGCAATCGGTTGTCTTATGAGCACTTATTCTCACTTTATATAATCTTTAAAACTTTTGTCTCTCTAAATTCTATTCATCACATGGAACCCAGTTCAATGCTTATGTCTTTCATGAAATCAAACTCAATTCCTATGTCTGTGCCTGAGAAATACAGAATTCTCATAGCACGTGGGACAAGACTCTAACCTTCATTCTTCAAAATTTTCCATTCTCTGACCACAATTAAAGAAAAACTAGATTGCCTACTACTAGTATCAGTTATTATGCCTTGGGCTACAGATATATTTAGGGTATGGTCATTGCCAAGAGAAGGTCATAGTAATGGTCCAGGGATAGTGTGATGGTAACCTTCTGAAAAATGAGCTCTAGATGCATCCTTTTGTCTTCCTTCTCACATATTTCTGTCTTTGTAGCTTTCTCATGCAGGTGAGTATTAAAAGATAATTGTCTTGCTGTTGAATTTTCTTAATCTTCTCAGAAGCTCAGAAGAACTTCACAACTAGGACACAATATCAGAAGGCTGAAGAGATGCCACTCAGAGAGGAGATTGAAGAAAGCTGGAGAATGGAAGAATGTTCTTCAAATATGATACAAAAAGAGGCTCCCTGAGTAGGTCTTGACTGACAAAGAAGTCCACTCAATGGACTTTACCTTTGGAAGCCACTTCCCTTGGATTCTCAGAGATTTCTGATAATACTGTTGCTGTTGGAAATGGTATTTAGCTTGATGTCATTAGACTTCACTATCATTAAAATCAATCAAAACATTCAGAGAATTTTGGGAACTTTATCTTCTTGGTGTGAGATCAGTGCAATAGAAAAAAGGCATTTTGGTTGACATCTAAGCAATATTCCCAAAAATATCACTCAAGAACTCAGGATTTTTGGCACTGAAAACATAAGTACTTAAATCTATTACTAAGGGGAATTTCTGTAAACTGGATCTGAGTTGCCAAACCATTATGGAGGGTTAAAAGACAAGCAAGTTATGCAAGCCATTAAAAGTTAACCTGGAAAATATAAATTTAAAGAATTAGCTACAGAAGTGTTTTGCATTCTGGAGGACCTGACTTGTCCACACAGAGAAATAAATTTATTTTATAATAAATACTTGTATTATTTATCTATTGCCGCATAAGAAATTACCACAAACTTAGAGGATTAAAACAACATGCATTTATTATCCCAAAGTTTCTGTGGTCAAGAGTCTGGGCACAGCTTGTCTGAGTCTTCTGCAAGGCTGTAATCAAGGTGTCAGCTGGGCTGTATTCTCATCTGGAGGAACAACTCGGGAAGAATCCATTTCCAAGCTCACATAGTTTTTTGGTAGAATTTATTTCCCTGTCGTAGGACTGATGGCCCCAGCTTCTTGCTGGCTCCAGCTGGAGGCTGTTTTCAGTTTCTTGAGGCTGCCTGCAGTTCCTTGAAATGTGGGTTTTTCCCAGCATGGCCCCTTAGTTTGTCAAGCTATCAAGGAGAGTCTCTAGAGCAAGTTGACTAGCAAGGTGAAGTCTCATGTATTTTAACACAATCATAGGGATGATGTCAGATTCATCTCCTATGTCATATTTTATTGATTAGAAGCAAACCACTGGTCCCTCTCCAATGCAAGGAGAGAAGATTGCACAAAGTTGTGACCACCAGGAGGTAGAGATCATGGGTACTACCTTAGCCACTATAAGGAATAAAAAATTCATAGTTGCATATAGATACACTGAGCTCTAAACTCAGGAATCGTCTTTAATTCTACTCCTTTCCTCTCTAGACTACTGCTACAGCTTCCTAATTCATCCCCTACCCTCTAATTTTACTCCTAAAAATTCTCCTCCAAAAAACAAGGTTTATTTAAAATCCAGTTTGAACATGTCACAGACCTGCTAGTTCCTTGCCTTCCGCCTACAACTTCAGCTTAAATCAAGAATATTTAGAATGGAACTCTTGAAAGGGTACGATATATCTCTTTAGCTTTACTTCTAGCTACAAAGCCTTACTTCATCGTTGCCTTTAATGGTGCTTCTTGTATTTCCATGTATGCAGTGTGCTATTTCTCTTCTTAGCCTTTGCATATGGTTACCACTTTCCCACAAGAACTTCCCCACCTCCCCTTGCACTTCCTTCATCAGGAAAATTCTAACTTTTCCTCGAAGAAAATTCTGGCTTTGTTTCCTGTAGGAAGCTCTCTCTCTCTTATGTCCTTGCAAAGTTTCTCAAATCCTTTAATACTCTTTGCATATCTCAAAAAATTGTACTAACTCATTATACTACGTTGCTCATTTTGTTTATCCGTCTCTTCCACTTGGCTCTGGACTAATTCAGGGAAGAATAATGTTTTGCTCACTTTCAATTCCTGATACTTAGCATTGTACAATGTCATTTGAGTGGATGTATGAATTAACAAAATAGTTCTGGTCAGTAAACATATGACGTCAATTTTTGCTTCAAGATTTTGTTTTGAATGCATATTCTTCCTTAGATATCAGTGTGTTGTAATTTTAGTAGTAGTATCTCCTTCTACTTTATGGGGTGTTTGAATTTCACTATTATTTTGGAAAAAGATCTTTTAAAGCTTATGAACATTAGGTGTTTTAGATAAGTTAAAAATATTCCCATTTAACTTATCTATCATTTAGTTTTGTCTATTGTGTGTTTGGCAATAGTTTTTAAAAATTTTATGCAGGTAAATATTTTCCTTTGAGTGTGCCTGTGATGTCATCTTATTAGGTTGACATAGAAAATTAAATTATTCATGTGCCAAAGTGGAAGAGGGAAATTAACTGGTTCTTTGGTTAAAACTGATATCATAATCAGAATAACCACATAAGATGTAGTTCAAACAAACACATATCTCACAGTGGTTTCCATATATCAGGAATTCGATAAATATTAGTGGTGTCCCACTATTATTTACACTGTTCTCACACACAACATCCATACCTACAAACACATACACATATAAAAACACAAACTCATCCATTCACATATTCCTAATTTAGAAAATGAGAACATGTTTAGGGGACTTCAGAAACGATCATATTTTGTTCTTCAACATATGGCTTAAACAAACATTATTTATCATGTCTCACTACTTTGTAGGTTTGGGCTTGGCTGGGTGGTTCTTCTGCTACGGTCATATGGGGTCACATGTGTGATGAGACCACCTGATTGCTTACCTGGGGCTGGATGGTCCACAAAAGCTTCACTCATGCATCTGGAGATCGGTGCTAACTCTTGTCTGACCTCTCTCTACATGTGGTCTCACTGTTCCAAGAATGCAAGCCCAGAAGCTACAAGACATCTTGAGGCCCTTCTCAGAAGTTGTACAAAATTCACTTTCACTGTATTCTACTGGTCAGAACACATCACAAGGTTAGCCCAATGTCAAGATTGGGAAAATAAACTTCTTGTTGGGAGGAGCTGCAAAGAGTTTGAGGCCAGTTTTCATCCACCAAATTCTTATACCTGGATTTGAGACCAAGTTCTAAAGAAGTTCCATTCAATCATTCGAACTAGTATCAGAATATAAGAGGAGCTTAAATATAACCCTGAATGAGCCAAAGAAACTCTTTAAAAGGAGAATATTGTCCTGTTCATTAATCATTATGAAAATATTTTGTTGTGTTGGGTGCAGGCCACATATGGGGAACACTTGGAAATCTCCTTAGCTTTTACATCCCACCAACTTGGTTTCCTTTTAAACTCCTAACTTTGCTTTATGTACAGATACCTGTGTGCTCATATACATAGAAATATATAAACATATGTATTATTTACATATAAGCATGCTCTTATTCACAAACTGTATATAAATATATTTCAATAGTGAAAAACATTTTAAAGTTTCAATCCAACTCTTTTATTGTGATTACCCAAGAGAGGAAAATAATTTATATAAATGTAGCTTGAAAGCCTTTCAAAAATACCCTATAGCACATTTTTTGGCTTCTCTCATCATTTGTTGGTATGGTGTGTGTGATAAAGACCACACAGGATTTCTATCTATATATTTTTTAAATCATAGAAAAATAATGAAAGGAAAGGTTGGAAATTTTTTTTAAAGTGTCACCTTGGGTGATTTTTCACTATGGGGTAGATTAGCAAAGACTTGAAGGGCACCTTTGGGTAAAAAACAACACAGATCAGGATGGGAAGGCTTTAAGATTCATGATCCATTTTTTTGAAACTTTAGCATGTGCCTTGCTAACCCTTTATAGTTTCAATTGACCCTGGTCTTGTATCAGTCTTAGTTCAAATTCCTATATCCTTAAGTGTGGTCTCAAAATTCTTTGATCTGCATATACTTTCCTTCTTAAGAGATAGCAATTTTGTTAGGCTAGAGGTAATCATAAATTACAATGAGATATAGAAGGATTTTAACAGGAGATTAACAAAGAACAGAGACTATTCTTTACGATACAATGATAAGGATTAAAAAAGCATTGATAGGGCCAGCCCAGTGGCCCAGTGGTTAAGTTTGCACATTCCGCTTCGGCGGCTCGCTGTTCACTGTTTCAAATCTCGAGTGCAGGCCTATGCACTGCTTGTCAAGCCATGCTGTGGCAGGCGTCCCACATAAACTAGAGGAAGACAGGCACGAATGTCAGCTCAGGATCAGTTTTCCTCAGCAAAAGAGGAGGATTAGTGGCAGACGTTATCTCAGGGCTAATCTTCCTCAAAAAAAAGCACTGATAAAGAGAGTTTTAAAGAGTAATGGGATAAGCAAATTAATGAATTTTGAGTTGTATATGTCACAGACTTACGTATATTAATATATCACAGATTATTGTGTAGATTCCTCCAGTTTCTGAGGCCGTGGTTGGCAAACTGTGACCCATGCTCCAAATCCAGCTCACCTTCTGCTTTTGTAAATAAAGTTTTATTGGAACACATTTATTTGTCAATGTATTCTCTACTCCCACTTTCGCTCTGCAGTGGCAGGACTGAGCGGTCATGAGAGAGACCATGTAGCCTGCACAATCTCAAAAATTTACTATCTGCCTCTTTGCAGAAAAATTTGCTGAGTGCTGCTCCAGGGCCTTAGGTTTCCTCGGGCTAGGTCAACGAAACAAAAAGTAGCAAATGAAGGCAGGAGATGTTTGTGGTTCACTGGGAAGAATATGTTTTTCAGAGTCTTGTCAAAAGTTTTGGGTTCGAATTTGGCTGGCTATTTGGTAGCCATGCAACTGTGGACAAGCTATTTAACCTTGGATTCTTCTGATTCCAGAGTCCCTGCTACCTTTATCTTTGACCTTAGAATGAAAGATGATAAACATTCTTGAACAACTCTGTGAACTCTAAAGATGCAGTACATACATAAATTATTACTAATTATAGTAATCATTTTAGTACCATTGACCAAAATATTTTCATTTCCTCAGCCTTCCATAAACTTTGTAGAATGGTAGCTCCTTGAGTAACATATGGTTGTGGAACTTTCTTTGGCCAATGAAATGGGAGTCAAAGCGATCTGTGTCACTTGGCGGGAGGAGGAGGAGCCATTTGGAAGGATCTTGGAACCTATTAGCTAAGAACTAAAAAAAATTCAAATAAGGTGTTAACTTTAGTTAATAATAATGTATCAATATCAATATTGGTTCATATTAGTTGTGACAAATATATGTATGATGTTAACAACAAGGAAAACTGGGTTTAGTTTGAACTCTGTCCTCTCTTTGCAACTTCTCTGTAAATTGCAAACTATTCTAAGATGAAAAATTTTTTTTAAGTGATTATCTTGAAAAGAATTCCTCGAGACTCATACATTTGCTTAATAACCAAGACTTTCAGTCTTGTCATGTCAAGGCTTAGAATAAAAGGTTTCCTTTGACATTTACGTATATGTCAATTTTATTAATTCATTAGTGCATTAATTCATTCAAATGAACATTGTTGAATAAGTGGCCTTGTAGCAGACCACATACCAAACACTGTGTCAGGCACAGGAGACATGTTGATGAGCAGCTAATAGAGCTTAATCAAATTTTATCTTTTCTCTTTATCTGAAAAAAAAAAATCCTTGGGCCATTCGGAATTGTACTTATTTTTCTTCCACTATCATTAATGTAAAATATTTAAAGTGTAAAATCCTCGGTTTTTAAAGAGTATGCAGATTGAACTCAGGCATCTCTGTAATAGGCATGTTTCTTAGATTTTCTTCCTGCTAAAATGAATGGATATAAACTTCAACTGGCCATCTCGGCTCAAAAGCAGAACACAGAGATCATTGTTAAGAGATGAAGATGTAATGCAGAAGGAGAGAGAGCAGACACGAAGCAATGCAATTCCCTGGTGATAAGTAATTGGCAGCAGACATGTTGCTGAATGTATTGAAGACGGAGAGAACCTTCTTAAATTGGGGGAATTTTAAACAGAAACCCTAGAGTAGTTAAAGACAGAGAATGAGGACTGAACTTTGAACAGTTGCAAACTAAGGGATTGGGTCTTCTCTGCCATCCCGATGTGTGTTCTAATACAGAGAAACAGCTATGGCAATGCAAACACAGTGGAGGCGTAAAGAAATATAGTGGAATGTGCAAGGTAGAAGAAGACAACAGTTTTAATTCTTACTGCTGAGAAATTTGAAATTGTTACTACCATATTATCATTTATGCTTTGTTTTATGAGCACACAAACACACACAGATTAACCCTATACTCGACTTATAAAATTCTCAACCCATAGTGTGAAGGAAATCCAGTCAGTCTAAAGTAAAAAAAAAAAACAAAATCTCTCCATGAAATACTCTGTATATATGCAGGCTAACTGGAGCTCATCTGACAGTTTCCTTTAGAGCTGTCATTTAGTTTTGCCAGATAATGTGCTATGTGGTTTTGTGTACATTTTCAGAACAGCATTGAGAGTTTTGAATTACTATTCCCGTTTACAAATGAAGAATCCAGCTCATATAAATAAATTAAACTGCCAAATATTAAATGATAAATTAGCATTGGGTCTAGATTCAAACCCATCTTCCCAACAGGTACAACCAAGATTCTGACAATCAGAGTATAAAAAGTTAATTATGATCCCTTTATCTCCTATAGAATGCTGTGTTAGCCAGAATTGGACCTGTATGGGATACTCAATATAAAATACATCTATTCTCACCAGTGAAACTAGTCATGATGAGCTAGTTAGAAACAGAGAGTGGAAAGTTTAATAATTTGCCATTGTTTCTCGTGAAACCCTAATGTCTTTAACCTGGAACGCGTGGGGTGGTGCTGAGTAGGATGACTGGACCAAAAAAGGACTTCCTGGGGAAATGGAAGCTACAACTGAGATAGCAGAATGTGTCTGGGTCGTCTAGCAGCATATATATAAATATATAACAACTTTGTTTTTTCCAATATACTGCTTGTGCTACCCTTTCTATTCTCCAGCTTACTGATACTTTTGTCATTTTTATATTAAAATATATTAGACATTAAAAAGCATATAGGACACATTTGCATGGTTAAATAGTGATAAAAAGCCATGTGTGTAGCCAATACGCAACCAACAGCTTCTTAGCCATAAACCTATCTTTACCCATCTCTTTTCCTACCCACCAGAAGTAAACTTAATCTTTTGTCTATAGTTTCCCCACTTACTTATATATCTGTATTTAATAAAGTATTTAGTTTTGGTTGATTGTGATCCTTATGTAAATAGGGTAGTCGTGTATGCTTGTTTTAGCCATCACTATATGTTTGAGGTTTATCCCTGCTCATAATGGGTGAACTCGATCCTGTGGTTACTATTTCTTCTCATGGATATGTCACAGGTTATTTACTCATTTAGCTGGGCTCAGCATTAGGGTCTTTCTCAATATTTTACTAATATTGACACTGTTGCTGTGAACATCCTGGTGCCCATCTCCCAAACCAGAGCACATGCGCAAGTTTACCTGGAACACGCACCAAATAAAGGAACTGTTGTGTATTATGACATTAACGTATTTAAATTTACTAGGTAATTCCATTTTTTCCCACAAGTGGTTGTACCCATTTACACCTCCACTAGCAGTGGATAATAGTCCTTCTTGCTCCCCATTCTCACAAACATTTTATATAATCCAACTGCATCATTTTACCAAACTGGTCTGTGTGAAATACTGGCTTAGTGATTAAATTTGTATTTCTCCGATAACGTCATTGAGCAATGTTCCATGTGTTTGTGATCATTTGTGTTTCTACTTCTGAGAAAGGCCCATTTGTGTCTTTTCTCTTTTTACTTTATTCTCATTTCCTTCTTTTTAATAAGTAGGATTTCTTTACATATTCTGGACATGAGCTCTCTGTCAACTGTATGTGTTAAGTATGTTTTCTTCCTGTGCATGGCTTATCTTTTTCACTTTCTTTGTGGTATCTTTTGATGACTAAGAGTTTGTGTTTTTAATTTTAATGTGGTTTAATTTATCAGGCTTTTCCCTTATGTTTTATATTTTTATGCCCACCATAATTTCTCTAAATATCACTTTAGGGGGACTGTTTCTGGTTTGTTGAACTGTATTCCTCTATCATGTGGGTAATGTCTATACCGCTGAAGCCTACTTAATCTGCATCCCCGAGTTTTCCTTTCAGTTTAATCCGTTTGGAAGTTGTTCTGGCCTTCTCTTTCCCACTTTTCTGTCTAAACCTTCTTTGTGAGATATTACCATAACTAATTGAAAATTATTCTTAACACTCCCAAAGTCTAAATTAACTTCTTCATATTGGCTTAAATATCAGCTTCTTCCCACCAACTTTACCTCACATCCGGTAATTTCCTGAAAGGTCAGGAACTGCAGGGTTCTCCTGGCTTGTCAAGTAATGGTCGTCTAAAATCATAGCAATCAGGCTCTGTGAGTTCCTTCATCTCATCTGTGGGAGAATATTTTATTTTTTAAAAAAAAAGAAAGAATGAAAGATTTTCTTTCTAATCCCACACACAGATACATTCTTTTTTGTAGCCAGACCTGCATCAAGATGCAATCATTTGCTCTGATTTTTAAACACACTTGAATGAATTGTTTACCTTAAAAATGGTGTAATTAAAGATATTTTCAGGTTTCTATTCAGCCATGCAGCGTGGCTCTTGGCTCAGCCTTACTCTTAACCACAAAATCTCCCACCAAACCATAGATGCACAGAGATATTTGCAATTCTTATAAAAGATACAAACAACCTTCTAAATTTTCTCTTTCCTTGTATATATAAAGGGATAAATGGAAAAGCAGTATTCTGGAGAAATCTTTGAAGTGCAATGTAGGAAATGTACATTCTAACCTTAGCTTTCATGTTAAAAAAAAAAATCACTCTGTGCCTCAGTTTCCTCATCTACCAATTGATGGTATTGAACTAACAATTTCAAAGTCTTTTTGTTTCGTTTGTTTGTTTAAGTATGTATTTACTGTTTTAATACAGTTTCTGGAAGTAAAGACCCCTCATTTTCAAATGACTAGTCAGTATATCCTTCGTATTGGTAAGGCAGATTTATTGCTGGAGGAGGGGCAGTAAAACCCCTGGTATTTTGGGATAAGGTTGGAGGCAGTTCACCAGGTTGACAAAATATAACCGACCACAGTGTCTTACTCCAGACACTGACCTCATTTACCACTGTGGAAGGAAACAAACTTAATTCTGTCCAGCTGTGTTTCCCAGCCATATTTTCATTGTCAGTAAGCTCAGACAAAACTTACAGTATTATTTTCAATATAAGTTGGCCTTGAATATATATTGGTACACCAAATTTCAGATTCACTTCCAAGGAAGAAAGTATTTTGAATAAAACACATTTGAATTCAGACTTTTTAAATAAATCTCCCCTCCACACATACAACAGTTATATAAAACAAATTCTAAGGTGTAAGACAGAAAGATCAATCTAAAGTTCCTTTTTCTATGTGGAAAGTATAGTGTGAATTAACAAACAAATGCTCACTATGAAATAAGAACTTCAATACCTTCTCTACTCATTAACCTAAAATTTTGTATCGAATACTAATTTATTAGAAATGTGTAAGAACAACTCTTGTCTCAGCTGTCATGAAATTTAAAGTCTAATGGGTGACATAGACAATAAAATAGTTTTAGTAGGCATTACCTCTCCGTCTAGAGATGTCTAAGAAATATAAGTTCGTTTTATATAGCTTAATAATTATCCGTAGGTCCCCATTCTGCTGTAAAAAAAGAAATGGCCTCAGTCCCTCTGAGGGCTTTACATCTCTAGAGTTATGCCACTGGTCTTGGGTCATTGTGAAGTCAACACTGTGCTAGTTGGCCCTAATTTCACCGCTATCTGAGCTTCATGGTGCTTTTGGGTCTTGCAGTTTTCTCTCTTGCTTCTGTGCTATGTTTGGGGCAAAGTAAACTTTTGTTGGATTTCCCATTTGCCTGGTGATCCTGTACAGCCATTTCATCCATCGGGTCTTTCTTGTTGCCCCAGCAAAGCTGCCAGGAAGCGGTGTTCTCACCTCTTCTCATCTTGTGACTTTTTCCCCATATAGGGCCATGTGGTAGGTGGGGTGGCTGGAATTTCTTTCTGGTCTTGGGTAAATTTTTCTCACTTCCTATTTCCAGCCAAGGCACCTTATCTCTGAAGAGATTGTATTTAAAACTGAGACCTAAAGGAAGAGAAGGATCCAGTCACACATAGATTGAGAGAAAAACATTTTGAGTAGGTTTGGCATGCCCCGATTGTGTTTGGAGAACTACCCTAAATATGGTACTTCAATGATTTCTCTCAATAACCCCCCTGAGATAAGCTCTTCTGATTTTATTGATAAAAACTAAAGTTCATATTGTTAGGTAATGCTGAAAGTCCTCAGCTAATATATACAAAAATACTGACAATTTTAATTATGATACCTCATAAGATTGAAAAGAACAATACGTGGGTTAGGATATACCAGGGCACATGACCTTGGAGGAGAGGAAGAGATTCTCTGAGAAACTGATGCATAAGTGAGCCCCGAAGAATGAAGAAGCAGAAGCTAAATGAAAAGCTGGAAGAAAAGCTTCAGGTTAAGAGGATATTGTGTGTGAAAACCCTCATATGCTACAAAGGTCAAATGTTTGATGAACCAAATGAAGGCTGGAGTGATGACATGGAGCGTAAAGGAGAGAATGACACAAAGTGAGCCTAAGGAATAAGGGAGCAGGGCCCAGCCTGGTGGTGCAGGGGTTAAGTTCGCACATTCTGCTTCTCAGTGGCCCGGGGTTTGCCAGTTCAGATCCCGGGTGCGGACATGGCACTGCCTGGCAAAAGCCATGCTGTGGTAGGCGTTCCACATATAAAGTGGAGGAAGATGGGCATGGATGATAGCTCAGGGCCAGTCTTCCTCAGCGAAAAGAGGAGGATTGAGAGCAGTTAGCTCAGGGCTAATCTTCCTCAAAAAGAAAAGAATAAGGGAGCAGAGACACTGCCGGGCCTTGGGAACCAGGATGAGGACTTGAAACTTCAGATTATGTTATGGTTGCCTTAGTAATATGATTCTCTTTTTTTTTTTTTAAAGATTTTACTTTTTTCCTTTTTCTCCCCAAAGCCCCCCGGTACATAGTTGTATATTCTTCCTTGTGGGTCCTTCTAATTATGGCATGTGGAATGCCACCTCAGCGTGGTTTGATGAGCCGTGCCATGTCTGCGCCCAGGATTCGAACCAACGAAACACTGGGCCACCTGCAGGGGAGCACACGAACTTAACCACTCGGCCATGGGGCCAGCCCCCAGTAATAGGATTCTAACTTCACCATGAAACAAATGAAAAAAAAAGGGGGAGAAGAGGAAGGCCTATCTTATTTCCCCATTGCTGCCATGAGAAATTCCACAAACTTAGTGGCTTAAAACAACACAAATTTACCTCACAATTTGTGAGGTCAGAAGTCCAAAATCATGCCTTATGGGATTAAAATTAACATGTCAGCAGGACTGCATTCCTTTTGGAGGAAGAAGAGAATCCAGTCCCTGCCTTTTCCTGACTCAGAGGCTGCCTGTACTCCTTGATTCTTGGCCCCCTGCCAGCAATGACATCACTCTGAACTCTGATTCCATCATCATGTCATCTCCTTCTCGGACTCTGAGACTCCCACCTCTCTTTTATGAGGCCCCTCGTGATTACATTTGGCCCACCCAAATAATCCAGAACAGTCTCTCCATCTCAAGATCCTTCACCTAATTACATCTGCAAAGTCCCTTTTACTATCTACACTCACAGGTACAGGATTAGCTCTCAGATGTCTTTGGGGGACCATTAAAATGCTTCCACAAGGCCTAAATAATTACAAAGATTTCAGGAAGATTAGTAAGTGTGGATGTGTTTCTTCATACTTTTTATAGAACCAAATATATTACATCGTGTGTAATATTTAAATGCTAAACAAATGGAGTACCAGAATAATTTTCAGTGGTAGAAAGAAATGGACTAAAACACGTAACTATGAATTGGATTCTGTTTTACATAACGATTAACTAAAATATAAAGGAAATCTCAAAAAAGAAAATGGGTTAATTGATTGAAGACTGATTAGGGACACTTATTTTTTTCTCCCACAAGTAAAGTTATTCAGAGGGATAGGATAGCATCAGATGAGAAATATCTACTCCTTTTTTAAAGAAAGAATCCAGACAGAAGAGTGATAACTGCTTTAGCAGATGTGTTGGGTGTCTTCCCTTTGCCCTTGCAGACAGATCTAGTGACTACCTTTTCCCACTCTGATCTCTGTCCCAGGAAACTGACCTTCGTGGACCACATCAAAGAGTGCCCTTGTCCCTTGAATTCTGGTTGGGCTAATCCATTAGGGAGCATCAGAAAGAAGTTTTTAGGGTTAGGGAATTTATTCTCCCTGGCACTTTCCCTGTGAGGTTGCTGCAGATGAACTCATTCCTACATCAAAGGCAACCTCCATAAAAACTCTCTCTATTGCTTTCTCCTCATTACTGTCTTCCTCCATCCCATTGGGTCACCCCTATTCTTTTTGGCTCCCTACTCTCTGTCCACAGCTTTGTTAATAGTCCTCTTATTAAACCTTTTCAAATTATCTTATTTTGTAAAAATCCATCTGTTTCTTGCTGGGACTCTCACTGATGAGGTGGGTCAGACAGCCATACAACTGAAAACATAGGTAGAGAAAAATGTGTGTGATAGAACAGGTGATGTGTGGTAAAGAATGCAAGAGAAACTTGCCATTTGGAAGCAACAGTTAAAATGGGAAATGGAAATTCAATGTGATTAGAAACAAGGGTAGCACATAAAAGTTCATATATGAGAACAGTCAAGCATGCTCCTCACCTCCTCACACAGGATTCCAGCAGACTACTACCTATTCAGCAGGAGAACTGCTTGTAACCAAAAAATATATATATTAAAAAATATTTTTCAGATATTTAAGCACCCACAAGATTTATCTTACATGTACCTGTTTGAAGTAAGGTACTCTAGGATGTGCTTCAGAAAAATGAGGGAAGAAGAAATAAAAGAAAAACAATAATCAAGGAAGGTATGAGAGGGGCCAGCCCAGTGGCTCAGCAGTTAAGCTTGCATGTTCTGCTTCTGCAGCCGGGGGTTGGCCAGTTCAGCTCCCAGGTGCAGTCATTTGCACTGCTCAACAAGCCGTGCAGTGGCAGGCATCCCACATATAAAGGAGAGGAAGATGGGCAAGGATGTTAACTCAGGACCAGTCTTCCTCAGCAAAAAGAGGAGGACTGGTGGCAGATGTTAGCTCAGGGCTAATCTTCCTCAAAAAAAATTAGAAAAAAAGAAGACATGAGATCTGTGCAAGAGTGAGACTAGTAATAAGATGTCCCAGGATGACACTTGTGTCACTATCTTGGAATGTGTTCAGAGTGGAGCAGGAGAATGGAAGTCTCCAAGAAATGAAAGGTAATTGTTTATTTACTCTTTAACCTTACTTGGAATTTTTGTATTTGTTCTTATTTTAATAAAGAAGAATAGACAATTATATATTAAAGTATTGATTTATCATAACTGTGACAAATTATTTTCCCCTGTGATGTGGACAATTAATTCTTCATTATTATCTTATTGCAGTGTAGATGTTTGAAGTTTATATTTAGTTAAATATATGAATACTTCCTTTATGATTTCTTCTATCACATTTCTCACAGAAATTTTTACTCCTATAAGGTTTAGTTGAATATTTACCTATATTTTGTTCCCCTTTTAAAACTGGATTTAACCCTTTAATTTTCTGGTATTATTTTGGTTTGCAATAGAAAAATGATTAACTTGAGTAGTTTTCAAAACTAATTTCTGTTATCAATCGTTCAGTGACCCATCCCCTTTCCTATTACTATTATTTTTTGTAAGCTCACATATTGGAATTCAACATACATATAAAAATGCATGAGTCATAAACGGACAGCCTGTTGAATTTTCACATTGTATACAAGCCTAGAAAAAGAAATACACCATGGCCAATACCCAGAAGGCCCTGCCATGCTCCTTCTATGTCACTACCTCCCTGATATCCACAAATGCAACTCTTACATGGAATTCTAATGCTATAGATTAGTTTTGCTCATTTATGAACTTTATATAAATAAGATCATAAAATATACATTATGTCTGGATCTGTTTACTCAATGTTCTGTTTATATAGTCTTTGATTTCTAAACATTTGGGGATTTTCTTTTTATTATTGCTTTCTACATTAATTTCTCAAAGATCAGAAAATGTCTCCAAGAAAGGGAACACTATACCTATCCAAATTCTTCTTTTCCATCTGACAAGCTGTGCAGCTGCTGAGGCTGGCCACTCTTCCTTTGGCATGTAGTATTTGACTGGGTACCATGGCTTGTCTAGACATTAGGAGAGGAGAGTGTCATCCTTTGATATTTAATCATTGCTGTCCTTTGAATTTGGCCAGTGGAATCTACTGTCCTCTAAGTTGTATCCTGGAGACAAACTGTGGTGAGATGGGGAGAAGGGAAAGCAGTGGCAGCCTCCTGTGAACCTGTGCCTCAATGAGTATAACTCGCCTACTTTCATAGGGAACACAGTCAGAGGTTATCAGCAACATCAGGCGTTTGTGGATTTTATGAACTGTAGCTACAAAGCCAGATTGACTTTGTGTATTTTAAAGTGCACCTTTGAATGTACTGTAGGATGCCTAGTCAAATAATGTGGCCATTATTCTAGATAAACTGTGATTCTTCTCATGGAATTGTCTTAGGCTCTAAACAATGCTATTTTTGCAGGGGAAGATTTGCCCTGAGCTAACTTCTGTTGCCAATCTTCCTCTTCTTTTTCTCTTTTTCCCTCCAAAGCCCCAGTGCATGGTTGTACATCCTAGTTGTAAGTCCTTCTAGTTCTTCTATGTGAGCTGTTGCCACAGCATGGCAACTGACAGACAAGAGGCATGGTTCTATGACTGGGAAACAAACCCAGGCTGCAGAAACAGTGAAAGCGCCAAACTTTAACTAGTGGCCATCAGGGCTGGCTCAACAGTGCTATTTTTAATAGGCTCATAGAAAACTCATCCTTCAAAAGTAAGTGTCAGTTTTGGATAGAGATTCAAAGTGTCTCAGTATAAAGATAGATGAATGACCTGGGATATCATTTTGGGTCAAAAATAAGGTGAGATTGCAAACCAAGGAGACAGGGTTGTATGGATAAGTGTCCTAGTCAGTTTGGGTTGTTGTAACAAAAATACCATAGACTGGGTGGCTCAAACAACAGAAATTTATTTCTCATAGTTCTGGAGGTTGAGAAGTTCAAGTTCAAGGCACCAGTCAATGTGATTCCTGGTGAGAGCCCTCTTCCTGATTTGCAGGGACTCCTTCTTGCTGTGTCCTCACAGGGTAGACAAAGAAATCATCTCTCTCATGGCTCTCCTTATAAGGATGCTAATCTCATTGTGAGGGTTCCATCCTCAAGACTTGATTACCTCCTCAAAGCCACATCTCCAAATACCATCACATTGAGAATTACAGCTTCAACATACGAATTTGGGGGGATATAAACATTCAGTCCACAGCAATAACTGACTCTGAAGGCAGTTCATAAAAGAAGACCTCAGCTATGTTTGGAGAAATGACATGATACCCTTGCCCAAATCTGGTCTTTTTCAAGTCTTCACCATCTTAATGAATGGCACACTATTATTTGTTAACAAGTCATAAGATATAATTATTTTATGTATTTATGTTTTTGATTACTGGTATATTTTCTATCTAGCTTCCCAACGTAGGTCCTCTATGGAAAGTGAGATCTTGTTTCTTATGTTCTCTGTTGTCATAAAATAGACATTAATAACTCTTCACTTAGTGGAAAAGTAAATAAGGTATTTTGGTTTCTTAAGTGCTCAATATTTCTCTCTTTTCCATCTTCTCTGTGGAACTTGGGGATCAGAGCAGTCTTGATCTACACAGCACTCCTGTGCAGTTAGTGGGCCCTTTTTCCAATAACTCTCTCAATCCATTGCTAAAGTTTTGTCCCTACTTCTGATCATTTCTATCCAGATGGACAGAATGGCACCGCCATGAAAGTTTCAGGGAGTTTTCAACTGATATAGTCTCAGGGTTCCAAGAAAGAATGTTTCAAGGAAGTGGAAGGTGCCAATATTTAAGGATTGGTCTGGAAACTGGCATCCTGCCATGTTTACAATACAGTTGTGTATAGCTTAACAATAGAAATGTGTGCTGAGAAATGCATCATTAAGCGGTTTTATCATTGTGTGAACATCATAGAGTGTACTTACACAAACCTAGATGGTATAGCCTACTACACATGTAGGCTATATTGTACTAATCTTATGGGACCACCATCACATATGTGGCCCATTGTTATGCAGTATGTGCCTGCAATCTGTCGGTCATAGCAGTCCCAGAGTTCAGTCAGATTCAGAATGGGAGGAATGTTATTACAGTTGGTTTCTCACTGGTTCCATCAAAAGAACAAGCCAATCTCAAAGTGAATGGTTACTCATTGTGTGGAGTACATGTTGGAGAAAGGCAGAGGCTGACAATTAGTGCCTAGTGAGGTTAAGTATTCGTATTTTAATTTGAAAATATCACTTAAGAAATCAATGAAGTTTTGGTAGATAAATTCTCAAAATCTGAAGAAATTATATTTGAACCTTTGAATTATAAACACATAGGCATTTATACAAAAGTTTATCCACTGAGTCTTAATTCAAAACTTGACACCAAGAGTCATTAGCTTTTAACAAGGTTGCTTTTCAGAAATCCAATCTTGGCTGATGTATGATGGAAGAAATAAAATATAGGACTTAATTTGAACAGGGTCACATCAAAAAATCTCACACAAAAAACCCAACCTATATTCCTCAGTTATATTCCAAACAATACTCTTTTCTCTTCTCAAGATAATTTGAGAAGATTTTTCGACTGAAAGCTAAGGTCTACAGTCATAAAAGGCAATGTTATTGATTGTAAAATGTTGGTTTATAGTGGTTTTTAAAGGAAATGTTGATGTATCTCAATAAATAGACAACATTTCCTTATGAAGTTACCTTTGAATACTATATAAGAAAACCTTCTATAGTCACAGCCTGACTTTATGCATATGGCTAAAATGTTGACCCATAGCAGTCAATTTCTCCAATAGACACAAAAACGTGAGGTTACGAAATATGCTGCGGAAGAATAGATCATTTGGGTCTTTGGCAGCTGTCGAAACAATTTGTTCATTGGCAATTACAGCTGGGAAGCTCTAATCTCCTTACTAACAACTAACGCATGTAATCTAAGTAGTCAGCTTGGCATCTGTCAGTTAACCTTCTTGCTGAGAAGGTGATGGCTTGCAGTGAACTTTGACATCAGACCTGGAACATCTTCCTAGGGCCAGCACTCTAATCCAAATTTTAATGTGTGTCTAAATTATGTGGAGATCTTGGTCAAACGTCGACTCTTCCTTAGTAGATCTGAGTTAAGTACTGAGAGTCTGCATTTCTAACAAGCTCCCAGGTGATGCTACCTGGCTAGTCTGTGGACCACCTGTTGAGTAGCAAGACTCCAGTCAACGTATCATTTTAGTGAACTGTTAACAATTATAAGCAAACTTGAGACTGAAGTAATATTTTATGACTCCAAAAGGTTTGTGAACTGAGAGAGCAGCTCTCGTTATGGAAATTAAATAAATCACAGATAAAGCTCAAGAGTTCTAATGCTGATAGAGATCTTACAAGTTGTTTAATAAGTTAGCTGAAATTAAGAAAGATGACCCAGCTAATCAGTAACAAGTCACAGCTGTGTACTGTATTTGTGTACTAGACTGTCACTAGTCACCCTAGACCGCTAAATATTGAGAGTGGATTATATCATTGTAAGAGAAGGACAAAAGGACTGATGACATCCATGACAGTTTTCCACAGATCTGATCATAAACATAGTGACAAAAATGTAGTACCATTACAGTGATATGTTTTGAATATTATGGCATATTCCACTCTGGTTACAGAGAGCTCACTTGTGTCATTTTTACGATAAAGATCTCACTTAAGAAAAGATATATCACATACCCATTTCTTGTTTTGGCAAGCCACCCACACTGCTCTCTACTAGAGAAGGAAATTTAGCATGAGATAACAAGTCTCCACCTAGCCATGCATATCTTTCAGATTCTTTCTCATACACACCCTTTGTGGCGGGTTGAGTATAACACAGCCTCAAGCTATCTATCACTCTGCCCCTTAATTAGATGGAAAAGTTGACTTACACATAAGAGAGAGCACAGGATCTTATATTAAGATGTGTGTGTATACCTACCTATCTATGTATCTATCTATACATTTCTGTATCTATATATAGATATAGAAAACATTTTTCTAAAGAAGACTCTGGAATCTGATTTGGTCACAATAAATGAAGAGAAGTGACTGAGAGACTCTTCAGGACTGGCTTAGGGGAAAGGGATTTTTTTGATGGAGTTTTACAGTGAAATCAGTTATTTGGTTGAGTCTGTTTTTCCCAGAAAGGGGCTGGGGAAATAAACCCTCAGCTGCTCAAGTCTGTCCAGAATGATCTGGAGTTTTGGTTCCTTGAAAAGGATCTGAGGGGTCGGCCTGGTGGTGCAACCATTAAGTTCGCACATTTTGCTTCAGTGGCCCAGGGTTCACCAGTTCGGATCCCGGGTGCGGACATGGCACCACTTGTCAAGCCATGCTATGGCAGGCATCCCACATATAAAGGAGAGGAAGATGGGCACGGATGTTAACTCAGGGCCAGTCTTCCTCAGCAAAAGGAGGCGGATTGGAGGCAGATGTTAGCTCAGAGCTAACCTTCCTCAAAAATATAAAAATTAAAAATTAAAAATATTTTTAAAAAAAGGATCTGAGCTAAGGACTGTGATTTCAAAGTGCAGGAAAGGGAACTTGCTTCCAGGTACTTCCTCTCCTATTACTAATGCTAACCTTTCATCTCACATTAAGAAACAAGTTACAAATGCCAAGACCCCTGTTGATAATTGACTTATTTTATTTTAAAGATTCAATTTAACTTGGTATTTCCAGGTTTCTTGATGAGTGCAATGTGCCTGTTACTGTACTAGCTACCATGGAGTAGGAGTAAGTGAGATACACTCTTAGCCTAGATTCTCTAAAAGCAAAGCTCAGGACAAGGATAAAAGCTCTGACACTACCTTGGGGACAGAGTACAGGCTCCACTGATGCATTAAAAAATACAAGTGAAACAAGAAAAGGTGAGGAACAATTCACTGTGTTACTCCGCTGGCCACTTCCTTACTCTATGTCTCAAGGAGAAACCATTGGATGTTCTGAGGATTGTTTTCTAGAACACAGGACGTTCTCTGCAGGGGCTACAGAGAAAACTGCATCTCAGAGTAGTTCACAGAAGGGAGAGGAGGAGGACTTTACCTGCCCAGCTCCCTCCCATCTCCTGCTTCACCGTGGTCAGTGTTTACTCCACGGAGGTCTGATTCCTTCAGACCTCCAGTTCACATCATTGGATCCCTTAGTGACGTCTCAGTAAGGCGGACCCCGTGTCTCCAGTATGGCATTTCGTCCAACTCCAAAAAAGAAGAGCAGGGGGCATGAATAGAGCTCAGCCTGAGGCTTCAAATCAGACTCCATCCAGCTAGCTCAGGGAACTCACTGAGGGCACTGGTACAAGTGGTGGTGGGATCAGCCTGATGTGGGAGGCAGATGACATGTTGGAAAATCAAAGCCATCAAGGATATCTGAGGTGGACAAAAGGCTTGTGTTTAACACAGTCTACTCCTTAATGTACTGCATCTCAAGCCTTCCAAAACATCTGGCTACTAAACCACGTTATGAGATATCTGTTTTATTTATTTATGTGTTTGTGGCTTTTTTTTTTTAAAGAATGAAGCTACTTGTACTCCTTCCCAAGAGAGATAGCTGCAAGTCCAATCAGATACAGAACCTCCTTCAATATGTTAGCTAGCTGTCATGTCCTGGAGGCCTAAGGTGACAAGAAAGTAAAGAAAAGCTACAGCGTCTGCTACTTACCTATAAGGATAACTTGATCTCAGAATCAAGATGTGGTTTAACAGAGTGTCTAGAATCCAGTGACACTAGGCTGTGCGAACACTCTGGCTGGGAGATGGCACTGAAGCTCTAAGAACCTCACATTTTTCATCATTCATGTAAAATGGGGATACACGATGTAATTGATCATGTGGCAGGGTTTACATTGAACATGGAAATAAAAATGTTTGAATACTTGAAAGCATGATAAACATGCGAGAGACTGACTGGGTTACTAAATCAGCTGTGCTGGATTGTCCTCTCACTGGCTCCCAGTCCCTTTGTCTAAGAACAACCCATGACATGTTCTATGAGGACATTGCTTGGGATGAGTGGGATTAATGTGAGGTTATTGCTTATGTTCAGAAATATCCATATGATGGAGACCATATCACTTTGACTAGACAGGTGAGTTGATCTCCTGGATAAGGAAATCATTTGTGCCATAAATGTTCTGGACAGAGGTAGAGTCCTCAAATAGGAAACTGGCTCTAAGATGCCAAACTATTCACAGGACACAGGCTAGGAATCATCTTTGTGTTTAAATGTTCAGGAAAGTGTTCCCTTATGCTAGGAAACTAGCTTCTGCCATGTGAAAGATGACCAGGACCTATAAAGCAGTGATGGATCCAGACAGAAGATGCCATGCTGGAGATTAAAGTCAATGTATTTATGTCTGAGGCACTCCCTGGCTTCTCTTCTCTATAGTTTTCTCTCCTAGTGCTCTCCTAAAAAATATGAAGTTCAGTTACAAAAATTGGTCCACAAAGACAGAAGGTGAGCTATAGAAATACAGACAAATTATAGAGATATTCACATCTTACCTGCTTCTCTCCACTAGGGGCAGGCTGATCTCTTAAAGCTGGGGTAAAGTTTACTCTACTGAAGGAATAAGTAGCTCTCAATATGGTATCTGGAAGATAGCGGACATCAGGACTCTACTGAAAGTTCTTTCTTTTCCCTTCTGAATAGAAAGACATCCCTCATGGCATCAACACTAGCCTTTCATAAGAACTTATCTCAAAAAGGCAGTAAGGATATTTGTTTTGGGCTCTAGCAGTATTGACTAAAACATAATTACCTCACCAGATAAACCCTTGTATATTTGCCAGGAATTTATATAAAAGATAGCAGTCAAAGAGTAATGAAAGATGAGTCTTAGTCTTCCTCTACATATAGCAGAGTTGGAAATCTATCTATTGACGGAGGTCCGAAGGCTGTGAAGATCTGGTCAGGGAAGTCTGATGTAAAATTGTGAAATCACGATTCCACTTCACATGCCTATTATATTTTTGAAATCCAAAGAAGACTTGTGTAATCTCATTCAAAGTTCACCATAGCTTGCCATCACTCCCAATTTTCAGATGAGTCAACCAAGGCTCAGAGAGGGCAACTGACTTGCCAAAGTCAAATAACTCTTACAGACAGAGCCAGAACAAGAGCTTACGCCTCTGATTCTGGATTCCACAACCTCCAAATACGTACAAGCTATTTACGCAGTAGTAGCTGGGTGGAGGATAAGAGATGAGACCAAAATCTGGGCAGCAACTTAGTATGAATATTTCCCCAATGTGCCCTTAGAGACTCACAAGGTGTACACACCTCAAGCAGTCTTTCCCCCTTGAGTAGAAACTATGTGACATAGAGGAGCCCCCCTTTTCAGTGGTTTCGTTTTCCACGATTTCAGTTACCTACAGTCAACCATGGTCCAAAAACATTAAACAAAAAATTCCAGAAATAAATAATTCATAAATTTTAAATTGGGCGCTGTTGTGAGTGGCATGACGACATCTCACACCATCCTGCTCTGTCCCACCTGGGACATGATTTATCCCTTTGTCCAGCATATCCACGCTGTCTACACTACCTCCCCATTAGTCACTTAGCAGCCTTCTCAGTTATCAGATTGTTGTGGCACGGCAGTGCTTGTGTTCAAGTAACACTTACTTTACTTAATAAAGGCTTCAAAATGCAATTTGGATATGCCAAAGAGAAGCCACAAAGTGTTTCCTTTACATGATAAGGTGAAAGTTCTCGACTTAATAAGGAAAGAAAAATAATCTTATGCAGAGTTACTAAGATCTATGGTAACTTTGATTACAGTATTTTGTTATAATTGTTCTATTTGATTATTAGTTGTTAATCTCTCACTGTGCTTGATTTATAAATTAAACTTTATCTTATGTGTCTATGCATGTATAGTAAAAAAACAGCACAGATAGAGTTCGGTACCATCCACAGTTTCAGGCATCCATTGGAGGTCTTGGGACATATCCGCCACAGATAAGGGGGAACTATTGTATATGAAAGAAAATAGAGCACAAAAGACGTATAAAAGAAATTCATACACTGAATCCAGAACCCCCATTGTACACAGTTGAAAATCCTGCCCAGTGTAGATAAGAGATACCATTTCAGTGTACTCCCCCTCTGTTTCTAGTCCCCCATACTACGGACTAGGGAGTGAGGAGATCTGGGGAAATGGGCTGCCTTCAGATTCACTTTTCAATCTGGAATGAACATTGCACAAGTCTGTACTGGATGAACTGTGAGGGATTAGGGTGGGGAACTGAGTAAAGAAATGTGTCCTTGTTCTGCCACAGCAAGTTTAGCTGTTGGCTGCAGTCTGTTGGGGCCCCATTAAAATCCAAGCTGTGCTGACGTGTTGACACATTGGATGCCCACGAAGCTTCTCCTGACACCTTGATGAGGATATTGGAGTCATAGCAGAGGGACAGGAATCTGTTCATGGGTTAGATTTGAGCCAGTGCCTGACCACGGCAGTATTACACAGAAAAGACCTAAATGTCACACAAAAGAAGCTTTAATGGCCCTTGGCTCTAGCTCAAAACCAAGCAGCTAGGGAAGACACAAACATTTTGTGACTAGTTGAAGCAGATAATATCTTGCTGGTAGGAAAAAAAAAGTGTTTGGCAGATACAGCACCCACAGAATCTTAGAGAACAATGTGCTGTTAACCAGACAATTCCAAAACAGACCCGAGCTCTGGCAGGGACTAAAGTCAATGACATCTTGTTCCTCTCTTCAAGTTCTTCACTTGTCTCGAGGAAGTGATTTCACTGAGTATATCTATCTTGTTGAGTTGGGATTAACTAAATCGTATTTTTTCAAATTTTAGTTTCAAAGAAAACCATGCTTGGAACGTAGCATTCAAAGTATAGAAGTTAATAACTGAAAAAAATCAGTAATTATTTTTGAGATGAAGAATTAGAGGCCTATAGGTTTGAAAGACTGTTCTCAAGGTCTAGACAATTAGTGGCAGAGCTAATAACAAGAACTACATGTATGAAGTGTTCGCTATGCACCAGGCAGTGAAGAGCACTTCACACAATGTTCTCTTAAAATGTCATCACAGTCCATCTAATTCTACAAATAAAGATTATGAGAATTAGAGAAGGAAAATGATTTGCCTAAATGACAATAAATCACAATGATGAGTTTCAACTCCACGATATGATACGAGCTAGCCATACTTGGTTCAGTTTATGTCGTAGGTTGGAATTGCAGAGAAATTTGCTGACTGCTTTTCAACACAACAGAGCTAGAGAGAGCTGTTATCCCATTAGGGACAGGTCATGGAGTAAAACTAATAGTTGAAAAATAGAGAGACACAGAAAGAAAGTCTCCCTCTGAACTATTCTCTCTCCCTTTCTCTCTCATTCTTTCTCTCCCTGGTCAGGCAACCTCAAGCCAGCTGGCTTGGATAAATATTAAGTTAAAAAAAAACACCCCATATTCCAGGTATTGGAATTGTATTTTTCAACCTGATTCAATATTTTCTCTATGTTCATTTCATTTGGAACCCTTCTAATTTTTTATATGATCTAAGATTATTGAGCATCATAAATATCTTACATTTTAGAGTGCTTAATTATTTTAGCTCCTGGATCATTCTTTGAAAGCATAGCCTATGTTGTATAACTCCTGTGCTAAATAGACGTTCCATGCCTTTTCCTTCTTCTCTCTGATTTAGCGCAGTTTTCTAAGCCTGGATTTTAGGATTGTCCATTATCTATACTCATCCTCTTTCTCATCCTGATCTTCCAGTGTCCTATGAATGGGTGCTTCACATCCACTCTCTGAACTTTACTTTTCAGATGTTCATATCTCACTTTCTGATCTCTGAGCTTCACTCATTCTATTCCCTCCTAATAAAGTAATACATTCTTCTTTCCTTACCTCCTCTTTTACCATCTCTCCCAGTTAAAAGCCCGCACATCCATCAAATCACATCACAAATACAATCTTCCACATTCAGCTTTTCCTGTCTCATCTTCCCAAAATGGGATTTTCCATCTTCCTTCTGTGAATTCCCAAAGCACTTTTTTTCCTGATTAATTGTCGCTGGTTAAGTTCCCGAAAAGCAGACTCTGAGATGGAGAGACACATGAAGGAATTCTATTGGGAAGTTCTCTAGAGATCAACGGGCCTAGGATAGTGAAGTAAGCAGGATTGGGCAAAGGAGAAGTATGGCTGCAATACTGTCTCTACAAGGGCCCCAGCCAGTCCCATGGGGAGCTCTGGAGCTGTGATGTGTCTTCAAAACCATCCTGAATTACTTTAAGAGGGCCAGGGCCTTTACATTCCTCTGTCCACCAGTCATTGGCTCTGAGGACTTTGGGCAAAGACCCAGGCCAGTAGCAGATAGGGAAGATTTAGTTGTGAACTGTCAGCTGTCAGCACTCCTGGGGAAACGAGGGCTTCTGGCTGAAAAGGATGTGGGTAGGGGTAGAAATGTGAGTGGCACACCACAGTTTCCCCTAGATCAATTTAGAAGGAATCTGGCATACTCTGCCTTGTAGGTCATGTCTGGATCTCCTGGACACTAGAAATTGTGTCCTAACTATTTCCTGAATCCCTTGCAGTTGTTACTACAGTATGTAAGAGACGCTGGATAAATAATTTGCTGAGATGAATTTATTTTGTGCTCTTTCACAGAACTTTTACTTTAAAGACATATTAATGAAGCATATCAGACACATACTATCTCTGTTTTACAGAGGAGAAAATTGAGGCATAGAGTCACGATTGGAGTTTGTCAATGGCACAACTAATTCAAAAGTTTCAATGAAAAAATCTAGGTCTCAGGACTCAGGCTGATTGCGTCTGCAAAAAACCCCCTCAATTAAGCAATTGTGAATAGTAGCTCAAAGAGGGCTACAGTCAGGTCAAGAGTTAATCACTGTGCTCCCTAAACCCCTTCTCAAAAATTCCTGCTTCTGAACCTCCCTGAGGTGCCTCAGCTTGATAAGTTATTAGACTTCCTTTTGGCGCATATTCACATGCAAAGAGCCAGAACTTTCAACTGAGATTTAAAACAACTTTGGCCCATTGCCCAGGGCTCATACCGTGCAGAGAGCAAAAACCATCCTCCAAGAAGCTTTAAAACAACCACTCGGAGGAAGATAACCTGAAGGACAGTTCCTGAAATCATTTTCAGGAGACTTGCCACAGTCGTAAAATCAGGTGACATCATAAAGAAGCCTTTTTCAAAGATAACAGTGTCTCCTTCCTTCTCCCATCCCTGTTCCCTGCCCCACTTCCAATAACTATTCCCCTCTCTCCCCTAAATCATAGCCTTAGAAGAGAAAGTCACCTGTGATGTAGCCTGTTTCTAGGAACACACTGATTCCAGCCATGTGCACGAATCTGTTCATGTTGCACAGATATGGCGTGTTACTTAGCAGGGTTCTCACTCACTGTTGCACCTGAGAACTCAGAGGACTGGGGCAGAGAGCAGGTCTGGTTCTACTACGTGCAAAATAGAGTTCTGGGCCTTGTCACCTTGGCTAGTTACCTCCTGTCCTCAGGATCCTTGATTATGGAAAGAGACTTGCACATGGAAATCACCTATAGGTGCTTGTGCACTGACCTTACATACTGGGTCAGTAGAGCAGTCCTAGTCTTCCATTCAATGTCAAGTTAATTGTCCTTAAATGTGGCTTTTTCTGTCATACTCCTACTTAGAGGCCATCAAACATTCCTGATCATAAATATGATATCAAATCCTTAGCCTCGACCTCTTGACCCTCCACAAACTCATTGCAAGTTACTCTTGCAGTTCTATTGCCCACTTCTCCTTGGCACAAGGTCTACGTTCCAGCAAAATTGTCCTTTAGGTTCTTGTATTAGAAGCATTTCCCAAGACTGCCAATTCAGGTCCCCTCAAAACACTCTGGTGACTGGCATGCACTTTATGATTCCCCAAACCCTGGAAGTGCCATCACAGAAACCAAAGTCTGTATTCTGCTGATAGAAACTATCTGATAGATTTCTAACTCTCGATTCTCAATTCACCGATGTTTCAGCAACAACTGATTCACATGCTGGACTGGAAATGCCACTCACAATGTTCACAGAGGCCATATTCATACTTTATATTTTCACATAAATACACACACATACACACACATTACATTTTCACACCTGCAAGTTTTCTTATGCTCTTTTTCTTTCTCTGCTGAGAAACCATTTCTTAAATACACTGGCTGAAATCCTACTGAGGTCACAAAGTCCAACTCAGGTGCCATCTCTCACTTGAGGACATTTGGTGGTTCACTGTGCAGTCCTTATGTAGTTTGCATCATTTTATGCCTTGTATTATTATTTGTGTTCATATCTCACCCTGTCTTTATTAAACAGTAAGCTGGACAAAGGCAGAAACCAGATGTCAACATTCTTCTTTCCAACAGTATCTGGCACACTTGGCTGGACAAAGTCAAGGTCCCACGAAGAATTGAAAGAGCAATGGGTATATCTCCTAATAGTCACTGAAGTACACGCAAAACAAATTTTGGAAATACTTCAAAATAATTGTTCTGCTTTTTTATTGAAATTTACCACATTTAAAGTGTATAACTACTAAGCATATTGGTTTAAAGTTTGTAAAAATTCATTAAAGGCATATAACTATCTCCAATATAAATACATAGAATGTTATTTACAATTCAGAAACAACCACCTCCCCTGCCCCGCAGTCAACTCCCAGAAGTAATCACTATTCTGATTTCTATCACCTTAAAACATTTTTTTATCTGTTTATATGAGTGGACCAGAATGGTATGAACTCTTATATGTCTATTTTTTTGTTTTGTTTTTATTTTTTGCTTATTATTATGATTACAGATTTATCCATTTGGTTGCTTTGCAGACTTAGTTCATTCTTTGCTGAATGATATTCTGTTTTATGAATATGTAACAATTTTTTAAAATTGATGGACATTTGGGCTATTTCCAATTTTTGGCAATTATGAACAAAGTTGCTCTGAACATTTGTGTACGTGTCTTTTGGTGCAATATGTATGCATTCTGTTATTTACTTAGCAATGACTGGAATTGCCAAGCCACTGTATATGCACACATGCAGCTTTAGTCAACGTTACCACACAGTTTCCAAAGTGGCTTTGCCAATTTGAACTACCATCAATGTTGTGTGGGAGCTCCTGTTGCTTTATTTCTTCACCAACACTTGCCACTGACACATTTTAAAAATTTCAGTCATTCAAGTGAGTTTGTAGGGGTTGCTTAATATGGTTTTAATTTGCATTTCCCTCATGATAAATAATGCCAAGAAAAACACATTTTCTTATGCCTTTGGGCCACTTGCATAATCTTATTTGTGAAATGCCTATTTAAGTCCTTTGACATATGTTTAAATTGTACTATTGTGTTTGTCTTATTAATTTGTACCATTTACACATATATATTCTGGATACAATTTCTTTGTCAGATATATGATTACAAACATCCTCCTCCACCCTGTGGTTTGCATTTTAACTCTCTTAGTGATGATTTTTGATGAATAAAAATTATTAATTCTAACTAAATCTAATTCATCAGTCTTTCCCTTATGGTTAGTGATTGTGGGTGCATGCCTGAGCATGTGTGTGTGTGTTCTTGTTTAAGAAATCTTTGCCAAATTCAAGATATGAAGGTTTTTCTCTATATTTTCTTTTAGAAGCTTTGTAACTTGACCTTTCAGCTTTAGGTCTAAAGTACATCTGGAATAAATTTTGGTGTATGGTATGAGAAAGGTGTCAAATTAATTTTTTCATAGGATATACAGTTAATCTTGAGGCATTTATCTAAAAGACCACTCTCTTCCCACTGCCTTACCACAGTACTTTACTATAAATCAGTAACAATTTATGCTTGGGTCTAAAACTGGGTATTCTATTATGTTCCATTTGTCTCTATTTTTATCTTTGTGCTAAAATTCATAGTCTTTAATTAATATTTTATTGTTCTTTTATTTTTAAATCTGTTAGTGCATGTCTTCCAACATTGTTTATCTTTAAGATTTCCTTTGATACTTTCAATCCTTTGGATTTCTATATACCTTTTAGGATTTAGCTTGCCAATTTCCACAAAAATAGCAGTATGTGATTTATAATTACAGTGTTTTTGATTCTATAAATCAATTTGGGGAGAATTAACATCTTTAAAATATTAAATCCTCAAATATATGAATTTCTTATATACTTCCATCTATTTATATCTTTAGAATATTTTCTCAGTAATATTTTATAGTTTTCAGTGTAGAAGTATGGAATGACTTTTGTTAAAGTTTAGACTCAGACATTTGATATTTTTGGTGCTGTCATAAATGAAATGTTTTCCAATGTTCAATATCTACTTGTTTGCTACTAATAAATAGAAATAATAATTGAATTTTACATATCACCTTGTATCCAACAAAGCTATATTCAGTAATAACATTTGTGTTTTTATTTATAGAATTCCTTTATTTATGGGATATCCAAAATTAAGTTGTGCCTGAATAGTGACAGCTATATTTCCTTCAATTCTTACACATTTCATGTACTCTTTTGCTTTGTTGTATTTGATATAGTGATATATCATTTTTAAATGATATGCTATAATAAAATGATATAAAAATATTGAATAGATGTGACATTACTGGGCATCCATATTTCCAGACTTCAGGGGGTATCTTTAATACTTAGTACTTAAATAAGGTCTAGAGGGGCTTTTTTTGGTATCTATATCTTTCCAGATGATTAAGGGAGTTTCTATTTCTATTTTGTCATGGGTTTATCATTGGTGATGAATTTTATTAAAGGCTTTTTATGTATCTATTGACATCTTCATATGGTTTTTGTCTTTTATTCTGTTAATTCGTGATTTATTTTCAAAAATTAAGCCAACATTTCATTCCTAAAATAAACTCAATGCGATCATAATATAGTATTATTTTCCTATATTTCTGGATTTAATTTTCTAATATGTTATTTAGATTTTCTTGCATGCATGCTCATCAGAGATGTTGGCCTATAATTTCTTTTGCTTTTTTGCATGGTTTTTGTCAAGTTTTGTGTTAAGGTCATGCTGGGCCCATAAAACAAGTTTGCAAATGTTTCTTATTTTTATGTTCTCTGGAAGAGTTTGTTTAAGATTAGTGTTTTCTTTTCTTAAATGTTTAGGGGAATTCACCAATGAAGAGACTTGACCTTTTAGCTTTATTTGTGGAACTGTTTTCAATTAAGAACTTAACTATTTTGTTCATATTTCTTATTTCTTTCTATGTTAGCTTCAGTCAGTTGAGGTTTCATCAAAATTGTCAAATGTATTGCAATGAAGTTTTCCCAATATCTTCTTATTTTTTTAATCTGTGATGTACGTAGTGATGTATTCTCTTTCATTTTTTAATGAATAAACTTTATTTTTTGGAGGAGTTTTAGGTTTATGGCAAAATTGATCAGAAAATGCCGAGAGTTCCCATATAACCTCATCCCCACACATGCACAACCTCCCCCGCTATCAACATCCCATGCCACAGCGATACATTTTTTACAGTCCGTGAACCTCCGTTGACACATCATTATCACCCAAAGCACATAGATTGCAATAGGGGTCATGCTAGGTGTCATCCATTCTGTGGGTTATGACAAATACATAACGACATGTATCCACAACTGTAGCATCAGGCAGAATAGCTTTACCGCCCTAGGTATCCTCCATGCTCTATTTTTCCCTCCCTCCCTCTGAACTCCTGGCAATCACTGATCTTTTTGTTGTCTCCATAGTTTTGCCTTTTCCAGAGTGTCACACAGTTGGAATCATAGAGTTTCTAGCCTTTTCAGATTGACTTTTTTCACTTAGTGATATTCATTTGTTTCCTCCACATGTTTTCATGACTTGATAGCTCATTTCATTTCTTTTTAGCACTGAACAATATTCCAGTATTTAGATGTACTACAGTTTATTTATCCATTCATCTACTGAAGGATATCTTGGTGGCTTCCAAATTTTGGTAATTATGAATAAAGTTCCTACAAACATCTGTGTGCAGATTTTTGTGTGGACATAAGTTTGAGGTTCATGTAGGGGTAAATAGTAAGCAGTGTGATTGCTGGAAGGTGTGGTAAGAGTATGTCGAATTTTGTAAGAAACCACCACTTTCTTCCAAAGTGGCTGTACCATTGTTAATTCCTACCACTGATGTTGCTCCACATCCTAGACAACATTTGATGTTGCCAGTGCTCTGGATTTTAGCCATTCTAACAGACATGTAGTGGTATTTCATTGTTGTTTTAATTTGCATTTCCCTGATGACATATGATACAGAGCATCTTTTCATATGCATATTTTCCATCTCTATATCTTCTTTGATGAGATGTCCATTAAAATCTTTGGCCCATTTTTTAATCAGGCTGTTTGTTTTCTTATTGTTGAGTTTTAAGAGTTGTTTGTATATTTTGGATAACAGTCCTTTATCAAACGTGATAATAAAATGTTATAAAAGATAACTTACAAAGATTTTCAGAGATATGCCATCATTATTAATGATGATATCACTACTAATTATTCTTTACTGATGTCCTCTTAGCTTATCCTTGAACATATATAGTAACTGAAAGATCACTATTTCATAAAGATCAGATTTTTTGGATAGATCTAATGACCTAAAACTTTTCCTTGCATTGAATCACACCCTTACTCCTCGTATCTATCCTATTCTATTCTCTGCAGCAGAGAGATAAGTCACTCTTCGTTGGTGTGATAGTTCTTTATATGGCCTCTGAATAAGTACGGAGCTTTAGAGCAAAACTAGTAAAATAAAATTTGAAAGGGATACATGCAATGTCCTGTCCTTAGACAAAAAGGCAGACAAAACCCTCTCCATATTGAAAAGATACTATTTGTTGAGTGCTTGTTACATTCCAGGACTTATACAGATTGAACATTTTTTAATACTCTGGCTCAATTATCGTTAGCAATTTATAGCTGAATGACAACAAAGCCTAAGCAATCACTGAGCTGGTTGTTCATGGAGACAGAATCCAAACAAGGCAGCGCTGTCCAGAACCTGCAGTCTTCATCACTAGATCGTGTCCTTATATCCTATCATTGTAGGGCAGCTTAGATTAAGGGACCCATGGCAGAACATCTACCTGACAAAAAAGTTTCATTTTTAGTTAAAAATTTTTGTCTATCATGTATCTATTCTCAGCTCTCTCACCAATTCACTATTGCTCTCCCAACACAAAAGGCAGAAGATTTTCAGCCTAAGTAACTTATGCAGGTTTTAAGAAAGTAATGTACCTGATCCCTTATATGATATTTTTAGGTCACATAATACAATAATACTTACTGTTTAAAAAAAAGTATTGTATGAAAATCATACATTTTTGTTATAGTCAACTTGTTGTTAAAGTCAATCTAAAGGGAATTATAAACAAATTCACCAGGTAGTAGGATCATCTGTAGCTAAGTTGGCTTTTTAAAATCGAAGAACTGTGGACTTGTATCCATGCTTCTCAATTCATTCTCTACATAGCTTATATTAAAAATGTGTATCAAGACATGTCATTTATTTTCCTCAGATCTCCAGATTATTTCCAATGCGTCTGGAATACACTCCTTTCGATGGTTTATAAGGTCCTACAAGAACAAGCTGCTGACTACCTCTGTGACCTCCTCTCGTGCTTCCCTCCCTTGTGCCCAGTATGTTTCAGGCACGCTTGCTTTGCTCTGGTTCTTGAATCCACCCGGCTCTTTGCTGCTCTAGGATGTTGGCATTGCTTGCATTGCCCCTGACCCTCTTTTCCAGGCTGACTCCTCTTTTCTAGGTCTCCCTTTAAATTTTACCGAATCAGAAAGATTTTCACCAATCAACCGGGATGAGAAAGGTTCTCATCCCCAGTCTCTCTATCCAAATATCTTATTATATTCTCTTCATATCACTTGTCATTATAGGAAATGATCTTGTTTACTTGTTTATCTTCTTTACTTACTGATATATTTGTTGACAAAAGGAGTAAGAGAATAAAATGATTTTTTTTGCATACTATTTCTTATTGTTTAAAAATGTATACTCCCTCAGGAAAATAGCTTCAGGAACATTTATTATTTGGTTAAACAAGGAAGATCAAAAGCAATCTTACTCACAGATTGAGTAGTTGTTTCTTGAAGAAATGGCTTTTTAAAAAGTTCAATCAATATACTGTTACTGAGTGCCTACTTATTTTCCATATACTTAGTACTAAAGACACAAAAATGAATAAATACGGTCCCTACTATCAAAGAATTAAATAAGTAATTCTGGTGGAGTGAGGGGAGACAGGCGTGTAACTAATCAACTAATATCACAAACCGAGGCAGATAAAAAATGTTGGAATAAGCAACCAAAATCTTCTGGGAACAAAGAAAGGATTATGATGATTATAATCAAAATCATCATCATCATTATCCCCTTTTATATTTTTATTATGTTTTTCCAACGATGTTTATGGAAAAACTAGCGTGTTCCTGGACCCCTGCTAAGTGGTGGTATGCATATGCAGTCTTCAACAATATAGGCAGGCTCATCCCCTCACATTGCTTTCAAGTTAATAAATATATTATTAGAAGCTTTGGTAAACACCATGGAGGATGTATAAAAAGTGCTATGTAAAGGACAAACATGGAGAAAATTTAAAAATAGAACAAAAATCTCTGTGGAAGTACATTGTTAACTGTGTTCTAAAAGATTAGAAGGGCGGACAAAAGGAAGGGTAGACTTTAGGTAGTCATTCTTTTAGAGGGAATAGCACACATTTTGCAGTTTATAATGTATTTTTCAGTTACTTTACCTTTCTTTACTTCGACTTACTTTCAAAAATACAGCCTGTGAGATAAACCTGTAAGTTATACCATCATTCCCTTTTTGACAGATGAAGAAATAAGGCATTGAGTATCAGAAACAGTAAGTGACAAAACCAAGTTTACATAAGGAGTCGGGGACTTGAACTTGTTCATGCTTAGCGCTGTCACCAGAACCTCCATGCACATCCTACTGGCGCAGGCAGGGAAAGTGGTTTTGGTGATGGTCATAGAAAGCAACAACAAAGTATCTCAAAATGTTGAAACACTGAAAACAAATCTGAAATTAGCAGATATTATTAAATACAACGATAAGAGTAATAATAGCAGAGGATGTGATGTGGCTTCAGAAGACTTGATTCTAACTGAGTATGACATTTGGGGGTTTAGGACCTGTGGCAAGATTATTATCCTCCTTGATCCTCAGTTTCATCCCTGTGGAATAGCGACAAATGACAACAACACTACCAACAACAACAACAACAACCCATGGATTGTTCTGAGGATAAAATGAAATATATACAAGAACATTTCAAAATTATAAATGATGTCATTTAATCCCTAGCTAATTTTATAATAATTATCTCTCAGCTTTGCCCAAATTTTCACACTTTTAAAAATAGTTATTTCTTGTTTACGTAAAACATTTTCCTGCATAATATGAGAAGTTTGGTTTTATGTATCGCTTTGGATCTCTTTGTTTATTCTCAGTATTGTGTGAGTGCATGTGTCCACGGGCCACAAAGAGCTAGAGTAATGATCCTGGTACCTGAAGAATTATGAGTTCAGGTGGGGAGCATGAAGCAAGTGTACTGACATAAGCCTATGTTCCCAGAAACATCCTAAGCCATAAATATCGTGGTGCTGAAAAGTCAGCAGAGAAATTACGTACAGTCTGTGCCAAATTTTGGTTCAAAATCTGTTCTCTCTAGAATTACTAGTAATTTACAATAGAATGAGCTAAAAACTGCTATTATCATTAAAAAATAATAATATTAATAATGTTAATGCCAATATAATGAATCTTGCATGAACTCATTTTATTAGAATTAGTCCTATTGACAAAGCATATTAAAACAGTATTCAATAAAAACTTCAATAAACAGAAACAAATTAATAAAAATTTTCTTCAGGTTTTCTACTTGTAGTTAGTGGAAGAAATAGGAAGGAAACAAAAAGGAAAGAGAGACCAAAAAATAAGAAAAGAATGAGGATAGAAAATATTATCTTTTATGAAGGGTTCATGATAAGAATTTGAGAGTGGATGGACCCAAATTTTGGCAGGTATGAAGGAATATTCTGAGGCAATAATATGAAGGGTAAATATGTTCCTTTGATTCAGAATTGGGCAGTTACTGTTGAGATAAAAATGATAATTTACAGGAATCATTACAGAATCACAGAACTAGACAGAAAGAAGGAAGAGACCACAGTTGAGAACTATCGGGAACACACATTGTAAAAAGTGCAGTTTTTTAAAAAAAAGTTTTAATTGACTTTATTCAGCGATTCATGAATCTGGCAGCATCCTATCTAACAAGTAGAAAGGAGCTCCACCTTCGATTCATTAGATCATTTAAACCTCATAATTATGAAAGTTGTTATCAAGCCTATCGTGCAGATGAGAAAATGGGGCTCTAAGAAGTTAAATTGTTTGTTTAAGGTATAATAGAGCCAGGATTCAAATCCACCCAATGCTGGTTGAATTTAAGCTCTTGCTTCTTTGTTTTTCCCATGCTGAACTAACAAAGGAAAACACATAAAATGTGTAAAACTAAAATGGAAAGGAGTTTGCATTTTTTCAGTCTAAGTGTAATATGAAGCCGTTGGAGGACTTCAAATAAATGAATGAATTGCATCAATTACTAATATCAGCTAGAATGGAACCCAGAATGAATTAGGTAATCTATCTTCTGGAATATAATGTAGTTATTAATATGTGTAATATAGCTAAAAGAACTGAAAGGGGCAAGAGAAAGGCATTAGATGATTTATAAGATAATCTTCTCTTTTTTCTATTTGCAAAATTGACTAGGAGGCGTGAGCAGAAGCAGGTAGATCATTTAGGAGGTTATTGCCACGGCAGAACTGAATTATTGTCAATGTAGGGTGAGAAAACTCAATGCTTTTGGGATATAGAATTGAAACAGCTTGACAATAGATTTAAAAGTAAAATAAATGGGTGAATCAACCATGACACCTGAAATTCAGTGCAAGGGTGTGAAACAAAATCTAGTCTTCCTATTCTTAATTACTTCCTTTCAAAAGTATGGGTCTGTTTTTATGTAGTTAGGACCTCGATAGCATTTTCTTTGATCATTTTATACACTCTCCTTATGATTCTACCACTGAGCTAGCATTATAATGTAAACACACACACACACACACATACATACACACAAATTTTGGGGCATGCCAAGATGCAAAAAAATTAACACTCACAAGTCTTTCTGAGAGATATGTTGGAGAAAAATACCAGCAAATGACAAACGAATTCAAGAGAAACGAAGATGCCAGATTTAAGATGAGGTTGTCAGCAAATAAATTATTATTTATTACATTTAAATCTTAGTTATATGGCATACATAACATTAAAAAACAAACTTCTCTACATTAAATTTGAGATAATCTCAAAATGGATGAAAAAATGATAAAGAGGGATTTGAAATCATGTTCTGTCCTGCTTTATTAGTGAATAAGAAACAATAGAAAAATGTAAGTTAAAATGTTTGTTACTTCTTTTAGGGTAACCACTAAATAAAATGAATAACAGTCTATACTTTGTGTAATTACAGGAAAATAGAATAAAGAAAACTTTATTGATCCAAAAAAAGGTGAAAAACAAGACATAATACTAGAAAAATTCTAAAAAGCATGTCATGAAAACCATTAAATAAACGCCAGGAGTAATATCAACTACATCAATAATCATATTAAATGTGAATGCATTCAGTTCACTGGTAAAAATAATACCCTATTAGTTCAGGAAACAATATTCAAATATATTTTATACACAAAAGATAGAAGTAAACCAAAAAGTTTTTTAAAGAAATATGAAAGTTGAAAATAAAGGGATATGTATTAATCAGCTTGGGCTACTATAAAAAAATATCGTAAGCTGGGGGCTTAAACAACAGAAAGTATTTCTCACAGTTCTGAAGGCTGGAAGTCTGAGAGCAGGGTGCAGTCATGGCAGCGTCTTTGGGTCTTGGGGAGAACCCTCTCCATGACTTGTAGAGAGTCGCCTTCTTCCTGTGTCCTCACACAGCAGAGAGAGAAAGAGAGAGAGAACGCTTTCGTGCCTCTTCTTAACCCGGCACTACCATCATCTTGAGGGCCCTGTGCTCATACCTCATCTAAACCTGATTATCTCCCAAAGGCCCTGCCTACAAATATTATCACCTTGTGGGGATTTGACCTTCAAGATATGAATTTGGAGGGGACGCAGTTCAGCCCACAGCAGAATGTAAACAAGTTGTACTAAACGTTATATCAATAATAATATTAGCCAAAACAGAATTTGATCTGAATTATAATAATCTCTATTTTGGAATACTCTATTGTTATTGAATAATATAGCTCCAAATAAATACAATGAAAAATCTTCATGACATATTTTTAAGAGAAAAACAGAGGTCATAGAACACTATGCATAATATGTGATTTAATTTATTTACATATATGTGCATTTATTATGGTATATAAATTTATAAAAATGGTTTAAAAGACACACACTAGACTGTTAATAATGTCTATATGGCTGGATCTTGGCAGGAAATGACATAAAAATCCCATTAGCTGCTGTGTCACCATGAGGGGATGTCAGTTCAGCCTAGTCTCACCCAACACATAAATTGTAGTATATTTTAATCACCACCAGTACTCTTACACATGATAGCTGGAATAGGAGGACTTTGGAAATGATACACCATGTTCATTTGCTGCTTTCTTCTCCCTTTGCCAGCTAGCATGAAGCCAAAATTGATAATTATAGCTTTCTTCTCCTACCACTTGTTTCAGATCTCATTTCCCCTCCTACAGCACCTCAGCTAATCTAAGTTCCTTACCTGGGAGTTGACCCTAAACTTTACTTCCAAAAGATCCAAATCCTAAGATGTCCTATTTCCATTGCGTTAAGACAGTTTCCACTAGACCATTGTGATAACTGGCACCACAGCGAATCACCTGCATGACCTACACAGTCCTCCCTGCCACACCACGTACCAGCAAGAAATATCTTGGTAAACAGAGCCAGTTACCCAGTCCTACAGAGTTATCATTTCTCAGCTATTAGTTCAGCAGTCTAAGGAGTTCAAAATGCCAGAGAGTAATTCTTCGCTTCTACTTTATTAAAACAATGAAAGTTATCCCTGGTGCAATACTCTCGTTAGAAATAAGAACCTTTAAAAGCATCATTTACCGAGGCAAAGAAGGGAAGCAAAAACAGCAGTGTGTTAAGTATGATAACGAAAGCAGCCATTTCTAATTTTATCCTTTTCAATTTTTAGTTATTTTTAATTCAATATTTTATATCCTTCTTTAGGCGCATCTGGTGAACATTTTTGTATGTTTCTAATGTTTCTAATATTATTAGAAAGCATAATTTTGGGACTTTCATAACACTTGTGTGGAATTTGAAATGTTTTCTCCAATCCCTTTCTGGTGAATAGTTAGGTCATTCATAAATACTTACTATTATGACTAATATTTGTATGACTCATACAGTGAACATCTTCATGCACAAATCTTTATATGAAATAAGTAGTATTTGGCAGGTAGAGAAGGTAGAAATTGATTGCAAGAGAAAAGAGCATTATGAGTAAAGGCAAACATCATGACATATTTGTGAAAACAATAAATCTCATGTGCCTGAGGTTTGTGCGTGAGTGTGGGATTGAGCATGACAAAAAGTTTAGAATGTGAGGATAATAAAGTGGATTTTAAATGGTTTCTATGTCACAGCAGCAGTAATTAGACTAGATGGATTGAATTTCTGGATTCACTATTTACCAAATGTGTGAAAGCGCATTCATTTGCTCATATGCAAAAGGTGGGTAATAGTACTGACCTTATTGGGAGTGCAAGAGGTTAAATGAGATAATGTAGGAAAAGTGTTGAACAAGTATCTGGCACATACAAAGCTATCAACAGATGTTTGCAATGATTATTATCATTTTTATGATCATCATTGTTGTAATCGTCAACTTTAGCATTGGGGCACATTTAACAAATTTCATGGGCCAGGCTTCCATGAAACTATGAAGAAAAAATAAGAATAGCTTTGTTAAAATAATGTCAGCTTTGGTATCTGGTAGATTCAGCATTAAATTACTAACTCTGTGACCATGAATATATTACTCAACATCTCTGAAGTTTACTTTCTTCGACTGTAAGATAAGGATATGAATACCAACCACACAAGATTGCTCTGAGAATAAAGAAATATATTAGAGTACCTGATTTAATAAGTGCTTGTTAGATGATAGCTTTGTTATTATTAAAAATGTTATTAGTATTGTTGCAGTTGCTGCCTTTGTGTGTGTATGTGGGGTTAGAATTTAGGTCTTCCTTCAATGCAATGATTCCAATGTAATTAGGATTCCAGAAATCACAGTGGGTCTCTGCTAAATATTCATCTTCATTTTAAAACTAAAAACTCAGAGGAGTAAAAGGACCGACTTTCCAGAATTAATATTTCTAAAGGATAGTTTTCCCTTGGTCAATTGATAGTTGTAACAAAGGAAAAATGGGCGTGTTCCTGAAGGGTTTTACTAATCATCCCGGAGAGATGGAGCATTAGGAACACTCTCAGGGGAAAGAGCAAGAGTCAGACGGGGAAATGGTGGCATCCTGCACTGGCTACAGTGCCACCTTGTCTGGGGTTTAGACCTTTGTTTGTTTTCCTGCTCACTGGTTTGGGAGAGGCCACGGGTGATATTTTGGCTTCCTCCGATCAAGCTCTTTTTTCACATAAATGAGAATGACTTGGAGACCGTCTTAACTACCCAGATTTTCCTAATTAATCAGTCTCTAGATAGGGTATCTTTTCCCGTCTTGCAGTTTCCTTTGTTATCTCCCAAAGAAGCAAAAACACATGCCCATGAAATTCAACAATTCATTCCCACTCTGGCAAAAAGGGAGATTTCTTGGCTTTTTGGAGAAATCAGGCTCAGCAGAACACTGTCCAGTCCTAGGCGGAGAGCTTTCTCCTTGTGTGTATGAGGCAAGCCTCCCCTCTGTGGGCATCCAAGAGATCACCAACTCTCTAAGAAAACCGCTTCCCTCCTTTTTATTACAGCCTCTACAGAGGGACTGCTGACAATGCCCCATTTACAAAGAGATTGTTCTATGGTTATTTGCATATTCATTTGTAATAGTAGTAACTGTAATAAAGGATAATAGTTGCATCACACTGTCTATGAGGCAGCTATCGTCGTCGTTTTTTTTACCAAGTAAAATAAAGTAATATAAAAATGATACTAAAAGGCATACCAAATTCATGCGCATTTTAAATTATTAGATTTAACAGACATACTGTCAAACTTGTTATCATGGAACAGTCACAGTTTGTGAACCAGCACTATCTGTGAACCGTGTTAGAATTTTTAAAATAGAAAAGTGTGTTTAATCCTCAAAGTATCTTATCAGATAGGTGCTTTTAATTTCTCCATTTTACCATCAAGGAAAATGAGGCACAAGGCATTAAGTGACTTGTTCAAGGTCATACATCTCATAAATATTGAAGAGAATATGAACCCAAGATCCAGAGTTTACATTCTTAGCCACTACACTATATTGGAAAAAATAAGGGTTTCCAATATGTTTCTAATATCAAATAATCAAAGACAGAGTTAGAGCAGTTTTTTGGATTTGTGTCAGGCCGTGTACTATCCAAAGTACTTTTACATATATTTTATCATTTGATACTGACAGCAACCTGTAAGTAAAGAGGGCAAAATTATTTTCCCCATTTTCATATGTGGACACTTGAGTCTCTGAAATGTTAACTAACTTGTCTAAGATAAAAGATATGACTCGAGTTGAATGTGTGGACCCCTCATCATCTTGTTTCATAAGCACCATAGAGTAAGCAACGTGTGATTCAGACAAGATAGACTAAGATAGGAATCTCTCCTATTAAAATTAGCAAAAAACTGTATGGTGGAAAATAACAAAATATAAGAGGCATAGCTATGCTTATAAGAAAAAAAAATTGCTAGAAACCAAAACTAAAGATGTTATTTAAAAGTACAATGCTAGACACATGACCTGAGTCTTTGGAGGTCTTGGTGAGTTTAAAGTTGCTTCACTCAGAGACCTATGTTTCAACATGTACAGGGAACTAGAAATGTGGAAATGACAACAATAGCTAATCATGGGGCATTCAAAGAGCTGTGTTCTCAGTAACGTGTAGTAGGAAAAAAAGCCAGCAGATGAGAAGAACATTTGTCTCTCTGTGTTGTGAACTGGGTGAATAAAAGTTATTCCCTCAAGGAATCAAATTTTGGATCTCTTTGGGTGTGTTCGGCATTCAAATTCACACTATCTGCAAATTTTGAGAAATGTATATAAAATGCCATTCTAGATAGGCAATACTTTTGATATATCTAGAAGGAGCATGTGAAACCTGTTATAGATGTATATTACTAAGACTTTCGTGAAGAGAAATTTTGACTCAAACAAAATGAACAAAAAATATCCACTAATGGGGCTGGCCCCATGGCCCAGTGGTTAAGTTTGTGCGCTCTGTTGCAGGCAGCCCAGTGGTTTGTTGGTTCGAATCCTGGGCGCAGACATGGCACTGCTCATCAAACCACGCTGAGGCAGCGTCCCACGTGCCACAACTAGAGCGACCCACAACAAAGAATATACAACTATGTCCTGGGGGGCTTTGGGGAGAAAAAGGAAAAAAATAAAATCCTTAAAAAAAAATATCCACTAAAGCTGAATCCTTATGAGTTTTTATGATTGAAGGAATAAAAGGAGAAATTTAAACAATGAAAATTCAATATCACAGAAGGAACAAAACATTTGAAATTGAGCAATGAAAATAAAACTAAAATATATTTATTTAATAACATTAAAACCTCAGTGGAGATAATAAACTGCAGATTAGATACAGTTGAGGAAGGAGTTAGTAAATGGAAAGATGAATCTGAGGACTTTATGTTGAAAGCAGCCCAGAGAAGTAAAAACAGCCTACAAGGCATGTAGTTTAAAATGACAATGCCCAACAAACTTCTAAAGTGGATTTCAGAAGGAGAATATAGAAAATGGCGAAAGTACAATAGTCAAAAGTGATAACCATTGACATTTTTCAACAAGCAATGAAAGATAGGGTTCTACCGTTTTAAGAAGCTTAGTAAGTCTTGGGAAGGATTACTAAAATATAAATTCTAACTGCAGTACATTTTAATGAACAAGCAAAATGCAAAAGATAAGGAATAACTTTAAAACAGCCACAGGGATAACTTATTTTCATTTGAATTTGATTATTTAGTCATAGTTGATATCTCAACAGAGGCCATTTATAGACAACTCAGGCATCGTATTTTCCATTCTGATTGTAGAAAGCCTTTCAGGTAATAATAAGAGCCCAGTCTTTACTCTGGGCCAGTGGGGAGCCATGAAGAGTGTTGAGCAGGAAAGTGACATGATGTTTGATTTTTTAGTCAGATTACTTTGGATTATTGAACGCATTAGAATGCTCTTTGGACATAGATTCAGGAAGAATCTTCTGCAACTCACCAGCTAAATGAGGCTGGTCAAATTTCTAAGGTTTTCTGAGTTTGCTATTCATTTATAAAGTGGAATCATTTTTTAAAATATCTGCTCTTCCAACATCATGGGGTTGTGATAACCCTCAAGTATGGTATTTATATGGAATCACTGTAACTTAGAAAAGACAAAAACACTATTATGTAAATTGTGTTTAGAGGAAAAATAAGCAGTGTGAATGCAGTAAAAGAAATGGGCATGATCAATCCAACAGACTTCTTTGTAAGTTTAAACTAGAATTTGGACAACAGGGATGCACACTGAATCCATGCCTGCACTCTTTTTGGAGAATTTTGTGTTCACAATTCATAAATTATTGCTACCTTTCATGAGGGCTTATAGGATTTTCTAGGAAAGCCTGAGGGATAGTCCATCCCAAGCTAACAAAAACAATATTCTTAAGACAAAGAAATGACACTTCCAGGTACTTAATAGTGGGAAAAAAACACTATTTTAAAAATGTTTTAAAAGTTTTAGAAAATATTTTCCAAGATTAAACACCAAGACCTTCTAATTGCACTTGAGTCTCTGGAACTTTATGGACAAGATTTTGTCCTGGCTAGGAAATTGGTTCAGAGATGATAAAATAAAACAAAATTAGTAGTATCAAAGTAAAACATAAAGAACAGGATGGAAGATGATGCATTTGTGTGGGAATAGAAATAAGTTTCAGAGATAATCAGTTAAGACATGGATATAACTTTAGGACTTTTGTTTTCTAACAAGACCTGCAATTTGTGTATATTACTCTTGCATTCATATCAATTAACTTTTGCAAAAACAACTTTAATCAGAGCGACTGTATCCATTTGAGATGAAGATGCTGAAAATTACAGAGTTTAAAGAGAGTCCCAAAGCTAAGAACCGAAAGAGCTGGGATTGACTAGTCTTCTTTTGACTTGAAATCCCAGATTCTTTCCTCAATATTATAGCAATGTCCACTGACTCTTCTTGTTTTACAGATACTTCTATGATCTCCTGGTCATTAACTCTAAGGGCAATCGAGGTAATGCACAGGGAAGTTAGAAATGTATCAGTCAAATTTCAGTTTCAATCAGATAGCGGTTTAAGGAAAAAGAATGCAAATAATAGAAATGCCCTTTACAAGGAACATAAAACAAATTTTGTCATCAACTAATCAAGTAACTACAGGCCAAATTTTAATTTGTTCATTAAACAAAACTTGAGGGCTTGTTATATAACAAATATTGAGATAGCACAGGAGAATTGGATAAATGGGACATGAACTTTCTTCTCTTCAGAGGATTAATGGTTTATCGCAGTGGGTCCTTTAGCCTTTATGAATAACACTCCTTCAAGAATCTATTGAAAACTTTGGATTCTGTCCTCAGAAAACTGTACAGGTGACATATATACAATTCTGTTTACAGTTTCAAGGGTTTACAGATTGCACTCCTTTTCCAAAATGAAGGACATCCACAGACCCTCTGGGGAGCTGTAAGCTTCACCCAGCTCACCTCAGCTTAAAGTACTGGAAAAGAGAAATGCATAAGCAAATTGGTAATCTTAAAGTTATGTACTAGGCCCAGTGGTGGTCTACAGAAGGAATGGTGAGCTCTGCTAACAAGAGGCCAGAGGCGGCTTCTGAAAGGAGGAGATGCTTGGGCTAGATCCTCAAGAATGAGCTCAGTGGTCCAAGAAGTCTCCTTGGAATTTCAGTTTCTTAAGTTGTAAAATATAGGACTAGAAGATCTCTGAGATTCTTTCCAGCCATGGTATTTTATAATTTTATGGAGTCCAAAAGATAGTCATGAGCTCCTGGCTTTAACATCACCATTATTCTAAACATTTATGACCTTTCTCCCACATAGACATAATCAAAACTGGTTTAGAAGAAAGAGGAGATATGGTGTAAGACTTCCTTATACCTTTGCTAGAAAGAGTCCATGACTCAAGGTGTCTCCTCTATGAATAGAGAAACTTGGAAACCCTGTTTTTCTCTCCAAGCTCCTGCCTTGTAGTAAGGGAAGCCTTCTGCCCGTGCTGCTGAAATTGTGGGCAGGGTCACCAAAGAGTGACCATAGAGGGCAGGAACATATGAAAACATTTCTCAGAAAACAGCGTTTCTCCTTTTTCAATTGAGACACTGTTTTGTTTTTGTTTAGGGATCATAGAAACTTAGAATGAACAAACTGTATTGGTTCATCTAATCTTTCCTCCAGGGAGCAGATGAGTTGCTGCAGCGTGTTCATTCAATTCTTTTCCAATTTCACATGGAGACTCCAGTGGGGGTTTTCACCACACTCTGGACAACCAATCTGTGCTCCAAGTCAGTATTGCACTAGTGTTGTTGTGATATTGGAAGGAAAAGGATAAAGAACCTCCAACAAAAACATTGTTAGGGACGGGGAGGGGGGGTAAAAAAAGTTAACTCTCTATATAGATGTCAAAATGCAATAGGTATAAGGGGAATTATATTTGCCAGTGCTGAAACAAGTAGTCTTTCATAATTTCAATACAAAGTTCAAAAGGTAGTCATGCTTCCATTTTTGAACTGCAAGTGCACTATCTTGTGTTGGTCAAAGACTGTGAGATTATTGAATTTTGTAAGTTTCTTGATTTTTAAAAAAATTTTTGTTTTTAAACATATTTATTATTATTCTAAACGTTTTAAGCTTATAAGGAATTCAGTATCATGTGTGTGTTCTAATAGGGTACATATAGCTACAATCTGATTTTTGTTGAATGTTTACTGTATTCCAAATCACCCTGTTAAATATTTTACTTGAGTTTTCTCTGTCACTCTTCCTTTTCCAGATAATTTTTGTCCCTTTACCAGATAAATAACAAAAAAACGATTAAAAACAGCTTTGCAAAGGACGACCAACTTGTCCAATTTCATAACTGTATGTGGCAGAGAGGATTTTTGACATCAAATTTATCTGATTCCAAAGCTCTGAACCACTGTGTTTTATTTTGCATCCCCACTATACTGAACAATACGGTAAGCAATTATCAGATATTTGAAGAATGTTTTTTCAATGGACTATCCTTTTAGATAGAGAAGATCAGTGGTTTACTATTGGATTTTATGTGCATAAAGAACCCACCTCTGTCCAGAAATATATGGCGAGTGTACATTGCAGATTCTGGAATGGGACTGACTTGATTTATACATCTGCTCCATTTCTTCATCCTTAGCATGCTATACAACACTTATGTGTCTGCCTCAGTTTCCCCACCTCTAAAATGGAAATTTTATATGTCCTTCATGAGGTTGTTGTGAGGACTTAATGATTGGATATATGAAAAGAAGTTAGAATACTGTCCAGAGTCTAGAATAAAATTAAATATTAATTGTAGTATATTTCATTATTACATATTTATGATTATACTAAATCTTTATTAGTGCTCTCATTGTTCAGTATGTTTATTATTTATGTTATCCTATATTTGTGTATTTTAATTTGTTAAAATTAATTATTACTATCAGTATATATATCACCTCTGGTCATTTGGTCTGAAATCTCTCCATTATATACTTAATCCTTTAGATCCTAAATCTCTCTAGTTTTGTATGGTCTGCCAATTGGATGAAAATATCTCTGAAAGAAATATTAATTTAGTCTTTACTTGCAATCTAATTGTGCATTAATATAGCAAACTGCGTCCTTCTACCCAGAGTCTGGAGAGGAGATTCCAAATGTATAAGTCTAGCAGCATATGGTAGGCAAATAGAAGAAGACGCAAAAAGTAACAGTGGGCTAAAATTAGAGTGAATAGGTGCCCAGGAAAAACTAGACTTCCTCAATTTGGTTTGCATACTCCATGAATTGGCTAATATTTAATATATGGAATGCTTGTCCTTTTACAATTGAAAGTATAACTTTTCTTCATCCCTCTGAGTGTGAGTTTTTAAAATTTTTCAGCAACTTCAAAGTCAGACAGTTGTTTAAGTTAATCAACTGACACTAAAACGCTTTTGCAGTTGGAATTTTATAATTACATATTGTATACGCTTTTCAATATTATTTGAAGAATAAATTATGATAATTTTGTAGCCTTTTTTCACATAGGTAAATATCACAGACATTTCTCTTATTGTTACATAGTGTGTAAAACAATTTTAATGGCTGCATAAATTAGTTCAGTAGACATGGTTTCCATATTTTATTTAATCACTTTCTTAGCAGCTGCACATTTATTTTGTTTATCATTTATATATTATTTCAATTTGTTTTACTTATAAATAGTACCACGATAAATATTTTGTGTATAAAAAAATGCATATTGAGCCCTAAATACATGCCAGGTCCAGAGATGGGCCCTGTGGAATTAACACTGAATAACTCATGGCCCAGGCTGTGAGGACCTTAATAATCCATCGGAAGAGACTGACAAATAAACCAGTAAATACAGTTCTTCGTATAACTCAATAAGAGCTTTGATCTGGTGCTCAAAACTTGCTTCAGAAGTAAAAAGGAAGAGCATCTACTTCAGGCAGGGCCTTGGATTACCACCTAGGTCAGGTAATGCTTGAACTGATTGAAAGTTGAGTAGAATTTAACTGAATACAATGGTGAGGAAAGAATTTCTTTTCAAGGGGAGAAGAGCTTGGGCAAATATACATTGCTCTCTGAAGAATATTGACTAGTCCAATAGGACAAGAGAAAAAAACTGGTAATAGATAACACATCTTGTTTGCCTGGTGTGGTGTTGATCACTTTGCAACCAATCATTAGCTTTTTTAATCCCTACAGCATCCTTCAGTGGTAGATATTTTTATACCCATTTTTAGATGAAAAAAACAGAGGCTAAGTAAAATTTTGCAACTTGTTCAGACACACACAGTGAATATGCAATAAGTCCTGGATTTGATTCCCACAATCTGATTCCAGACACCAGACTCAACTCTCACTTTATTTAAGCGGTTGGAGATGAGATTATGAAGACCTCAAGCATTAAATTGTGTCCCCAAAGCAAAGAGAACAGTTTAAAGATTTTCACTAATGCAGCGGTAACACTAGATTTTTTGATTTAGAAATATCACTGAGCAATTATAAACTATATATTTGAGCATGTAAGAAAGTGAATGAGTCCTAAATTAAGGAAGTGGTTTTAGAAACATATAGGAGAAAGTTCAAGAGAGTAGAATAGAATTTACTGGGCTTCGTTATCGATTGACCATGGATGTCTAAATTCATTTCTTTACAAGAAAATCTATAGTAGAAATGTTTGTTCATAGGATACACATATTTTTAAGAATCTTGAGTGTATTTTCAGAAGTTTTTGTGTGCATGTGTGTATGCCAGTTATTAAGCTAATTTTTCTCAGCCAAAATCCCTTTCATAATCTGCTTTGTGATGCTGGGTCTGGTTCTCTGTAAACCATGTTTCTCCTTTGCCAGCTGGATTTCTGTTGGATATTTTACCCTGGCAGAAATATTTGGTTCCAGCATTCAGCATTTTTTTGTGCATTAACTCCCCAAACCAGCCTCATTGCACACTCTTTGAAGTACCAGCACCACATGGGTTCATCTGTTGTCCTGAGGTCTGAGTGTCAGCTCTGTAGGCCTCTTCTCAAAGCTTCTAGATTCTCAATGCCTCAACCTCTTCAGTCTGTCCCCACTTTTAGGAATGATTTTATCCTTTTAGGTCCTTATCTCTGTTTTACCACAGTATCTTCTTTTGGTGTTTTCTATCTCCAACTCCTTATATTAAATTTTCTCTGATAAAATAACCAGTGTGCATTTCTATCTTCCTGACCGAATTCTGACAGATGCTTGACAATTTCTCTGCTAGCAGCAATGCATTTCTGCGTTAATCAAACAAGGCTTACCACAACAGGAAAATATCTGTAGAGAATATTTTAAAGAGAAAAATCCTCTTAAGAAATCATATCATATTCCATTTTTCCATTAATCAATACTTAACATTTATCTAATTAAATATCCCTATCAACTTATTAACTAGAAAACAATTAAATAATCTAGAGTTTGAACTGTGATTTTTTTTATTTTAACTTGACTCATGGGCCCTTAAATTTATGTATAGATCATCCAGACGTATAAATCAATTCACTTATTTGATTTATTAGTGTTCAAAATATTTGCAAAATAAGGGTTGTTTGATTTGGAATTTATAATAGTAAATTTGTCTTTGGAGAAAATTTAAAGGATAAAAAAGTTATTTAAATATCTTAATATTATAATAGATTCTGAAATGATGTTAAAGCGAATGAATAAATTTAAATAAAACAGAAAAGTAAGAGAGAGATTAATAAGTTCCTATTTATTTAAATACTTAAATTGGGTACAGAAAAATTTCAGGTAGATAGCAGAGAAGCCACGGATATCACAGAACAGAAAAATAGAGCCATGGGAGGCTAAAAAGTTAAAACAAACTGTATTTTTCCCCATTTTAAAATTTCTAAGATTGGTAAGTAAATTATAATTTATACGGTCATTTAATATAGAGCTCCTTTATTTTCCCTCAGAAAATATTATTAAGTGACTGGTGCATTTTAGAATTTGAAGACATCTTAGAGTGAATGAAATGTGATAAATATGAATATATATAGTCCATATATGATCATTTATCTGTCATTTTTGTATATATTTTTATTTTGACTGCCCTTTACTCTTTTGGATTTGACTGATTTATTAACAGTACACATCACGTTATCTTTTTCCTACCTGATGATCTACAAAAAGAACCTAGCCTAACTCAAGGAAAGGGAGACGAAACTAAAGCAAATTTAAAAACAATGTTAAGAGAAGGATGTAATTTGGAGGCATGTACAAATGTAACTTGTCATTATGCCTGATTTTCTATAAATGCATTTTCCCTTTCTAGTTATTAAGGGTTAAGTTTCTTGAATTAATCATGCTAAGTAAATTCACATTTGAAGAACTGAAGAATACTTTTCTGGTGAAAAGAATAAAGAATGAGCTAAAAATGAGTATAAATAGATTTTTGAATATTTTCTGCCCTCAAATTAATGATTTTCAGATTTTCACATACCCCCTGGGATGCATGCACCCCACTCAGGAGACGATTACATGACAAAGATCATGGAAAGATTAGCATAATGACCTCTCTTTATATTATGACTCTTGCCTTAACATTAAGATTTTGAATTACTCATTAATAAATTGGGATTTTTTTCTTAGAATTAATATGGAGGGAAAATTGGAGACAATGGCAAGTTGGGAAGGACAAAGAAATGTAAATAAGAAATGATCTCTGCTTGAAGCCTAAAATCTAATAGAAGAAACCGACCTGAAAGCTTCGGAGGGTGAAATAGGGCTCAAGAGAATACACAAGAGCTAGAAGAACAAATAACTTGCTGTAAGAGTACAAGAGTAGGAGAAATCATTCTGCCTAGCCGCTCAGAACAGGCTTCAAAGAGAAGAACCGCATTTCCCCACGATATTACCAACCCGGTTTAGTTCAATCCATACGCCACTGCAAGCTGCTAACAGTACATCCCGGGATGCTCTTTATCAGAGCTATGACATTTTGATATTCTGGAATAATTCAAAAGAAATCAAATATGTCAAGATCACAGAATATTGTTAATTTTATTGATGCCAGAGTCTCTAGATGAACCTGTGGGAGTAAGAAAATGGATAGAAACAGCCCAAGAGTATCCTCATATAAACTAAAGAAAATCTCTTCTCTCATTGCAATATTCCACAATCTCATCTCGATTTCAGCCTATTCTGCTCATCATGACAATCAAGACCATCATGATGGGGGAGGGAATGTCTGAAGCCTGAAGAATAAATCTCAATTCTGCAATGTAAGACAGTGAGGAAAATCGAAGTTAAGTTTGATCCAAGGAACCTTTTTAGTATCTTTCAATTAATACCATGCAGCTAACTGTCAAGTTCATCTAAATATTTCACTGTAGAAGGAAAAGGATATTTTCATGTATTTAATAAAAGAGCTGTACATGTCAATTTAATTAAACAAATATGTATAGAATCCAAATTATGAAAAAAAAACTCTGATTAGAACTAAAAAGAAGACCTAACTTTCTACCTGAGGAGCTTAGAATTTACCCTAGGACGTTTAGTTTTTAGAGACCAAGTCTCCTTTCTGTATCTACATTCCCAGGAAAAGTCGATATGGACACTTTAACTTCCGCTTTAACTGTCTTGGAAAGTAAGCTCTGTTCATTCAAGTGGCTGCTACGCTTAGAGACCCACTCTGGCCAAGAAGAAGGATACGGTGCAGAGCAGCCTAATAAAGACGTAATTGAGTCTTAAACAAAGTTATTTATCTGTAGGTCTAGCTATTTTGATCTTTAAAAAGATTTGCTATTGTTTTTTACCTCCCACATATCCTTGCAGTAATCCTCAGTTTCTTGTGAACTAGTTCTTGCCAGTTAACAACCTCGCTCTTAAGCACTGTAAAATGACTTGCTCTTGCGATCACCCTCACTTTCTTTACAAAGTTAGCAATCTAAACTATTCATTTTACTTGTCTTTTGTGATGTGATTTTCTCCCTCTCAATACCTGCTTCTACTTGATTTTATGGAAGAAGATCCAGAGAAACTCATATTCTCTTGTCTGCAAGAGCATGAAGATTCACAGCTTGCATCAGTCAGCAGAGAGGTATCAACTGGCTGGTTGCTTCTAAATCATTTTCAGAGTGAAATAAGAAATATCCTTTACGAGTAATTGTGACAGCTTCTTCTGCACAAGGTTACTACTCTGAGTATTTAAATTTGCCCCTCAAAGCACATCTGTCTGGCTTTCCTCACCAGCCCATCCTCTTAGGGCTAATGGAAACCTCATGCCTTCCAGTCTGAGAGCAGCATTTGGAACTTTCTCCCTTGTTAATGTAAAGCCTGTCATTCTGGGCCCTATGCAGTATTATTTGCTTTTCTTACTGCTGAATCTGGCTTGTAGGTGGTTATGTATCATCCAGAAGGTTTCATTTCTTACCATGATATTGATTCTTAATTCCCTGGTCTCAGAATCCAATGAAATATATTTGATTTACTAAGAAACTAAGCCTCTTCTCATATCCTGGTGAGATCTGTAAGAGATAAAGGTGAGATTTCAGAGAAAAGTCCTTTGGAAATGCCTGTCTTTTCCTTGGACTTGCAAATGATTCTGTTTGGTAAGTGATCGAGGCTGGTTTGGACAGCCAGCAAACACAGTAGATTTATAGCCTCTAAAACAATACCTTCAAAGATTTCCTCCCAGAAAGCATGGCCCAGAGGCATCCCTTTGATTGATCTAAGTCTCTAAGGAGCTGCTTCAGAAGCAAACAAAGACTTGCTATGATTCTTTCCTAAGAAACTTTGACATTTTATGGTTTTTTATGAAAATATTGAGCAGGAATAAATAACCAGGCATCCTGTAGCCTTTCCTTGTCTGCATTGTAGACATGCTTTGTTGCATAGAAAAATCAGCTGCTTTAACCTCAATATCTTACACAGCACATTATATATCCAGTAAACTGTGCCAACAGCCATTAGCCACATGCACTCCTGTTCTGGGGAGAAAAATGAGGGAAATTGTATATACCCACATTTGGGGAAGTGATAACTTAGCAGTAGAGAAAGTTGAAACCAGTATTCTACTCTTCACCAAATATCAAGAAAGGAAAAGAAAGATGTCATTTGGAGAAAGCGTTTAAGTCTTTAACATTTCAGTACTTTGCATAAAATATTTTTTTACTAACTCCATATAAAATTTTGAACTTTGCTCCAGGAAGAGGTGCAATTTTTGAAGTGTTCTGGGTTTTTCAGAAAATTCTCATCACTGAAGAAAGTTCCTTATGCATCATTGTCTTCCTATAGTATAGATAGTTATCTGTTCCCCTCTCTGGAATATGATCTCTATTAGAACAAGAAGTATTTTGTTTGTTTGGTACTGTCTATAGCACCCAACATAGTATGTGCCAGGTAAATAGCAAATTTAATAAATTCTGGTTGAATTGAAAATCCTTGTTTAATTGTTGATTTCTTTTTGCAGTATTGAATAAACCAACTTCATATCTTTCTATGCAAATAAGCGCCCTAATTCTATACTTTGTCCTGGTCACTTATCTAACCAGAGGCTGGACTCACAGCGACATGCTGTGCTTTATTGCTACTATCTGTCTCGAGTCTGTTGTTTCCACCCCAAATTGTGATTTTTCTGTAGGGCAGAGACCATGTCTAATTCAACTTTGTGTTCCCAGCATTGCAGATGTCCATGGAATGCTTGTTAAATAAAGACATGAGATGATCAAATAGGACAAAACCAATAGACAAAACAGCAATAGAAATGACAGTTAGGACCCGTTGATTGGTATCTCATACAAAATAGATGCTATCATGGATCTATATGGTCCATTCTATAACTGATTTCTCTTCACCTAGACTCATCTTTGAAGAGTTTCAATATTAAAGTATACTTTGTATAAATGTCAGCTAGGCTCAGCAGCATGAGAAGTACATGGATCAAGCAAAGAGAAAGGCAGAAAGAAATTGCCAGTGGTTACATTTTGTTAATTCTGTGCTCTTTGCCTCAAGTTTTCTCTTGTTCATTTCATAGTGATAATAGCTGTTATATACTGAGTAATTACTCCATGCCTGCTGATATGTTGAGAACTTTACATGGATATCCTCATGTAATTCATAATTCTCATCTCAAACTTATAAGTACTATTATAACCTCTGTTTTAAAGAATAACTAAACAGAAGTTTTGAGTATTTAAGTATCTTGCCCATTGCATAGCAAAAAGCAGGACAGGAATTGGAACACTGTCAATTTTCTGACATTATATTGAAAGCGCCTAAGTACTATACCATATTGTTTACCATTAAATTTTGTTGGTGGGGTGCTAAAGCTTGTACTGTGTGATCATAACAAGCATAACTAGAGTCAGTGGCTGAAAGTTACAAAGGAAAGAGTTCCACTTCAAAGAAAGAAAATATTTCCAAAGACTAGAGCTATTCAGCCTAGCACTCTTTCTAGCACAATGTCAGATGCATTGTAAGTGCTCAATAAAAGACTGATTACACGGAGCAGGCTGCCTCCAGAGTCAGTGAGATGAGTGACTATAAATCTTTGAATTGAAGCTGAACAACTGTTTGGAAGATATTGGAGAGGGGGGCCTTGAATCATAAGATTAAATAAAATGATCTCTAAGTGCTTTTCAAATCTGTGATCTAATTAGTCTGTGATTACATGTTAATCTAGATATTTTATTAAAAAAATATGAGAGGAAGGAGGGAGGGAGAGAGAGAAAGACAGAGACAGAGAGAGAATTGAGAGTTGCAGGACCTAATGTTCAATCATTTCTGGGAGTAAATAGCCTAACTTCTTCTGGATTTGCCAAACCCATTTTGTGGTGTCATCCTACCCTCCTGGGAGGCAGCAAAGGTCATGACTCCAATTTATAGAAGGGGAAGCTGAGGCAATGATGGAAATGATCAAGCTTCCTATGATGCCCCCAAATGGATCATAATTACCTTCTCCACAAATCTCTCTCTTCCTATTGCCACACGTAATGCAATGAAAACCAGCACACAGCCTTCTGACCTCCCAGGGTCAGATTGCCTCATCTTCATGTAAAATAGTGTTCTCCTGGTGGAGTTCTCTGGGAGTTTCAGAGTTTAGAAACCAAGTCAACTGTCAGCAAACTTTCTCAAATAGGGTTGAGGTTATATTCAGTAAGCCAACCATTTGGACAACTGAGAATCAGCACTTACTTTGCTAGTCCTTTGCCAAAATGTGTAACATGTACCTGCTTATGTGCTGATCAAGGTCGACATTTGTTTGGAGATTTTGGACCCTCTTCCAGCAGAAGGAGGTCTAGACCATTTCAATAAAATCAATTAAGCTGGCTAGTTTGGCACAGATCATAAAGTACTATATTTTTTCTTACTCATCCAATTCATTGGCTTCTCTTCTTGTTTTGTTTTGTTTTGATTAAACTGACTTTATCAGAGAAAAATCTCTTTGATTTAGATTTTTGGAAAGAGTTATCATTCTGTCTAACTTGGGCTTAACTCCAAGGAACTCCCAACTCGTTAGCATATAACGCCACTTCCCCTTAACTGTTAATTTTGTTGTCAGCCAACTGTGGATGTCTTGATCATGATTGATTTCTTTGGGATCATGAGTTGATTAAATTCCAATTGCTGAGTGATACAGGCAGGGAGGCCTTGTCCATTTACTAGCCAGAGGCATGATGTGGATATGAATCTTTTTCAACCCTAGGGAGCTTAGTTCCCCAAAAGGATAAATACAAATGTCCAGAGAGCTCAGAACTAAAGTTCAGAAAATAAAAAAGGACCCAGTGCTCACGTAAGGATATGCACACTGGTATCGAAAAAATAAAATTTTAGAATTGTGAAAGCTAGTACATAAAACTGAACTTTTACCAATAGTTACTGAATGACTATCATTTGCAAGGATGCAGTAGATGCTGGAATGTAACACCCAGATCCCCTCTTAGCACAAGGCACTCATTGCCTAGCTGCTGTGAGTATAGAGTGCTGATAACTCACAGCTAACTACTTCATTGGGAGCGGATTCAGTTGAAGAAAGCTTTCTTGACCAAGTTTGCAGGCCCTCCAACAGGCCAGGTCATATCCAATGAATGGTCCATACAAGGGTACAATGGCCTGCACCCTTTGCCTCAAAGTGGGACAGCTGTGAAGGGCCAGCTCATCCCGAGAGCTCCCTGGATGATGAATGAGGTCTCCATTACAATTGTATCTCACAGCTCAACTTTTTCCTCTGTCCAGCCTTGCTCTCGTACTCCTTCAGAGATCTCTCTCTCTCTCTCCATAATATATATATATATATATGGCCAAGAATACTGCCCAATAATCTGCTTATAAATATCCATCTCAGAGTTGTTTCCCAAGGAACTTGATGTAAGAAAAATATTCTTTTTTTTACTGGATGGTGCTGGTTGGTTTTGGTTACAAAGATGGATGCTTACTGTGCCTCTGCTTACTCACAAAGTGTTGGAAGAGGCAGAATGATAAGTAGCCAGCTACTATACTGTAACAAAGAAGCCCACCCCTCCCCTCCTGCAAAGCAGAAGTCAGTTGTCCCTTTTCTTTGTTTCCATGGTGCTCCTGCAAACTTCTACTTTGAACATATCATGTTACATCATATCATTTTGTTGTTGTAAGTCTCTTGCAAAAAGTTGTGAGCATTTTGTAGGCAAAGATTAACTCTTGTTCACCTTAGGTCTATGGCATGCTGCCTACAATATGGCAGGTGCTAAGCAATTTGTGTTGAATTGAGGAGTAAATTAATGAACAAAAAAAGGTAACACAATTTGAAAGTTTAATGCAAAAAAAAATTATGCCTGTAGAATGATACAAATTCAGAGAAGAGGTGGAATTTGCATTTGGCCTTGAAGAAATTTAGTAAGTTTCAGGCATATGGGTCTTCAAACTAAGCAACCTTCACTGTTACCTGGAAGAAGTGATTAAGTCATACATTTGTGGTCATAATAATGAGAATCTATTCAAGCTAATTTAAGAAACAAGAGGTATTTACCGAAATACAATAGTATATTTCTTGAACCACCAGCCAATATTTCGATTGCACCACATGAGGGCTTAGAACAAAGAACTCTAATAACAAACCACAATTGTTATGATTGTCTCTCCAGAAAACAAGGTCCTCATCTCTATTTGCTTATTCTGTTGTTTCTTTGCAAGCCTTTATCTTCAGGCTTTGGTCTCTCCATTCAAGAAATGAAAAGAGACTATATGAGGTTGTGAATATAAGAATAAAGATAATTTCCCCAGCAGAAATCAAATATCCATTCCTGGTCCAATCTTTGTGGTCAGCAGGGATGTTGGGAGACACTTTGGAAATAGAAAATAAAAGAGCTCATGAATGGACAGAGGAGTGGATATGATAGATCAGGAACTCTGGGAGGTGTTTGCTAAGGTCAAACCTTATAATGGGTTAGAAGAATTTCCATTCTAAATAGTCGTAATTATTATCAAATTCAACAATAATTTGTTTTGTCAACTTTTATACTCCAGGGTGCATGTGTATGTGTGTATGTGTGTGTGTGTGTGTGTGTGTGTTAACAGAGTGGATTGAACACTTAAATTGTGGCAGCAGACTTCTGTTCAAGATTACATTTAGATTAAACTAACCTTACAAGCTTTCTGAGTTCCTTGCGTGCACTGAGTGCTAGGAAGGAGAAATCGTGCTAAATAGGGAACCTACCTCTGTAAGACCACCGTGTCCAGGCTTAAAAGGTGCTGCATATAATCCTCAAAATACACAGATCCCAAAACAAGTCACAACTGGAGAAGCCTTTTACGTGCTAAGACCCAACGACATAACAGTGAATAAAACATCATTCTTATCTTCAAAAACTTATGGACTAACATGTGTCCATGATAGGAGGTCTGGGGGAGCAGCGGCACATAAACAAGATATCATAATGTGTTAAGTGCAGTGATAGAGGAAGGAACAAATTTCTTTAGGAGCATCTCTCCCCGTAGAGGCCAAAGGGGACTCAATGTAGGAGGTGACATTTTCTTTGGGTTTTAAATAATGAGTAGCATTGGCCAGATAGAGAAGGAGAAAGGAGAGTTCAACAGAGGGAACAGCATGTGCAAAACTAGAGCATCAGAAAACATCACGAAATGTTTGAATAATAGTGAAAACATTTAGTAGCAAAAATAAAATGGGTTTATGAGCATATTGGGGTAGGAGGCAGGTAGAAGGATGAGAGAAGGAGAATTTTGAGCAAAATTTGGAAGGATAAAAGGATTTCCATACATCATCAAAGCACTGTGGATGAAGCTTTTTCAGGCCACTGGATACTTAAAGTGGGAAGAGGGAAGAGGCAAGAGACAAGAGAAATGAGAAAAGAAAGAAGAGAGAAAAAAGAAAGAGAGGCAGAGAGAGAGTGTGAAATTTCTTTAAAAGTGTGTGAAAATTCTTAAAAAGAAAACAATTTGGAAGATATTTGAAAAAAATTCTACTCATTTCCATTGAGCAATAGGAAAATACCCTTTTGCAATATGTGAATCTCTTTGCCACAAATGGCAACCTCAATTTCTGGTTTAATGATGTATATCAAAGGACATTTATCTATTAAAAACTTTACCTATAGAAGGCCAAATAATCTGGCCACAGTATCTCAGTACCTTCTCTTTAAGATCCTCAAAAAAAAACAAAAACAAAAACAAAAATAAAAAGTTAGCTCAATAGTCTCATGTGCATAATTCACCCTCAACACAATTCTGTTTAGAAGGGAGCAGCCCAGGTGCACCACAAAGGGGCAGTGTGTCACCGTGAGGAAGAGCATGCCATCTGGAGCCATGGAGCTTGGGTTCAAAATCCTAGTTCCAATCCTCTTTTACTGTAACCTGAGCAACATACTTAACCTCTTTGTGCCTCAGCTCCCTAGTTATACAATAATAATTAGAAAAGTGCCTCCCTCATAGGGTTGGTGGGAAGATTAAATGAGTTGATACATGTGAAGGGTTTAGAACAGAGCCTGGTGCATGCTTAATTTTAGGTGAGTTTTTAATATTATCGTAAGGTGAATTTAAAAACACTTATTTCCTGCCTCCTTTTCAACATCACTTGAAGTGGTTATAGTTCTTTTGTTTCTCCCTAATTTGTTTCTTTGTCTCTTTCAAACAAACCCCCTCTGGGGAAGGAATCTTCCAGATTAATACCTCCTGAGTGACTTAAAGAATGCCACTTCCTGCCAGGGGCACAGGACAATTCCCAGTGACTGACCATCAGTGATTCAGGTTTCACTACCCAGTCCTTCACTCCTACTCTTGGGTTGCTGCCAAGCCTAGAGGAAGAAAGGTTTAGGGTCAAACATTTGGAAATGCTAGTTGTAATCACTAAATTTGGCACCTCCTCATATCTGGTCTTACACTCTTATTAGACATTATCCATGCGTATGTCTTGTCAAATTCTTCATGGGCAAAGTCACCTCCCTACTTCTCCACATGACACCATACCTGGCATACTGTTGGCCTAAAATAGTTGTTCATCAAATATATACTGACCAACGCTCAGCTGTAAAGTTTGGAATGGAGAATCACCAGTTGGTTGATTTACACATATAGAGTATCTATATTTTCTGTCGCACTGCCTGTTTAGAAGTTTCAAAATCTCTTATTTCCTTAAACCACAAACTTAAACTTCTGCAGATTTTCCGTGATTTGCACAATCAGCCTCTACTGCACCTAACCAGTGTAATGTAACAACAACGCAACAGCAAATATTTATTGATTGCTTACTAGATGCTGAGTATTGTTCTAAGAAATGTACCTTAATTATCTTATTTATCACTCACAGCAATTTTGTGAACTAGGTAATATGATTATCCTCATTTTATAAATGAGGAAACTGAGGCACAGAGTTTTGAAGAAACATGCCCAGTTTAGTTACTCAGATTAGCAAGTGGTAGAGCTGGAATTTGAACTTTCCCAACCCCCAAAGACTAACTTCAGTTTTTCCCCAGTAAACTACCATCCAGCACATCCATGGGAAAACCAGTCTATTTCAGAAACGTATCATTATCATTCCTCTCTCTATACTTTCACCCTTATTGTTTCCCTGACAATAAAAGTCAGGATACCTCTATACTTGTCATATGATGTGTACTACTGAGAGGATTCCTCTGAGTACTCTGCCCATATAGGTTTTCACATTATCTTAAACCTTCTAAACTACATTGTACTTAATTAAATACTCTCATATACTACTTATATATGTTCTACTAACACTTTTGTTTGGTGGGCTTGTCTTTCTGGAAACGTATCCTTCCTTCCTCTACTCCATAGCATGGAGCTCAGTGCTAAACCCATATTCAACACTCAATACAGACTGCAGAAGTAGTGAATTCCCAGAGTATAACTGTAAGCACACAAGATGTTGAATTCCATAATTGAATAGCAACCTGATGAGATGTTTACATCCATTATACACTAAAACACCAACATCCTAAAACTTCTTTATCATCTCAGGGTGGTGTTTCCATGGTGGCAACTGTAGGCACAAAAGGCTCTGTGGATTGGAGGAGGCATACAAAGGTGAGGAGTGTGATTAAATGCCACCTGTAATAGAGTGACGCATAAATTTCCATGAGAGTGAATAGAAAAGAAAAATCAGTAAGGTTTGAGGAGTCTGTATCTTTTCCAATGTCCATTCTAACCCGAAGGATAAGCAGGCTGGAGATGGCCTAACAAAGAGCAAGGAGTCACAATGAGCAAGGTACACACACCATCTCTAGAATCAGTTTCCGAAAGTTATTTAGCAGTCTTGTCCCAAGAGCTTGCTTTCTCGGTTCCAGTGGTAAAGCTCTGAATTTCATAACTGCAGTGCGACTGCATCCAGTGTGCTTGTCAGAATTCCCTGTGGTAGCAATTACTATTTATTTTACAAGCCTTTCTCTTGTTGGGAGTTTTGGCCAGAATAAGCTATAGAAGTGGGTGGGGTAAAAATAACTGGATTCAAAGTCGAACAAACAATTAAAATCTACGATACTGTAAAGCAAACTAATCCATGGTAGAGATGTTTCTCCAGAAGCTTCCATTATTTCCCTATCTGCTGTTTTTAATCTAGAGGCAAGGCCAAGACAGAAGGGAGCGTCTTTGCTACCCCCACTCGCTAATTATTCCACGAGAGGTAAGAAGCACACAAGATGAAAATTCAGGGTCTGCTCTGTAACAAGGTGGATGTACTTAATCAAGTTTAATGTGGATTTTAGAAAAAAAGTATATACACCCTGCTCAAAAGTAACAAATGAGCATATGTCAAGAATCAGACAAAAACCAGTGTTGCAGAAGAAAGAACTTTAGAGATTCTCTCTTAAGCAGATTTTTGATGAAGGGGATTAGGTTAAAGAAAACACTAGTCTGGTGGGCTTTCAACTGAATTGCAATTTAGCCCAGAGCCAAATTCTTCCCCCTGCCTACTGTATACTCAGCTCTATCAGTGACCTTATGCTACCTAAATGGAACTAAAGAGCACATTTGGACATTGGTTTATCAAAGAAAAGTTAGAGTTTGATCTTGGTGGTTAGAAACTATTAGGGATTAGAACAGGAGTGTGAATGAGCAGGAAATTTTTAAAAAATGGCCTATGGGCCCTGTCACTTTGCATCCTGTCTTGATTTGATCTCTTTCTATGGCTTAACCACCCTCAGCTCCCATTCCCTCAAGCATTATTCTGCTGTTTTGTGTTTTTAAACCATCTCTGCTGCATAACTGAAACCAAAGTAGGGATGATGTAAAACTTTTATGTTTTTTCAAAAAAAGTTGTATGTGATGTGAGTCAAAAAAAAAAAAAAAATAGCACCAAGACAAGGACTCAACCCTAAAACTCACTGAATCAGATTCTCCCAGGGTAGATGTGGTTTCCTGGGGAAAATATTTTGCTTACTAGGCAATGCACTGCCAATTCCTTTATGCCATCAGAAGTGGCCTGTGCCCTAAGAGTATGTCATCTACTCTTTCAGCTGAAAGAGTCATTCCCATTCCTGCCTCTATGTCTTTATTAATGACACTTCACTCTACCCATCTTGATTATCCTTCCCAGTGTTCCGTATCCCATGTCTCTGCAAAAGCTCATGTGTTACTGGAGCGTTGCTTCCTCTGGAAAGCGATGTCCATTCTAGTTTTGTCAGTCTCTTACTCCCCTGAACTTCCAAAGCCCAAGAGTTCATGTAGGAATTATTTGCCTTTTTGTGCTCTGAACACTTCACATTCCTGGGTAAGCAATGGCCTCCTCCTAGAAAGAATGTAAAATGTTTTTTTTTAAATTCAAAAAGTAGTATACATAGGATTATGATAGAAACCAATGTATGGAAATACAGTTGTCAAAATATTACACAAATCTGTGATATAATTTATGGTTGTTTATTAACGCATTTTAAAAATAAGATCTAGTAGCAAGTCTAATTACCATAATTTCAAAATTGTGGTGACTAATATTTTAGACTATCTACAACACTAAAGTATGCTATGACAAACTAGAAATCTAGTGACAATTCCCAGGCGTTGCTAGGATCACTGTGTGTGTGTGTGTGTATATACAGCATGTGTGTGTGGTTTTCCTACATTCATAATGGAAACAAATGCTAAATTTCAGTTAGAAGCTAGTGAATATTCCTGAATTCTATCAAGTTAAGAACCCCTAGTTTATTAATTAGAGAAATCCCTTATCATCTGTCTTATTGCAACTAGCTTATAAAATCAGCGCATGAATATACAGCTAATTATCTTTATACCTCCTTAAGAGAATAGACTAGTTCTTAGCCCTTTTAGTAGCTGAACAAGAAGTTGTTGCGTATAATGAAATTAAATTAAACACCAACATATGCATAGCTAAAATGTGCCAAGTCAACCACAAGCATTCCCAGATTTGGTTCCATTGTTATTTGATGTAATTTCTGTTTTGCCTTGTAATATACTTAATTGTTTGCATTCCTGTCTCTTCCAGTAAATCATATATTCTTAAAGGTGGACTCTGTATCCAGTGATCTCTGTTCAGGTAATGCGAGCTTACTAAAGTAGTCACAACAGTACAGCTGTGGAATAGGTTAATATAATGTAATGAGAAGGAAGAATTGATATATTTCTCAAGAGAGTAGGGAGAGCCAAAGTTTTATGAAAGATTTTAGACTAGAGATTCTTGGAAAATTAATACAAATAGGAAAGCTAAAGTATAATGAGTATGGTTGGGGCCTTCTATTCCTTTCTGTATTGAAATTACAATGTCTTTCCCCTTTAGAATACAACATAATCTATAACTGTCCAAAATGTGATAGAATATGAAATATATAAAATCAGGCTTGAAAATTCTAAAACATTAGTCACAATTCTATATATTATGAAGAAACTACATTTTTTCCTCCTTCATTCATAGAAGGTAGACACAAGATCAACTAAAAGCACATTTTGTGGAGAGATCTATGCTCTCATGTTGTGCTTTCCATCTTTATTTCCAGGAAATGGGAAGGATGGGTTTTGGCTGGGACTTTAAAACATAGAAGAAAGGAATATTATGATAATTTCTTTATAGGTTACATGTAGGATTATCCAGGTAAGACAATTATAATATAAGTTCTTAGGGAGATAAATTTATGTGTATTGAGCTTGCAGTGTTGAGGTCATATGCAAATCATTGGGAAGTCAGAAATAAAGGACTGAAATTCCAAAGAGAATTAGGCTATAGCTTCCCAGTCAGAGTTAAATATTTTTGGTTTGCCACACTATTCTTAGTGCAAGTTATATTAATTGGGGTTTCTCTAATGTAGTGGTTAAGAGCATAGACTTTGGAATTAAACAGACTGAGTTTATATTTCAACTTACTACTTATTAGATAAAACATGTAATACACTTAGTATGATATCTGGGTCATAAAAGGTACTCAATGAATGTAAACGTGTTATTATTGAATGGTTCAGTAAGGTCATAGGTTGTGATGACATTTTGAAAATCTTCTTTTCAGAGGATGGTTGACCTCTATGAGGAAAAACAAAAAAGTAATGAGTAAATTTTCTGAGAATATTGTGGAAAGAGAATATAATAAGCCAAGTATCTTTGTAGAAGAATTCAAGAGTTAGATAAAGGGAAACCAGAAGAGAAATTGTAGAAGGAGTTGCTGGAGAACAGAAATGCAATGATGTTGATGTGGTTGCGTTTAAGTTTTATAGAAAATTAAAGCTGAGAAATTTCGTTGAGTTGGACCATTGGAAAAAGATTGGTAGAAGTCCAGGTTTACTAGAATTCTGGAAATGTCACTGAGCAAAATGCAGGAAATAGAAGCAATAAGTAGAGAACAAACTTTTTGTCAGTGACTAGAAACAGAAATATTAGACAGTAGACGGTAAGTGTGACATAGTCATGAAAACTTTGTTTTTGCTTTTGTTTTTGATTTCAAAGCAAAGGCTGGACAAATCTTTGGAGAGGAGGTGGAGATGACTAAGGATATAAAGAAAAGATGAGATAATTGATGAAGCAAAGTCTCAAAAGGGATGAGAAAGAAGTGAAGTTAGAGTCAAGTTGAGGGATGGATTTTGGAAAGAAAGAGGGACACATATTTCAGTGAGACAAGAAATAAAAATTAAAAAATGGGTGTAGTTAGAATTAAAGGTCATAAGTTGGTAGATGAAGAGGCTCAGACCAGACTACCTGGATACAATCATTGAAGTGTAAGATATAAAATGAAAAGAGGAGTGTACTACTGTCCTCCTTGGCCCAAAAGCCAACCTGGAGGGGTTAACCTGAGTACTCTCTTCCACAGAAATTCCCTGAGGCCAAAGAAGCCAGATTGGCATGCAATTCTTCAGGTAAGGATAGTAGGCATGGACAAAAATTGTGACCGAAAGTTAAAGGTACCATGTGCAAGGAAGTACTTCAAAAGTAGAAGAATATTCTATGTGGCAAGCAAATGGTGACTGCGTATGGGTCAGTTAAATCAGGTTTGCCTACTTTGCAGTTAAATATAAATTCTAAGAGTTAATGATATAAACTCTTTTGGGTTTGAAGTTAATTCCATTTGACCAGATGGAGGGAGAGTGTGGTGGAAAAGAGTTACTTTCCTTTTCTATTTTGGTGTGCAGAAGCCAAGATTTTCAATTGGCCTATATGAAATCCAGCTTTTAAAATGCTGAGACCGTTGGACTTCAATAGAATTCTGACACATACGTGTAGAACAAACCTAATTCCATCCGGTTGCTCATTCCTTCCTTTGCATTATGCAGTGATGACAGAGCTGCCACATTTCCCAAGAGTTCCCTTTCCCTCAACGCAGATGTTGCTCCAATAGTGATTTTAAAAAACTGAATATTTCAGATTTACCCATTGTTTTCTTTTCATGACGTGACGAATTCAAACTATGGCCAAAGGTTAACCTGATCTCTTAGGCAAAGAGCCACATATCAGCCTTGTTCCTCTGTCCATGGAGAACTTCTTAGGGACTCAGGGGGATGTCCCTGCAAATAGTAGACACTCTCCTGTAGCTAAACAAGTACCAATTGGGACACATTTTTGAATACAGGTCTATTTTCTTATTTTCATTATTCCTAACCTAGGCACTATTCTTTTCCCTTAGAGAAAAATGCATTCTATTAGATATACACATATTGTAAATTTTGTTTTACAGAGCACCTTCCTTCTCAGTCTGAAGGAATAATTCCAATGTATCTGTGATGAATATTCTTTACACATAAATGGAGGCTTTTTTTCTCCCACCTCTTTGGATCAATCAGGTGCACCTTCGATCGTTTTATAGAATATAGGTTGGAAGTTTACATATAAAATGCTAAGAGATATTAGCATCCATTCAGATTACTGTTTTTAGAAAAGCATAGATGATCGAATGGATAAGGGAGTGGAGAGGGTAAAGGAAATTAAAGGAAAACAAATGCAGACCAGATGGTGGATGGCAAGTTTCCACTCTGAGAATAGTAAATGCAGGCACTGGGCTGCCAGATGAGGTTAGAGAGCATGGATACCAACTTAATTTAATAAAAAATTAGATCCTCTTCAGCAGGAAGGCCAGTGCCAATTGTGACAACTAATGATTATATGAAACTGCATTTTCTTTTCTTCTCTATCGCTGTTCCTTATTTTTATTTGGGGAAAAATATGTATTAGACATGAGCAAGATTCACAATGACTCCAACTTGCCTGAGCTTTAAACATCCAAGGATTGTAATAAAGAAGGCCCAATATCTCTATGATTTCACCTCCCTGGGGCTCCTTACAAGGATGGGGGCATGGCTCAAGAGCCCTAGAGGGAAGGAAGAAGATAAGATAAAAGAGGAAACTATACATAATTAATACAAACACTTGAGTCTGATCAATATTCTTCTGAGCACATGCTATGTGTCCAGCAAGTGTTTGACTCAAGCTTAGAGAAGCTCCATAAGGAAGTTATAGTGTTCAGGTTTCAGATGGAAAAATTTCAGTGCGGAGGTACCATGTGATCTGATGAAGATCGCAGTTCCAAGTAGCAAATGAAGATTTTCATCACCAACCCCTGTACTACAAATCCAATATATTATTCCTCTTCTCCATATTTGCCATGTAGCTGGTATCAGCATTGCATTAGTTTCATATAGCTACTGAAAACAATTACCGCAAACTTAATGATTTAAAACAACACTTATTTATTCTCTTATAGTTCTCTGTATTAAAAGTCTGATATGGGTTTCATTGGGCTAAAATTAAAGTGTCATCATTGCTGTCTTTTTTTATGGAGACTCTAGGGGATATTCATTTCGTTGTTTTTTTGTTTTTTTGGCTTCTTTGGGCCACGCACATTCCTTGGCTTATGGCCACCTTCCTCCATTTTAAAGCCAGCAATGTTGCACCTCTCTGACTTATTTTTTCATCACATTTCCTTCTGACTCTACCCACCTGCCTGCCTCTTCCACTTTTAAGAACAATTGTAATTACACTAGGCTTGCCTGGTTAATCCAGGATGATCTCCCCATCTCAGGGTCCTTAACTGAATCGCATCTGCAAAATCCCTTTTGCCACGTAAGGCAACACATTGACAGGTTGCAATGATTAGGACTTGAACATCCTAGGACATTATTCTGCCTATCGCAAACATACAGCCTCTCAACTACTCTAACGAACCTCTCACCCCCCCCACCTAACACTGTTTCCAGGATTCATCTTGCTATTCTGTTTGCACTTTTCTTCTTTTCTCAGTTCTGTCTACTAAATGCCATTTTTTTTTGAAATTGAGGTAACATTGGTTTATGACGTATAAATTTTAGGGTTACACCATTTGACTTCTCTATGGCCTATATTGCATTCACCACCAAAAGTCTAATTGCCTTATGTCACTGTACAGATGTGCCCTTTCACCACTTTCGCCCTCACCCTTTCCTCTTCCCCTCTAGTAACCACCAATCTATTCTCTGTGTCTATGTGTTTGCTGTTGTTGTTGTTTTATCTTCCACATACAAGTGAAATCATATAGTATTTCATTTTCTCTGTTTGACTTATTTTGCTTAGCATAATACCCTCAAGGTCCATCCATGTTTTCACAAATGCCAAGATTTCTTTTTTTATGGCTGAGTAGTATTTCATTGTGTGTCTCACTTCTCCTTTATCTACTCATCTATTGATGAGCACGTAGGTTGTTTCCAAGTCTTGCATATTATGAATAATGCTGCAATGAAAGTAGGGATGCATATATCTTTTCAAATTAGTGTTTTTGTGTTCTTTGGATAAATACCCAGAGTGGAGTAGCTAGATCATATGGTATTTCTATTTTCAACTTTCTGAGAAATTTCTATACTGTTTTCCATAGCGGCTGTATCAGTTTACATTCCCACCAGCAGTGTATGAGGATTCCCTTTTGTCCACATCCTCTCTAACACTTATTATTTCTTGTCTTTTTAATAATAGACATTCTGAAAGGTGTGAGATGATATCTCACTGTAGTTTTGATTTGCATTTCCCTAATAATAAGTGACGCTGAACATCTTTTCATGTGCCTGAAAAGTATATCTTCTTTGGAAATGCATGCCGTTCTTGATTCTTATGTTGTAGAATATACCCATGGTTAAGGATTAATCCTCTTGACTGAATCTCTTAATGGCCTGTGAAGGTCATTGAGTGTGATACTACTCAAGGAAAGAGGAATACAGAAGGATTTCCTTTCTGTGGATAGCTCATAATGCAGACAAAAGACATGGACAATATTGTTGTAGCAGGTTTATTTCTGGGAAAACAGGCTCTGAGATGGAGTTTAATGTGCAAGGTATTAATTAAAGAGTTGGAACCAACATCTGAGGAAGAGAAGGGAAAAAATAGAAATGGGCAAAGGGAGAAGTTGAGCTGTGAAGCAGGCCTAGAAACGTCCTTGGACAACCCAATAGGCAGCTCCAGAGCTAGAATGGTTCTTCAGAGACATCTTGAGTTGTGCTTGAAAACTAGGCTTTGTCTTTTGCATTCATGTGTTTTTGGATAAAGTTGCTCTTTCTGCAGCTGAGGCAATCTCTGATGGACCTGGCAACTGCAGGCTGTGACCAATAGCATACTCAGTGGCTGAGGAAAGTTTTTTCTTAAGGAGGATCTGGATGGCATATCACAGTACCCACTACAATTCTCTTCTCTTAGGGGCTCCTGTTTTCTCTTCTTTGTTTTGTTTTTGCCACATTTTTTTTTTTTCCTTCAACTCTTATTCCTTTGTCTCCAATAGTTTTGCATCTACAGGGTTAGCTCTGCATGAATATTGAATGTGTTCATTTTGGGTTATGCAGAAGGCACAAGGCAGCTTTCATGGCTTACACAGTACACTCCTTACTCTGGATATTATATGATAGTATATAATCACATCATAGAAGTTACCTATGACCAGTAGCACACTTAGCATGGTTTATGGCCTCCAACAGGTATTTGGGGTTTGAAAGATTCTTGTGTTTAATCCTGTGGATTTTCCTTTGCAGTCCTATCACAATATGGAATTGTCTCCATATTTTATTCACTTATTTATTTCCTTTTATCATATCCTTCTGCATTTCTTCTCCCTCCCAAAGACAACCATTTTAGTGTGTGTAATGAGTATCATTTTGTGAAAGGGAGTGTTGCGTTGTTTTAAAAGTATATTGTGTTGGGGCTGGCCCCGTGGCCGAGTGGTTAAGTTCGCGCGCTCTGCTGCAGGCAGCCCAGTGTTTCGTTGGTTTGAATCCTGGGCGCGGACATGGCACTGCTCATCAAACCACGCTGAGGCAGCGTCCCATATGCCACAACTAGAAGGACCCACAACAAAGAATATACAACTATGTACTGGGGGGCTTTGGGGAGAAAAAGGAAAAAATAAAATCTTTAAAAAAAAAAAAAAAAAAGTATATTGTGTTATTCAAAAGTTATTTTCTGTACTACGTTTAGCAATTCTCTCAGATAGCCAAGTAAAACTTTGATTCTCCCACCAAAGTGGCCACACTTCCTCCAACTCCAACACCAGCGTTTAATCACACAAAACCAGGAATCAAATTAAATACTGTGACTCTGTGCCTCTAATGTTTCTTGCCTTTAACTGTTTTTTACATCCCCTTGCTAACTTCCCAATCCAATCTGTGATTCTCTAAGTTTTCAGCTGCAGCAGCGTCTTCCTATATCCAATTTCTTTTTTATTTTTTAAGATTGGCACCTGAGCTAATAACTGTTGCCAATCTTCATCTTCTTTTTTTTTTTTGCTTTTCTCCTCAAACCCCCCAGTACATAGTTGTATATTCTAGTTGGGGGTCCTTCAAGTTGTGGCATGTGGGACGCCACCTCAACGTGGCCCGATAAGCTGAGCTGTGCCATGTCAATGCCCAGGATCCAAATTGCCGAAACCCCAGGCCACCAAAGTGGAGAGCGTGAACTTAACCGCTGGGCCACAGGGCCGGCCCCATCCAATTTCTGCCTACAGTCTTCATCTAATCATTTCCATTCTATATGTTAGAAAAGGGAGAATCATCCTGTTCCACAGATCTAAGTATGCTTGAAAATCTTTAATATTTCTTTGTTGCTATTTTATTCCCACAAAATATCGTTTCTATCAAATATTCACCAAATATATAGCCTCATAAAATATACTAGTCTATACTACCCAAATGCATCTTTGGCTGCCTTGCTTCCCTGTCTTTGTCTATGTGATCCTCTTTTGCTTGACATATTCTCCCTGAATCTCTGATGTATGAATCCTTATACTTCAGAAGTTCATAATCTCTCCTTTCTAAACCCTGCCCTTATTTCTCTCCCAGATGCACATGTACTTTCTCCCTCTCTTTCTCTCTCTGTCTCATGCTTATAAGTGCTTTTCTTTACTCTTGGGTAACCCAGAACACATTCTGCTTTGTATCGTATTAGTCAATCCAAGCAGAATATAAACACCATGAGGACAAGGACTCAATACCCTACACAGCACATTCTACACAGCGTCTTATACAGGGCTCTGGGACTAATACATGTTGGATAAATTACTGTCGAGTTGCATTTAAAATGTAAATACTCTTGCTGTTTGCACTGAGCCTAGTTTAAAAGGAGTTGGAAATTATGAAATAAAGTCATTAAATATTCAGAAAATCACCAGAGAAAATACCACAACCAGAGTGTTCATCCTCAAGAGGCCTTTCCAGGAACTATTTGGTCCTTTTCTAAGACACACTTGTTATTTTTACAGCTGGGGAAGCTTGAGGAAATGTTCTAGTTTGAGAGATCACCTTTTTCATAGGCTGATGCCAAGCTAAAATAAATTCCATGAAAAAAGAAATATTCCAAAGCAAACCAGGAAATAACAAACAGAATATGCCTTTTTCTTTATCCTTGTGAATTTATTTTCTTAGCATTGATCTTTTTCCTTTCCTCTAGTTGGTGTCTCGTTGTTAGAAAAAATAGGCACTAATCATATGGTTCATTCTTTACAGATGCCCTTTACTGTTATTGTTACACGCTCTGTAGTGAAATTATTTATCACAAACACTTTGTAAGAAAATTTTTTCTGTCTCCATTTCTATCTCAATTCAAATTGGGACACACTTTTCCCCCTCTTTCTCACACAGCAAGGTAACTGGGTGTCGCATGGTATTAATGGTCATAATGTCTTATAGAGTAGTATTGATGACATAAATAATATTTAGGGCCATAATTAGAAAAAAATAGTTGAAACTATGGACATTCTAGTGCATTGACATAGCTTATATAAAATATAAAACAGCTTTTTCAAAGCTCTCTTCTCGAAAACATTCATCCTTATTTCACAATCTAATGGAAAATGTGGAATGCTATGCCCTTCTTAGAGATTCAACATCATTAGCATTTAAGTTTCTGAGAAGTCCTACAGAGACTAAACCTGTTAAAATGTTTCCATAACCAAGTTTTTATTTTTATCTTATATGACTTCCCTCTTTTTCAAAAAACAGATAATTTATAAGATATTTGAGATCTGCAGAACTATGCCAAATTAAGGTTTAGCTCCAGATAAAAACGACAAGAAAAGTATAGTGTTTGGAAAAGATTGAAGTTTACTTCTTTCTTATGGGAAAACAAGTGTAAAAGTAGGCATTACTACTACTAATATGGTGGCTCCATTGATCACTTGGGGACACAAGCTCCTATTTTTACATTCTATTATTATAACATGTTTTCCTCTTCTTGGTCATTTCATAGTAAAAGATGGCCGATGATGCTCTGATACCTAAATTGGTGCTGGAGCCCAGAAGAAGGAGTAATGACAAGATGATAAAACTGAGATGAAATCGTTTTTAAGGGACCTTTCTAGAATTACCACTGGATGTTACTAATTATGCTACTTTGATTGATACTTGGTCATGGGGTTACATGTAGTTCCGAAGGTGAAAGGAAATAGAGTCTTTAATCCTGAGTAGGCATATTCTCACTAAAATAAGACTCCTGTTACTAAGGAGAAAGAAGAGTTTAGATGTTGTTTTGGGAAACTATCAATCTCTTTGACAGTTACCATAAATCTAAAGTATCAAATTAAATTATCGTTGTGTTGATTGGCCCTAATTTTCCAGCCTTCTTTTATTCATACCTTCTGGTAGTTTTTCCACGGTGACTCTGGGATGGCCCACGTGAATTGCTTTGGCCATTAGGAAAATTACAGACTTGCCGCAAGTAGGGGCTTAAAAAGTACTTGCGGTGCCCCCCTCATCTTCTGAATTTCTGCCACATCATGAGAACAATCCCAGATACGTCTCTCGGAAAAAGAGAGACCATGTGGTACAAGCCTTGTCATCCCAGTTAAGGAGGTCTTAAGAGAGTTAACCTCTATCCAACTGACACAGATGTATGAGCAGGTTCAGCTGAGATCAGCCAGCTCAGATGGGCAGAACCACTCAGCTGACTCAGACTTAGGAGAAATCATAAATAGATGTTGTTTTAAGTCACTAAGTTTTAGGGTGGTTTGTTACATGGCACAACTAATTGTAGCTAACTTACAGGAAACAGCTGCCTATTAATTCTTTTTGCCAAACAAAGCAGATGAGGCAAGACTAAGTGAAGTATTAAAATATGCTTCTACTTGGGATATGTTTGAAAAGCTGAGAAATTTGTAGTAAAAGCAAGGGAAACTTTGAGGTGATGAGTATCTGTGGTTGTCAACCATCTTCTCTCCTATCCCCTCATTACATTCAGTCAGTAACCCTCTGTACCTGCTGCTTCATAAGGTTAAGCTAGGCTCCCATCTCCATGGATGGTCCACAAACCCAATGCCCCTTTCTACAATATTTATTCGAGTCTTACATAATCCTATTTAGTCCTCCTATAGTCCTCCATTCAGGTTGGAGTCAATTTATTAATCAAATAAATTAATCTCTTGGGTGTAATGTTATCAATTTTAAGATTTGTCTATATATAATCATATAGTCTAAGATTTAGACAGTGATTTTAAGCTACAAAATATTTCAACATTACCCACCTAGTTAATTTGTATATGAATTATATACATAAAGTTATATAAACTACATAAAAGTTTTAAATATATGACTTCTTGAATCTTAACACAGTGAGTATTTCTAAGTGTTTGTATCACTCATTTATATCAAAGTGACAAATATCCACAGGGAATTATGAGGGATACTTAAGAATGAGAAACACCGCCCAAAATAATGTTAACTTATACTATTTCCATGGTGGAATGACCAAAATTGAAGAATGGGACACTTTGGTGCTCCTTAAATCACTTCAAAACACAGATGCCTATTGACTATACATAACAGATCACACCTTGGTAACTGGACAGTCAGAAATCATAATGCAAAGTTACTCTTTTAAATAAAGACAATTTATTAAATGTGATTTTTTTTCACCTTGACAATTGTTTGATTTCAGAATGCTTTTAGTTTCAAGTAAATCCATCCAACAGTGGCTGAAACAAATAAAGGTTTGCTTTTTTTCTCTCTTCAAATAACAAGGAATCTGCAGAGAGCTAGCTGCTAGCATTGGCTCGACTATATCAGGGTGACTCTCAGATCTTGGCTTTTGACTCATGGTACAAGGTGACTGCTGCAGATTTAGGCACTGTACCTATGGGTTTTAAGACAGAAGGAGTAGTTTCAGTGTACTCCCTAAAGCAAACATTCTGTAAGAAGCCTCTGCTTGTTTCATTTGTCTAAAAGGCCATCCCTGAATGAAAGAAAGAGAGGCTGGGGGATATGATACAAATCTTCTAGGGTGTCATAAGATTAAAATACATAAGACACATAAAGTACTTAGCAGACTGCCTAATACATAGTAAGCCTGTCAAAAGAAGTGCTTTACTAAAACCCAAAATAACAACATCAATAAACTGTGCTCAGCATTTTCAATCTTATAGTAACAATATCTTTTGTTATATTATCATGAAAATTAAATGAGACAATTTCAGAGAGAAATTTATTGAGTTCCTACTGTGTCGGGGATTATTCTTGGCTTTGGGACAAGTTGGAATACTATAGACACAGTTTCTCTATTCACAGAGCTCACTTTCTATCATGGGAAAACCAATCATCAATAAACAAATGGTTTTAAGGACTGATAAATCCCTGAAGAAGACAGAAGTAGGTTAAGTTGTAGAAAGTGATCTGTGGTTCCCAGAGGGAGTGGGAGGCAAAGATAGTAAATGAAGATGTCTCTGAGGCAGAGATAGACTAGATTATTAGGAATTAGAGCATTCTAAACAAAATGTTTAGCTAGGAAAAGGATCTTGGGCAGAAATAGATTTTTTGTGTTAGAACCAATTTAAGCCAGTATGGCTGAAAATACATGCATAGAATGATGAGTGAGGAGGGAGAATTTGAGCCAGTTTAAGAAGATCCTGCTTATTTTAGGGCCTTATATTTGGGTATAGTGTAATGCAATACCATTGGCTGATATTTTAATCAGCAGGGTTTATGACTTAATAAATGATTTTAAAAGATGACCACGGCTTCCATGTGGAAGATAGTAAAGGGATGCAATATCGGAGGCAGGGAGACCAAAAGGAAGCTCCTATGCTGTTCTAGGGAAGAAATATAAATGTCTTTCATTGTATCAGTGGTAAGAAAGATAAGTGCTTAGATTTAGGATGTATTGTGAAGATACATCCTCCCGGATTTTTGATTTATTAGATGTACAATACAAAGGTTATAGATGAATCCAAGATGATTTCTAGGTTATAAGACACAAGAATTGAGTGAAAAAGACTGCCACTTACAGTGTTTAATGAACGCTTCTAAGAAGAGTCATTTGGAGGCATGTGAAGGAAAATAGCTCTGTTCTTGCCAAAATAAATTTGAGATACTTGTTGGACTCCCAAAAGCAAACATAAAATAAAGCAATGCATTTATGACTATGAAGCTAGGAGAGGGTTTTAGATAGTAAATATAAATTGAGTGTCACTAGTTTTGTTTTATTTTGTTTTGTTTTTTGTTTTGAGGAAGATTAGCCCTGAGCGAACAACTGCCAATCCTCCTCTTTTTGCTGAGAAAGATTGGCTCTGATCTAAGATCCATGCCCATCTTCCTCTAATTTATGTGTGGGATGCCTGCCACAGCATGGCTTGACAAGCAGTGTGTAGGTCCACACCCAGGATCTGAACCTGCAAACCCTGGGCCACCGAAGCGAATGTGCAAACTTAACCACTGCTCACTGGGCCAGCACTGACTCTCACTAAGTTTTATATATTATTTGATGACATGGAACATCCAGGGAGAAAATGTAAATAGAGGGGGAAAAACAGCAGAGGACAGAGCCCTGGAACAACCCAAAATTTGTTAAGGAGGTAAAGGGGTAAGAGATGAAAAAGGATCCTGAGAAAGAGCATCCAGTGAGGTGGAAAAAAGTTGCAGTTATGCAAACTAAAAGAGGAAAATGTTTTTAGAGCAAAGAAATCAGGTCATCAACACTTAAACAAGTATGAGAATTTTGGTAAGATAAAGACAGACTATTAACCATGGATTTTGAGAATAATGGGTTCACTGGTGGCCTAGGTGAGAGATATTTCGGTGAGAAGTTGGGGTTAAAAGTCTCATTGGAGTGGCCTGGAAAGGGACTGAGTAGCAAGGAAGAGAAGACAGGGAGAGTAGGTGATATTTTGAAGAGCTTTGTGTTGAAACATATCGGGGAATTGGGAACCTAGCTAGAGGAGTCAGATGGTCAATATTTCTTTGCATGTGTGTTTCATTTGTTTTAATAGACCTGCTCTTAAGGCATGTCTTTATGCCCATAGGAATGACTAATTAGGAAGAGAGTAATTGATGACACACTAGAGTTATGGAGAAATTGGTGTAGTGGTGAATGTGTCTTCACAATATAATACCAAGGTAAACACAGAATTATAATGAGTCTTTCCAGACCAGTCCAGAAATACTTCACAAAGTAAAGTAAAGTGATAACATAGGTTGGATTTCAGGATATGGTACAACTGTTAAGGCTGTCTTAGCTCTATGATGACCCACAATTAATGATGTGCAGTTGATAAAGATGAAGAATTTGCCCTAAAAGAGGTTGAAAAGAGTCCAGGAAAAAAAATGTGTTGTGCTTCAGCTACTTCTTCCAAAGAAAATTGACAGAATTTACAGAGAAAAAAAATGAAAGAGATGGTGAAGTGCTCTCTACTTTCAAAACTGATCTAGGAGGCATAAAAGTGAAGAGAAGTCTGTGGCTGAGATGATCTTAATCATTAATAAAAGATAAGAGGTCAATAACTCTAGAAATGTAGGCACAGATTCATAACTGCAGATTAGATTCTTCTTGAAATCTGTGGTGTGAAACTGAAGATGAGGACACAAAGGAAGCCAACCACAGTGAATCCCGTGAAAGCAAACTGAAAAACACAAAAAGCAAAGTTTAAAGTATTTTTCCAGTAAAAGTGATAAAACAGTCTCAAATGAGTTATTTGTGTAATAAAGTGAAAGATTTTGGAAGATGAGTTATTCTAGTGTTGGTCCAGGCCTTTCACCAATTTTGAACAGTTAACACGTAAATTCCCTGTGCCCAGTTGTGATGTTGCAGAGGGACACCATAGGACTTGTTGCATATCTGTAGAACCAATTAAGAAACCACGTCGCGGAGTCCATTCGGGATGCTTGTTCTGATGGTTCCTCCGTAGTTTCTAGTCAAAGGCACAAAGAGACTTCAGCATACATATGGATAAGTTACAAAAAATATTTGGGAATGGATTAAAAACTACTTCCCAACTTCTGTTCGGATCAATTTGGTAGATAATTTTATGTTCCCAAGTACACAAAGAAGCTTCCTTGGGAGTCATTTCTGTTTAGTGTCTGTGTTTCATAATATTTATTAGACTTATGCAATGCTTTTTATTCCTCCTACCCCCCAAAGTACTTTCACATGTGGACTTGCTTTAGACTCAGGACATTTCAGGGAAATGGGTAGGATGGCCATATTCATCTACATTTTATAAGCCAGAAGCTTCTTCAGAATGGAAGTACTTAAACTCCTACAGCCAAAGAACTCTCCAGGAATGGCCCATGGAGGACCTGTGGTTTCAGTTAGAACCAACTGTATCTGGTCATATCTGAACTCTCTAAAAGACTGTTTCTTGGCAAAATTACTTTTAATACTGGGGATCTGAAATTTCAGTCAAACATTCTTACACACACAGCTACAATGACCTGGGAGACATGTTACAGGAAGGGGGCAAAATATAAATCCATACAGCAGCTAAATAATTCACATATTATGTAAAACTATGTATTTCTTTCTATAGGAAATAGAAAAAGGATAGTTGCTTTAAAATATCCTCAAAGATCATACTTTATTTAAAAATAAACTGGATTTTTAAACTTACAAATATCTTTTCCTGTACAACAATTAGAAGCTGTTGTTGCTTCTCAAAAAACAAAAGAAACAAAATCTGAAGGAGATTTTTTCCTTCATTTAGGTATATTTGTGGTACTTTTCATTCTGAACTTTTCTTGTTATGGTCATAAATAAAATCAATTTCTGAATATTTTTCTTTACAGTCTTAATTTTCTTCTCTTTACTTAATTACTACTAGTTATGATTTTCATTTTCTTTTACATGAATAAGAGGGAATAAATTTGAGATCCTAAAATATGACTCCAAAGAAACATCTGTTGCATGTATCTTTCTTGTAAATCAATGTTTAAACAAATTGATCCATAAACACATGATTTTAAAAATCTCAGATTTGTCTTTAAAAGTTTACTGCATGTTTTAGTCCCTAAGAATGACCTCCAAGAAGCAGAGAGTTTAATTGCACATTTTGTAATACAAAAATCTTTACCCCAGAAAAAATAATTGATTACTCGTCCTTTTTTACCACACAGTTTATGTGTATGTGTGTGTTTTAATATAAGGCCCAACTGTGACATAATATTTGTTTTCTTTTGTATTCTCCCAATTGGCTGAAAAATAGCCAGAGGAATAATCTGGCATCAGTTTTCTGGTCCTGTCTCTGAATCCTGGTATTAGCAGTTGAGCGCTTCATTTAACTCTCTTCTCCACTCTGGCTTCAAGCACTCTACTCAGAACTGTACCTTAAAAACAAGTACTACGTATTTGCCTAAAAGAAAAACTCTTCTGCCCAGAAGAACTCCATTTGTCAAAGCATACACCTAAATGCCATCATCTCTGATCATAATGCCGGTTGGAATCATTCAGGAACTGTGTGTAATTTTTCTGGCAGCCATTACCCTCGACGAATGTTCTATGGTACTGCATTCTGGATGTAGATTCCCATGGAAGAGGGAAGAATGCCAAAGTCCTAACAGTACATGTGGTCTGGCCAATTCATGAAATAAAGCCTTTTCAAATGATATGGAAATTTATGTTACTTCAAAGCACTTTCACAATTGTTATATTATTTTCACAGTAACTCTGTAGGATAAGGGTAAAGCAGAAAATATCATTCATTTTATCGATGAATAAATGCAGCTCCCCATCTCAATTTCCTTGTTTCTTCTAATGTTGCCAATATCCTCTCAAACACAGAACCTTGATGTCTCCTTGGAACTTCATCGATTCATTACTTTTTAATAAAATCCGTTGAGCTATTACCAGGATTCATTCTTTTCCCTCCATTTCTGGTGTTAACATTCAATACCACAAATTCTTCCCACATGCCCAGATTACTTCCATAACTTTCCAGATGTTACCCCTAGCTATGTTCTCTTCTTCTTTTAGGTTGTGTTCAGAAGTTAGACAGTCATAGGAAACTGGTTAAGTAAAAAAGAACATTCCAGAGAAAGACAATGTCAGCTTGGAATGTTCTTGAGGAACTACAAGACGTTTAGTATCACTGGAGATTAGAGTAGAAGATAAGGATTTGTGTGAGATGAGACTGGGGAAGAAATGGGGAGCAGGTCATATAGACATTTATATTTCATGTCAAGGAAGGTTTATCCTGAAAGCAAGGATGTTTTAATAGTTTTTCATATGAAAATGGTATAATCAAATATGGATGCTTGCAAAATCCATCACACTCAGGTCACAAAATGAAGAAAATATATTAGTGCATAGGAATACCAGTACAGTACAAAGGATGGGAGATACTTTCCTAGCCTGTGTCAGTAATCCAGTCTAATGATTATAATAGTCTGTGCTAATGTACTGGCAATGGTGTGAATAAAGGTAGATTGCCTTAAAAATATACAGGAAATAGACTTAAAATACATAGTTAACAATTGGAAGTAGAAGAAACTATTGAAGACATCAAGAATAACGCATAAACTCTCACTGGAGAACCTCATTTATGGTGGTGCCCTTCCTGGAGTAGAATAGCACAAGAATGTGGAATAGATAACACAAAAGTTCCAATCTGAAAATGATGAATTTGAGGCGTTTGGGTACATCCAAATGGAGATGCCTCATGAACAGTTTAATGTGCATGAGTAAAGTTTAGGAAAGATATAAACCCAGGTGTCATCTGTATAAATGGAGTAGATGTTGAATGAATACACGTATGGCTATAATAGGACCTTGTTCAGGCAGGATGCTAAAAAGGGTAATGTTTGTCTCATTTGTGTTCTCTACTTAGGGCACCAGTTTGGGGTCAAATACATAAAATAATTCTTTATCCTCAGCGGGTACCTTTAATTTTATGAAAACAGTAAAAAGGATGGTATAAAGCACAAAAAATTAGTATACATGGTCATGTACTTACTATGAACAAGGCACTATTTTAAATCACTTGTTCTTTGTGTCATTTATTCTAGTCAGAAACTTAATAATAGTCCCCCCTTTACTCAAAGACATAAAATAAAGGACCTTAATTTACTTAGAAATCAGGGATAAAGCCAAATTACATATAAAGCTTCCTGAAACAATGGATTAATTCACATTTATTAACAATTACTATATGTTTAGTACCACACTAGATACTGTGCACTAAAGTCCCTATTTTATTTATTTTACATTAGGCTACATTACATAATCCAGTATAACGAATGATACTATTAAATATAAACATAAACCCATCTATGCATAGATATCCAATGTAAATTACAATTCATAGACACCTAACTTCAGTGTATTTTCAGTTTCTCTTTAGTCTCTCATGTTAGTTCCTCACCAGGCTCTCAAGGTTCTTGTTCTATTTCTCTTATCTATTCCCATTTGGTAGGTGTTATCTCACTCTCACTTCTACTAGGCTGGGTTATTCTTCAAGAATTTGTTGATTTAGACATCTCATCCAGATTTTGTGCCCCGACTTCTTCACCTTGTTCTGTTCTGTACTCTCATCGTTTCTCCTTTGGGTTGATTCCCCCACAAAAGCGGGAGGTCCTTATTTTTTGGACTGCTGATCCTTCTGTGTTTTGGCACATTTCTTTAGTCTCTGAGCTGTTCCTTTGCCTCTCTGCTCTGAGATCCACTCCCCACTCTTTCCCTGTTTTGCCTTGTGTCACGGACGTCTGATCCCTGCAAACTACTCTTCTAGAAGAGACAATCCAGGGTATTTCTTCCCCTCTTATTGCTTTGGGCAGCAGTGCCAATAGTGGCTGTGTCTCCTCCATGATTTCAGCTTTTACAAGATGTGCTGGCTCTTGCCCTCTGTTATCGCACTTCCTTTACCTCTCCAGTTCAAGGCGTGCTACCCACTCTTGGCTGTTGTTAATCTCTTGGTTGTTTCACTGTCCTCTGACTTTTCAGCTTTTCCAATACTTTTACAATTATTTTACTGTATTAAATTTCTTCCATTGAACTACCAGGTGTGGACTACGAGGTGTTTTCCTGATTGATCCCAGATCAGTACACATTTTCATCTACCTCTAGCTGCAGAATCTTCCAGCTGAATTTGAACTGAATGATGTGAATTTGAACATAGGATAATGATAATCTAAAAATAAGTGTTTTCCCTATGATCCAGTCTTGGTTCTTTTTTTCTTCACACTCTCCTTGATTTTCCTTAAACTTTATTCTTTATACTCCTCTCTCCCCAACTACTTTCTTAGGATTTTCTCACTACCTCATGTTGCTTTTGCTAATTTGTTGCTGTTTTCTTATTTGTTTGTTGCCATATTCTACACCTTTCTATATTGGAATTATTACTCATTTATATCAAATATAATACATTTACCAAGATTTTTCATGCTGTCTTTACAAAAAGGCTAAAATTTAGTTTGTGTATACATTTTCTATAGTAGATGTCAATTTTATCTTGAGTTCAAATCTGTTTAATGTGGAAAATACAACTGTTTATTTGTTTCTACAGCATTCTCTACAAAATTGTTGACTACAGCTGTCAGCAAATACTCAAGAATTCAGGAGTATGGGGCTGGCCCGGTGGCGCAGCGGTTAAGTTCACACATTCCGCTTCTCAGCGGCCTGGGGTTCGCCGGTTCGGATCCCGGGTGCAGACATGGCACCGCTTGGCACACCATGCTGTGGTAGGCGTCCCACATATAAAGTAGAGGAAAATAGGCACAGATGTTAGCTCAGGGCCAGTCTTCCTCAGCAAAAAGAGGAGGACTGGCAGTAGTTCGCTCAGGGCTAATCTCCCCCCCACCAACAACAAAAAACAAAATTCAGGAGTAGCTTCTAGACCTTTGCCTAAAGGTTGGACTTTATTAGCCTCCTTGGCTTTTGTAAGAAAAAGAAGCCCTTCCAAAGAGTCTTGATTCATCACAATTGTACATAGTCATATATGCACATACACACACAATACAAAACAACAGCAAAACAAAATTTTTTTCCGTCTACTTTTTCTTTCATATCATTAATCATTCTCTCTGCCTAGGATTTGGGTTTTTAACCACTTCTGGCATATCTATATATGGGTGATGAAAATATGTATCACATTCTATCTTTTAACTGGAACTTTGTCTTTTTCTTTCTTTCTCAATAGATAATAAGCTTTTTGAATACCTTAATTGCGTTTAAGTGTCTGACAACCCTTCCATAATACTTTGCATATATATTAAATATACAATCATTGTTGGTTGAACAGAACTAAACATAAAGACCCTTCAATGTAAAAATATTTAAAAATCAGAAGTAATTTTTTGTCACTTTTGAATATTGTTAGCTATTTTTTTTAATCTTTCCTTAGAAGATAATGCTATTAGGGCTCTAAAAGTAAAAAAAAACAATACTTCCATGATATTCCACTTGGAAAAAAAATGTATGACCCAGCTTCCAAAGATTATGATGAAAATATCTTCCAGAACAAAACTTGACATACGGTAGGAGATCTACAAATAGATGCTGGTTGAAGAAATGAATTACTACTCCCTAAGCTTGACCCATTCATCTTTATCTCTATTTTATTCATATATTTATCCCTTAGAATTCTTGGAACCAAGTATTTTCTCAATATACTTTTATAAATTGAACGAATAAAATAATTTTTAGAAGTTGATTCTCATCTTCTTTGATTCTTTTGGAATCTAACTATGAATTTTATTGGTGGAAAAATGGAAAATATTATACTATTTCCTAGGAAATAGTATACTACCTTTTAATAGCATATTTTACAAAAAGATTTTTATCTTGCCATTAATGGATGGCTTGTGATTTAATCCCTATCCTTGGAGCACAGGTAAGATTCTAGTACACTCAACAGTTATATAACATTTATATATAGTTTATTGGGAGCATTTAAAGGCAGGAATGGCATCCTATTCATCTTTATGTTTTAGAGTTTCAAGTCCCCCACATTGCACCAATGGCACCCTCTCCCTCAGAACATAAGATGGTACCAGGACTATAGTTGATATCTAATAAATGTTTACTAAATGAATAATGAATAACTTAATAAAATAATAGATTCATGCAATTGCCCTGAAGAGCAGGGGAATGAAGCAGCCAGCAGTACTTCCAGGAAGCAACTAAGAAACACCCTTTGGCATCCGCCATTCAATCATCTTTAACAACAGCCTTGAAGCTTAAGAAATAAAATTTAGGGCCAAGCAAGCATAGCTCAAGCCAACTAATTTTTCATTCCCCACACCGCTGATTGCCTCACTAAATCTCTCACTTTGCTGAATATGCGAAAGCAATTATTATTATAGAATGCAAGAAAAAGGAACTTTTGGGAAAATGTTTTGATTATTAATAAAAGATGACAAGGTCAAGGCATGGATTACCACCATAAAAAACTACATTTTGGCATTATTTGAATTCAATATAATATAGACAGAAGTAGATTTGACAAATTACATCTGCAATTGGGTCTCGCATACCTCTCCAATGTGAACTGTTGCTATACCTGAACCAATTTAATGTTCTCAATAGTTGCTTTCTTATAATAGGGCCAGGCTGCCAGGTCCTATAAAAATGTCTGACTTCCAGATGCCCACAGACCCTGAGTGAATCTCTCCAGATCTAACCTCCTACTTTGTAAACTTCATTGCCATTTTGTTTCTCTGATTGCTGTCCAATTTCTTATCCCCTGGTTCTGATCCTTCAGACTAGAACACTTTGATGCTTTGTTCAGACTATCAGTCCTTGGTATGTGCCAACCTTGGATACTGCCATGAAAATTTTCCTAGTGTTTGGATTTCCAGCTTGAGAGTTAGGTTACTCTACTTTTAGTGCTGTGACCATCCCTGCCCTTAGAACCTCGAAGTTCATCCAACAAAGGTCCAGGGCTCCTCTACTTCCCTAGGAGGAAGGTTCAAACAAGCAGATAAATCATCTCATTCTTCTGTAAATAGTGATCTGTGTGCTTTTCCCCACTCTCATTCCCATTTGAAACATCTCTCATCTTTCACACAAAGCAGTCTTTGTGGATGACTTCATTCCCTAGAATTCTTGACCTACCCTGAAGTCTTTTTGCACTTACTAATATGAAGTACATTTTTTATTAAGGTTTTTGAAGGGTAATTCATATATAGTAAAATTCTCCTTTCCAATGTGCCATTGATGAACTTTGTCAAAGGTAGATTGTCATTTAGCCAACACTACCATCAAGATATAGAACATTTCCATGACCACAAAAATTTCCTTCGTGACTGTTGGTAGTCAAGCCAATCTTCCTCCACCCCCAATGCCTTATGACCACGAGTCTATTTTGGGTCTCCATAGCTTTGCCTTTTTCAGAATTTCATTTAAATGGAATCATACAATATGTGTTTTCTGGCATAACGTCTTTGAGATTCATCCATATTGTTTCATGTATCAATAGTTCATTCGTTCTAATGGTGAAGTAGCATTCCATTCTATGGAATTTGTTTAGATGTTTACTAAGTTGATGGACCTTTGGCTTGATTGCAATACAGTCATGCATCGCTTAATGATGGGGATACATTCTGAGAAATGCATTGCTAGGCAATTTCATCATTGTGCAAACATCATAGAGTGTACTTACAAAAACTTAGATGACATAGCCTACTGGACATCTAGGCTGTGTAGTATATAGCCTATTGCTCCTAGGCTACAAACATTTACTGCAAGTTACTGTACTGAATAGTGTATGCAATTGTAACACAATGGTAAGTCTTTGTGTATCTAAAAGTAGAAAAGCTTCAATACAAATACAGTGTAAAAGATAAAATATAGCACACCTGTGTAGGACACTTACCATCAATGGTGCCTGAGGACTGAAAGTTGGTCTGGGTGAGTCAGTGAGTGAGTGGGAGAGAATCTGAAGGCCTAGGACATTACTGTACACCACTGCAGCCTTTATAAATGATGTACATTATTTGTATTAAAAAAACAAATTAAATTTAATTTATATTAAATGTATAAAAAAAATTTCTGTTTTCAATAATAAATTAACCTTAGCTTACTGTAACACTTTTACTTTATTAACTTTTTAATCTTTTTTAACTCCCTGACTCTTTTGTAAATAACACGTAACTTAAAACACCAACACATTGCATAGTTGTACAAAAATGGTTTTTTCTTTACATCCTTACTCTATAAGTTTTTTTTATTTTTAAATTTTTAAATTTTTTTTTACTTTTAAACTTTTTTTGTTAAAAACTACGGTACAAACACACAAATTAGCCTAGGCCTGCATAGGGTCAGAATCATTGAAATCACTGTCTTTCGCCTCCACGTCTTGTCCCACTGGAAGATCTTCAGAGGCAATAGCACTCATGGAGCTGTCACCTCCTATGGTAACATTGCCTTCTTCTGGAACACCTTGTGAAGGACCTGAAGGTTTGTTTATACAAGTATCCCGACAGACACGTGAGTAACACTTTGTGCTGAGGTCTTATGAGGGCTACCACATCAAGGCAATAAAAACTTTTCAGCTCCATTATAATCATATGAAACCACCGTCATACATGCAGTCCATCATTGACTGAAAGGTGTTATGCAGCACATGACTATATTTGACTATAATGGGTAAGTTTATATAAATATTCACATACAGATCTTTGTGGGGAGGACGTTTCCATTTTTCTTAGGTAATAACACTGAGAGGGGCTGTTGGATTATAGTCTATAAATGTTTAACATTATGTGAAAATGCCAACAATTTTTTGAAAGTACCTGTACCATTTTGCCTTACAAACAATGTGCGAGTACTTCAGTTGCATCACATGCTAATCAAACTTAGTACTGTCAGTGCTTTTTTGTTTTTAACTTTAGATATCTAGTAAATATGTAACATGTCTTCATGGTTATAATTTGCATTTTCCTCATGACTAATGATGTTGAGCATTGCTTCCTGCCATCTATATATCTTCTTTGGCAGAGTGTCTGTTCAAAACGTTTGCTCATTTTTAAAATTGGGCTATTTTCTTATTGTTGATTCCTAAGAGTGTTTATATACACAGATCTAAATATGCCTTTATTATACAGGTGTTTTTGCCATATTTTCTCCTTGTCTGTACCTTGTCTTTTGATTCTCTAACACTGTCTTTGAGAAGCAGATGTTTTTAATTTTGATGAAATCCAATTTAACTTTTTATTGTTCTTTTCTGAGTTATACTCTTTGTATCCTGTTTAAGAAATCTTTGGCTAATCCAAAAGTCACAAAAGTTTTCTCCTATCACTGCTTCTAGAAGTTTTTGGGTTTTGGCTTTTATATTTTTAAGTCTGTGATACATTGAGAGTTATTTCTTGTATAAGGTGTGAGGTAACAGCTGAGTTCATATTTTGCATGTGGATGCATAATTGTTTTAGCACTATTTGCTGAAAAGAGTATATTTTTCCCTTTGAATTACCTTGGCAGCTTGTCTGTAAATCAATAAAATAAATTTGTATGCATGTTTATGTTTCATTACGGATTAGTGGAAAGATCATGATTTTGGAGTTATACGAGGACTTAAATCCTGTCTCTATCATTTTCTAACTGTGTTTCCTAAGGCCAATTATTATGAATTAGTTCCTTGATCTATGAAAAAGTACTTATAATATGTGGCTTTTGGAGTTTCATTAAGGATTCTGTACAGTATGCAAGATATATCAAATTTTTATTATCCAGCAGATATTCCAAAGTAGTATTTTTGATTATTTGTTTTTAACAATTTGTTGATCTTCCTTTCCTAGTTATATTGGTAGCCTCCTAAAGTCAGAGGCTTTCTTTTTCTACTTCTACAATCAGAACCACAATGTCCAGCATAGAAGTTGTGCTCTGGGGTGGACAAGATACTGAGGCAAGTTTGAATCCTCAGGGAAGGTAGTGAAGACCAAGATCACTGGCTATTTAAACAAATTCTTAAACTAATCCAAGTTCAGAGGAGATCAAGAATGTTGGGATCTGGCTATGCTCCTTAATCATATACATACTGCTTTGTATTACCCTCACCTCTTCTTTGTTTGATAGGACAAGAAATCATACATGAATCCTAGTAGTTTAGACCAACGATTGACAGCACTTTATTCTCTGTAAGTCACTTTATTATTTTTCAGGGTCTCTTATTGCCATTCTTACAGGCTGAAATTAAGTGTTTATTTAAAATTGCCTAAACTCAAATCTATAATTCAAGCAAAGATGTCAATTGCTTCAGAAAGGATTTTAAGAAGTTAAGAAGAGGCAGAAGTACATTGCTATCAACGAATTTGTCATTTAAACTGGATGCAGCTATGTTACAAGAATAGATTGTTGAACCTGGAGCCAAATCAGTTTGGTTCAAATTCCATTTCTGCTTTTGAATAGAAAGCAAATTGTTGAACTGTCTGAACTGTCGACTTTATTACCTATAAATTGGAGTTAATTAACCTCAAAAGCCCTTTGCATGCACGAATGAGATAATAAATGTCAAAGCACTTTGTAATCACTAACATTCTATACAAATATAAGTCATTGTTATTACTAAGACTCAAAGCCAACGTTAGAAAAGAATATGTTGTTTGTTGATCAATGAAAATGACCCCTAGAGACCTCCTTCCTCAAATCAACCCATATTCTGCTAAGATGTAATACTACCTGTCACTTTACCATATGTAATGCATTGCCTTATGTTAAGTAAGCATTCTCAGTTTCCATCTAAAATAGAAATGCCTCCTAGAAGAGCAGCAATTAAAGTCACTGCTCAGAGTGAATAGGTCTTAAGGATCTTATATTAGAAGCCTGGCACCTAGGCAACATTTACATATGTCTTTCCTTCCACTTTTTCTGACTAGGGCAGTGTAATATAAAATCACGAGTCCTAGAAGACTTAAAAAGAGAAGGAAAAAAACCCCTAGAAACTGGGGAATATATTCAAAAGAGGTCAAAAAGAATCTATCTTTCCATTGTCCAGGGTGAGACCTGAAAATAGCAGATTAGAGAAATATTGCACTGCTGATTATAATTGCAGCCTGTATTTTTAACAGCTTTATTGAGGTATAATTGATGGAAAGAACTGCATGCATTTAATTGTACAATTTGATGAATTTTGTCATGTAGGCTCCCATTAAACCATCACTACAATCAAGCAAATGAACAAATCTATCACTCCTCCGTAAATTTTATCACTCTGGCTCCTTCCACTCCCTTTTTCCCAGGTAAGCACTGATCTACTTTCTGTCACTCTGTTTACTTTGAATTTCCTAGAAGTTTATGTAAATGGAATCATAGAGTATATGTCTTTTAAAAAACCTGGTTCCTTTCACTTTGTGTGATATCATGATTTATAATAAGCAATGTATATTTGGTCTTCAATCTCATTCCTGGCACAGAGCTCCTAAAATCCTTGGAATTTCCTGTGGTAAGAGAGATAAAGGTGTCTTTTGTTATGTTAGTAAGCTGACTTTTGGAAAGACCTTAGGTAGCCTAAAGATGAGGACTGGTTGAGAGGAGAACCAACCATGTGATTAGATGGTTGGAACTTTCAGTACCATCCTCTTAACCTCCGGGGGAGGGGGGAAGAGGCTAGAGGTTGAACTTACCACCAATAGCCAATGATTTAATTAATCCTGCCTATTGTCAACAAAAATAATCTCTGGAATACAAGAATTTAGTTAGGAAATCCTTATAGCTCATACAGTCTGCAAATTGGGGAGATGTGGCCTTTGGCAGTAAACCAAAAGTACACACCAGGAGAACAAAACAAAGGGAAAGTTCCTTTATAGAAAGTTCCTGCCCAGGTTCCTGCTTATGTAAATGAGGGATAAAGGCCTGCTCATTTTCAGTTGGTTAGTGCAGATCATAGTTTTATTGGTTAGGTCCAGGTAGCTGTTAGGGGATTTTGTAGAGTCAAAGTTTAAGAGTGCATTCTGTGGGTTTCTGAGAATATGACTGCATGTCTGTCCCAATGGCCTCTGGACTCTATTTTGGTTTTGGGTCCTGGTTAACCACACAGACTCCATCTGGTTTTCAGGGGTCTTTTTTATTTCATTTTATTCCTGTTCCCCCTTTAGATCAACTCAGCAGCATCCATGATCAGTTTGGTGGTTGTCTCATTTTGGTGCCAAGGTGGGCTCTGCCTGCTTTGGGGTCCATCTAGTCCCACAGAGGGACATATGGACTTAGTGGGATTCAGCCATCCAATTGAGTAACTTGGGCTACAGAAGGCAGGGGTCCAGATGGGTACCTGTCATAGGTCAATTAAGGTCTCAGAGTGCAAGTTCATGATTGTTTGAAGATGTTGAGTCATCATAATTTAGGTAGGCGTCTCCCAGAGGCATTTGTGGAAGCAAGCCATAATTTTAAAGAGCAACCAGATGCTTAGTCCTAAAACCAGCAGTAATGTGAGGACCCAGAGACCCAATCTTAAAAGTGACCCAAGACCAGAGGGTAACCAACTAAACAGATCTGGAAAGCTAAAGTCAAATGAGTCGGGGGTGGAATCTGAGTACCTTGCTAGGTTCCTCCCTGTCAACCATACCTGGTTTATATTATGCTATAGTTATCTATGGTATTAGCTTTTTCCTGAAACAGACCTTCTATCTTAAGTTCTTTTAGGTAGTTAGGGGGATGGCCAAAGTTTCTCTCTGAGTCTTTTATTCTTAAAAATAATCAAGCCAAAGAGACACACTATGGGATGCCAAATTCTGATCCCTTATTTTCTCCCTTAGAAACTTCAAGAAGTTTCACAGTCCAGAGGCTGAGTTGTTAGATTGTTCCATCTCATTGAACCAGTCTCTTAGTCTTGACAATAGGTCAGTCCAGTTAAATTCATTTTAGGAGGTGATCATGCAGGTGGGCTGCCAAAGTTAGGTCTATATTGTGTAAGCAAGAAATCAGATATTTAATAAGCATTTCTATAGAAACAGAAAGAAAAACAAGGTTAATTACTGGAGCAAATCCTAAACTAGTTTCTAAGCCCAGGGGCTTAAGTCAAGAAGATTTTAGATATCAGGGTTGAAGCATCTTTGCAGTTTGAAATGTCGCTGATGATGTCATTAGGTGTTCAGGTATCTTTTTGAGTAGTTTTTATAGCAACAGGCCTGAAGGCTGTCTAAACATGAGCTATGGTGGTGATCTCTGTTAAGTTTATATCAACTTGCAAAGCTTCAGTTTGCAAGGCTTCAGGAAAAAGAGTGGTTTCACTTCTCAATGATTCTAAATGAGAAGGATGGAAAAAAATTGAAAACATTGGCTTACAGATTTATAGCCAGACATTTGAGGAAACTAGAAGAATTCAGGATTCTGTCTAGTTTACAGATAGAAAACAAAAACCTCAAAGACAATTAGCAGAACCAGAATCTAACATCCACAAGTGCGTCTTAGGATTTCTACTAAAACATAATTTTTTCTCTAAAATCATCCCCATTTTTACAAAAGGTAGCCAAATTAAGACTAATTGCTTTGCAAAATAAGTCTAGTTTCAATAAACTTGGCACAATTATTTACATAAGTACAGGAAGAACAGCAATTGATCACATAGGCTATTTTGAATCTGCTTTACTGAAACTTTTCATAAGTAATCTCAGATTGACTTTAAAGGCCTCTTGAGACCAGGAAAGCCAAGCCAAGGACTTGTCATCAGACTCCACCTGTAATACCTATGGATTTAGATGAATTCCTTTTTTCTTGAGGCTCCCCAAAATATCCTGAAGTTCTTGCCCCTGCCAGGAAGTGACATTCTTTACTCACCTGGTAAGGTTGAAGGGAATCCTGTAAGCAAGGTACACTGTAAGCTTTATTTGTTCCATGAAGTCGACCCATGTTCCTTAAAACCATTTAGTCATATCTGATTCTATGCATGTCTCTCTCGAATATGACATTCTGGTCAAAGCCTTGGTAATATAACCAATGTTTCCAATTGTGTCCTGTTATAAGGAGAGCAGACTGTTTTTGAACTTATGCAAATAACTCTGTTGCCATGAAAATAAAAATGCTCACTCATCAAGACTTTCTAAACTCTGGATCAGATAGGGAGAAAAATATAAATGTTTCAATTCTGCTTACAAAGGTATAATTTACCAAATTGCTTTAAGTCAGAGTTAAGAGAAAAATTTTCCTTAAATCTGGAAAAACAAAACATTAAAAAGTCAGCAATATTTCAAACAAAAAGTCTTAAAAATTATAATCATCCTTATCAGTTCATTCAGTCCCATGTAATCAACTCTTGATCTTCTTCTTTTGTTAGCAGTTTTATGAAGCCATCAGTTTCTCTATTAGAGTTCTGCAGTTTTTTACCCAGTTCAGTTTTATGATCTGAAACTTTATCAGAAACCTGTATTATACAGTAAATGTCAAGAGTCCTTTCTATGGATCTCTGAAGATGAAACATATTTGCAAAAGCTCCAGAGTAAAACAATAACTGTTTGTAAATACTGAAATACTTTAAAATGGCAATTGACAAAGAAATGTGGTTATTTGTGACATATAGCATTTTAAGGAAATAATTAGAATTATGACTGATAACCAGGACAACCAGAATTTTACGAGTGTTGTTTAATTTTTAATGCACTTATATTAATAACATGTAGTTACCCATGTAATATAACCTAAGAAACTTTATCAACATTTATCTGACAACACTTCCTAAGCAATTTAACATACCAAATAAGCCTAAATAGTTTAATAACTCCCTCTTTGCAAGAATAGAGAACAAATTCTTTGAGATATCCCAGGGTCCTGCTGGAAATTCTCAAAGTTCTTTCTGGTAAAAAAAAAAATACTTTATTTAGGATTTGAATTTTGGGGAAGTTTGTCAAAAATATCATAGTCACTGTGAAACAATGCTTTGTTATCCATTTAACCAAAGTGACAACAGAACACATTAAAGTCAAACATAGAAAATGAAATAGTTTTTAAAAACCTTAATTTTCTTAGTTGAGAGACCTCAGCTTTTTAAACATAGAAAGTTAAGTTGACAAAACAGAATTTCTGCTTTTTAGGTGTACTTACTCAAAAATGAAGAAAAATCTTTTATAATCTCTTTATCAAGAATAGACTAAATGTTCAAGAAAATTATCCTTTTAAGAGAGAGAAAACCAAATTCTAACTTTGGACCAGCTTACTTTTGATATTAAAACTCATTTACTTAATTAAATTCATTCCAATCTTAGCCAACTTGTCCATGCACAAAACTCCTTTTTTTCAAGGTTCTTATTCCACAAATCTTCTATAACTTTCTATTTTGCATTCAGAATTTGTCCCATGCCTTCCCTCCTTCTCAGCCTCTCTTTAATACAAAAAATAGTTTTTTTACATAACCAGTTTTACTTTATGACAAATTTACTTTCTTACCAAAACAAACAGAAATATCTCCATTCCTTATACTTTCTTTACTGAAAACTTACATCTTACTTTCCTTGTATACAGAGATGTTTCCCTTATTAATTTTAAGTAGCTTTAATCACATGCATTAATTAGAATACTCAATCTTTAGAAATCTTGTTTTTTAGTGAAAACTAAGAAGTAAGCAATTATCAATAGCGTTCTGTGGCTTGGCAAATTTATAAATGTTTTTCATAATATCTAGAAACATGCTACTTCATAGTACAATCTTTTAATAAATCACAAGATACACTTATTAATAGACCCAAACATTTTTTGGTTTCTCTATACTTTTTTAGCAATGAATATTTCAGTATTTTATCCAATTCCAAAATGGTCTAGATATTCAATGAATTTTCCACCATTTAATTTACCTTAGCAAAACTTCAAAGTTTCAAGTTACCAAAGAGATTTTGGAGGCAATTTTAAATACACCTGCAATAAAATATAATTATTGCTGAAATTTTATCTATAAACTTTGTCTCACTCACAGCTATCTAAATCACTTGCTTCCAACACTTATGTTTAGATTAGCCACAAAAATTCATGAGACATTAAATGAAATTAGTTATCATTGTAAGTTATTATTTGTGCTGACAAATTTGTAACAGAGATAACATAAGCTTACTTGACTAGTAAACCCAGGCTGTATGTCTACATCATATCCAATGCTGATAATTTTCAGGACATGTCTATTTCAATCAAAACAACAAACTTAAAGAAGCTTTTATTTACCAAAGATTATTTTATATCATGTTCTAATGAGTGGTTAGTAATGGATTATGCACTCACTATAATAAATTCTGTGCCTGAATTTATTAGGTTAAATTCAAAGAATCTCACTGTAAGCGACTAAGGTCTAGGAATGGTGGTAACAGCCAATGTTCTTTTACAGATACTCAGTCAAACATTACACATTAAATCATATGAGTATCATAAAAGCACATTAATTAACACCAAACACAGCATTCAATATGTAAGGGATTATGAACCAAAGTCCACAAAGTCCTTGGCGTGGTCCAGTGAGTCCAGAATGGGAAATAAGTCCAACTGAAGGGAGCAGTGAGAGGCATAGGATTCAGCAAGGTGACCAGCAGTGCGTCATCTTTTCTCTCGGATAGCTCACTGGCATCAGTGTTTCTTCCTCTCTCCCTTGTATGCTGCTTCCACAACCTATCGAGGTCTGAAGTTGTGCTGTCTAGTTATCTCTAGCTGTGTCTTCATGCCATCAGGTTATCTCTGGGTGTGTCTATGGGTGTTCCTTTAAGGTGTTGTTGGTTACACCCTTAACTTCATTTTCTTGTGTCTTTCATGAGTCCTTAGCATAAGTTCTTCCATTTTGTATGCTCTCTACACATGTCAACTTGAAAAACATTTGAGTTGTTTTCTATTACATTTAGAAATAGTTTATATGAGTGCTTATTTCAAGCCAATTAAATACAGCTCTTAATTTTAGCCATATCATCCAGAGATAGAAAAATATCTCACATTTACAACATAGGCATGTAGACATATATGGACACACAGGCAGACACAGACAGAGATCCTATGGCTTCCTTTAAATTTTTGCTATGAATCAGGTGCAATACAGAATTCACTAGTTTATAAAAGAATAAGTGGATCCAAATCTTGTTTTAGCAATTGGAAAGAGGTAAATTCACCTGCTAAATCCTTTTACTAATATTTGTGGAGAGACCATTTAAGATTTTTTGGTCAAATTTCCAAATAATTTCTCTCTCTTTCAATATTTGCTTCATTTATCCTATTTCCTAAAAAACTCTTTTAACAATTTCCATCTTTTTCAGAACAGTCCCTTGACTTTTCCCTCAGCTTCCTCCCATTCTTTTGCTAATTGACCTAATGCTGTTGGTAGCATCTGTAAGACCATGAAAGGAAGCTGAGATCCCAAATGTGATTCAAATTCTTAAGGCTAGTCATTATTTCTTTGCATTTCCTTTTTAAAGGTACTAATAAAGCTACTGTTTATGATGAGAGCTCTCTAAAAGATTTTTTCAATTTAGAAATTTTTCCAATTTAAGGGATCTATTGACTGACCATTGACAAATAGGATCTTAATAGTGACTCAAATCTTTTATGGTTTAACCATAGATATAAGAGGTGTCCCCAAAAGAGAGCGCAATAGAAGCAACCCTCATAAGATCCAGAAAGTTCACTTCCCAAAATACGTTAAAAAAGCAAAAGCCTTCATTACATAGGCAGTAAGGATGGTAGAGCAAAATTAGTGTCTCCAGTCCCACAGGAATGTGTGACATCTCCAGTTACAAACCTGCTAACACCAGATAGGCACTGCTAGGTTGGGATTTTTCCAGCCCTAACAAGCAGTGAAGTTTGAGATGACAAAGGCCCCTTATGGACTGTGACCCCTTATGACAAGTTCCCCTGAGAGCTGATATAACTGGACAAAGAGAGTTAATCTTGGAATCCTAGTCTAGTCAATTGACCATCAAGATGCATACCAGTATGTGCATCCTCCATATGGTGGAGACCAGAGAGGTCACAAGCCAGACTCTCAAGATATAGAATTAGACAAAAGAAAAAAATCTCATCTTATATGCACATTAAATGTTTTAGCTAAACCTTAGGCTTCTTGGAGCCAAACTAATACCTGAGAGGGATATGCCTAGGGATTGGGTATTACCTTGTTGCATGGAAATTTCCTCAAGGTTGGCAGGTGACCTGTGTCATCTACCCCATTCTGTGCATAGAAATCTTCTTGAGGTGGCATGTACCATAATGGCTCTTAAATGCTAAACCCGTGCCCACCAATTTTGCAGCTTTTTGGCTTCCAAGATGTCCCTTAGCAATAGCTTTTACCCCATGTGCACATTAACCCACAGAAAAGCTTCCCAAAGGGCAGGACAAATAACAAATTTATAACGTCTACGCCTGCATCCTGCCGTATGTTTTTTTTTTCTTTTTATGACAAATGACACAAAAGACAGAGACAAGGACAAATAGTGATCATCTCTGGGAGGGGCAGGGCCAATAAACCAAAGAGTATGCAAACTAAGTTTCCCAGAGTCACTGAGCCTCAAAAACTAGCTTTACAAATATTTTCTCCTGGTAGACAAAATTTAAAAAGGGAAAATCTCACTGCTCGCACTTCCATGGACCCTGCAGGCAGAGACCCAGGAGACTGATGCAATAAGAACTCTTACCTCCTGCAGGCTCTTGTCAGGGGTCCAGGATCTTTCAGCTGCAGTAGTCCCAGAGTGAGCAGCATCCAGCTATTTAAGTTTTCTCTCATCCTCATCACCAACTGTAGAGAAGGAAGAACTATTCCTCTACCCTCTAGGTTCTTCTGGCTGGTCTAAGAATTAAATTGACATGAGACAGAATAACAGGAAAAAATCAAATGAAGTTTAATAACATGTATACCTGGGAGAAACCCAGGAAAACCGAGTAACTTGCCAAAACACCTGAAGCCACCACCTTAAAAATCATCTTCAGCTAAAGATAAAGGAGAATGTTGGGAGTTGTGGTTTGAGACTTCAAAAGAGAGGAAGGCAATTCACATATAGATAAAAAAGTAAATGTTTGGTAAACAAGTGTTTGCCATACCTTGAAAAAAACAATGGGACATGGGGAAGACTTTGATCAAATGGGCCTGTTCAAAGGCTGGGACCCCTGTCAGATTAAAATTCTCTAAGAGGTTCTCCCATTCACCTTCTTCTATCCATGCTTGGGCAAGGACATTTCCAACCAGCATGTGAACCAACTGGTAAAAGCCAGGTTAGTAAGCACTAACTAAAAGGCTAAAGCGGCATTGGAAGTCAAGGGAGTCAACTTTAGGATTGGGGAAATCATTAACTAAGGTTAGCAGTTCAGATTTAGTCCAAGGAGAATAAATGACCTATCAGGCTCCATTTCATGCAGTGTTAGTTTGAATCTTGAAAGGTGTATTAGGGAGGTAGGTGAGTTGGGCTCAAGAAAGGAAAGTGGGGCAGGGATTTGGGGAGAGTTGAAGTAGAGGAGCTCAATGAAAGAGAGGTGGGGGCATGAAGATAGGGGAGAATAGAAAGGACAAGAGGCTTGAATGGCCGGCAGAGCAGCAAATTTGGTTTCATTTTCACTAAGGAGGTCCTTAGTTCAGTTGTCATTCTCCAATTTGGCAAGTCTCTTTTAATTTGGAATTATTTTCCTTTAAAGAGGCAATAAGGGATTCCTGATTTCATTTAGTAGCCTCAAAATATATATTAAAAGTAGGTTTCCCTCTTGATCCTGGGAAGTTAGATAGTTCCTTCATTCCAGTTGAACGTGAAGATAAACTAATTTGGGGATTCCGAAAGAACCCCAAGTTAGTTCGGTCCAATTTGAGATCATCTCTGGTGATTTGCATCCAAAGACCAAGATGCTTACAATTCCCAGGGCCATAATTCTTAAACATAAATCCAGTCAGGGTACCAGAAGGAGGCTGATCAGTGAGGCTGTCTTTGAACATGTGTTTCCCATTTTGAGCTCCAGCAAACTCAATTTTTTTGAAAGAGAATGTCCCATGGAGAACCTTACCTTGTCACGACAAGAAATAGGGGTGGGTGTCCAAACAACCAGGTGGGAAAGCCCCCCTTTCCTAAAACCTTAGGGAGGGGCCCCTCAGATAAAAAATATTCTGAGAACTTTACCTAAAAGATGAGAGGTCTTGGATCCAAGAGGACTTACCTGGCCATCTCTCAACACTGTTGAAGAGCAGCTAAGCTCAAAGGCCTCCTGCAAACACCAATGCATTGGTCCCAGACAGTGTGAGGAAGGCTCTGGGGGTTGCTTAGGATCCCACTTCTGATGCCAAAAAATGTCAACAAAAAAATCTTTGGAATACAAGAATTTAGTTAGGAAAGCTTTATTGCTCATACAGTTTGCAAATTGGGGAGGTATTACCTTCGGCAGCAAACCGAAAGTACATGCCAGGAAAACAAAAAAGGAAAAGTTCCCACCAAGGTTCGCACTTATGTAAATGAGGGATAGAAGCCTGCTTAATCCTAATTCGTTGGCGCAGGTCACAGTTTTATTGGTTAGGTCCAGGTGTCTCTTAGGGCCTTTTGTAAAATCAGGAACTTTGGCGGAGTCAAAGCTTGAGTGCATTCTGTGGTTTTGCTGAAAATACAGTATGTGACTATATCCCAGTCTCATCGTGGCCGCTTGATGCCATTTCATTTTTAGGTCTCAGTTAGCCACACAGACTCCACTCGGTTCTCAGGAGTCTTTTTGATTTTATTTTGTTTCATATTATGTAACGAAGCCTCTATAGAAACCCAAAAGAACAGGGTTCAGAGAGCTCCAGGTTGGTGAACATGTGGAAGCGCTGGGAGAGTGATACGCCTGGAGAGGGCTTGGAAGCTTCATCTCCTTTCCCCATATCTTGCTCTATGCATCTCTTGCATCTGACTATTCCTGAATTACATCCTTTCATAATAAACCACTAATTGAGTAAGTAAAATGTTTCTCTGAGTTCTTGAGCTGCTCCAACAAATTAATAAAACACAGGGAGGAGGTTGTGGGAACCTCTGATTTATAGCCAATACGTAAGAAGCACAAGTAACAGCTCTGATCTCTCAAACTGTGGAATCTGATGCTGACTCTGGGTAAATACAGTCAGAATTGAGTTGAATTCTTGGATACCTGATGTCCAAGAATTGTTTGCTCTTATGTGGGAAGCCTCCCTCCCTCAACACACATTGGACTTGGGTACAGGAACATAACAGACTCTGCATAATTATTTTAAGATTGATCTAGGTTATGCTATATATTAAAAGTTAATTCCTTTTTGTTGCTGAATACTATTCCATTGTATGAATACCACAGTTTGTTCTTTCACATGTTGATGAATGCTTGGATGATTCCAATGTTTAACTATTATAAGGCTGCTATGAACATAAGCATATAAGTCTTTTAATGGACATCTATTTTCATTTATCAGGTAATTATCTCAGAGCAAAATGGTGAAATCATATTCTAGTATACATTTAAATTTGTAAGAAACTAACAACCGTTTTCCAAAGTAATGGCACCATTTTGCTTTTCCACTAGCAGTTCCTTGGAGTTTCAGTTCCTCCATATCCTGTCCACCACCTGGTATGGTCAGTATTTTTAATTTTAACCATCCTATTAGGTGTGTAGGAATATCATGGTGTTTGTAATTTACATTTCATTAATGACAAGTGATATTAAGCATCATTTCCTGTGCTTATTTGGAAACCATGTACATCTCCTTTGGTGAAACGTCTCTTTAAATTTTTGCCTTTTTGCTGTTTTGCTTTGTTTTCTTATTATTGAATTTTTAAAGTTCTCTGTATGTTCTAGATACAAGCCCGTTATCGGTTACATGATATGTAAATATTTTCTCCCAGTCTGTGGCTTGTCTTTTCCTTTTCTTTATGTGACTTTTGGATCTATTTCTGGACTCTCTTTTTTGATGTTTAATTTATTTATCTATCATTACATCAATATTGCATTATTTTGATTACTGTAACTTTAAAATAAGTCTGGAAATAAAGTAGTGTTAATCCTTCAACATTTTTTTTCAAAGTTATTATCGCTATTTTAGTTCCTTTTTCTTTCCATAGTGTTTTCAGTCAGTTCGTTAATTCAAAAACAGAAGGGGCAAGAGGATTCTGGTGGAAATTTAATTTTTTTTTCAAATATATAGATCAGTTTGGGGGAGAAGTTACAACAATGTTGAACCTTCCAACCCAACTTTATCACAATTTTTGTGCAATATATAAAGCAATGTGCCTTGGGTACATTTTCTTTTTGTTTCTTGTGCTTGAGGTCCATTGAGTTTCTTCTATCTGTGAATTAATAATTCTCATCAAATTTGGAAAATTTGTAGGCATTATTCCTTAAAATACATTTTCTCCTCCCTCGTCCTTCTGGGGCTTCAATTTCATGTATATTAAATAGTTTGAAATTATCCCATATTGCTGATGCTTTATTCATTTTTTATAATTCTTTTTTGTGTCTGTTTTTCATTATGGATAGTTTCTATTGCTATGTCTTCAAGTTCACTAGTCTTTTCTTCTGCAATGTCTAATCCATCTTTAATCCCGTCTATTGTAGACTTCATCTCATTAATTTTAATTTTCATCAGTAAAATTTCAATTTTTATCATCCTTACCTATGCTTAATTTTTGAACATTTAGAACAGGGTTATACTAATATTATAACTTCCTTATCTGCTACTCCTAACATATGTGTCTGTGCTGAGTCATTTCATCTTATTTTTTTTTCTCATTATGGGATATATTTTCCTGCTTCTTTGCAGGTCTTTTTTTTTAATTGGATGTCAGATATTGTGAAGTTTACTTTGTTTGATACTGGACTATTTTTGCATTTCTTACCTTGTTTGATGCTGAACTATTTTTGCATTTCTGATTGCAGTTTGCATTTTTGAGTTTTGTTCTGGGATGCTGTTAAGTTACCTGGAAACAGTTTGATACTTTCAGACCTTGTTTTAAGATTTGTTAGGGGCAAAATATTTTTAAGAGCAATGCTCAACCTAAGGCTGATTATTCCCCACTATCAAGGCATGATCCATCTGTGTATTCTATTAAGTATTCTGTGATTTGTGATGTTTTTCCAGTCTGGTTGGTTGGAGCACACACTATTCCTGGCTCTTTCTGAGCCTTGGTTACGTTTACCTCTAATTATTTCAGATGTTTCTTTCCCTCCTCTCAGGTAGCTTTATCATGCACAAGTACTGAGTAGTATTCACCTGAGTGCTGTTATACTCAGTAAAGGAGATCCTCTTCAGTTCTCCTGAGTTCTGCTCCCATGAAACTCTCTCCTTTACGGTAATCTGCCATGTTAGCTCTAGTTGCTTTAGTCTTCCCAAACTCTTGACTGCATTTCCTCCTCTCAGAGAGTCCAATATACCCTGCTTGGCTTTGCCCACTGCAACTTGGAAATTTTCTCAAGGCAGTATGCTGTGGTAATCTTGGGGTTCACCTCATTTCTTTTTCCTCTCTCAGAGATCACTCTCTTCAGTGATTGAAGTCTGATGTCTTGCAAACTATTAGTTCATATGTTTTATATGTATTTTGTTGTTTCAGGTGGCAGGTAAATCTATTTCTTGTTGCTCCCTCTTATTTATAAGAAAAGACTATAGACTGTAATAATTAGATAAGTCTAATTATAGCAAATAAACCCCAAAATCTGTTTAAAAAATAAGAAATTACTTCTTTCTTACACAATCCAATGTGGCTCTTACCTGCCCAAGGAGATGGTTCTTCTTGATGTGGTAACTTAGGGACCCAAGTTCTTTCCAGAGAATGGCTTTATCATTACTTAGGTCCCAGGAGTATTTTGTCTCCATTTGGTAGACAGGAAAATTGAGCACAGAGAGGGCATGTTATTTCTTAATTACCTGGGCCGGGAAGTGAAATCACTTCTGTTCACTCCTCATTGATGAGAACTTCAAGATCCCCTCTGGATGCAATGGGAACAAGCAAATGTAATCCCTGACTGGACAGCCACTTCTCATGAACAACTTTATGCCATAGAAGGATTTGGGGTGGATAATAGTATGTTTATACTACATGGCTCCTTAATTTTTCAAAACCCTGATGTTTTATAAACACTTTCACATACATTACTTAATTTTGTCCTGCCAATGTTGTTTGAAGTATATGTCATTAATGTCTTCACCATTCCTAATGTACAGTTGTATGAAATGAGGCTCCGAGACTAAGAGACTTCCTTAAACTCACTTAGCTAGCGAGTGGCTTTACCTGGGACAAAAGAAATGTTTCTAATCCCAGTTCAGGCATTGTTCCATCTTGTCATGCTATTCTCAGTGGCTCCTAGGGAATTCAACCAGATTAATTATTTATACCACAACTAATCCCCTCCCACTTGAAAAATATTTGAGATGGATTTGCATGAAAGTTATAAGAATATTAAAATCACACAATTATCTATAATTTGTTTCTACTTGTCTTTGACTGATTTGGGGAGGAAAGTAATGGAATAAAGTGTTTATACTGATTCTAGGTATGATAACATTTTTGTAATTTCTTAAAATGCTGGAACCATATTCTCTTGTTTATGTTTATTTTATTAGCACTTAGCACAGTGCTTGGGACAAAATAGACAAGTTGTTTTTGTTTGAGCAGTTGTTATTAGGACTGATATTGGGTGAGAGGAAAAAGCAAAGGCAGAGAGAATTAAGCATTTGTTCCTGGAGTTGAATGGGAAAAGTTACATTTTTTTCTTTGTCACATTTTGAGCAAAATAATTCCTAATCACTTTATGTTAAAGTTTCTACTCCTAAACATGTAGGTTGGAGATAGACATTGAAAATTGTTGATCTTGGCAAATAGTTATTAAACCCTCTTAGGAATCCATGGTCCTGTACATGTGCTAAGATGATATAACTGACTGAGAGACTGACTGTCTCTGTGTTGGTTCAGAAGGTCTTTTGGGGGGCTTTTAGTTACTTGGCAGACAGACCATTTGAGTAGTCACCTTTCCTTTGCCTTGGCTGAATTATTCTCCAATTTAATATCATAGTTTCCACTCTACAGGGGAGAAATACAACTCAACAACAATCCTGTAACCAAAGAAACATCATGGTGCCCATCCAAGTTCTCAAGTGACAGTGAGGTATACCAGCATGTCACCATGCAGGATTTAGGGACAATTGCACAATACATTTCATAACAACCAACAGGCTGATCAACTGCCAAGATAATTTAACTGTTAGAGCCCTCAAAACCCATAAACATGACCTTTATAAAGGCTAAATAATGTGTTTTTTTCCAATAGCTCAAGTGACCGAAAGACAGTGCCCTAAGTTATTATGTGCTATATAGAAGCCAAGGTGTATAAAATTCTTTTGGCCTATTAATCTTCTAGTTATTAACAGCCTTATGCAATATGTTTTAAGTGTATGCATCCATTAAGTAATTAATACTTTACCTTTCTATTTTTCTATACAGTTTGGAATTATTTTTTACATTATTATCACTTATTGCCTCTGATTTATAGGAAAATGGGTTTCAGAAATGACAAATTTGGCTTCTGGCCAAGAAGGAATAACACACAATGGATGTACCCTCTACCTAAAACAAGCAAACCGTCTGAACAAATATAAAAACCAAAAGTTTTGAAGACGTTGGAAATCAGTAAGCAAAGGATGATGATCCCTGGGAGATGAGAACCAAGTGAGATGGACCCAATGATTGCCCCAGCTTACAGCCTTGAGAGAATCTCTGGGTTTCAAAGCAGAGGGCAGGAACCCAGTCAGAACTCCCTGAGTTGAGGAGACGGTTCTGAGTCCAGGAAAACCAAAGTGCTAGAATTTGCAGAGGGAGTGTCAGAGGGGTGATAGTTACACAAAGAACTTCAGAGATTCTGTGGCATTGGTGGTAAAGATAAACCAATGAAACCAATGAAAAGGGATGCAGAAATAGAGACGCACTTGTACAACTGATTCTGAAAAAAGTGCAGTCTTCATTAAGAGATTAGATAGTGTTTTTGACAAATGTTACTGAAATGACTAGGTAACAATATGCGAAAGCAGTAACTTTGATCCATATCTTGCAACATAAAGAACAGTTAACTCAAAATAAATTACAGTGCTAATTTTAAAACTCAAAATGACAAAACTTTTAAGAGAAATTCTTTTTGACCTTAGGTTAAGTAAAGATTTTATACACATAACCTCAAAATTGTGGTTCAAAAATAAAAAACACCACAGATAAATTGGGAATTCATTAAAATTAAAAACGCCTGCCCTTCCAAAGATGCTCTTAAGAGAATGAGGAGACTAACCACAGACAATTGTGCACAAATATGCACAAATCAAATATCTGATAAATGACTTGTGTCAAGAACTCATAAAACTCAATAAGGAAACAACCCAGTAATAAAAGAGCAAAAGATATGAACAGACCCTTCACCAAAGAACACGTGCAGATAGCAACTTAGCATGTGAAAAGATATTCAATATCATTGGTCCTCAGAGAAAAGCAAATTAAAACCACATTGGTTTACCATTAAACACATATTAGCACAGAAAAATTAAAAAGACTGAACATGCAAAGAGAGAATGTGTAGCAACTGAAACTCGCACAAACTAGTCGAAATGTAAAATGCAAACTATCTAGAAATCAGTTTGGTAGTTTCTTAAAATTTAAACGTATACTTCCCTACAAAGGCACAGTTGAATAGTTGTGGCAGACAACTATAGTTAGGCCCACAAAGCCTAAAATATTTACTAAATGGTCCTTTTCAGAAAAAAGTTTGCCAAAAAGATTGTAGCTTCTGAGTTCCAGCTTAGTCCTGTATTCAACAAATTTTTAGTAAGTTTCTACTACATACCATGTTCTTTGCAAGGTAATGGGACAGAAAGAGCTACTGAAATCGACATTGTATCCCATTCTTTCCCCTGCTCATCGTGTTTGATCATTTTCTCAACACATCGTTGGAGGAGCTCCTGCCAGGATCTTTGATGATAACTCAAATGACATGTACACTGGACAGTCTCTATCTTACTTGTTCTCTTGGCCAATTTTGAACATATTAACACATATATACACTGGCTGGACCCATGTTCCCAAGATGCTGGAGTCATCCTTCCTCCTTATGTGGAAAGCTTCAACTCATCTTTTAAGAAACCGAGGATAATTACAGATGACTGACAAATTACTGTCTTGGGAGTTTGGAAGGTATTCACCAAGATGAAATAATGGAGGAGGTGTTGGGTCCATAGGAAGAAGTTAGAAATAGTGATTTGGGCTAGAAAGAAATGCAATTCTAAGAATCATTAGCATATAGATGATAGCTGAACCTATGGGAGTAGAAAAAAATGAGAAGCCTATAGATTATTCAAGGAAGTTAAAAATAACCAGAAGACAAAAGTGTAGTGCAAGTCAATTCAATCCAACTAGCTAATTTTTCCCCCAGTGCTCACTAATTGCCAGGATAGAGGTAGAATTTGAGTGAAGTAATATAGTCAAAAATTGAAGTGAGATAAGGTAGAAAATCAATTCCAACCTTCTATATTATTTAACAAAAGAAAAAAGTGTGAGGTGGTACTTTATTGAAGGAATTTACAAAACATACTGCATTTAACCCTTCTTGAACACATTTCTACAGCTATAAATTATTTAATGCCATGTCATTACATTCACACGTCCAAGCCACCCAAGCATTATTTTCATTTAGATTTTCACACAATTCTTACTTATTTCAATTTTTACATACTTTATTCAGAATATCACCATCCTTATCTGAATTCCTTTCTGTTGGAGATTACTCAAAAGTAGCATCTTTGCTTCCTTCTGGCCACTTTTCATATTTTATATCTGACTCAGAACACATCAAGAGTGGCTATATTTGTTGAATGATGGCCTGAATTTTTTTTTAAATTTCAAATATCCCACTTATTTTTTATCCTTAAAATAGTGCTTCCCATGGTCGCAGAATCAAAGCAATGTTGCCCAGTGCTAATCTTTCCTTCTTCGTGTTTCAATCTATAACGAGCAATAAAACTGTCAACTTCTTAATTCTTCTTCTGCCCACCTCTTTCTTTATGACCCTGAAGTTAATTTATAACGGGGGAAGCTGTTAGGTGCACTGTTGGTGGGCTGGGTTCTCAGAAGTATACAATTTCACAGAGAAAGCAGACTTTGGGTGTTTCTTTTCTTTTTAATTTTTAAAAAGTTTTCTTAAATAAAGGCAAGAGACACAGCTAAACATGTGGCTGATCTGATTAGAAAATTGAAATCACATGGCACTGATTTTAAAAATTTGTGTAAAATAATTCAAACTGAAAAATAAATTTTTATGTTGACCAAGTTTATTTTTTTAAGCAAAGCTTTTTCTAATACGTATAGAACACTCTTATAACTCATTATTTGGGCCTTAGTTTCTCAGTTGTAGTATGGGAAGACACATAGCTGTTTTCCAAAATGCCACCCCTCTCTAAAACGATATGAATTTAGATTAGGGTTTCCCAATCTTGGCACTATTGACATTTTAGACCAGAAATGCTTGTTTGTGAGAGGCTATCCTGTGTATTATAGGGTGTTTAGCAGCATCCCTGGCCTCTCCCTACTGGCTGCTAGTAGTGTCCTCCAAGTTGTGAATCAAAAATGTCTCCAGACATGTCCCCAGGGATGGGGGGAGGGGAAGGAGACCTTCCTTCCTTCTTTCCTTCCTTCCTTTCTCCCTTTCTTTTTCCTTCTTTGCTTTAATGAATAAGCCCTGATTCAACAAAAATTTTACATGGAAGTCTAATGTATAAACTCCCATAAAAGTCCAGTGTATAAAATTCTAACAGAGCCAGACTGAATTATCTAATGGTTACAGTTTTCCAATCTTCACCTCGGCGACTCAGGTTCACTTCCCAGTCTCGGAACCACACCACCCATCTGTCAGTAACCATGCTGTTGCAGAGGCTCACATGGAAAAGCTAGAAGGACTTACAACTGGGATATACAACCATGCACTGCAGCTTTGGGGAGAAGAAAAAAAAATGTCTAATGATGGGCTGCGCTCCTTGAAATGGTATGGTCCTGAGACTTACTATACTAATCATGTTTTAAATTTTATGATATTTATGGCTTATAGCCAACCTTTACATTCTTAGAACAGTTACCCTCTTGACTCTACTTTATCTTTGAACTATCCAGTCCAGTGACCACTGAAAAGGAGCTGTCTATACTTTGGCTTCTTTAATCCTCATAAATGAATAAAAGTAGATATTATCATCCCAAAATTACAAATAGAAAATCAGAAGCTTAGCTATTAAGTGATCGCCCAAATTCAATTATTTTTACATTGTAATATACTGTCTTAAATTGAATCAGAAATCTGGGTGAGCCACTATGTTAGGCTTGTGCTGTATCTGGTGTGTACACCGATATCAAAGATTAAACGTTATCATTTATTTTATGGATTAGCTTCAACCTTATCCATCTGCGTTCTCCTTGCCACTGGTTTACTTCTCCACAACTGACTGCATTCAAATTAAAGTGATAATATAAATGTGCCACTTTTGCTCAGAACCCCACGATGACTTCCTATCATTTGTCACATATGAGTTAAGCTCCTTAAGGTAGCATATGGAATATTCCAAGAGATAGCCTTTGCCTACCTCTCCAGGTTTATAACTCACTTTAACAGCATCCAACTGCTCATAACTTTCCCTGTGTCTACTTCCACCTCCACATCTATGTGAATGTTTCTGACATAGGTGCTTAAGCATCTCTGCTTGGAAGAGACTCTTCCTGTTAGCTAATTCCTTTTCATCCTTTACAACTCATCTTATGGATTGTCGACCTTGATAAAAACCTTTCTTAATAACTCTCTACTCTTAACTCTGGGTTAAAGACTCTTCTATTCTTAATATCTTTACAATAACCTATTATCTCTCTATCATTACTCTAAGTACATACCAATATGATATTCTGTTTTGATGCTTATCTCCTCTACTATCTGATACTTTTTTTGAGAACTAGTTTGTATAATTTTATAATCAATGACTTGAATAGAGTTATGAATATAGGAATCATTGTATAAATCTTGATGGATACATGGATTAATTTCATCTTAGTATCTTCAACTTACAACTAGGTTAAATTTTTATAATGATACAGGAAAAAAAACCAGTTATCTTTTAAAAATAGGGCAGTCACGCTAGCTTGCCTAGAAAGGTATATTGATTGCAAATCTCAAGATGAGAAGACATGGAGAGTTCTATAGAAATTCATCACCTTTTTTGAAAAACAATTATATGACACATTTTTTTCTTACTAATTGCCACAGGCAGAATCATCTTCGAGGATAAAGGATGGCATACGATATTTCAGGGAATTTTAACAATAATCAGAAATAGAACATGACTCACTGAGCTTTTGAGTGGAAGCAAAAACAGTTTCATGCTGCAGTTTCCAAATTAGATAAATACATAAGCCACCTGGAAGGCATATGTGTTTCAAGCGCTGAAATTACAGTAAATGAGTGGGAGAGGGTAGTCAGAAATGAGAGTCAAATGGTTTGTAGAAAGTATGGATGTAGGAGATCTTATTGAAGTAAATTGTGATCTTCTAAGACCTAAAATGATTAAGGGTATAGTATATAAACACTTAGTGAGTCCTTAAATGAACTGTGCAGTCAGGTAGGCAAAGGTTGCAGGTGGGGTTTGTTTGATAACTTATGATTGTCCTGGTCCAGTTGCTTTGTCCTTTATGAATCCTCAGAGACCCCTCTCACCCATGCTATCATTCTCTAGAATTCTGATCCCCACGACAACAATTTATGGTCCACTGTTTACACACTGTGTTCCTAAATCTGGCTCAACATTTTTTCTTTTCCTTGCGATTCTAATTATATGAAAGGAGAATCACTGTCTCAGGCTCCTGCTCTGAAATCATTTTTAAGAAAGATGTTATAGAAGGAAAACAGGTTTTGAAATCTCGTTGGAGAGGCAGAACATAAATATCTAACAAAACAAGGGAAAAATTATTTACACAGACAAATTGGTAGTACGGATTCTAGAACTTCAGATTATTGGGATTCAGAGTAAATTCAATGGTTCTCTGAGGCTGCCATTAAACTGGGAAATTTAAAAAGAAATGATGCGTCATCTGCTGTCTCTTGGAAGCATACAGATTTTTACTTAGCAGATTAGATAGAAAGCACTTGTGAGGAACTCTTGCAGTGTGAGGGCAGGAAATGACTGGACACTTGGGCTCAGTGCAGTTAATGAGGTATGATTAAGACAAAGTTAGAACTCTAAATGTTTCCTAAATTATATGCCTCCACTTCTGACGTCTTCTTTGATATCTGGACTTCTATATCCAACTCCCTACTAGATGCATATATTTCATTATCTGAAAGGAAACTAAAACTTAGCATTTCCAGGACTAAACACTTTGTCCTCCATTCCACACCATGAATCTCCCTCTCTCCCAGGTTTCCTTGTGTTGATGAAGCCACTACTTTCACTCTAGTTGACCAAGCCCAAAAGCCACGTGTGAAAGTTGATACTTTTCTCTCCCTCATTCTCTGTATCTGCAATCCAACAGTCCATAAAGTTTTCTACTATACTTCTGTTTCTTTCTCCTGTGCATCTCTCTTTCATATATCTCCTAATTCAAGTTACACTCATGCATTGCACAGTACTGAAATCACCTTCTAATAATTATTCCTCCTATATTCACACTTGCCCTCCTCGGATATGTTAAACAGTGTGACAACAGTTTTCTTTGTTGTTGTTGTTAAACAAATTTAGCCCTGAAATATCTCTGCCAAAAACACTTTAATGGCTTCCAAGAGGAAACTTTAACAAGGCTGTGAAGTCACAAATAGTCTGGGTAGGCCCCCATTTCCAGACTCAACCCAGACCACTGCTCTCCTGCCTGTAGGTGCCTCACCTTCTCTGGCCTTTCATTTCCTTCCCACACAGAAGACACTGAACATACTGTTCCCTCCTCTTGGGGAGCCCTTATTCCAGTAATTTTAGGTGACCTTGTGCTTTTTTTATATCTTACTACAATTATCACTTCTTTTATTTATTTATTTATTTATTTATTTATTTATTTATTTATTTACTTACTTTGAGGAAGATTAGCCCTGAGCTAACATCTGCTGCCAATCCTCCTCTTTTTGCTGAGGAAGACTGGCCTTGAGCTAACATCTGGGCCCATCTTCCTCCACTTTATATGTGGGACACCCACCACAGCATGGCTTGCCAAGCGGTGCCATGTCCACACCCGGCATCCAAACCAGCAAACACTGGGCCGCTGAAGCAGAACGTGTGAACTTAACAGCTGCACCACCAGGCCAGCCCCCAATCATCACTTCTTTTGGTCTACCATCACTTCCTAAGGAAATCCTTCCCAACTCCCTATATTAAATCAGGTATTTTCAGAATAAATTAAATAATAGGAACAACGACAACAAAACAGGAATAGATGGTTAGGAGAACTGTGAGTTCAAAGTCCAGGGCTTAAATTTGATTTTAATTATTTTGGCATCATAGAACAGTTCAAAGAAACCTTTAAACCTTCTTCATAGAAAAATTGAAATGTTCACATACACAAAAATTTGCAAAATATTGTATAAACTCCTTCCTGAAGACCACGTATTTTATGACCTCAAGTTAACAACTCCGTGATTCTTCAGATTTTGTGGTTAAAATGCAGTTTCTGAATTCCCACCATAAAAACCTGGGTTAAAGGGATCTAGGGTGCACTTCAGGAATCTCCATTGTTGGCATTTTGGTTTTTTTTTTTTTTTAAACCCTTACATCTTTCCAATGCTGGTGACCTTGACACCACATTTTGAGAAATGGTACTCTAGAAAATTCATCTCATGATTGAAATACAAGCAATAACACATTTTTGAAGACATTCTGGTTGTATGATAAATAAGTTCTGGGGTTGTAATGAACAATATGAGGACCATAGCTAACAGTACTGTTTGGTTTATTTGAAAGTTGCTAAGATAATAGTTCTTAAAAGTTCTTATCACAGGGAAAACAAAATTGTGACTATGTGAGATGGTGGATAATAACTAAACTTGTTGTGGTGGTCATTTTGCAATATATACATATATCAAATCATTATGTTGTACACTTTAAACTTATACAATGCTATATGTCAATTATAGATCAATAAAATTGATAAAAGAAGAAGAAAAGTATTCTGCGTAGGAAAGAGGTGAGATCAATAAATTTTAGATGTCGTTAATGTGCCACTCCATATGAATTTGTGCAAAAGCCTTGCACACCAACTGGTACACAGCATAAAATATTGCTTTGCAATACTCTTGAGTATTATTGGGCTTTTCTCTTTCCTTGCACACATCTTCACTGTAAAGCATTATGGGTTTGCTTTGATTTAGTTGTTACCTCAAGTTGGTGCTCTGGGTTCAACAGACCTTCAAACTCTAATCAGTAACCCGTCTTTCTGCTCTGGCATGCCTTCTAAAAAGGGCACTGTATCCAAGTAATTAGAATCAGCTACTGGAACTTTTATGAAATATGATTTCGAAGCAATCCTATCTGCCAGGCATTGTTACATCAGCTTCAAGTCTCTAATAGAGACATTTAAATTAAAACAAGGAGACAAATTTATAGGTCCTGTGAAACTGTGTTGGCTGAATCTAATGTTGAAATTCTTGAGGCATTGTATTGCATAACTATCGCCTTTATGTGTAACTACTATCATCATCACCACATCTGTGTTGGTAACTTTTCAGGGCAAGCCATATTCAGGTTTCAAACGTAGAACATGCTTAGAGCAGACCTGGCCATAGCAGGAGTTTCAACATGTTGAATGAACAAATATGTGCATACAGTGAACACACAATGAAAGGACCTAGAAAACGAAGAGTGATTTTTTTTTTCTGCTTTCTACCCACGCTCTCTTGCTTAGACATCTGGAAATGAGTGTGGCGTGAATGCTGTACACTAATATCACAATCTGGTAGGGCGATCTTGGCAAATTGTTTCAGTTGTCTGCAATCTTATTCATTGTAAAATTTCCATCAATGGAAGTCTGACTTATTGGAAGTGTCCATTATGCAAACACTTTTTAGAAAGTGGCTGTCCATGTTATCCATTTAGCCCACCAAAGGAGAATGGTAATACAAAAAGCAGACAGGCATATTTGAAAAGAAGCCTCAGTGATCTGCCCTGACTTCTACATACTTTTAATTCAATTTTTTAGGGCTTTAAATCCAATAACTGCAGGTTTGTATGAAGAGCTTTAGGTTCAAAATCGTGACCCTTCCTCCCACAAATCATTATAATATACTTACAATCATTCATCAAAGGATCACTTTTAGTCACCATACTCTGTCTACTAAGGCTAGAAAGTGGCTGGCATATTCTAGAAGATTTTTCATAAAAGTAGAAAAAATTAGTTCTCAATAGCCCCTTACTTGCATTTATTGAGTCTACCAAGTGTGAATTAGTTCATCTTTTGTACTCAGTGATTTGATATATGTTTGTCTTCACACTCACCCACTCTCTTCATGTTTACATTCTCTCTTAGAGGAGTTTTCACTTCTCCGCCATGATAGTAAGCCTTGATTTCTACATGCTGCCTCTTTTTCTCTGTACCCAACGTTATCCTCAATTCTCTTGATTATTCCCATTGTACTCTCTTGTTCCACTCTACCTTCAAATACAGTCATGCTTCACTTAACGATGGGGATATGTTCTGAGAAATGTGTTATTAGGCAATTTCGTCACTGTGGAAACATCATGGAGTATATTTACACAAACCTAGATGGGTAACCTACTGTACACCTAGGCTATCTGGTACTAATCTTATGGGACCACCGTTGTATATGTGGTCCATTGTTGACCAATACATTATTATGTAGCACATGACTGTATGCACACAGACCTTCTATGTTGAATAAATGACAACTATTGGGGGAAAAAAAGTTACTGCTTTACTGCTCTTTCAAGACATAGCTTAAGTTTTTGTTTTCTTTCACTACCAAACTCTGTGTCTAGTCCTAGCTCTTGTTTATTCATCATTTATTTTGTTCCTTTAAACTCTATACTCTTAAATTTAAAAACAGAATGGCATTGTTATTAAAAGCACAAATTCTAGTGCCAAATTGCTGGATTTCCGGTTACCTCCTCAGCTCTTTACAGTTGTGTAATATTGGGCAATGAATATAAAATCTTGATGGTTCAGTTTTTGCATCCATAAAACAGGAATATAATACACTTACCTCAAAGATTAATTGTGGAATTAATTGAACTCAAACAGGTAACACAATTAGAAGAGTGCTTGTCACACAACAGGAACTCAATAAGTGTTAATATCATCATTATCATCACCACCATCATTATCATATCCATTCTCACCACTCTACTGAAGTTGTGTTATCAGTAATGTTTAGGTAACTCAATTTTTAAAATCAACAGAAATTCATCAATCTTTGTTCTCTTTGACTCACATATGAAAAATGTGGTCCTGTTGACCACGTGTCAGTAAGAGTCGAGTGCAGAAACAAACCACTCTACATATATCAAGCAGTATTAGATTGAATACTGGGAATTAGTTGCTTACAAAATTGTTTAATGGATTGGAGGAGTGGAAGTCAGAAAGGATACCACTGTATTACTGAATCCAAGAACACGTCATCATTGATATGATTCAAAGGTCAGGATGCTGCTTCTGCCCTTGGCACTTCATCACTACAAACACCGTTCTCACTCATGAAGCTAGGCTCTAGCTACTAGACAACCAAATCCAACGGCTAAACTGTTTCTGAACAGCCACATTTCATACTATTTCTTGTTAACACAAATTGCAACAGGAAGGAGATCTATATTTCACTTCATCCTTTTAAGTCTCAGGCAAAGGAGTTTTGGAAGTTTGGAGTTTTTAGCTTCTTTTTTTCTTTTTTTTCTTTTTTGTCTTGACAGTTCTGTCCTGATAACTTCAACTGTCACGTTTGTACAGCTACCTATCGAATCCATATTCACAGATCTGACTTTCTTTCTCCAATTTCGAATACATAACCCTAAGAAATATTGGAAATTTCTGTATGTATATTATACCATAGCCTAAACTAAATATATTTATAGTATAACTAAACAAAACCAAAAACACAGAACCCAATATTTTGTGTCTCTGAACTGTCTCTCTTTATGTATGATTGTGTTGTTGATATATTTTCTCCAAAATGGTCAGGTGCAAAATCTGTGTTTATCACCACCTAAAATTTCTCCTACTATTGCTTGATACATGGCTAAATGGCAGAAAATCAAAAAGAATAAATAGACTACATGGTCTTCAAGTGATCTCCCATAAATATAAAATCTTATTTTAACTTCTCTTAAAAATAGCAATGGCAGGAGGTTATATTCCCTATCACAGCATGATATTACAGTGAATTTTTTTAGTTTTGAATAACAGCGGATTTTCATATTTAACCATACACAGTTGGGAATGCTGACACCCTATGGAAATTAAGGGGTCTAACAAAGAGACTTAGTGGATGAAGAATTCATTGCAACACATATGATATAAAATTATTGGCTTGGAGTTAGATAAAATCAGACAGATTCAAATTTTATATTTGACACTCACTAGATGTGTGACTTTTAAAGTTACTTAAAATCTTTACACCAGGTTTACTGAATTGTAAAATAGAGATAAAAATGATATGCACATAATAGGGAGGTCATTATGAAGATTCAATGTGGTAATGCTACAATAAAGTGATTAATGTAATACCAGTCTCAAAGCAAAAACAAACAAACTTTGGTTAATATTAGTATTATCATTGCTGATATTGATGTAATCTTGCCTTTGTACTGAATATGTTTTAGGATAATTCTGCAATTGATACAATTTGATGGTCATTATTATACTTTGTAGATTCACAGCTATAAAACTATTTAGAAAGCCTTGGGGAATCTGTGGTGCACTTCAGCATAGAACCCTAGAGTTTCAGGTATGTAACAGATGTACTATGTTGAATAGAAAGGAAGATGATAAGAAATAAGTAGATCTGGCTCTAATCCTTACAATCAATTTATAAATATTGGTATTTAATATAATTCAATTGATAAATATTGATATTTAATGTGATTATCTTTTGTGTATGGGGGGAAGATTTAGGTGCTAAGCAGAATTTGAGAGCCACTGGTCTATCATCAGTAAAAATTGTTCTCTTCTACTAAACATGATGGTAGACTATGTTGATATTTATCAATAAAATGTATGTATTTTTTTAGTTCAGGTACACAATACAAATATGTTAAACTGAACAACATAAGAAAAGTCTTACAATACTGGAGAAAATGTTAAACTCTCACTTATACCTTTATTTCTCAGTTTAGATAGTGACTCTGATTTTATGTTGAAATAGGACTGAAAGAGGCCCCTATAATAATTCATTATAAATCACCAGGGATTATACAGCCATGCGCTTTGGATCAGGTATTGTCCTACAATGGTCTTGCAACTGATAAGATAAGGAGTTCCCTGAAACTCCATACATGGATTTCGCTCAATAAAAATTCCTAAAATAAATTAAGGAAGGAATTGATTTGTTAGTTAATTACTAAATTAATTTGTACTTAATTTGCCATTAGATTTTTCTCCTCCAATTTCAATTCTGAAAAATAAGATATTTTACATTGTTTCAAATAACTGAACTTTGTCAAACATGAACAAGTTTCTTCCCTATCTAAATCAGCAGCTTTTAGAAACATTTTTCTCTCTATCAGCAGCTCCTAGATGTGCCCACTGTGTATCATTGCCGAGCAAATTTGGGACGCCACGGAAGAACAGGGTTGAAGAAATGAAAACATCATAGGGAGGAGGAAGTCATCACCAAGGCACAAGTACATGTTGTTCCTCACCACACTGAGCACACCAGTCCACAGAGCACACCCTGGGACATCCCACCATACACATATTTCTGGCTTCATCTGGAAGAAGCAACAAATTGACAGTCTCTGCTTCCTCATGGCAGTGCAAGACTTGCTGAGAACTGATATTTGTCTCCCTGCAAGACAAAAAGCATAACATTCAAAAGAATCAAACACATTCTCTCTGCTGTGAAGGAGGTGGGAGGAGCTCTGCCTGCTTGGCACAGCCAACTCTTTAACGGGAAGGCAGCAGAGTTTTGCAAGGCAAGGGAGCTGGGGGAATGCTCTGAAAACCACACCTCTGCCTTTTGGCACTTTCAGTCAACTGCAAAACATTCTTTGGGGACTGGGTTTTGGAAATGTTTTATGCTCATGATGAAAGCACAAATTCTAACAGAAGGTCTGTCACAGAGCTGGATCTTGGGAAGTAAAGTGCAAGAGGTTGTTCTTAAATAAAAGCCAATGCTCCCAGGAGATGGTAGCCCACTTAAAACAGAAGATGAAGGCTACACTGGGAATATAGACATTGCAATTATGGATTTTGCAGTAGACCAGGGAGGTAAAATGCACAGAAATATAATCTTGGTAGGAAGTAGTACAGGCTGAAAGAAACGTGCAGATAAATTGCTCATGGGGTCAAAGAATGGAAGGACAATTACCTCATTTGGGAGAAATTACTAAAGGCTTTATAGAAGAGGTGCAACCTATAAACAGTACTCAGTAAAGCACAAAGATGGTGAACTTAAAAAAAAACAAAAACCTGGAAGGATAAGTTCGAAGACTTCCCATCTCAGGGAAAATAATTGTGTGTCATGTTATTTTACCTTTATTGAATTAAAAGTATGTAATTAGAATCCATTCAGCTAAAACATCCTATTGGAATTTTAAATAGGATTGTATTACATTTATAAATTAACTTGGAGAGACTGGATATCTTACAAATATTTAGTCTTAGTCTACAGGCTTATCTCACTGAATTAACCCATTTTTTTCTCTATTTGACCAAGAAGAGTATGGTGGATTTTTGCTTTCTCATATAATACCCATTTCCATTGTTCCATCCTGCAGTTTGTTTTGTCTTGGTAAGTGTTCGGATTTCTTGTCATTAAAATATTATTGGGATTGGAGTATAGGATAAGATCACAGAATGACCTGTCCAAAAATAATGTCTGCCTCTGGGGTGAGTGTAATAAAGACTATGTAGCTTCCAGACAGAAAATGTATTTTCCAGTGAGATTCACTCGTGTGTGTTTTCTTAACCTTTGCCACATTCATCTTTCTATACACACTGTGCCTTCTAAAGCCTGAAAACAAAAAGCTAAGACTCCCTGATTTGGAGTGGATTAAAGGGATGAATTTGTGTTGAGAAACGTATTCCCCTCTGAGGGAAAGTGTCTCTACCCACCTCACAGGGGCACAACCTTTGAGGCTAGCCATTTCTGTGGGAAATGGTGACTACAACCAATTTTCAAATTTCAACAAAAATATGCTTCAGAGAGAAAATTATTTTTCTTTGAACCAAGAAACTATATCTGAATTTAGGACCCAACATCAAAGCATTATGGTGTCTAGGAAAAGAGTCAATGGGACATCTCCATATTGCTTAAGGATTGAATTAACATAAGATATTTTTATAGGAGATTATTAACTGTTTCATGGACACAAAAAATGCACAGATATATGTGGATTTAGATTCAATCTGAGGGGTTTTACTGAGACATTGATGTCTATTCTTGGACCAAGGGTCAGTGGAAGCCATGTCAGGAAACCCTGATCCACATCTGTTAAGATTACCCTTAAAAGTACTAACTGCAGGTACGAATGGTGGAGATAAACCCAATCCCAGTATGAGATGATCATAGTATCTGATAAAAAATGGAGAGGATCTGGGTTAAGGACTCAGAAGATAGTGTTCTCCCACACTTACCCCAAAAAAGAAAAAAAAAGGAAAAGTTTTTAAACAAGTTATTTAAAACATATTCATATGCTTTGAAAGTGAACACATAAAAGAACAAGAAATTTTTTCAGAAGAGCTATTTTATATCATGTTCAAAACCTGGATAATCAAAGACCAACACTAATTTTAACTGAAAGTAATCAAAATTTGATTTTACAAATTCAACAATATTCTTCATTCTATCCATCATCATATCTTGCTCAATAGCAGGAAGCTGGTCCCAATGTATAGCTGCTTTAAAAGAATGGGATGTGAATTATCATTAATTTTGGGAACATACATAAAAGAATCCATCTATTTTATTTAGAAATTTCAAATCAGCTTTCATCATTACTGTTACAATCAATGCTGCACCTTTAAGTGAAAATGACGACATGCCTTAGTGATAAGTGACAAGGGGAATTTTGGGGCCAGAAAATAAAACTTCCAAGAGCAAACAGCGTTGGAAGAGAGATTTGGCTGAAAACTATGGTTTCTTATATGGGATAAGACCAATGCTCAGAGAATCACTTTCAAGTCTTGCTCTCACACCCCCGAGGTCAGAAGAAAGCTATTGGAACCATTTCTTTGGTGCACAGGCCAATTTTCTTCACATTATATTACGTGCTCCAGCATGGTGATGAGGTTAGAAAATTTTCAGGCTGAAAAGCTAGAAGTCTTGATAATGAAGGAACCCCTGTATTTCTGCCCTGAAAAATAATGAAGGTCCTGGAGGAATAGTCATCCAAACTCAATGAAAGAACCTAAGCTTTCACCCAAAACTTTGATCATATTACAGGAAAAATCAGTGGAGTAAAATTAATGCTGGCTCTCGCTTAGAGCCAATGCCCAGTTTGCACCGAGCATAGGGCCAATATGAAAAAATCCAAAGCAATGAATAGCACGAAAGGCAGAGCCAGGCTCTGTGGGGCCTGAAACTTAAATAATTGCGGGTCCCTCTCTTGGAAAACTGATTTTAAAAACCATACTTTGCAAAATTTACCTATGCAACCAAGCACACGGTGCTATAGCCTTTGCAAGAATCCTGGAAAGAGCCCATGAAGGTTACAGGTTTGAAGCTTAAGCCTCCTTGCCTTCACAATATAGCTACCTTTGAGATACCTACATGAGGGAGAAAAGAATATACTAGTTCAATATTTACTTCATGCACCTGTTACAAAGATCATATATAATGATATATCACTTAGAGTATAATTAGCACACGTTTCAGTAAATTTTCTTTTCTTCTCCCACGCTTCCTTTTCTACTTTACATAGATATCAACAAGTGATTTCAAAAGGTAATGAAATGTTAGGAGGACTCTTTGAGGTAGTTCTATAGAAGAAAAGTCCATAGCATTTTTTTATAGATTTTATGAAATAGCAGATATTTTGATATGCCTATTTCAAAGCAGGAATTCTCCAGGAGGCTGGGTATTTTGACTGTTTTTTAAAAGCACTTGAACTTTTATTTATTTATTTATCTGGATAGTTAGTTGTTGATAAATGGTTGCTATTGCAGATCTGATTCCTGGGGAAGCAGACTCTGAGATGGAGATTAGCAAGGGAAGGTAGCATAATTGTGCAGAGGGAGAGGTTGGGCAATGATGCAATCGCCCTGAAGACCTCAGCCAAACCCACAGGCAGCTCTGAAGATGGAATGGTTATTGTTAATCCTCCTGAGTTGGGGTGAGAGAACGGTGTTTTATATCCTTACATCAAGCCATCATGATATGCTGGCTGTTGCTGGCAAGTAGATGTGACCTTGATGAAGTGGCATTTTTAAAGCCAGGGAAATTTGCAGAGAGTTAAATTCCAGTGGCTTAGGGTTGTCATTCAGCTGCACTCTCAGCATCTGGGGGAATAGGCCCCTTACTCTTGTAGGTTCTTTAATGTGGGAAATGCAGCACAGAGTCCACTATAGTCTACTCTTTGCACCGTCTAGATCCACCTCTTCAAATAAGTTTTACAGCAACTCATCCAGGATACTGGCTGGTCTCTTGATGGAGGAAACATATAAAAACAAGTTTAGTAGGGCCAACTACAGCTCTCCTCTCCTAATAAACTTCCTTGTCCCCTTGAATCTGGCATCATGATGCTCATTATCTCCTTCCTTCCCTATTAATTCTAGATTCATCTTCTCCTCAGCCAGCACCTCTACAGGTCTGGGTGGCTAACCTTGTGGTATGACACTGATCCTTATCCCTGAAGGGTATGAGCTTCCAGTTATGAGGCCATTCTCAGCCTAGAACTACTGCACTCCTTCACTTGTCATAAAAACTGGCCGAGGGGTGTAATAAGAGATGCTGAAATGGATTACTTCTATGCCAAACATATCCTTCCTTGGTAGGATGGTGACTTCTCTTCTTGTATGTTATTCCTTTAGGGTAAGGAGCAAAAAAAAAAAAAAAAAAAAAAAAACAGGCAGTAGCTATAGCTTAAATTTTAATAGAAATTTTGCTATTTCACCTAGTAGAAACATTCTCCTTTAGGAACCAAGACCTCTAAACCCAGAAATCCTAGAGAGTCCACATTTTTGCGTATAGAAAGCACAAATTATTCCTTAAGCAAGTCATTGGAATAATGGCAATGGGTCCATTCCTACTTTCACAGCTTGGTTCCTAGACGCATCACTGTGCATGTTTGGGGCAGAGTATCATATAAAGTTAATGCACATATGAGTCCAGAAGGATGACTCAGTCCTCACAAAGCATTATCTCTAGTGCCTCATCTGTGCCTTTGACAGACCATTCCACCATTCTATCAGGCCAAAAACTTACAGGCAGTGCCATAGATGATAGGAACATTGGATCCCATTGTCAAGTACTCATTACCCTTCCCTTTTTGTTGTAAAATTGATTCTGCAGTCTGTTATAACAGCATATGGGGTCCTATGTTAGTGGTTCAAATACTCTGCAAGCCCTGAAATGTTGGTTGAAGCTCTGAGGGTAGCAAAGGTAAACTAAGGGTAGGAAAGGCAACTGATACCCAGAATATATACCCAGTCCAGTCAATGGAATGAATCATTGCTCTTTCCATACTGGAAGAGATTCAATGTAGCCAACTTGCCCTCAAATGGGAGCTTGGTCTCCTGAAGGGGTGATGCAATACTGGAGAGTCTCCATTGGTCTCTGCTGATTACAGGTTGGATATTTGCCAGGGCAATAGCTAGATCAACTTTTGTGAATGGGAACTCAGGTTTGGGGATACGTGCATAACCTCCATCTCTGCCCAAACAGTTACTCTTTTCATATGCCTATTGTACCAGCACTGGGGCAGCCGATGACAGAGGATGGCAGGTTTAATCATCAATGGGTTCAGTCATTATATTTACTTGGTTGTTTCTGTTTGATAGTACTTACCCTCTGGTGTTATTAACTTGTGAAACAAAGACCTCCCCACTTGATGACTACCCCAATGGATATGTCAAAACGCCTGTACTCCAGACCTCTTTTTTTCTGATCTTCCAATTTTTTTCCTTCTAGGCCCCCTGCCAACTGGCCAAGACATTTGTCATTGCCCATGAGTTTATATGGGCTCCTTTTCTATAAACTGAGTTTTCTCATTTCCATGCCCTCTGATGAACTTGGACACCCTGTAGCTCCTTAATTCATATGTCTTTCACCAAAGTCATACTGTTTATAGAGACTATTAAAATTGATATGTCTAAATTCCATACTCCTAGGGAAGAATCTAATTGAATTAATTCATCCTGAGGAAACTCTGAGCTAAAATCCTTTCAACTCAACTTTCTCAAATTTACACACAATCATTAATGGCTCTCCTTGTGGATGACCACCTGACTATTGGCTAAGTTAGTAGAAGCTGATCAGCATACCCTTTTAACAATGTCATGGGTGTGAATTTTTAATATTTAGCCCAAACAGGAGCATGAAATTTAGTGGTAATTGTTAAGTACACAGTTATGCTAAATTAGCTTCATAAGAAAAAAGCACTACATTTATTCTCCAGGAGAGCTCTATGCAGCTGAAGCACTTGCTCTTGCCATACAGATTCTGCTGCAGATGCTCAGAAGTGTTTTCTCTCTTTTAACTAGAAGAGGATTGAAAGAGTTCCCCATGAGACCCACATTCCTCTGAGATAGTATCTAACATTCTTTACCCAAGGTTAGTCTATGTCTGCTACTAAAAGAAGGGGAATTCTGGGGCTTCCCTCTGGCTAGTGAGCAACCCTTCATGTCCAAAGTATGAAGTCTGAGTATAGACATTTGGCCATCACTGAGATACTTTGCTTACATTATGTGTCCATAGCTGGTCCGATTAGCAATAGCCAGAGGGGCAAAGTCACTTACTGGGACAATACCCTTCTGGATGGCCGTGCTTTTGGAAGTCACTTTTTTAGAAAAGTTGGGCATGGATTAGGAATACAACCAAAAAAGAATGTCTACTATATACACAAATAAATTCAATACTAAATTACAGCTTTTCGTGTATTGAAAATAAATCCTTAGCAGAAATGTTAAGACATTAAGAAGTCAACAACATATAAAATATTGGATCCAAATGGAAATTGACCTCTGCTAAACTCAACCTTTCTGCCAGAAAACTCCAAAGAGTTGGCTCAGAAAGATACGTTTCCAGAGTATTAAAATTCTTTAACCACACTAAATTCATATAAAAAAGTATTTCATATTGAAGTGTTTTACCTTTCAATTTCATGTGTATATGTTCAATATAAATTTATGAGCATCCACTGAATTCCCAGCTCTGTGCTGGGGAGGAGGGGATGCAACAGTGAAAAAGATGAGGGTAAAATACCATTTTCCCACATCCAAAAAGCAAAAATTAAGAGGCTTATTACCACCATGTATTGAAAGGGATTTAAAAAGATGAGTAAGCTCTTGCACTGCTGGTGGCAGTGTAAACTTTAGCAATCAAATTGGTAAGCAATCTGGCAAAATTTACTGTACATCAATATTCCTGAGCCCTGAATCCCAGTGATAATACTCCTGACTCAAAGACACAAGTCTTTAAAGGGAAATGGACAAACATGTTCACCAGGGCATTAGTTATGTAGTGAGGACTGCAAGGCAAACTAGGTTGTATTTGTAGGCAAATGTGCAGTGGTTAGAGATACCAGATGTAGATACAGTGATAAATCTAAAATATATAAAGCTGAGTGAAAAATAAATGAGAAATGTAAACAATACTATTCACACGTGTTAAAAGCTATATATACATAAAATGCCAAAAATTATTACATATGTATATAATATATACATGCATGTGTATACACAAAAAATTTGAGTAGATATCTCTTAGGAGGAAATGGCACTAAATATTAGGAACACAGTAGAAAAACCAAAACAAATCAACCTAAAGCAAGAGTGTCCTTGTACAGGCCAAAACTGCCAGAAGTATAGTTGACTTTTCTGTGCACCTGTGTACCTCCCCCTTCCACACACACACACCCCCCCTCAGAGAAATAATCTCCTTAAGTGAAAAAAAATACCATAATCATGACCTTTCTGGAATTCTCATTCTAGAGCAGTAAATTCATTGACTCTGGGGACTGGAAGAATAGTGTCACACTGCCAATATATTGGTTACCCGTTCTGGCTGGAATCCTCTTGAAGTAGGTTAGTGGAAAATCCAAAACTAGAAGAATGAGATGTATCAGCCTGTGCTGTGTTTGTACCTTTTTTATGGGGTGAGAGATATCGTTTCTTTCAAACTTCTCTTCAGTATTCTCCTGGTCCCTTTTCTTCTTTTTCTTCGTGGCCCCTTTCTTCAAACACTCCTCAGGGTAGTGTTCTTGAACAAGAACAGATAAGGTTCTTAGATAAATCCATTACTCGTGAATAGACATACTTGGAAGCAACTTGGTTTATTTGGTTTTATGACAAGGCATAGAGTTTTTATTGAGAAACAAATTTAAAGTAGAACTGTTTCGTGGACTGTTAATACACATAAGATGGCCAGATGAGATGTGCCCCTGGAGTAAGGTGAAAAATAGTCTCAGGCACTCCCTCCTTTCTTCTTTCATTCTCTGAATATCCTCCACCAAACTAAACTGCAGAGATTGGCCAAGAACCCCTCCAGTGCTTGAAAATCTGGTAAATTGGCCCAAACTTCAGTTTCATGTTATTCTCATAAATTCCACACTTCTTCATGTTTCTTTAAGTTTCAATGTTCTTACATCCTTGCTTTCTGTCTTGGTTGAGTTCCAAATCATCGATATGCAAACTTGGCCCTTTCACCACCATCCATCAGAAGTCATATGTGGCTTTTCGTTAGTTCAACAGTTTTACTGAGAATTTCAAGATTAACAGGGCAGTGTCGCACTAATAGCCCTTTGACATTTTGCTGATTCTCAATTTACCCTTTTCCAAAATCCAGCCCCTGAAATACAACTCTCACATTCTACATTTAACCATCTATAGAACCCTTTCCTTTTATTCGAATTCCTTCGTACATACCACTGACAATATGGTCAACAAAATTTTTTTTTATGTTACAATAACTATAGTTATTTATTAACATGTCGACCCTCTACATTACACTGGGCATGCCCTGGGAGCAGAGATCTTTGCATATTCATCTTTGTAACCCCAAACCAGAATAATAGGTACTCATGAAGGGTTTGTTGGATTAATAAACTAATGAATGAACAAAAGAGTGATTCCCAAAATAAAAAGGAAACCAGAAACAGTGAAAGATCTCCAACATGAGGTATTATAACCACAGACTTTTGAAAAGTCTCTGAATTTAATTGAAAACAATATTGTAAGTCAAATGAAAGGAGAGGTGTTTGTGAAATCTACAAAAAGCAGTTTAATAAAATAAAATACTATGGGCAGTATGGTAGCTAGTCTCTGAAAATGGTCCCCAATGAACCACTCCTGCTGTATTTACATCCTTGTGTAGTCTTCGCCCCTTGAATCTGGATTGGTCCTTTGATTCTCTTTTTACAAATAGAATGTAGTGGAATTGAAGAGGCATGATTTGTGAGACTAGGTCCTCTGATGCTTCATGACTTAAACCAGGAACTCTTGGAACACGTGCTCTGTGGGAAACTACCACCATGTATGAAGTCTGACTACTCTGAGACTACTGACTATCATGCTCTGAAGAAACCCAAGCTAGCCACCTGCAGAGGCTGTGTGGAGAGAGAGATGTATGACTAGGCCCCAGCTCATGCCAACCGAGATGCCAGATGCGAATGAAGGAGCTGCCTTGGACGTACGATCCAGTACAGACTTCAAATGACTCTGACTCACTCACTGATATTGGCAGATTCTCTTGGATGATTGGTATTCTAATGAACCAAAGTGTCAGTCATCTTGAAACAATATTATATTTGGGCAATGAAACTCCCGATAAATTTCCTGATTCTTAACTTGCCTTCGTGTGTTTGAACTTCTTTCTCTGCCATAAATCTTATTCAGTTTTTCTTACTTTCAGTCTAGATCATTTCTTAAGAGACTGTCATCTCTAAGATTGTATGGAATTTTTTTTTTTGCCTTAACAGATAAACTTATAATATCATTCTATCCTCATCTCCTGAATGAAAGTGCATTGTAGAATTCTATTCAGTAGAATTTATTTTCAAACTCAGTTCTATTCTCATCAAAGTTACCTAACTAACTAGGCATTTTATAACAAATAATAAATCCCTCTTTCCAAAAGTCATCTTTATCACATTTCCAAAGCCTGAGAAATAACCACACACATTGTAAGGAAAAAATCATTTAACATTAAAAAGATTTAAAAAATAAATTTATATACATGATAAACAGGATTTTTGAAATAATGAAAACTACAGGAAATTACTAAGAAACTTAAATATTGAATTTAGTATTTGCCAGAATCCACTATGTTTCAGCTTTGCTATCTTTTTCAGCTTTTATACTGAATAATTTCAGCTATTCCCTAGTTTAGGATCTTGAAGTGGTCATGGCTCAATTTTCTGATAAGTCTCCTCAATGTCGAAGATTCTGGCTTTAGATGAAGGTTATTTGGAGTTTTTAGGCAAATTTTATTACCATTAAATAATTTCCTGACAGCCTATTTTGTAACACTTATGCATTTTTTTCTCCTAAAATTAAGCGTATGATAAAGAAATTGTACTGATTCAGGAGTTTCATTATTTTGGCAACAATTACTGCAATATGATAAGCCTTCTTGGCTAAATTTACTGTAACCAAATCTGAAGAAAACAACAAAGAATATGCAAGCATTTGTATAGTCCCTGCTTATAACCCAGTGGGAATTTGACCCATATCATACATTTCCACTTAATGGTTTCAAAAACAACTAATTCTGCAGGATACATATGTCCTCTGTACTCTAATTCTGGCTCAAGCCTGTAATATTTGGATTAGTTTTTGGAGGCACTTCTCGTAAGTGCAATATTGAAAACAATGTTGCGCCCACTTATGTCTACCGTGTATTATGCTTCCTTGGTGTAGCACTCAGTTTGGAAAGCAATAATCATTTGATTTTTATACTGTTTTAAAGAATTTAACATTTAATATTTTTGAAGAAGAATCGCTTCTTCATTTTTATATTTCTCACAGTCCTTAGGGTTGAGGTTTAGTCTTAGCGACTTGTCTAAGCTTTCAAGGCCAGTCAATAGCATAAGGTGAACATTTCTTCTAAGTAACATGCACTATCTGTAGAATCCTCTTTCTAGCCAAGAATTTGCAAAGTAAGATTCACTAACATATCTCCACGAAGAAAGTTGCGTTTCATAGGCCTTTTAGCCTGAAAGGGTCAAGAGAATTTTCTTCTTTTTAACCTTGTTGGTTTGCGAGTCTAAGTGCGTAATTCAAAATTTTCATTCTAGCAACAACAAAATGCCCTTTACTATTGTCTTTTCTTCCAGTGACTCTTTGGCTCCATTCATAGACTTTTTTCCCAGCCTTATCTGGAATCAGGGCACCTCTTTTATCCTCACCAGAAGGTGAGCTCATGCTACTTCCTGGAGACTGATAATAGCCCTGTGTGACAGTAGGAGCCTGTGTACTCTGAATGATTTGCCAGTTCTTCCACTTGCCACATTTCTTCCTATGAATTCTTTGGGAAAGGAGGGCACTTCCTTTGTAATCACAAAGTGGTTCAGTCCCAGGGTAAACAGACCCCAAAATGAGATGTGCGCATGCTCTAACTCTCTATGCCATTAATTATTCCTCTCTAGGGTTCCTGGAGCACTTTCCACTTACATCTATTATATTGTATTTATCACGTTGCATCCAAATGCATTTTTTATCCACTTATTAAGCGTATATTTACTGTGTGTATACTACATGCCAGGATTAAAACAGAACAACATCCCTATTCTCAAAAAGCTTCTAATCTAACAGGAAGAAAGAGACAGTAAACAAGAGAAAGCATGGAGGGGGTCACACATGCCATACATCTCGTGTTTTTGATAAAAGAATATTCAGAACTGTCCTTTCTAAACGACCAAGCTTCAGGCCCATCTGGGGAACAGGAGAAAATTCCCCAGGAACAAATAACAAGAACTCTAATGCAGCTACAACTGTGAGCTTCTATCTAGCAGCTTACATTCTTTCGTTTATTCCTTAAAACAATCCTGTCAGAAGGTTTTAAATATATTCACATAGTAGAAAATAAATAAAAGGCTCATAAAGATAAAAAACACATATGGAAAACTTGAAAATTATTTTGAATAGCAAATACCTAAAACTTGAACAATGGATTTTGGTGTCCATTCCAAAAAAATATTAGAAAATCTGCTATATTGGTCTGCACTATGTTACCTTAGATATGGGTAGTCCAGTAGGATGGGTGATTTGCATTTCACATGAGATATACAGCCATACTTTTGTCACTGCTTTCCCAAGGAATAGAGAAGTTAACTCAAGAATTCTCTCTTCTCCTTCCACAAGCAGCCCACTTCACTCCCACCTCTCAGAACTCCACAAATCATGGGGAAAAAGCAGAGACCACCTAGATGTCAACATCTTCAGCAGGGCAGGTTTCTTCTGTGGGGATAAAATAGAGGAAAAGCTGTGACTGGGCCTGAAACTGGATACTTCCAAGGAACTCGGCTTCCCCCCACCACACACACACCCCATTCATCCTACGTGGGAGCAAAGAAGGCATTAACCCAAACAGAAGCCAGGCAATTGGAGTAGATGAAGTGGGAATCTTTTCCTGGGAGGTGATCTAGGTAAATTAGCTAACTTGTCAGACCATCTATCAGGCATCCTTGTGGCACCAAGTGGATTGTTTGGACATAATGGTCAGGGCATATGGAAAGCAGGTAATATTTCTTCTCAGGACTCAAAATTTTCTGCTATAAAATCACCTTGAAGGAAGAATCCTGGCTATTTCCTGCAGTGCCCGTGGCTGGCAGAAACATCCACCACACAAGGTCCAAATGAATCTTTGTCAGATGGTATACGGGATACCAAATATAGCCCACGAGAGAGGGTCTTTAGGGAGATCAGGGCGATATCCTGTGACAAATTGCAGATTTTAGAGAAAGCAAACTGCTTAAACTTGAGGAACCTTGGTTCCATCCTGAAATCCTAGCTCACTCACACATCTTATTGATACAACCCATTTTAAACACACTGTCACCACCAATATGATTGGTCTCATGCAGGGCCCCACTGCTCTTCTTGTGTTCCCTGCCTCACTCTTGATTATCACTCAGTACCATGACTTCTCTTCTACATTGCCTTTCTATCTCATGGCCTTGACCGAGAACATTACCCTAAAGTAAAATAGATCATCAGTGTAGATCTTTTTTTTTCTTCTTACAATATTAGACAAAATTTAGGCAAGAAACATAGTAAGAAAAGGAAATGAGAACCAGTAATAATAAAATCACCTATATTCTCAAATAGAAATACCACTTATAAATATTTTGGTTGACAATGAGACTTTTACTGATGTCCATCTTGGAATTCTGGAGAAGGTTCTGGTTACCAATTCTCAGTTTTGGGTACTGTTTTCTTCTCCTTTCCTGAACCAAATATGTATAGGATTCTGATGATGATTTAACTAATCTTTTATTGAGGGTTTAAATAATAGTACCAATAGGCTAGGGGAAAGAAAGAAGAAATCAAGCTTTTTGGTCTAATTATCTTATTACATTATATCTCACAATGTAAAAAGTCTCCTTGCCGAAATCCTGGAGGAGGTCCACTTGGGTGCTCTCTTGGTCTCTAACTTTCTCCCTTCACTGATCACGGCCCACAGTCTTCTAATATTTTCTTTATTATTTGGAATCCTTATATTACATCCTCTTCTAGATGTGTCAAGCCTTCTTCCAGAAAAATAATATTCCAGTTCCCTATTTAGCCATTTTTTGAGTTTTCAATCTCGAAACCTGCTAGAGTTCTCTGAAAGTCAATGACTTCTTCTGCCCAGTTTCTGCTGGTTTTGTGGAGGGAATGAGAGGAAGCTATGTCCAGTGTCTTGCCTACTTATGAGGAGTCAGTGGGGAATTTCCACTCCGGGAAGTGTTTCATGTTTTCCTAAGGTTTCTTAAATCATATAACTTACAACCGTTTGGACTCACTGCCTTGTGAAAGGTACCTAACATGATATAATTCATTACATCTACTTAACACAGTCCAATCCTATTTTCTTGCAACATAATAACTCTGACCCAAGGAAACATTTTCACCATTTCTCCCTCAGCTACACATGGGCAGTGACACACACTCTGCTCAAGGTGAATTCATAAAGCTTTCTCATTTTAACTAGAAACACTTTTTCACAATGCCTATGTTTCTCCTTGACTACCTGAGAAGCTACCAGTTCACTTGCTATTTTCTCCATCATTATTGGCTGCTTTGTATGCCACTGCAATACTTAACCAATCTTAAGATTCTCAACACTTGGATAGTCTCTCTCTCTCTCTAAATAATGCTGTGATCACTCTCCTCATAGCTAAATCTTTTAGACTATCTTCAATTTTGGTTTCTAACAAAGCCTTACAAGTGGAATTGCCATGTCAAAGACTGCAAACTTTACAAGAATATTAGTCTGTATGGCCCAATTTGCTTTCTGGAAGATTGCATCATTTTTCACTCCTAATAGCCATGTTTCTAACTATTGGTTTTTGGACAACATTGGACATTTTGGCTTGTTAAAATCTTTGTCCATTTGGTGGGCAAAAATAGCATCTAATTCTTATTATAATTCATGCCTTGATAAAATAAAATAATAGGGATGTCTTGGGAGAAGATAATTAAAATAGGAATTAAGTAATGAATGCAATGCATATTGTGTGACTAATTTAAGTAGAGATATACTTTTAAGATTTACGATTTTTTAAAAAAATTCAGAGTCCAGAGTTTAATTCTTTCTCAAGCACCTGTTTTTCTCAAATCTGCTGTTTTAATCTATAGAAATATATGATTGTTGTTGTTATTTTAGAAATTCCAGTAGGCAAAACCACACTTTACATTTCTATATATTTAGTAAATTAGAAAGCATTTCTCCAGCTGTGCCATATTTGTTCGATGGGTGATTTTGCTCTCTTTTAAAAATGATGAGGGCTCCAAAAGTTCAGTGACTTCACCACAGTCACATCTCTAGTAAGTGCCAGATCCCAGGCTGTATAGGAAAAGAAAAGAATCAGGGCTTCTTTTGGCTCTACCCCTTGGGAAATTCCCACATTAACACCGGCTCAGTGAGTAATGAATAGATTCTTTCAGAAATAGAGTTGTCACAGTCTGATCTAAGTTAGCAAGCTTTCATTTGGTGTAGACAAAGAAAACAAAATGTTAGACTGGCTTCTCAGCCGGAGGGCCTCGGAGAGAAGGAAGCTGTCTGGAGCCGGGATCCTTTCAGCTACAGTGAGCATGAATTAGCCAACCAGAAAGTACACATTCTGCATGAATATGGGCACATCCGGATTGTTATTTACCTTCACTGGAGGGCAGGTAACCCGATGCGACCACAGACTCTACAGATTTTAACAGGAAGAGAAGGATGTGGATTTGGATTTTACATTCCTATCTCATCTTTCACCCGAGACCTTCCCCAAAGACTGGGAGCCAATAGTCAAAACTACGATGAAGCTGGGAAATACTAGCTGTGCATCAGTCAGTATGCAGGAGATCCTAGACAACAGAAGTCCTCTCCATCCTTTGCAGCCAAAGAGGAAAGATCATGAAGCCAGGCTCATGAAGAGCTACCCATAGTTGATTTGGGGGATAAAAGTTCCTGGAAATTATGTTTAAGACCTGAGGGCTGTAATATAAAGTTTTCTGAAATCTATTTGAGAAGAAAAATCTCCGGGGTGGTTCAGAGTCAGAGCTTCAGGGTTACGTCCAGTCCCTCCCCTCATTCTTGTATGCAAACAAGATCACATCTGATGTATGCCAAACTTTTCCCCACGAAATTCACAGACATCTTTGGGTGAGATTTAACCTTCACAATGTTTGGACCTGGTTGTTCAGAATACTACTATCTATACCTCCAAAGACAAGAAGACTCCAGAAAACAGCCAGGCTACACTCAGAAAAGCAGTGTAACTGTATATGTAGGATATCTGAAGCAAAGGAGTGGGCTATTTCTCATTGGTTCCCATGCCTCTGAATCTACAACTCTTGTGTAGAAAAAAGATAAAGAATAGGATGAACTATATATATATACATATATATATATATATATATATATATATTCACATCTAATTTTACTGAAAGGCCTAATTATACTGAAAAATATGATAATTAACACAATGGTAATGGATCTAATGTCAATATTCAAAAATAAACTATAAATCCAACTGACACCCCCACTCACCAGCTGTCTATCACCAGGTGACTAGGATTTTACATTCCAAGATGATCTCTTGGTCAGTCCCAACATCTGAATCATGGTCTATTCCCATCTTCCCAAATTCCAAGTGTTAGGGGTCTAAGAAGACATTTTTGTTACCAGAATACCACAAGATAATCTCATCGCTATTCAAGAAGAAGTTGCAGACTCAAAGCAGCCCATGACCAAGTCATGTTGAAGATAATGTTGTATAGTTAATGACCGCTGGATTCAGAGTACGGGGGTATTTACACACTATTGATTTTAGGTGAATTTTGCTGAGTTTTGAAGTCACAGAAATTTGAGGTACATAAAATTCCATCTGTTGAAGAAATACACTTCATCTAAAGCTGAAATAGTTTTTCTTTATCCTAATTCAAAAAAAGACATTTTCTAGTATAGAACTGTGCTTACACTTAAGGAGATGTCACATAAAATGTTGACAGCTTCAACAGACCCATGTGACATGAGATTCTGCTTGATGTGACACTGCCTTGTAATATGAGAAAAGACTACAATGTATATGGTAAGATTACACATACCCCTCTTCTGCAGAGTATCTTAAATTTGGCCAAATAAATGAAATATTAGGTCTCTCTCTGACCTGTTACAGATTTTAGTAATACTTTTTCATGCAGAAGCATTTATTGTACTTATTAAATTAGAGCTAAAGAAAATCTGAGAAATGTTTCATCGACTGTAATGTACTCATTCAACAAATGTTTATTGAGTGCCTACAATGCATCTGGTACCATGAAAAGCATTGACAAGGGAAGCATCATTAGTAATTAATAGGAGAGAAGAAACATGTACATATTTAATTATAATGAAAGGTAAAAGCATGGTAAGTGTAAAAGAGAGAAATGTATTAATTGCTGTAGAAAATCTGGCTGGAAAACTTTGGAAAAACTTCACTAAGGAGGTCAAATTGAATTGAGTAATGTGTGTTTCTGTCCTTTGGAGTCAAATAAAGTTGGGCCATTAAGGACTCTTGGTTACAAACAACAGAAATAAAACGTAAGTAACTTAAGTATATCCTCAAGAAATTTAAAATAAAAAAGTATCATTTTCAATTTAATACCCCAAATCATTACAAATTTTCTGAAATTTAAAGGGATATGAAGTCTAGTGCCTCCTCCAAGAAAAGTCAGTCTCTGAAAATGGGAGAGATACTAGAGAAGTCCAAAAATGATTAATTTTCTCATTCATTCAAAAGCTATTTATTAGAAACTGGTTATATATTTGAGCTTTCTCCAGCTGCCAGCGATATATTTGTCAATAAGACAAATAACAATCGTAGTAATAATAGACAATATTTATAGAGGTATCCTTAAATGCCCTAGAAGAGTTTATGTATTAGCCATGATATGTTAAAAAGAATTCTTCAAAGAAAATAATATGCTATGGGAGTTCAAAATAGAGTGAAACGGGTCTTGCATTTAGGACCTGAGAAGGTGTTAGGGCATTTGTGGGTACGGCATTTGATTTAGTTATTGAAGAATATTACTTATGTGAGGGAAAATAACTGCAAGTGAGGCAGCAGTGTAAGCAGAAGCACGAAAGACCAGATACTACCTTGCACCCCACAGGCTCTACAGTCTAGAATTATTATTTTAATAGATATCCACTTTCATTTCTAAAAATACTTATTCAGTGCAGTTATATTTGGGGCATTGTGCTGCTTAGCCTTCAAGGCATTTGCATTTAGTCGTTTCCGTTTGTAAAACATTTGTCCATTCAGATATTGACCGAGAAACTACTCTGTGCTTGGAATTATATTAGGATGATACACTGGTGATCAAGATATACATGATCTTTACCTTTTCTAGTGAGCTCCCCTAAAGGAGCATCTGACAAGAGAGGTGTTGGCGGTTTATGATAAAAGGCTTTTGACAGGAAGTTATATCTGAGCTGAGCTGTGAATAGTGAGTAAGGTGGAACTGATAGAAGTATTTCTTGGTAGACCAGTCAGATATTTCTTGAGTCTCACCATAGCCAGATCTACATGTGCCTACAGACATTAAAGACTAAAGTATGTCCGGCTCTTGGTTTTAGATAATACATTTCCAAAGGATATGGTTTAGTGCTGGGGTTTTGTCTCTGCAATGGAATATTTTTATCAGACCTTTGTAACTGGTGATGAACACAATGAAGGAGAAAAGGGGAAGAAGCAAACTAAGGAGGAGGAGAAAGAACAAGAGGACAAGGAGAAGAAATCACTGCATTTTCATCATCAAGAACTTTGGCTTTTGCAGCCATAACTTGATTACCATCTTTATTTTAACTCCCCCAACAATACGATATCATCAAAGAGAATTAGCTGTCAAATTACTTCGCAAATTAAACTGCAGTATAACATACCTCTCTGGGAACTAAAGAAATGAGAGACCTAATTTTTTATGACATTAGAGATCATTTCATCCAACTTTCTCATTTTACATATAATGAAACTACGGCTGAGAGGGTTTAAATGTCAGCTGCCAAATTCCATAGTGGATTTGCAGCAAAGTTTTACCGAAAAATAATAACGGTATTCTATGGAGAGAGAGTGGTAAAATACAGTAAGAAGTGAACTCCAAGAAACAGAAAATTTGCAAGTACGTCTGCTTCCATTCTCTAACATTTTTCCACAAACCACAATATCTTTAAAATTTTTAAGGTCATCTATTTTCTTAGTGCTTTTCTTTTCTCGCTTTTTTTCTACTTGTTGCAGAAAGTAATTTAGAACACAGCTTTCATTCTGCACCTTTTCATATCTTTCCCATCTTTGATCAATGAACCTCAGTCACCCATAAAATTTAGACAACTTGCTTTACAAACAATAACATGAAGCCTATTGGATCTTATAAATCACTGAATGTCAGTTGGGATAAGGGACATGGAAAAGTCAGGTTGTTTGTTCAATTGCTCATATGTCATGCCAGACTGACTGAAAAGAGTAGTTAAAATACAGTAATATTTTAGGCTTACGGTATTTGTAAAAACTTTTCTCTCTTAAGTTGGCTATAGTCTGAGATATTACCTGACTATCAAAGTTATGCCATGCAGCAAAAAAAAAAAAAAAAAAAAAAAGTGCTAAGATTTTTTCATACAAACTAGATCAACTTTCTTTTGTAAGTTACCCTAGAATTATAAAAACAATCATGTTTACTAAGGAAAGTGATGAGGTCTTGGTATTGAGGTATTTCTTTTTTTTTTAAAGGCCCAGTGCTGTGCTAAGATTTTTATATACTTTCTCTTATTTAATTCTTGCATTGATTTTGGGGAAGAATTTTTATTTTAAATATGTGGAAATTGAGCTTCAGAGGCAGCATCACCTTACATTAAGTCAGACAGATTCCTTTTGCATTTAAAAATAGACGTCTTTAACTTGGCTTTTGTGGCCTAGGTGATTCTCAATAAATCTGGTAGTAAGCGGCGTCTCCCACCTCTCTCCCACAGGTCTTTACTTTTCTTTCCATGTTTCAGCTGCACTGACCTTCCAGATATCACAGTTTCCTACTTGATGGCTTTTGCATCTCCTCTCCCTTACCTCTTCAAGCAGCAGACTTCTCCTTCCTCAGGGTACAGTGTTCGTGCATCTCTTCAGAAGGCCATCTCTGAACCTCATCACCATCTGTATTTTGCAGTGAGCATTTTACTATACTAACAAGAAATTTAGAAAATTGAAGTATTACTTGCAGGAATCGCGGGGGAGAGGAATATGGTGGTAAAAAATGAACTTACTTCTTCAAGTTTCACAGTAGGGGTTAGTAGATAGCCTTTAAAACTAATATATCAAGAAATAGTATAGGCATCTCATATTATGTAGAATTATAGAGATAACCACAATTTCTTTGAAATGCATCAAAAAATAAGATGGATTGATGGATGAATGGAGGGATTAATAGATGGACAGATATATGAATAAATTAAATGTAGCAAAATGTTAAAAATAAAAATCAAATAGATTGGAAAAATTTTTTACCATGCAGCAATCTGTTACTTAATACTTATCACAATATATAGTCATGCATTTATACTTTTATTTCACAATCTCTACAAGGGCAGAGAACTATGAATAATAACTAGGACAAAGTAGGCGCACAGAAAATGTGAAGAAATGAACATACTTAAAAATGGAAAAAGTTAATAAAAGGAATGGAAACCAGGTGTGTTTCACAGTGCCCGTGCTTCCCCCGCCCCACCCTGTTTTATATATTGTACTCCATTGCCCAGCTAAGCTGCACCTGTATTTGGGCTCATGGGGATGTCTCCTTTCTCTGAACTCTGTACCCTTCTGGGACTTATGAATTAATTAGACTTATTGGTCAATAGTTCGTAGGTTTATAGCTTATCTCTCATCTTGATCATAACCTACATAAACCATAGTTTGTGTCCATCACAGTGCTAGGTGTCTTCTCACCAACGACACCCTCATACTTCATTGGCCAGAACTGGACACAGGATCCAATGTAGCTATCAGAGGCCTGGGAAATGAAATCCACCTTGTGTCCAGAAAGGAGGAGAAGCAGAAATATTTGTGGATGCAAGTAAGAACTCCATGGGGAGAATGACAGAAGAGAGTGAAGAGAGGGAGGAAAGGAAAACAAAGGAAAGAAAAGAACTGGAAGAGGAGAATGAATAGCGATTGAGAAGTACAATTGTGACAGCTTTCTGGATCTGTCAACTTGGTTAAGCCAAAGTCCCCAGTTATTCAATCAAACACTAATACAGGTGTTGCTCAGAAGAGATTTTGCAGATACAATTAAAGCCCTTAATCAGTTGACTTTAAGTAAAGGAGATTATGCTGCATGACCTGGATGGGTCTGACTTAACCAATGGGAAGGCTGAAATGCAGGACTGAGGCTTCCCCTAATAAAGACTTAAGAAAGTTGCTTCAGTTACAACCTGTTGAGTAAAATAAACTACCTGTCTTCCATGAGGGAGGCACTTCAAAATTTGTGGAAATTCACATATTCAATTAAAATCACTGAATGAGCCTTAACTGCAAAAAGTTGATGTTAATTGAATACTTGGTCATAGTATTTGATGAAATTGGTTACAAGAAGTACTATAAAAAGAGCAAAAAGTAAAAATCTGAAAGAAAGATATGAGAACTAATCAGGGAAGCTGAGAAAATATTTCTCCCCATTCTCTGAAAAAACGAAACCAAAGCAATAGACAAAAACAAACAAAAAGCAACTTATTCTCAGGGTTGTTCAGTAAAGCACTAGAGATAAATGACTATAGTTCCCACTTCCCACTGTCTCCCTAGAGAGATTTGGCTTCGGGGGACTCTAAAGCTAGGAGCTGCCAAATTTTGATTCATTCATTTTGGCAAGTGCCGTGGAGACAGGCTTCTAAGGATGGCAAGCCCTACTGTTTCAATTCTGAAATAGATTGTTGTGTTTAAAGGAGACACCTGAGTCTTTCAGTGGCTTTTTCACAGGGGTGTTATTAAGATAGGATCTCAAATGTTCCACGCCTTCTAAAATGCCACTGCATTTCATAATGCCATAAGAAGGACAACACGAATAAGTGCTTGGGGAGAGAGAAGGGGTGAACGGCCAAGTCAGGAAGAATTAGAAATAAAAGGACATCAGAATGTGGGAAATTCTTTCCTTGAGAATCATATTTGGGAAACGTAGCCAAACTAACCCAGAACCCCCATGCTCCCTGTTTCTGAGCAGAGAGCTCTGCAACGTGCTTTGCTCAGAGACAGAAGCTGAATGTACATTCTGAGGTCTTGGCACCCATGCTCATTCAGCACATGTCCAAAAATCACAACTCTGTGGGCCCTGAGTTGTGTGCAGAATGAAGCTGGATAAATATGGGTCAAGTAAGCACAGAAGAGGAGAAAGGAAATAGGCTTGGCTTGGAAATAGGCCATGTTAACATTGCTTTGTTACCAATTCCTTGTTAGAAGGGGAGCCTGGACATACCATGGTGACGGAGAGAAAAGATGAAAAGGTATAGGAAGAACCTGAAGGCAGATCATTTCTTCACAAACTAAGGCCAGTTTGAATCTGACTTGTGTAAAAGGAGGGAGCTGTAAGCACATGCATAGAGTCTCTGGCAGGGTGTTAGAGAATACTGGGAGTCAGAGGCCCTAATTCACCACCTACTTTTTGCTAGCCATTTGCCAAGATAAGGAGTCAGCAAACTGTGGCCCACAGATCACCCTGGCCAATAGCTAGATTTTCTCAATAATGATTTATTGAAACACAGTCACATTCATTTATTTATATATTACGTGTGGTTGTTTTCTTGTTACAGCAGTAGAGTTGAGAATGAGACCTCTAATTCATACCTTACACAAAAGAATAGACTACATATGAAACACAAAACAACAAACCATTTGTAACAATGTCGAAGGATATCTTCACTACCTTGGGAGAAGGCAAAATTTTTTGGAAAGATACTAAAAGTACTGGTCCTTTAGGATAATATTTTCAATCCAATTATATTAAATTTAAGGATGATTGTTTATCTGAAGACATCATTAAAAGAGAAAAACGTTTTTAAAAAGAGAGGAAAAAAGATACATCATATAGAGGGAGAAAACAGTTGCAACGTATGTAACAAAAAGCACAACTATTCAAAATATAAGAAGAATACAAGAGAAAAATAGCGTTTACAAAAGATTAAATTTGAATGGTCATTAACTATATGAAAAAGTGTTCAATCTCTTTGTGATTATTAACAGGAGTCAAATTAAAACCACAATGAGATGGCACTATCTACTCAGTAAATGGGTGGCCAGTTTGAAAACAATACCAAATGTTGACGAAGATGTGGAGCAAGAAAAAGACTGAGGAATTGCTGATGGGTGTGTAATTTGATGAGATCATTCTGAAGATAGTTCAGCTTTATCTAATAAGTTTGATAACATACATATTCTAGGACCTAGCATTTCCATTTCCAGATATATTCTCTACAAAAATACCTCCCCATTTGCAGCTCATTACACGAATATGAATGCTCAGAGCAGTACTGTTTTTCATAAACAAAACTGGAACAAGACCAAATATCCATCAATGAGAGAATGGATCAATAAGTCATTGTGCATATTTAGCAAGGAAAATAAGTGAACTATAGGTAACCATATCGATAACCTTAAAATATAAATATACAAATATAAATATATATATATAAAATGGTGAATGACATTGTCAGACTCAAAAGATATATGATACATAATGCAATTCAAGTGAGGTCCAAATGTCATCCTTTCCTTGAATAAATAGGGTACCTCTATTTGATTTAGGCTTTCTTTACAGTCCTATATATATGATTTTCTATATAAAGGTTTTGCAGTTATTATGTTGGTGTATTTGAAACATATTTTATTGTTCTTTTAAATGCCATCATTTAAAAAAATTACCTTCATTTATTATTTTTTCTTGGTTTACAGGAATTAATTTGATTTTTGAATATTGCATTTATAGCCTGCAATGATCTCTTACTAGTTCCAATTATTTTTATGTAGATTTAGTTTTTGTAAGTAGAAATTCATCTCTTTATAAATAATAGGTGTTTTATTTCTTCATTTCTAATCCCTTTTATTTTGTTTTACTTTATTTTATTTATCTATATCTCTTGTCTATCTGAGATGTTAGAACTTTAAAGCAAGGGAAAATTGACGTGGTGATAATAAGCATTTTGATCTTCTTAATTAAAATGTTTCTATTTTTCAAATTTCTATGTTTTAAAATTCTTAATGTTCAGCAATCTTACATGTGAAAAATGAACTATATTTCTCATGCATTAATTTTATTTGTGCAATTTTTAGCAGCTTTGAGTAAATTTTCAAGTGTTTATCAGCTCTTTGTATTATCTTTTACGAGGTGTCTGTTTTTTCCCCTTGCTCATTCTTCTTCTTTGTGATTATTTGATTTATTTTAAATGTACTTAGTTTTTGTTTATTTTTTTGTCTTCAAATGTTTCAAACTGTCAGCAGGATATATGATAAATATTGATGATACAATGATGTATAATACAAACACAATTCATTATTTTATAGCACTTACAGTTGACAAATAGAAATGGCAAGCAATAGGATATATTGGAGAATATGAGGAAGCCATTTGGTGTAAACCTAATTCAGCCTGACCTTGTTTTTCCAAAAGGGCCTGACTGTGGCCGTTGAGCATGCATTGTATATCTGCTTTAAGACATTCCCTATGGCAAGAACAAAGACCCTTGAGATAAAGGTGCAACCACCCTCCTCCTCCCAAGGTTGGCATTTCCTTAAGGATTAAGCATCTTTCCTTAGGCTAGAAACTGATTGCTGCGCTCACCTGTGACCACCAAGCTCCAGACAACACACTTGCTTCCTGCTGCGCCCTCTGAGATAGCAGACCCACTACCTGCTGTGTCCATCAAGCGCTGTGCCAACAGGGCAATCTTGTGACTATTGTGGGAGGGACATTTCAATCCTTTGTGAAACATCCTGTTTGGGGGTATATAACCACTCTGTGCACCACACTTCTTCAGTGCCCTTTTTTCCTTCAGGAAGAAAGGCCCTGGGCCATGGCCCTCAGATTTTAGCTCAGAATAAACTCTCCCAAATTTTTGTTTATAGATTGGTTATGAATTATTTTCGTCGACACAGTCTAATGGTGCTAACACTTTCAACATTTGGGAAGTTACCAATGTCATATATTTGTTGTAAATAATTTCCTCAGTTTGTCTTTTAATGTTGTTTATGTCTTTCCTTCCTTTCCCTCCATTGCTTCTCATCGTTTCTCCCCCTCCTTCCTCTCTTCTTTCTTTTCTGTCATTATTTCTTTTCTCCCTCTCTTTCTCAATCTTTCCCTCCCTCTATTTATTTATTTCACCTACTCTCTCTAACCTTCTCCAACTCTTTCTAGCTTCTTTCACTCCCACCATCTCTCATTATTTTTTCCCTTTTGGTCTTTCAGCCATTTGTGTTTTATATGTAAATGGCCTTTATCAATATTTTTCTCTATGAATTCTAGGATTTACATTATGCTTGGAAAAATCTTTTCCTATGCTATGATAAAATCTGATTATTAAGTACTAATATTTTATCTTAATCATTGTGATTAACAATGATTATATTGCAATATATATCTAGAATTTGTTCTGGCATATAGATTCAGCTGTATTGTTTTCCAAATGACCAGCCAATCCCTTATAACATCAGTTATTGAGTAATTCATTTTATCTACATTATATTGGAATTCTGCTTTAAATTTGCATATCTCTGGGTCTGATGCTTAACTCCACTTTGTTTTTTTGATCTTACATGTCTCTCCTCATGCCAATACCTTACGTTTAACAATTCATGAAGTTCTGAAATATGTCTTAATATCTGGCAGGGCTCTTTCATTTTCATTGCTCATTTTTTTAAATTTCCTATTTTTTTTGCAAGTGCACTTTAGAATAACAAGGATATCAAATATCTCTCAAAATGCCTTGCTGTAGTGATTTTACTTTTTATTTATGTATAAATACAGAGTAAATTAGCATCCTTACAAACTTGCATTTTCCTAATCAAAAACAAATACACTAGGGCTTTTATTTTCTAGCAATACAGAAGATTAGATGTTCAGAGAAAGCTTCTAGGTGTAGAATATCTAAAAATGTTCAATGGATCATTAAAACAAAATATTTTAAAATATAACATTGAGCTAGTACAGAAAAAGAATATTTTCAGAAAAAAAGAAAGGTAAGAATGCGCTAGGAGCTGGCCCCATGGCTGAGTGGTTAAGTTTGGGCACTCTGTTTCAGTGGCCCAGGGTTTGCTTGTTCGGATCCTGGGCACGGACCTGTACACTGCTCATCAAGCCATGCTGTGGCGGTGTCCCACTTAGAAGAACTAGAAGGACTTAAAACCAAGATATACAGCTATGTACTGGGGCTTTGGGGGGGAAAAAGGAGAAGGATTGGCAACAGATGTTAGCTCAGGGCCAATCTTCCTCACAAAACAAAAGAATGCACCAATTCAGGTAAGTGAACAGTCATTAAGGATTGGATTTGTCCTGAATTGTCCTTGGTGGCTTAGAACCATGGTTTATATGGCCTGCCACTCTAGAGCTAAGAATGAAATCATAGCCTATGCAAAATGAGATGTCTGTCTGATCAGAGACTCTTGAATAAAACCTGAACCCTGAAAACAAAAACCCACAGTGAATGAACCAGGAAAAACAAAAAGAAAACAAAGCAAATGCTTATTCTCAGAAGAAGACGTGAACATATTTCAGCATGTGGATAATAGAAGGACTGGAGAAGAAAGATTTCCCCCTGAGGTTTCCTAACCACCAGCATGATCTCATGTCTGTTTGGAGAGAAAATTCACTCTTCACAGCCTAAAAATATGGCAAGCAGATCTTTTAGATTAAAGGGACCTCAGACGATAATACGTATAAGACACTAGAGAGACAAACACTAATTGTCCCTGGGGAAATGAACTTTAAAGCCAGAATTTAAAGATAAGTTTCAAGGACTACTAAGTCACAATAAATACATAAGGTACAAGGAAACAGGACTAAGATAAAGCTTTAATATTAAATGACAGAATCAGAAATAAAAGCACTGCTGATGTTGGAAATATCAGATACAGAATATAAAATAACTGATTTTAATATGTTTAAAATATACAGGTTATCTAACGAATTGAGAGGCTATCAATAACAGCCTTTTGAAAAAAATAAAAAATTTCAAGAAAGTTTAAAAGCACAAAGTAATTAAAGTTAGAAATTTAGTAGCTGAATTAAACATCAATTTAAACAAAGTTTAAAAGAGAGCAAAATAATTTGAAGATAGCTTCAGGAAATAATGCAGCACAGATGGACGAAGTGAAAGAAACCAAGAAAAAAATATTAAGACAGATAATAAAATAATAAATATTTTGTAAAACATCTGTCTAATAAGAATTCCAGAGGAGCCAGAATAAGGAGATCAAGGATTTTTTAAAATATAATTGAAATTTTCCACTCTTGAACAAAGGCAGGAATCACTATATTCAGGAAGCTTAGATATTACTAAAAATTGACAACTCAAAATATTAGAGTAAAACCAAATAATGATGCCATTAAAGAGATAAACAAAAAGCGAGCCAAATATTAAAAGCAGTTACTTCCCAAGAATGAGACAGACGATTTTGCAACAATAAAAAGAGAAACCTTAAAAAAGTGGAAAAATATCTACAACATGAGTCAAGAAACCAACTCTTTATTAGGATGTATTTCAAGAGCAAATTAAGAAGAATTCACACCTACAAAAGCTGGAAAGATCTACCAAAACAAAGTACCTCTATAAAATTATTAAAAATATACTCAAGAAAGAAGGAAAATAATGTTAGAATAAAGATAAGAGATGCACAAATGAAGAATAATGAGAGTAAAAAAAGTAAACAAATAGCTAACTCAAGAAAAGTAAGTTATTAAATAAAACAAGAACAATCTTAAATATAATGACAATAATATCTAACTTTTGAACCTGCAGTTTATAAGATGGAGCTTAATCACTCAATTGCAATAGCATTTAATTCAGGAGAGAGCGCCACCTACATTAAGGTATTCTAATACCCTTGTATTGTTTGGAAGAAAAATAAAACTGTTTTGTTAAACTATATATAAATTTTGTTAAGCTAAAACTCGATTTAAATGTAACTAGTACCAATGTGGAAAGAGTTTAAACTTTCCAGCTAATAAAGAGAAAAAATGATGAAATGGAAAAGAAAATGCTACATCTAAAGAAAATGTGCATTTCTTGGAGGACAATGAGACATTCTTTTCTCAAATGTTTCAGTTGGGCTCCCTCCCTGGCTCTTGCTTTGCTCTACTCTCTTTTGTCTTTTCTGTCTAAATTAGAGCGTAAAAGGTGTATCTTGCCAGACCTCACCCATGGAGCCAGTTTACTCATGAGTTTGAGTTTTCTTCCAACTCTCTGCCCAGTTCTTGGGTGAAGTTTAAATCACTAATGTTTAAATCACTTGGTTTGGTTGTCACCAAATGTAAGATATGGATAAGCCTGGAAATGTAAAACCCTTTTATCTCTCTCTTTGAAACACATGGAACCAACCACAGAATATGAGTCCTACTGTAAAACCTTTGATAAAATTGCCCGTGAGGAAATGACACCTGGATTTATTAGGTGAGTAATATACCAAAGAAGTGATAGCAACACGACCACAAGAAGAGCAAATCTTCAGGTAGGACCGTTTGGCAAGGACCAATGGTGCCTGAATGTGATGATGAACCAGGTCTTTATTACAGAATAAAGTGACCTGCTGGGTTGCATGGGGTTTTGTGTCTCCTACAAGCAAGAAGAAAAACAAATAGATCCCATGGAAACTCACTAAACCTCAAGCCTTGTTTCCCAAGTTTACGTTCTTGTTCCTGCTGACTTTTAATATAACATAGTCACCCAAAGATAATTTTTCAACCAAATTATCTTTGCTTTCACTACTCCCTATCTAGATTTCTGACCCAGTGGCTTCTCCAAGAACAGGTTCTGAAATCTAATCTTCATTTCCTTGACTGTCTAACTTGTTGTTTTAGCCCTCCTGTTCAGTTTTGGCCTTTCCAGCTCAACTCTATTAGTTGGTATCACAGGAAAGTGGTAAAGAATTCTGGAGATAAAGCCAAACTGCTTGGGTTATATCTGACCTTTGCAATACACTAGCTGTGTGTATAATATTAGGGCAAACAGTGAATCTCTTAAGTGTCCATTTTCTCTTTGGAACAATAGAGAAAAATAATCCAAGTCAGAAAAAGGTTATAAACATGCAATTCACAGAAGAAAAACTGCAAATTCTCAAATATATATGTTAGAAAGAGATGAAATTTTTTAGAAATGTCATTTTCTCCTATTAGACTGTTAGAGATGATAAATATCAGTAATATCTTGTATGTGAATATGAGGGAACAAGAATTTTAATAAATTCTTGCTGAGAATGAAAAATAGTTCTGACTTTTTGAAAATAATAGTGTCTCTCCAAAGAGATATTTTTGAAATATTCTTTACAGAAATATTTGCACGTGTGCAATACATAACAGGATGTTGAATGAAAATTTCATCGTATTAGCAAAAGTTTGAGAATATCCTAAATCCACCAATAGTAGAACAATTAATGCAATCATGTTCTATATGCTATATTATGAACTTAATATTTTCCTAACATATTGTGAAGTAGAAAATCAGGTCATAGAACAACACATAAGAACAGTATATAAATAAGCGCAGTTCGTACTTAATCATTCTCAGTGGTATGGTTAATTCTTTTAGAATTGAAATGTACAACTGTAATGGTTGGTAAATAGCTGCTTCCCTAAGCTCTTCAGGTCAAAGAATAGTTGAGTGTTGGCTTGGTTTTTTGAATCAATGCTTCCCAAACTTTCACTGATCAGAACATTTCACAAGCTAAATAAAGACCAACATAGAGTTGCCAAGATTTATTTTGTCAAATTAAGTCATTAAGATATCAAATAATCGTATAATTTCACCATCAGTTTCTTCAAGAAAATACTTTAACACCAAAATTGTAAAACAAATACTTAGAATAAAGACAAAATCTTTGAGCTGAAAAAAAGAACTTTCAAGAAAAAATGCAATTTTATCCTAGTTTTTTCTGTTCTCATAGCAGAAAATTTTGTCATAGATCTATAGTTTGTCATTTATGAAATACTGATTTAGATGTTTCCTTTTTATTTGTCTATTTCTAGCAAATAGAAAGAGAGAAAAGAAGCATTTATACAACTGAAGAAAGAATAAGTTGAAAACCACACTCAGCTGGGACAGAAATGTAAGCAATGCTTAAGTAAGACAGTGAGTTTTAATCTTGGAACCAAAAGTTGCCTTCCCATAATCCATGGAAGTAATTTTCAACTCAGGCTGTCCACTGGAATTATCTAAACAGTTTTAAAAGAAATATGACACTCTAATCCCATCTCTAGAGATTCTATTCAATTGATGTGGTGTGGGGCCTAAACTTAGTTATTTTTTTCAGAATTCTTCATGTGATTCTAATGGTAGCTAGAATTGTGTCACTGGTCTTTTTTCATATATATAATGTAAAATTATAAATTTATAAAATGAATTATAAGTATTCACTTTGAGAAATGTTTGAAAAGCAAGCAAAATAAACAGAACACAATAAAAACATGAGCTTTTCAGAAATAGCATCCAAAGATCTTGTTTTGCCCTAGTAAGCAGGGGTCAAATAATTTAAATGACTGAGAGTCACAGAGTCGCACAAAAACATTGATATCGATGGAAAATATATACATAAACTTTTACTTTGCCTTTGCAGATGGTTATATTTCTTCTAAATATTATGATTACAAAAGTAATTAGAATTATTATGTAATTAAATATAAAGGTCATTATAAATATTATGATTATAATTTCCTGAAAGTAATGAGATGATTTCATATCGTGGTTTTAAGGTGAAAAAGTAAGAGTTACTTTTTGAAAAGTAGTGCTTACTCCTCATGAAAGAGATGTATGAATATAGGTCAGGGGTATATTTCCTGAATGGCTAGAATTTTGGGACAAGTCTAAGACCTGGTAAAAGCATAAAGTGTAGGGGGAAGCTGATTCTCTCTTCAAATAAAACATTCCAGTTAATTTTTAGGGCAGTGTTTCTCAAAGCGTGATACTATAAACTACATCTGTATTAGTAAAATAAGATAGTTAAAAATGCAGATTCATTGTCTGGGAACAAGGTCTGGAGAAGTGCCTATGTTATAATTCCTTTCATGTCTCTTATTCAAACCAAAATTTAAGAACTCCCTAAGCCTGAATCAGGTGGTCCCAGGAGCAGACACTGAGAAACATAGCTCTGTTTATGCTACATTTTTTAAATTTGTAAACAACTAGCCTATTGTGCTCACATAGGAGTTGGATGAAATATTCAGCACAGGGTAACAATTTTGGGCAGGGTTTAGCTGAGCCCCTGCAGTGTGAGTCGTTTTCAGAAGCAATGCCTTAGAAATCTCAGTTCCATTACACAGGGTAGCTGGTGCTTTCTGAGTAGCAAGATTAACAGAAGAAAACACCAACTTTTAATCTTTTCTAGACTTTCAGACTCCTACCACCCGAACTCCTCCTCTCTTGCCAAAATAGAGATAAAGAAGCTCAATGAGACACAATTCTGATTTTCCTGTGTTTTTTGAAATTCTTATTAGGACTTGGTTTTTAGGTTCTTATTCTCTAATCTTTGTAGTTGCTGTATTTCTATGTGGACAGTAAGAAATTTCCAACAGTTCAAGACTATTGCAGAAATAGCTATATAAAAAATGGGAAACTATTGTTCTAGGAAAGCATAGTTACAACAGAAAGATCAAGCCCAGTTTGTAATCTTGCTTAGAAATTGTGGAATAACTTTATATTTGTAATCACTTTTTATAGGTAATTATTTATAATCACTTTTTTTATAGGTAGAAATTAATTCATACAAGTGTTCAGAACAAATTAAATTTTTTTCAGTCTATTGAATATAAACTGGTGCTTCATTTCTGGACATGAGTTTGGTAATATATATTATAAGCCTTAAAAATATACCTTTTATATAAATAATTTTATTTTTAAAAGTTGGTGTTAAATAAATAGAGCCTATCAACATTATAATTGCCAGAATGTTCATTCAAATTGGTATTTTAGTATAAAACTATTGAAAACATCTAAGTATTCCGCATTAAAACATTTATATAACTTATGAGTCATTTATTTTAGAGATGATTATATGACTTGTAAACTTGTGCTTTCATTATTATTTCACTACTTGATAATTGCTCTCCATATAATATTATTCGATATGGGATAGAAAATTGCAAATATAATTCATCCAAATCTTGGAAAAAGTTCACATGTGCCTGACATTGTTCTGGGCTCTGGGAATGCAGCAAAAAACAAAATTGACAACTCCACTCTAGGGTATTTATTGTAATAAGATGGAAAGGTAGAAAAATGTTAGGGAATGACACAATCATCAAATAAAACTACAAATAAAAAATATAGCTTCAGATATGAACAATAAGTAGGTCAATCTAATAGAGAAAAGATTGCTGTATCCTTTACAAATGGAGATCACGTAGCTCGTCTGAAGCAGTGATTTTTTAGATCAATTTTATTTAAGTGCACTTTGCATGTAATAAACTGTATCCATTTAAAGTGCACAATTTGAGGAGACATACCTGTGAAATTACCGTTACAGTAAATCTACAGATTATATGCATCCTCGCAAAATTTTCCTGGTGCCTCTTGGAATTCAGTGTCTGTGTCCCAAGACCCGTTAAACTACTCATTGATTTTTTTCTTATGATAAATGCAATAGTATTGCATTTTCCAGAGATTTGTATAATATCTTCCTTTTTACTGCTAAGTTACTACCATTGCGCAGATATACCTTAATTTGTTTGTTCATTCTCTGTTGATGGGAACCTGTTGTTTCCAGTTTAGGGGCAATATTTATATATACAATATTTTTGTATAAATCTTTGTGTGGACATATGTTTTACTTTCTCTTGGAGAAATACCTAGGAGAGAAATGGTTGGGTTGTAATACAGTTGTTGGTTTAATTTTTTTAAATAAACTTCTAAACTGTCTTCCAAAGTGATTGTGTGGTTTTACATTTCCATCAGCAATGTACGAGAGTTGCAGTTACTCTACATTCTTGACAACACTTGGAATTGTCAGTCTTTCTAATCTTGCCCTTTCTCGTCATTTGTCTTTTGTGCAATAGTGATTTAGATATTTCTCTCCTGGGTTTGTAGTGCTGTGGCACTGAGGTTTAATCTGTAGTTTTTGATGACAAATGATGTGTAGTATCATTTTATGTGCTTATAATCATTTGTGTCCATTCATGAAGCATTTATACAAATCTTTCATGTATTTTAAAAATTGTGTTACTTTTCCATAATTGAATTGTCAGAGCTCTTTATATATTCTGGCTACAAGATCTTTGCAGATGTATGTACAGCAAATGTTTTCTCTGAGATTGTGGTTTGCCATTAAGTTTTCTTAACAAATCTTTTAAAATAAGTCCAGTTTGCCATCTTATTTTTCTTTTAAGGTTTGTGCTTTTTGTGTCCTATCTATGAAAACTTTACAGAGCTTTTCTTTTAAAATTTATTCTAGCAATTTTATGGTTTTACCTTTTATATTTAGGTCTATGATCCATTTCAAGGTAATTTTTTGCATGTTGTAACATTATGTTTGGTGATCAATTTTTTTCCATACAAACATCCAATTTTATGCACCATTTGTTGAAAAAGATACTCTATTCCATTTTGATGGTCTTGACACTTCTGTTGAAAATCAATCGACTTCATATATGTGGTTTTAATTCTGGAACATTTTCTTCTCCGTTAATCTATATGTCTGTCATTTTATATTGATTCCTGTAGCTTTATAGTAAGTCTTGAAATCCAATTATATAAGTCCATTTTTAAAATTGGTTTTGTTGTTTTAAGCCATCTGCATTTCCACATAAATTTTAGAGTAAGGTTGTCAATTTCTATTAAAAAACTGCTGCAAATGTTTTTTTATGGGGATCGTATCAAATTTATGGATCAATTTGGGGAGAATTGACACCTTTATGATACTGAGTTTTCCAGTCTTTATTTCTCTAATTAATTAGGTCTTCTTTAATTTCTCCAAGTAAAATTTATAATTTACTATGTAGAGATTATGTATTTTTTGTTTCATTTGTTCCTACATATTTTTTTATTTTGATGCTACTGTAAATAGAACAAATTTTGCATTGCTTTTCAATTTTTTTGTTGTTAGTATATAAGCATATAGTTTTAAAAATATTTACCTTGCATACTGAGATACTGCTAAATTCACTTATGAATTCTATTAGTAGCTTTGTAATTCTTGGAGTTTTCTATATACATAGGTATGTCAAGTGAAAAAAGAGACTTTTTGTTCAAAATTGTCTACCCTATGGGTACCTTAATTACCTTATTGTTGCCAGCCCTGGTGGTCTAGTGGTTATGATTTGGTGCTCTCATCACCATGACAGGCCCAGAACCAGTCAGAGAGCCACACTATCCGTCATTGTCATACTGTGGCAGCTGTGTGTTGCTGTGATGCTGAAAGCTATGCTACTGGTATGTCCAGCAGGGTTACCCATGCTGGAGAGGTTTCAGTGGAGCTTCCAGGCTATGACAGACTAGGAAGAGAAACCTGGCCACCCACTTCCAAAACAAATTGGCCATGAAAACCCTATGAATAGCAGCACAGCGTTGTCTGGGATAGCATTGGAAGGTGAGAGGATGATGCAAAAAAGCAGAGGATGGTTCCACTCTGCTATACACAGGGTCACTAAGAGTCAGAATCCACTCAATGGCACTAACAACAAACCTTATTGCACTGAACATAAAATCAACAGTACATTCTGGAATGAACCTGCATTAATCCAAGAAGCATCTATATATATCTGAGAAGTAGTAGAACAGATATGTGTGTGCAACACAGTTAATGGAAAATGCTTGGTGCATCCATGTGGTTAAGTCTGTGCCCACCCCTCACCCCCACACCACTCTACAGTCCAAAGAAAAGAATGATTAGATTGTAGAGTGCAGCTACAATTTCTTAACGTGTTATAATAATCTCTACCTAATTAAGCCATGATCTTTCATTCTATCTCTAGGTCCATTCACTTTCCACAATATATAGTTTCAAGCTGGTCATGTACCCATGATTTGCCTTTTTCCCTTCATCTAAGATCTCCCTGAATTTATGCTTTGTGGAACTCAGGTTATAGATCTATCGTGTGTTTATTTATTTGTCTTTCTCTCTTTACTGTAGAATTCACTAGGGAAGGATTGTAGCCTTTATAATTCCATATAATAAACCCACTACCTGATACATTTAGTGCTTTGTCTACATGGCTGTTTTCTACACAGGAATTCTCCTACTAACACTAACAGCTTGTGAAAAAATTATCCAAGCAAGTATTAAAAAAAGTAATTAAAATGTGTTCAGTGTTTTGTTTTTTTTTTAGTGTGGGTTATTTCTAATGCTCACCTGGACCACTCATTTCTTTTAGGTGTTAGAGAAATAACTAATGTCTAATTTCATGACCAGAGCACAGAATTGGTGACATAGGAAAATGTAACCAAGTCACAATTTGGACCTACTTACCAATATCCGTGCTCAATATCACTTGTTATGGGACTAATGACAATTTTGCCTTTTTTCAAAATTGGTCATTTGCCCTGATCCCACTTTTAGTTGGAAGCAAAAGATTGCTGAAAAAAAACCCATCTCCGATGAGACGCAGAAATAAAATGTATTGAATTAATTTATGGTTTTAGTTAAGTTCCTACCATATTATTCTTCATTACAAAATGACCACATAAACAGTTTGACATGTTTTTGCAACATAATTAATAGCAGCTGACCTGTGAATTTTTCCACGGCAAAGCTCTAAATGTGTCCCAACATCAGCCATATATGACATAAACTCAAAATATTGAATGTCCTCATGGAAAAAGCAGATTAAGACTCACGATACATATGAAACATAATTTTCCTTGGAATTTACAATGAGTCAACAGAAAAGTCATCAGAGGAATGACTATATTTTGAAATCATTTTCATCATTAAGTAAATTGTTATTATAAGGTAACAATATATAGACAATATATTTTGATCGTCTTCCTTGAGCAAAGCACTGAGAGGAATCTATAAAAAGGAGGAGAATAAATATTCAAAACCCAGATGAGAATTAGTCTCTGACCCATGTGAATTTCAGTCTATTGGTAACTCAAAGCCCACAATCTTCACTCCATCACTTCTCATTCATTCTTCAGCATCTGATATCCGATTTTGGCCCATATGTGATGGTAGATACTCCTACTTGTTCTGCCTCTGTCCTCAATATTTCCGGGATTTTAATTTTATCTGGCTACTATCTAGAAAAAAAACAGATTACATTCCTGGGAATATTTGGGAACAGGAACCATCAGAGAATTTTGACAATTTTATACATTTTCATTCAAGAGTGGCTAGCCGACCTGTAGGTAAGGTAGGTGATGGACTTTGTGATTTGATATAAAGGACATCTCTGAAATGGCACCCTTACCTAAAATTCCCTGTGTGCTTTCTAGCAATGCTATTACAGTGACTGAAATGTCTCTACTATTGATACATTCTATTGACTATAAAATAAAATGCGTACTTATTGTCCAAATTCAAATAAATATGCACTTATTATTTTTAGCTTTAACCAGAAGTAATGTACAACCAATTATTAATAGAATGGAGGGAACAAATTCTATTAATAGAATGGGAGAAAATTGGAGATATTCTGAGCCTTCCTAACTCTGCTGGACAAATTAAGAAAATAAGATCAAAATATTCTATAACTCTTTTCCTGAATTGGAAATATATGGTCTTGGCTTAGTCCTGCACTAAGAAAAATATCGAAAATTGGAATAAAATTATATTTCTTTCCAACAATAAGAAAACTTTTCTGTGCATGTGCTTTGGGAAATGGAAGTATTAACAACAATGATGGGGAAGAATCCACAGGGGTCTCAAAAGGAACAATAAACAATATTTTATCTTGAGAATCCAGAATTCTAGAAAGGAATGGCTACTGAGGAATCCACTTTCAGTATAATCTTTTAGAACAGGAGGATAAACCCTCTGTCAGAATTGTAGAGTGAAAGTCCTTCCTATTTTTGAGGTAGAATTAATTTTTTTTAATTGCAGTAACATTGGATTGTAACGTTATATAACTTTCGGGTGTACATCGTAATATATTTTGAATTCTGTGTAGATTACATCATGTTCACCACCCAAAAACTAATTATAGCCCATCCCCTCACATGTGAGCCTAATCACCCCTTTTGCCCTCCCCCCCCTTCCCCTGTGGTAACCACCAATCCAATCTCCATTGCTATGTGTTTGTCGTTGTTTTTATCTTCTACTTATGAATGAGATCATACGGTATTTGACTTTCTCCCTCTGATTAATTTCACTCATCATAATACCCTCAAGGACCATCCATGTTGTCACAAATGGCCGGATTTCATCATTTCTTATGGCTGAGTAGTATTCCATTGTATACAAATACCACGTCTTCTTTATCCACTCATCCCTTGATGGACATCTAGGTTGCTTCCAAGTCTTGGCTATAGTGTATAATGCTGAAATGAACATAGGGGTGCATGTATCTTTATGCCTCTGCATTTTCAAGTTCTTTGGATAAATACCCAGTAGTGGGATAGCTGGATCATATGGTAGATCTATTCTTAATTTCCTGAGGATACTCCACACTGCTTTCCATAGTGGCTGCACCAATTTGCACTCCCACCAGCAGTGTACAAGTGTTCCCTTCTCTCCACATCCTCTCCAACATTTGTTGTTTCCTGTCTTGTTAATTATAGCCACTCTGACCGGAGTGAGGTGATACCTCATTGTAGTTTTGATTTGCATTTCCCTGATAGCTAATGATGTTGAGCATGTTTTCATATGCCTGTTGGCCATCTATATATATTCTTTGGAGAAATCTCTGTTCAGATCTTTTGCCCATTTGTTAATTGGGTTGTTGGGTTTTTTGTTTTTGAGCTGTATGTGTTCTTTGTATATTTTGGATATTAACCCCTATCTGATATATGGTTTGCAAATACCTTCTCCCAATTGTTAGGTTGTCTTTTCATTTTGTTGATGGTTTCCTTTGCTGTGCAGAAGCTTTTTAGTTTGCTGTAGTCCCATTTGTTCATTTTTTCTTTTGTTTCCCTTGCCTGGTCAGACACGGTACTTGAAAATATGCTGCTAAAACCGATGTCAAAGAGCGTACCGCCTATGTTTTCTTCTAGAAGTTTCATGGTTTTGGGTCTTACATTCAAGTCTTTAATCCATTTTGAGTTGATTTTTGTGCGTGGTGTAAGGTAATGGTATACTTTCATTCTTTTGCATGTGGCTGTCCTGTTTACAATTGCAACAAAAAGAATAAAATACCTAGGAATAAACTTAACCAAAGAGGTGAAAGATCTGTACACCAAAAACTATAAAACATCATTGAAAGAAATCGAAGAAGACACAAAGAAATGGAAAGATATTCCATGCTCTTGGACTGGAAGAATTAATATCATTGAAATATCCATACTTCCTAAAGCAATCTATAGATTCAACGCAAGCCCATCAAAGTTCCAACAACATTTTTCACAGAAATCGAACAAAGAATCCTAAAATTTATATGGAACTACAAAAGACCCTGAATAGCCAAAGGATTCCTGAGAAAAAAGAACAAAGCTGGAGGTATCACACTCCCTGATTTCAAAATATACTACAAAGCTATTGTAACCAAAACAGTATGGTACTGGCACAAAAACAGACACACAGATCAATGGAACAGAATCAAGATCCCAGAAATAAACGCACACATCTATTGACAGCTAATATTCGACAAGGGAGCCAAGAGCATATGATGGAGAAAGGAGAGTCTCTTCAAAAAATGGTGTTGGGAAAACTGAGGTCGAATTTTTATATCCATATACTTAAAATCAGCAAAGATGTATTCTGCTGATAATTGTAGGGGCTAAAGAACATATTCATGAATTAATAAGATCCATTGAAATGGCGGTACAATTTACACTTGAAAGAATGAGTGATGAGTGAAAGTTGATACATCATTATGAGCAACATGGGCTGCTTTCTGGTAAATACAAGATTGAATCAAGCCAGGCTCCTGTCCTCAAGGATTTCAGACTTGTTTAACTCAGGATGTATGTAGGGTTTTTTTCCTATCTAATCCATCTCTTTCACACTCTTTCAGTTTCCAGCAGGTATATCCAACCCTTAGTGTTCTTCGCTAAGATACACTTCACCCTCGGTAATATCAACGTTGCTATTTTTCTCTGACAGAACATGGTCGTCTGAGAATCACAGAATCTAGAACGAGAAGGGGCCTTAGAGCACATTTGTGTTTCTGAATTTGAAGTCTGTTAAAACAACATGAATACATGTATCCATGTCCAAACGTACACACACTCTCACATCAAGAGACCCATTGATACAACTACTTTGTTCACAAATTCCCCGAAACTCTTCTACGAATCCCTTGGATTGACCAGACTCTGAGAGAACAATTCTGATTTTAGAGATTTTACATCCTCTCGAAGTCTTCCACTACTTTTTTATGTCTGGATGGTCTCAATCAAGCTGTTCTCTTTATTTCCCTAACCCTATCCCTTAGAAATTGAACTTGACTTTCCCCACCTTTTGAAAACCTAGTTTTCTCTTGTTGATGTTGTTGCTGTATTTTTTTTAATTTTTAGATTTTCTTTTTGATTTGGCAGCTATAGCATAGTAATAACTGCTGTAAGGCATAATTGTTTGAATGCATTAATTTTTGAGAAAAATCTGTCAACCATTTTAGGTTAGAGAAAGAACAAATTTTAAAATGAAAATCAATTCATAATCTCTGGAGTTTGGTAATTCAAGGAAGCAATATATTACAAAGGAGTGATCACAGGACAAAGAATCAGGAAATCAAATCCCTATTCTTGATGATACTGCCACATACTAGCCAAGTCTGTCTAGAAACCTTAAAAGTCTGAAGTATTTTTTCCTTCTTTCTTTCTTTCTTTCTTTCTTTCCTTATTTCTTCCTTATTTTCTGTTTAGCCTGTGATAGTAGCCTTAAATGTAATATTATACCCCAAAATATGACACAAAAGTGGCATTTTATTAGTATAACTTCATTTTGCATTTGCTAAGTCAATCACTATCTTAGAATATTGATTTCATTAATATAAGTATTTGAAATACAGTATTATGAAGGGTATTGTAGTTTTATTCAATCTTAGAAGCAATGCCCTTTGAAGAAAAGGTTAGCAGATTCTCTGAAGCACTTGGTAGAAAGGACCAATAAAAAGGAAAGTTCAATTTGTCAAATCTTCAGTGTTATAGTAAGAAAGTGACCACTGACTCAAATTGATCTGAATCCCAAGTGTGACTCCACAGCTAATTTGGGCTTTTGTACCTGTCCTGCATTTCTCACAAATGTGCTACTTCATTTAGCATACCAATCTTAGTAGAGACATGAACAAATCAAGTTCCCATGCATTTTATCAGAGTCTGTAAGTGGCAGGAAGAACTGCAGAAACTGATACTAAAAACCGGACAAAGCTTAGGGTCTTTAAATATCTATGTAGAGGAAGAAGTCATTGCAGAATCAGCATATAGCACTTTCCACGAATTTCCATCTCTCCATCATTATTTCAACAACGTTCCAGTAACACATAGCATTACTTACTACCAGGACTCAGTTCACTTTGGTTGGAATGTCTTCCCTGGGCTGATTTTTCTTATGTTAAAAATTAGTTTTGAGCTTTGACCTTTGTCAACCATGATTCAGATATCAGCCTGACCTTTAGAAAGTCTGCAAAGAGTAGTTGCCCAATACTGGAAACCAGACAGGCGATCACTCAGCTCTGCCTAAGATGTGGTGGAAATTCCTGTGGTGAAACCTTTGTGGTCTGAAAACTGAGGGTTTCGTGTGGCCTTAGGATGCCATTTGGCTGCTGATTCTTTTGGGAACTATATGAGTCACTGCCCTGATAGGACATTTTAAGCACTTAACAAATAATTGGCACATAATGATAAAATGAATTTATGTATCATTACTGTTGCTTACCTCTGCTTGATTTCAAGGTGAGGAAGATTTAGTGGGAAAACAGCATAGAATGCAAGAGGAGTAGTTTTGTACAGCAACATCCAAAACTTCATTGGGATAGAACACGTGTGGAATCCACAACAAGTTTGCCATAAGCAGAATTGCTCTGAATTTTAGGGATTTTAGGTTAAGTATGGAAGATGAGAAGATATGAACTACTCAAATGAGGTCTAAGAAAATCTTGACATTCTAGATGAAGCAGAGACAGAGGATGAGAGAGAGAGGTGAATGGGGTGAGAAATTAACTGTAGAAACAGTAGTTGCATGGCCTTGGGAAAGTCATCCTCTTGAAGTTCAAATTAATATTTACTAATTTATTTCTAATCTATAATGTAAGTAAATTTGACAGATGATCTATGAATTCTATTTCTGCTCAACTTCACCTTGTTTTAAAGCTCTACTGTGCTGATGATTTAGAAATTATTCCTTTCCTTGATCTAAAAGTTATCTTCTTTTATTTTGGGGAATGAACAACATGGACAATGAACTATACTAGAAAGAGAAGTAGATTTGTACTTAGGAGACATTATTGTCTCTTTCCTCGCTTGGCCATCAGCATGCACATTCTGCTGCCTAGGGGGCTCCAGGTTTCCCATGTAAGGAAAAAGATCAGCTCTCCAAAAGCTAATTCATCAAAGCATTATTTTGTTGAAAATCTAACTCAATGAATGTATCAATCTACAAAAATCTTCTCTGATGACGATTAATATTCTCATACGTGTAAAATATTATTATTAAAAGAAAGTTCTTGAATTATATTTAATCAATATCAACTTTTAAAGAACATTTTAAAGAGGGTATTCAATTTGTTAAACCTAAAGATTACTTAGGTTTTTTTCTTAAATTTTATTTTTTTGACTATAACTAAAATTTCATTTCATATGTGATGTCATTTTAAGTTGATTTCTCTTTAATCTTCTTAAAGTTTTTCCCCCATTTTTCTAACATTTTATTATTTTTTAAGGTTCTTTTTAAATTTTGCTGACTGAAAATTTTTCCATATTTTCATATTTACTTACAGAAGTTATTCATTTTAACTATTTACACAATTTATAATGCTTGATATTAATCCAGATGGTTTTAACTGTGTTTGAAAATTTCTGTAAAAGGTCATTAAACCAGTTTTTATTTTGCTGTCATAACAGCTAATTAGGAAACAGTTGCTAGTCTCTGCCCAGTTCTCTGACGCTGGATCTTGAAACCGGTGCAGAGCGAGGGGCCCCCCTGCTGGCAAAGACAGACAAGAGATTCAGTGCAAAACACTGTCTGCCTGGCCTGCCAATCCCAGAGAAGCTTTCATGCAGTGCAGGGAATAGCAGAGGCATAGGGAGGGAAGCTAGCAGCTGGAGGAGAATTTGAAGGAGCTAACGTCCTCAAACCAAAGCTCCACATCTTTGCTTTGGCCTGGCCAATCTATCCCACCTGAATTGCTGTAGACTTTAAAAGTAGATTAAAGTACAAATTTGGGTAAACTCTGTGAATTAGGTGAACTGGTTGTTTAGCTAAATGATCCTTTGGGCAATGGACCTGTCAGCAAATCAGTTGTCAAAATATTAAATTTAGTCATAAAATAAAAAGCTAAGATTTCTAAAATTTCGTGTCTCAAACCAACATCCTTCTAAGAACATATTTCATATTTGCTAAAATAGTAATTTCATCTCCTTTCCTCAGTAACTCATTTATGCATTCAGTAAGTGTTTTCTGAGTACCTATCATGTGCGCTATCTGAGTACCTATTTTGGGTGATGGAGTACATTTTGTTTAGAAATTTACAAGAGCATTTTAATTTGCAGGTAATATAACAGAAATCTGCATAAAGTAGAGAAAGAGGAAAAAAGATGATATTGATTAACTCCACTGAGAATCAAAGGAAGTGGGATGGTGATCAGGAAAAGTTTCACAGAAGAGGTACCTTTTGACCTGATTTTTGCCAGTTGCAGTTGGAAAAGTGGATTCAAGAGTTAAGAGAACCAAAGTTAAAGGAAGTACACAACATGCAGTTGGTGTAATGAAAGGGCAGAGAGCAGTCAATGTGATGAGGCAATCGTGATGAGAGGAGGGCAGTAGCCCAATTAGCAAAAATTATGAGCAGTTGTGTAAGGGTTTAAGCGGGAGAAAACATAAACAATTTTGATTGCGGGAATGCAATATTTCAGAACTGTGGTAGATGATTGGAGGGGGTAAGACTTTAAGCAGAGACCAGTAAAAACACTATCACAACAGGTTCTATCAGAGATGAACTAAGGCAATAGCTTTCAAGTTACCATTTACAAACTGATGAGAGAGATATTTAGGAAGTGTTCAAAGATGACATTTGGTTTATAACATGGTCCAACATCACAAAGAAAGGAATGTAAAAACAGGAACAAGTTTTACGGGGAGGAAAGTCTTTCTAATTTGGTTATGTTGATTATAAAATTCTGGGATATACTGACACAGTGCATGGACTGTCCACGGTTAGTGACCTGGCTATAGAACTGTTTCGGACTTTTTCTACATTCAACTGTGATTGTTAAACACAATCACACTCTGTGAATGGATGGACTTTCAGGTAAGTGTGTGCATTACATACTTAATTACTTGTTTTGATTACTTTTATTCCTGTGTCTTATCCACTCTTGGTAAGAAGAAAAAAGTGGCATATCCTAGTTGAAAGACAAATTCTCCTAATTTTAGAAGTCTTGAGGAGGTTTCTTATATTTTGCTAACAGAGGCGAAGAAGATTACGAGCTCAACTTAGTGGTGTGTGAACTCTCTAGGTTAATAGGAGGTATTGCTTCTGGTCAAGAGAGAATCTTCACTTCCATAGCAGATCCCAAGACATTCCACCAGACTCCAACAGATGAAACCAGTGTGTTTAGCCAGGCTGACCTTTTTCTCGAGTAAACTGTTTTTAGTCCTGGTTTCAATCAGTCACCCCCAGGTGTGTCTAGCTGGGTCTCTCTCCATTCCATTCCATACACCTTTAATTTTGTATACACTCCTATGCCATCAAAACCAATCATTTTACTATTTTAAAGTTCTACTAATTTAGTCAGTAGTCTAGTAACCTTCTACAGAGAGACTTATTAAACTAGTGAGAACAAAGTATACTAGTTATGGTACAGATTATGGTGCTATCAAACAAAAAGACACTAAAATAATTACTCAAATAAGATGAAGGTTTTATTTATCACTCATATAGCAGTCCAAAATTGTCAGGGATCCATGGTGGTCAGGCAAGTCTGCTCTATAAGGCTGGCCAGGGTTCCAACTCTATGAATGTCACTCTTCAGAGTTTTGGCCTTATCTGCATAATTGAAGCCACCAGCTTATCAGCACCATGTTAAAGTTCCAGTATTACAGAACAGAAAAGAAAGCTCATGGCCAGTTATTTAAGGAGATGACCAGGAAGTTGTACATGTTACTTTTGTTCACATCTCATGGTTCAGGCCTAGTCATATGCCACACCTAGCTGCAAAGGATTCTGGGAAATGTTTTCATCTGGCCAGTTACACAGCCAGTTAAAATCAGGAAATTATATTACTAAAAGTAAGAGTGAACACAGGAGGAAATGAGCAAGGATGATATTTATGAGACTATATAAGTAGAACTATCCAGTGGCCAGTATTTCACAATATTTTTTTTAAAATTTATCTCTGATATCATTGTGTAGTGTGATACGAGCATACTTCCCTTTGTTGCACTTCATAGATACTGTGTTTTTTACAAATTGAAAGTTTGTGGCAAAGTAAATTGAAAAGCTTCTGGAAAGGATTCACCATTCTAGATGCCATTATTAACATTTGTGATTCACGGGAAGAGGTCAAAATATCAACATTTACAGGAATTTGGAAGAAGTTGATTCCAGCTCTTATGGATGACTTTGAGGGGTTCAAGACTTCAGTGGAGGAAGTAACTGCAGATGTGGTAGAAATAACAAGAGAACTGGAATTAGATGTGGATCCAGAAAATAGGACTGAATTGCTGCAATCTCATGATAAAACTCTAAGAGGTAAGGAGTATCTTCTGATGGATGAGCAAAGAAAATGGTTTCTTGAGATGGAAACTACTCCTGGTGAAGATATTGTGAAGAGTGTCGAAATGACAACAAAGGATTTAGAATATTACATAAACTTAGTTGATAAAGCAGTGGCAGGGTTCGAGAGGATTGACTCCAATTTTGAAAGAAGTTCTACTGTGGGTAAAAAGCTACCAAATGGCATTGCATGCTACGGAGAAATTGTTCATGAAAGAAAGAGTCAAATAGATGTGGCAAACTTCATTGTTGTCTTATTTTAAGAAATTGCCACAGCCACTCCAACCTCTGGCAACCACCACCCTGATCAGTCCGCAGCCATCAACATTGTTGCAAGACCCTTCACTAACAAAAAGATTATGACTTGTTGAAGGCTCAGATGATGGCTAGCCCTTTGTAGCAATAAAGTATTTTTAAATTAAGATATGCACATTTTTTACAGATAATGCTAATGCACGCTTAATAGAGTAAACATAGTGTACACACAGTTTTTATATGCACTGAGAAACCAAAAAATGTGTATGGCTTGCTTTATTGCAATATTCACTTGTTTGCAGTGGTCTAGAACCTAACCCACAATATCTGCAAGGTATGCCTGTACCTAAACTTTAAAGTAAATTAGTTACTATATCCAAAGAAAGGAAAAAATTAGGAAAGCACTTGCTTTTTTTTCAAATGACTAACTTACCCTGAGATTCTAATATCTTTGTATCTTGCATTGATCTAAATATTATTAACAAATTATAATATTTGTACAGGGTACACACAGTACACAGTGTTTCTATACCAGAAAAGAGATCTGATCCAGAAATGTGTAATATGTGACATGTATAGAAATACATTTTACATTTAAATAAACATATTTATGTTTATATATGTGTATATACGTATGTATGACTACATAAATATATAAGAATATATATATAACCATAAGTGAAACTGTAGGAGTGAATAAGCTCATCTATAGAGACTGCATAGAGTGAAGAGAGAACAATACCGAGTACAGATGAAGAAAGAACTTAACTCTCAGAGGAGCAAATTGAGAAAAGACTAAGAAGAAAGAACACAGGAGAAAAATTGAGGTTCATGTAAATTGAATGAAAAGAAGGTTTGAGAAGTTCTGGATGCCATAGCAAAGGCAAATTAAGTGAGGACTGAAGGGGATACTAGGCTGACCAATCAGGTGATTATTAGATATCTTGGTAACAGCTGAGTGAGTAGGATGTGGAGTCATAATTACAAAAAACTTGAAGAATGAACATAGGATGATGACACAAACTAAGCATGTGTAGGGAGAGCTGGGTGTTGAATGAAAAGTGAGAAAGTGAAATTAAATATACCAAGATATGGTGGCTTTATATTTGATTTGTAGCTTATAGAACCACGACAGATTTATCTTTCTAGGTTTTACTACATTTCAGCATAGACTTATTCTGATGGAGTTATTTTATATTGGAGAAAGGATTTGGAGTTTTCTGATGAACTTGGTCCTTTCCTCATACCTAATTGAGATAGAAATGATTTTTCATCAAAGATGTTCTCATTATTCTGCCTTTCTGGACCATGACTATCCTGTGAAGAGTGAGTTAAATAGTTAATACAGGGTAAATTTTTACAGGGTCTAGTAGAAAGTCAAGGAAAGAGATAATATAATAGAAGGATAGAGGCAATAAAGTTTCAAGGGAGGTTGTTTTTAACTATTATTACTTTAAAATGAAAGCATATTTATTCCCTAACAGAAAAGATCCAGTAGAGGAGAGACTGGAAATATAAGAAAGAGAGAAATAAAGTGAGAGAGGAAGAAAAAGAGAGAATGAAGACAGAGGATGGAGGAGAGGAGAGGAGAGAGAACAGAGAAAGAATCATGTCCAGAAGGGGAATTCTTGGAGTGTTGAGCTAAAAAGGATAGAGAAGAGGAAAAGTCTAACAGTCTAAAAAAAAAAAAAAAAAAAAGGAAGAGATATTTCTTTCTCTAGAGTGAGATGGATTTCATCCAAGAAAATCCCACCATTCATCTCAACTCCTTCCTTCACAGGTGAGAAAGCTGATACCCAGACAGGTGCAGCAACTAGTAAATATTTGAGATAGATCCTTTTAGGCTTTTTTAGTGGTTTACATGTTCTTAATAATTTTGTCATTTTTCTCTGAGTTCTTTCCAGGTCCTCCTTGCCCTGTTTAAATTTTTGTGTCCTGAGTCAGTCATGAGTTTCTAATGGAACTAATTAAATAAAATGCTATGGGACTGTGGGGCTATGCTCTTTTTAGCATATCTCCTGGTCCCTATTTTTTGCTTTATTAATTGTGCTTTCCCATAACTTGTTACATTTGTAAATCAGATATGACCTATTTCTAAACCTCCAGATCTCTCCCTGTTATCAGTTCTGCATGATGCCCACTGCAGCATCCAAGCTAAACACACTGTGTATTATCATTCTAATCGAAATAGTGAAAAAAAGAAACAGTGTTCTCTGCAAGATCAAATCAAATCTTTCCTTTTAAGTACAATGAAAGACTATTTTCTTCTTTTTCCAAAAAAGAAATTCTAGCCCCATTGTATTGAACCTCATCCCAATGACTCAGTCTTTTACAGGCTTGCTCATCAGTTCTCTCTTGTTCCCCATTCAGCAACATCTAAGCATTCACCATTTATTCCACCCCAAGGGACTTCTTGGGAAATATCGGGCAGCAGCAGATGAGATCTATTGGGATCCAATGCAGACTCTGCTTTTCCAGATCACTGCCTATGATAATAGAAACTTAAGTGTCATGACGAGAGTGGAGCTCTGCTACGTTTTTCTTAATGGATAAAGATAAAACCATCATAAAAGGATAGGATACTGACCGGAAAATATACTCCTTTAGCCAAGATTGTTACACTGTCTAAAGCCACTAAAGTGTCACCAGGAGAAAATCTACAACTGCTTTCAATCAGCATCTAGCATCTTTATAATGCTTGGCTCTCACCTCTCAGCCATGGGATGGGATTGACTTCATGTGCAATCAATTGGACTGTTATTCCTGGGGATTCTAGGCATAACTTCTACAACATGTAATTTTTACCTGAAGGAGCCCCATATAAGAGCTTCAACAAACGGCCCAGAGAAATACACAATTTTTGCTACTATTTCTCAGCACCCCTGGAGGCACTTCAATACACAGCACCTTCTTGTGCCTTGCTGCCAGAGAAGGGCCCCACCTGTACTAGGCCCAGCCATCAATTTCAGCTTTTTGAGTCTTTGGATTTTCTTTTCGTTTTTCGTTTATTGACTTTTACTGATTATAAAATCGTTAATTTTGTTTTCTGAAGAAGAGTCACCCTGAGCTAACATCTGTGCCAGTCTTCCTCTACTTTGTATGTGGGTCACCACCACAGCATGGCTGCTGATGAGTGATGTAGGTCTGTGCTCAGGAACCAAACCCACACTGCTGAAGCAGTGAGCACCGAACTTGACCACTGGGCCACAGGGCCAGCCCCTTAAAATTATTTTAAGAAAACAAAGGATAAAGAAGGAAACGAAAATTACCCAAACCCAACTACCGAGAAATATACACTAAAAAAATTTTAGTATATTTTTCTTCTCTCCTTCTCTTTCCCTTTTACTTAAAATGGGAGGGAATATGGTACATTACAAAAAGTGCCCATAGTTCTGGGTGGTATGACAGGAATTTTAGGTTATGGGTAGGAATCACACATTTTTAAAGTTTTTCTTTCCCCAAGACATGAAAAAGGGATATCTTTTATTTACTAATATATATCTTTTACTTACTAATAAAACTTACAAATTAAAATGAAAAATAGCATTTTAAAGCTCTTGAACCATATTGGCAAAGTGTTTGCATTAATATTCAGAATGTACTGAGAACATTTTAATGCCAAAAAAGTAAAATTGGTAAAGAGTACAAATAGACAGCACATACATACATGCACAATTATATATATAACATATAGTATTACACAAAGCATAGATATTTATTATATATTATATACATATGTAATATAATATTGGGCTTTAGTTGCACTTGATTGATTGATGATGAGTGGACATCTGTATAAAATGCTTTGTGGATTTTATTTGTGTGTGTATGTGTGCTGTCTATTTATGCTGTTTACCAACTTTACTCTTTTGGCATAAAAATGTTTATATACTTTGATCCAGTAAATCCATGCTTAGAAATCTATTCTAAGGGAGTACTTAAAGATGTGGTCTGAAATATATATTCAAGCATATGCATGAAAGCATTATTTATAGTGGTGAAAAATGCAAAGCAGTCAAATAAATAAAAATAGGGGAATAAGTGATTTTTCAAAAATCCATCCAGCATGATATGCTACAATTTTTGCTTCTTCAGCCTTTTCCCTACCGGTACTTATTACTCTATAGGCCCAAATTTATAGAGACTCTGACTGAGTTCCTTCTTCCAAATTTTGCTGGCAATTTAATTTTCACCACTTACCCAAAACAAGGAACTTTCACTGGGTAAAGGAAACTTCCAAACTTCAATCCTTGTAAATTGATGAAGCACCCTCCATGTTAATCAGAGAAAGGTTCATTCTCTTTCATTTGTCCTTATAAAGACGCCACTAAGAGAGAGAGAAAAAGATAAGATTTGGACCTACATTAGCAGAATCATCTTTGGTGGAAGCTTTGAAACAGGTGGAGTTTTTTTCCATCTCCCTTATCCTTTGCTCATGCCCTTTCTTTTCCACTCTCCTGATCCACATCCCCCAACCACTTCTACAAAGGAATTTATTGTCTCTGTGTTGACTCATTGACTTGGATCACAAGGTTCCTTCTAAGGCATATCATGATTCAGACCACTTTTTTTCAAATTTGTTCCATAGACTATGCTATCACCTGAATCACCTACTGTGGACTGGAGTTATGCCGGTACTTAGAAGGAAGCAGAGCAAGAGAAAATTCACAGCATCATTTGCATCTCTGAATCCAACCAGTGCTGAAAATTTCTCTACCCCTGAACTTTCAAGAAAAAAGGGCTAATAAATCCTCTTATTTCAGCTAGCTTGGATTGGGTTTCTATTGACTTTCAAATCAAATAATGAACAAAATTTGTAGAAATTGAGACCAGGATTGCAATGTTGAAAGTATCATACTCCAAAACAAGGAACTGATTGAGATAAGATAAATTGGAGATCTTTTGAGGGGAGAAGTAAGAGGGAGCTCCATTGGTTACATATTAGAAAAAGAGCTGGTTAAACTTCTATCAGAATTTCAGCCCATGTTCATACCAAAACAGAAACGTAGAGGACTTGGTAGAAAAATCTCAGGATGTTGGGATATGTTTGTTATTTCTTAGAGTCTTCAGAGAATTCTGATAGAAAAGAACCAATTTCCATTTAAGGTATCATGACTGACATTGGGAAGAGTACTACATGCAGTTCTTTTCTTAACAGAGCTCTTTTTCAACCTGAGGTCAGCAATCCTAGAGTATGGAGGATCAAAGAAACTTTGGTCTGCAGGAGTTAAACAAAACAAAACAAAACATTTTTCTCTAAGATGAAGTGCAAATGGACAATTAGTCAACAAGTGCAGCAGGGATTAATTTTGGGATCCGAGAGTTTTTATAAAAATGTGTTATGTTGATTCTTTTTAGTCCATCCCTCCATCATCTCGTGCTCTTGACTCCACAAGGCAGAGGTAATAATTGCTTCCATTTTATGGGATGCACCCTTGTGACAGAGAAATCTCGAGCTATGCTTCATCACCTGTGCCTATTATTTTACATCATCTCTGGGTACAAACAAGAAGGGAGTTCATTACCCCAAAAACCATAGGAAAGGATAGAAATGCAGAAGACTGTTGTTTAGGAAAAAAACCAAGTGCATGACCCAGATTCAAGAATCATAGAGTTACAACATTTCTATAGCTAGTTTCTAATCCATGGTGTTTTTTATATTCAAATTGACGAGCTGCCTAATAGGGTGCTAAATTTATACCTGAGAAACTCCAAACAATTTTATACAACAACTTGAGTTTTTCTTTAACGGCAAAGCAGTTCCTAGGACTGTATAATCTAGCCAATTGAAATGGATGGCTTCCTGTCCCCTAGTATGTTCATTTAAAATGCCTTGAGTTGTGTCATTGAAGGGCCAGAGATAAATACAATTACCCCAGGGAGTGTAACTGTATGCTGCCAGATTGTCAAACTAAGGAACTCATGCTATTATCAGAGGATGCATTATTCCCTACTTAGGCAAATAGCATGTGAAGTTTTCTATACACCCACATTCACTGTATTTTCTTTGCCTGTCCTTGGATTTTAATGGTGTTCTCCCTGGAGCTCTACATTCCAGAAGGTTTTTCAGTGACTATATGTTTTATTTAACTATAGGCTTCAGGATGATCGAGAGCTACATTTGACCTAACTGACAGGCATGAGAATCACCTCAAAATTCTTGGAGCTGGAGTCAAATACTAAATATGATTCTATTTCTCCTTAGTGGACAGGATAACAGTGGTGTGTATGTGTATCTGTGTGTGTGTAAACGATTGTATTATATGATGTTAATTTTATGTGCCAACTTGGTTAGGCTATGATGCCCAGTTGTTTGGTTTAATACTAGTCTAGATGTTGCTGTGAAGGTATTTCCTTTCCAGTGTGATTAACATTTGCAATCAATTGTCTTTAAATAATGGAGATTACCTTCTGTGATATGCATGTACCTCATCCAATCTATTGAAAGCCTTAAGAGCAAAGACTAAGGTTTCCTGAAGAAGGAATTCTGCCTCAAAATTGCAACATAGAAACCCTGCCTAAGTTTTCAGCCTGCTGGCCTGCCCTACAGATTTCAGACTTCCCAGCCCCCATGATAGCATGAGGCAATTCCTTAAAATCTTTCTCTCAATATCTCTTTATAAAAGTATATATACTCAGAAGTATATAAACTCATATATATGAGTACAAACTCATATACTTATATATAAACTTATATAAACATATATACATATATATATATATATATTACAAACACTTTGTAAAACAATTTGGTGGTTCCTTAAATGTCAACTGTTTATCTACCAAATGATCCAGCCATTCCACTCCTGCTGTTTACTCAAGAGAAAAGAGAGAATGTCCACACAAATACTTGTACACAAATATTTATAGTAGCTTTGTTTGTACTATCCCAAAACTAGAAACCATCTAAATGTCCTTCAACAGGTGAAGGAATAAGAAAACTGTGGTAAAAATCATACAGTGGAATATACTCATCAATAAAAAACAGAAAGAACTAATGATATGTGGTACTAATGGATGAATCTCAGAATAATTCTCCTAAGTGAAAGATGGCAGCCCAAAAGGGGTACATACTATGTGATACCCTTTATATACAAGTCTAGCATATATATGAGTTTACATTTCCTAGACTTGTACATAAACGGTACCACACAGTATGTACTTTTCAAACTGTGATTGTTGGCTTATAAATGTGCCTCTCCATGCCTCTGCTTAACTTTGAGGTGCTTAAGGGTAGTGGAAAAGAAATCCCTATTTCTATTCCCTGTTCTTATTACTTTACTGGATATGTAGTAGGCTTTTAGTAAATATTGGCTGCATTATTCAATTCCTAAAAGGTAGTATCTTCCAAATTCTTATGGATAAATGATTTACCGATTGCCTTTTTGAAGAGAATCCAAACTCTACTCCATTAACTGTGGCAACTCTTCTAATTAAGCCTCAAAGTCAAGGACATAACACAAATTCTGTTACTAGGAAACTTATGGGTAAATTGGAAATGGGAATTGGTCTCACTGTAACATTTTCTATTCATTCCCTAAGCCATTCAAATGTTGAATTCAAAACTTTTGGGTTTTCCCTCCCCCTCATAGGAACAACCAGATGACATGTTGGCTGTCTTCATTAGTGTCCCATAGAGACCCTCCAAGATTCCCCGACACTACGCAATCCTCAACCCATGCAGGCTGCTGATGTAAATGCCAAGTATTGTTTGTGAGACAGAGATAGGATTGTGGATGCCACAGACCCATCTGTGGCTTTAGAACGACTGTTGTTTTAAGAAATGGCCTTCTCTGTGACCTGCCTGCTATTTCAGAGACGGTATGTCGGTCACCATCAAACAGACTTGGAATTAACATAAAGATGAAACAGCTGAGGCAGTGAGCGCATTACTGGAAACTCAGAATCACTGTGGTGAAGCGTTCCCCACTCAAGTAAAAAGGAGCCTTTAAAGAAGACTGTGCAATTTACAAATCTTGGTTGAGAATGTGTCCTTTGTGTTTCTCTTTTGGAGCTGAATTTTATGAATTGCTGAAAACGGAACCCTAAGTCATACTTGTAGTGATCATAAGAATTTTTTTTTTTTCCCTAAGTGTGCACAAATAAAGTTCTAAATGCCATCAAACCCACTTATCTCTCAAAATGCTCTCGGTTTGCCAATTCTGAACATAGTCGTACTAGGTTGGTTCTTCTGTTTTTTGGTATTTGTGTTGGTGTCTGAGACATTTAAAAATGTTTTAAAATTAATCAAGTTAATAGTAGCAGAATAGAGTTGGCAGCACTGTGTTGATAAAGATCAATTTGTATTTCTACAGTGTCTTTAAGAAAACAAAAACTCATATACTGGGGCCTTCATTAATCTTGAAGATGAAGATCTCAAAAAGGGAAAGAAAAGAGGATATTGTACAAGCCATCTTTCTGGAAAACATTCCGATACTCACACATTAAATTGCTAACAACTTACAATCAGCTATGTGCCAGGCACAGAGATGCAAACGTGTGTAGTGGATAAAGCTTTAACCTAGAAAATAGAGGTGGTCAGGTAAACATATGATTGCTAGAGGATGTTAATAGTACCATAATCATGTAGAAATCCCTGTGCAGAGGTTCTCAACTGTTTTCTGTACCTAACATACATGAAAGATAAGACAATTCCATCAGTAACAGTTACTCCTGAAGACAAAAGTGAGAAGACGTGACAGTAAAGAGAACAGTGTACACAAACATCACGAGTTATACAGAAACAAATAAATCTCACTCAAATGGCTGGAACACAGAGGTAGGAGATGAAGAAGCAAGTGTTAATTGTGTGGAGACTCAGTGGGATACAAATTCTGAAGCATCTTGTATGTCGTAGTAAAAAGTCTGTGCTTAACCAAGATAAACAAGAACCACAGAAGGATTTTATTTGAAGGTAATATGGTATTTCTGCTTAGAAATTTCTTTCTTTCTTTTTTTTTATTGGTGAGGAAGATTGGCCTGCAGTTAACATCTGTTGCCAATCTTCCTCTTTTTGCTTGAGGAAGATTGTCACTGAGTCAACATCTGTGCCAATCCTCCTCCACTTTGCATGTGGGATGCCGCCACAGCATGGCTTGATGAGCAGTGTGTAGGTTGCCAGGGATCCGAACCTGCAAACCCCAAGCCTCTGAAGCAGAACATGCAAACTTAACCACTACACCACCAGGCCAGCCCCTCTTTAGAATTCTTTTTTTTTTTTTTTTGAGGAAGATTAGCCCTAAGCTAACTACTGCCAGTCCTCCTCTTTTTTACTGAGGAAGCCTGGTCCTGAGCTAACACGCGTGTCCATCTTCCTCTACTCTATATGTGGGAAGCCTACCACAGCATGGCGTGCCAAGTGGTGCCATGTCCACACCCAGGATCCGAACCGGTGAACCCCGGGCTGCAGAGAAGCGAAATGTGCGAACTTAACCTCTGCACCAGCGGGCTGGTCCCTATTTAGAAATTTCTATCAGCTGGCAGTATAGAGAACATCTTTAAGAAGGGCAGATACAGCTGGGCATGGATAAAGCTGCACTGTAGTTTCAAAGGCATGACACCAGTATAAATTTAATGCTGCTTTTACTTCCTGAAGGCCACAGCCCAGAGATCAGGACCACTTGAGTTCTCAGTCTTGACTAAAGTCTTCCTTGGAGTTAAGCTAGGGAAGTTTGGGGACTTATTTACTGCTCATTTTGGTAGAGAAAACCCTGACAATTCCCTTATTGTATTTTCCAGGAAACCTAAAAATAATATTGTGGAATTATTGATTCTCCTTATGTGTGACAAGGATGGAGATTTCAATTTCTCTCATATTTCTGAGTGCAGAGAATGAGAAAACACTATCGTTTATTTCTAAGATCTCTCAGACAGAACCGTTTGCCTCCCAAGAGGTATAAGATGTGAATTCTGTCAAAAGGAATTCATGGTATCTGGCTGTTCCTTATCTGGAAAATGGGATAATAATTCCTACTTTGCAAGACTGTTGTAAGAATTATAGAAAAATACGTTCAAAGTGCACAGAATAATGCCTATTCTATAGTGGGTCTTTAATAAATTATAACTAATTATCTGTATAAATTATTCTTTAAATTCTGTAAATTATTCTCATAAAAAGAGGCCATGAACCACAGAAACACCTGGGATACAAATGTATGGAAACCTAAAGAGGAAAGGGATGCGAGCAAGGAGGATTCAATTATGTTATTCATAATATTTCATAAAATTTGACAGAACTTCCTGACATTCTGGAACATATGGTTTTTTAAAACATGCGGTAGCAAAAGATGTGAAGGTGGGAGGAGCTAGAGCAGATAAGAGTCTGTGTGGAGAGCTGTGGTGCCTGTCAGGATGGTAACTATCAGAAGAGATTAGAAGCATCTAAGGAAGATAGCAGGAGTTGAAAGCACCAACAGAGGGAAGATAAACTCAAGGAATTTAGAAATGAAGGGTAAAACCCAATGTTATCTTATCACTGGAGCTGCTGAAAGACAGCCACAGTGTTCCTATAAAGAAGCTTCCGGAACTGAAGTAGTCAAAGGAGGTACATGAGGAAGGCTGGGAAATCCTGTGCAGCATCAGAAGCTGAAGAAACCCACTTTAGGGATCCCCTTCGGCGGATGAACTAAAAGGTGGTCCCTGCAAGGCAGACTATTTGCTTGCAAGTCAAGCCAAACAATAAGTCATTCCCAAACCTCCAAGTTTGGCATGAGAAACTTGAAGCTCGTCTGTGTTTATATTCAGATTTTCTCCCTTTCCATACCTCTGAAATTTTCTACACAAAGTCCACCTTTCCCACTACCATTGGGTCAATATCTCTATGTAGAGAACACACATGTGCTACTTCCTTGGAAACTGAATTTAAATTCAGGAACAGCATTCATTTATTCACTCAACTCTGTGGGCTAGGCTCTGTGCTAGTTTCTGGGGAACACAGAATGAAAAAGACAGCCATGGTGTCTATCCTTATAGGACACTGCATTCTAATAAAGAAGACTAATATTAAACAACTACTCATATGATTAATTACTTAATAACCACTGAGGTAAAATGTGGGGATAGTATGAGTGTGTACCGTTGTACTCACTATTGCTTTTTATTCTGTAAGCAATAGAAAGCCATTGAATGATTAAAGACAGGGCCTGCCAAGATTATATTTGCTTTTATTAAGGGATCATCTGGATGACCTGTTCAGAACTATTTTCAAATCTTTACTGATTGAAACTCACTTTGGTTTGGCAGCTTGCCATTGTCGTTCACACGCTCTGCTTTGGCGGCCCAGGATTTAGCCAGTTCAGATCCTGGGCGCGGACATGGCACCACTCCTCAGGCCATGTTGAGGCAGAGTCCCACATGCCACAACTAGAAGGACCCACAACTAAAATATACAGCTATGTACTGGGGGGATTTGAGGAGAAAAAGAAAAAAAATAAGAGTAGTTCCATTCTAGGAATAGCCATAGGCATTCCTGCTGCTACATTGGAACAAACTATTTTCAGCTATTGCCACCTCCTCTCCCTACCCCCATCTTCTGGGCACCACGGAGGTAGAAGAAGTTGTGGTGGAATTGAGAAGAATGGCCTTCTCACCAATTCTGTGACTCGCTCCTGTTTGTGCTTTGAATCTCATGAGCCCTCCACTTTCTTTAGAAACTCAAAATCTGTCCAGAAGACAGAGACAAGATACGGTGCATCATGCCTCCATTCTCCATCTCTCTGATCTGTATACCACAGACCCTGTGAAAACAGACACCAAACTTTCTCCATCTGCCTGTAGAGAAAAAGTATCTTTCATGCATATCAGATCATATAAATGATTAGATTTTGTATATTTTTGTGTTTTTCTCCATTCCTTGTAAAAGAACCTCCAAGAAACATCCATAAATATAGACTTATAGAGAGATATTTAATATATTTACCTAAAGTCATTTCCAAAAAGGTGAAATACTGTGAAGAAGATAGATTTAGACAAGTCGACACATCTTTTCAACTACATAAATAATTTCTGTTTACACTTAGAAGTCTGTAGAAGTCTGTAGCTTCTAGGTAGCTCCATTCTAGGGGATGGCTCTGCTGCCAAGTGGTTAAGTTCACGCGCTCTGCTTTGGCGGCCCAGGCTTTAGCCAGTTCAGATCCTGGGCGCGGACATGGCACCACTCCTCAGGCCATGTTGAGGCAGAGTCCCACATGCCACAACTAGAAGGACCCACAACTAAAATATACAGCTATGTACTGGGGGGATTTGAGGAGAAAAAGCAAAAAAATAAGAGTAGTTCCATTCTAGGAAATGTATTGGCTCTGCAGGTCCTTTGATGACAAGAACTTAATATATCAATGAATGAAGGATTTTACAAAGGAGGCTAGAGCATCCTGCCTTACTCCCTTCTACAGCCTACCACCGTTCTGATATAAGTAATAAATAAAAAAGTGCTTTCTGAAAGCAACACTATTCACCATAGAATTAGATGTATTATTATACAAGGTAAAATATGTAATTATTTTTCTCCATATCACTTATTGCTATCTGAAATTATACATACATATAATCTCTATCATCCATCCATCTCTCTACTATCAGCTATCATCATCATCATCTATCATTTATCTATCCACCTATCTTTCTCCATTTAGATTGCCAGACTCATGAAGTTTCCAGTACCTGTAAGAGTTTTGAACAAACAATAAATAGTTATAGATAGAGTCCTCTGATCCACAAATATCGTATTTTTCTCCATTTATTGAAATCTTTTTGAATTTTTCTCAACAATATTTCATAGTTTTCTCAATCCAGGTAATGTACTTATTTAGTAAAATTTAAACAAGTATTCATAATTTTGATGCTATTGTGGTTTTTTTAATTGCTATTTTCAACCATTCACTGACAACGTATTGAATACCAATTTATTTTGGGGACTGATCTTAACCCCCTTTTTTGGTACTTATTTTAATTTTATTTTTTAATACTTCTTTTGGATATATTTTCTTCTTTTCTTAGTTACTGAAGACAGAAGTGTAAATCACTAAGTTGATAACTTTAAAGCTATAAGCTTCCCCAAAACACCGCTTTAACATTATTCCATAAATTTTACATGCTGCATTTCAATTTTCCTTCGATTCAAAATATTTGTATCTCTTTCTGTGATTAGCTGTTTGACCCGTGGTTTATTTTTAAGTGTAGAATGTAAATCCCAAGTATTGGTTATTTTGCATATATCTTTGTGTCTACGATTTCTAGCTTACTTTCACTCTGGTCAGAGAACAAAATTTCTATCATTTCAAATCTCTTTAATTTGTTGAGACCCTTTTTTATGGCCTAGGATGAGATATACTTTGTTCATTCTACCATGAAGAATCAAAAACAATGTGTGTATGCATATGTATGTGTTTTATATATACTAGAGCAAATTGGCCGATAGTAGTGTTCATACCTTCTATAGAATTACTGATTTTCTGTTATTTTTATCATTTTCTAAAATTGAAGTATTTGAAATCTTCGTGTATAACTGTGGATTTATTTATTTTCTTTTTTGAGTCCTAATAGTACTTACCTTATATATTTTGAATTTATTTTATTAGGTACACAGCTGTGAACTGACCCTTTTATCCTTATATTATGTCCTTATTTACCCCTCTTTATCCCTGATAATATCTCCTGTTCTGAAGTCTACTTTTTCTAATAAAAACAACACCATTGTAATTCTTTTTAAAATTTTGATTGTGCTGGTCTAGCATATCTTTTTCAATTCTTTTACTTTTAACTTCTTTACATTTTCATATTTAAAGTGGCTTTCCTGTAGGCAGCATGTAGTTGGTCCTTGCTTTTTTATCCAAATTAATGATCTTTGTTTTTTTCATTGACGTGCTTTGAATAGAGCTTGGTAAACTTTTCTGTAAAAGGCCAGATCATAAATATTTTCAGGCCATTAGGTCTCTGTCATAACAATGAATTCCGTCAGTGTTGTATAAAAGCAGCCATAGTCAATATGCATACAAATGAGCATGGCTGGATTTGGCCCTTGGGCTGTAGTTTGCTAACCCTGGTTTAGATCATTGAGATTTAAAGTGATTATTGACATGGTTGGATTAGAATCTTCCCAGCTGTTTTCTATTCATTTCATCTGTTCTTTGTTTCTTTCTTTTAGTTTTTTCTGCTTCTTTTGGGTCAGGTATTCTTTTATTGTTTTATTTTATATCTACAATTAGCCTATCAGTTAGAACTCTTTTATAATTAATATGTCACCCAGTAGATGTTCTTGGACCCAGTAGATGTTCTTGGATTTACAAAATATATATTTAATTAATTGTGCCAAAAACTATTATGCCACTTTAGCGGTAATCTAAGGACCTCAAACAATATACTCCCAATGCATTGCTCCCATCCATGGTACTAATTGTGTATTACATCTTATTTTTCATATGCTATGTACAGACAAATGTTGCTATTTTTTTTAAATAGCATATTTAAGAGCAATTAAATAGAGGGAAGTTATTTTATATTTTCTTTATTTATGTGATTTCCAATATTTTTCATTTCTTTGTGTAGATTCATGTTTCTCTCAAGTACCAAATTATTTTGTAAGAATAACTTGTTTTAATGTTTATTATAATGTGGATCTGCTGATAATGATTCCCATCAACTTTTTATTTTCATCTTGAGAATTATTTATTGTCATTTCATTTATGAAAATATTTTTGCTTTTTATAAAAGTCTGGTTGAAAAGAGCTTTTGGTCCTCTGAATTTTAAGAACTCAGTCCATTTTACTCTGACTTGCATAGCTTCTGATGAAAAAAAATCTATCTGTTCTGGGGCTGGGCCCCATGGCCGAGTGGTTAAGTTCACATGCTCTGCTTTGGCGGCCCAGGGTTTCACTAGCTTGAATCCTGGGCGCGGACATGGCACCGCTCTTCAAACAATGCTGAAGCAGCATCCCACATGCCACAACTAGAAGGACCCACAACTAAAAATACATAACTATGTACCCAGGGGGCTTTGGGAGAAAAAGGAAAAATAAAATCTTTAAAGAAAAAATCTATCTATTCTTATCTTAATTCACAACGTTGTAAAGTGTCTACCGTGTTCTGGTTGTCCTCTAGATTTTTCTCCTTGTCTTCTGTTTTTAGCAGTTAGAACATAACATGTCTGGGTGTTTTGTTTGTTTCTTTGTTTGTTTGAATTGTGGTATTTATCCTGTTTAGCTTTCTCTGAGCTTTGAGATCTGTGTTTGCCATCCTTCATCAATTTTGGAAAATTCTCAGCAATTATCTTTTTAAATATTTCCTTTGATCATTCTTTCTCTTCTCCTTGCATATCAATTACATGCATATTAAACAGTTTGATATTTTCCAACAGGCAGATTCAGTATCCCATTTTTTTTCTATCTTTGTTCTCTTTGTATTTCAGTTTTGGTAATTTCTCTTGACCAATCTTTAAATTCCCTGATTCTTTCTTCAGCAGTGTCAAGTCTACTAATTGTCTCTTTTTATTACAAATATATATATTTATAAAAATATATTTATATCTGGGCCTAGGTATATCTCATCTGTTGATCAAACTTCAGTGTGGAATGTGAGTCAGTCAAGACAGTAATTATTCTCAGCTTGGGTTTTGTAGTTGCTATAGTTATTCTCAGTGTACCAAAGTTTTCAGATTCTTCCAACATTATTTTGCATTTAGAATGAGTGTTTCTCAGTGTTTCTTTATGGTGTTTCTCAGTGTCAGCTTTAACTTCAGCTTTAGTTCTTGCCTTTAACACTCCTTCCACAAGGTCTCCATTCACTCTTTTTATGCTTTCCCATTCACAGACTGCTGTTTTTATTACTTGATACATGCTAGCTAAGGGAGTGGGGTGGAGGAGGCATTCTATATTTCTTTGGCTCAACATCAATCTTAGTTAGGTATCTTCCTTTGATAGAGACCTCAGAGTAATATGAAATGGGAATTTTTAATGTAAGGAGTGATTAGCTATGAACAAGGAATTAAATTTTACAAGGAGATAAAACGGACCTCAAAAGAATACCCTTGGGTTGAGGGAAAGTATCCAAGAATGAAACAAACATTGAAGCATGAGCTCTTCCCAAGGCTGGAATTCAGTCATCTCTGAAAGGGGTGTGATCGCAGCCGGCTGGATAGTGAATAAGTCTCTGAATTATTTCCAGGAAACAGATTGTCCACAAAGGTACTGGGGTGCTTGTGTGATGAGGTTAGTGGGCAAGGAAGTATAAGCTGGGAACAATATGTAGGAAATTCCCCACTAGAGTGCCAGAAGGCCACATTTGGTGGGCAGGAAACCACTTTCTAGGGTGTTGAAGAAATTTGATGCGAATCTGCCTGTGGGAGTGCTTTTGAACTTGCTGGAAAGCTAGATAGGGCACAAGCTAGATTCAAAAGAATGTCACGGGGAAGCAGTGAAATGAGGAGAAAGGGGAGGGGGTGTGTTAAACTCTCTGGGAGGCTGGCTAGGAAACTTGCAGAACCAGGAAACTGACCCTGTAAGACGCTGCTAGACATGGGGAAACCAGCTGGGACTTCCACGGAATTCATTAGGAATCTGCCCACATGTGTTGCTGCGAAACTTGCCAGGAAATTGGATGGCAAACCCATGAAGTTGCCTAGATGTTGTTCTTGGGAAGAACCATTTAACTTGCCTCAGGGAAGTCAAGTGGGGCAGTTATGGAATTCTCTGTTGTGTGGGAGAAGAAATGTTAAACTACAAGGAAACCAGTGGAGGCTGCAGATCTTGTTGGGAAGCTGTCTGTAAGTGATGCTGCTGAACTGCCCAGAAAACCAACTGGGCTATAAAACCAACCGTGAGAGTGCTGCTGACATTTGCTGGCAGTTAGCTCTCTGCTGTCATGCATACTAGCCCAGCTTCCCAGCAGCAGAAAGAAACAAAGCACTTCAGAACCAGGACAAAAAGCCCCATTCTCTTAGAGTGTCCCTCCACTGCCCTCTGCTGTCAAAACTTTTTGTTTAAAAAGTTCCAGTATCACAGTTTGATGAATTTGGAGCTGAAAGGTAAGAAATTAATAAATGGCCTAGTCTATCCCTTGGGCTCAATCCCAAAAGCAAGATCAAATCAATCTCAAATCTCATCTTTGTGAGTCTATCTCCTGAGACCCCTTATGGTACCAATTCTATATCATTTAAGGTCCAGCCAGGAGATGGAAACCACACAATAATACAAAAGAATTGTGAACTATTTCCAAGGAATTGTCTACTAAGAAGAAATAAAAATAAACTCCAAAAAATCATCTACTGCTGGGAGAGAGTATCCCAGGAAGACATAAATTTAAAGAGGATAATCCTTCCCAAGCCTGGGATTCAGATTTTGTTGGAGTGTATGGGGTTCTAGCAGGTACATTTGCTGAACTGTATTTGGTTAGAATGGATCCACAGTCGGTGGGCTGAAGCAGGTGGATTGAAAACTATAAGCTGGGACTGGCATGTTAGAAACCTCCCCTTGGAACATTGGTGATTTGAGGATGGTGAACAGTGAACCGTGGGCCAGGAGTGGCAGGCTGCGATTTTTTTCCCAAGAGTGTATCAGCAGGCTGAGGTGGGTGGGCAGTAAATCCACCAGGAAGCTGTCAAGTTGTCAGCCGGGTGTTGTTGAACATGCAGGGAACCTGGCTGGGTACCAGTTGGACTCACCAGAAAGTCACTGGGAAGATGCCAGCAGAAGGGAGGACGCTGTGAAACTCTCTGGGAAGCTGCCTGGGGCTCCCACAGAAGGATCAAAAAGAGTGCTTGTGGGGGCACTGTTACACAGGAAGCTCTCAGTGAAGACACCTGCAGAATGCCACTGAAACGCACTGGGGTGAGCTCCATCAGATATTGACATGCCAGCCCTTCACCACTGGACCCAAAAAAATCAAAGCATACCAGAACCCTTCCTCCTCTAGTGTTCTTTCAAGGAAAAAAATGTTCCACTATCACTCAGGACCAGGAAGGATGGATTTGGAGTTGAGAAGCAATGAATCGATGACTGGAACGCTGGATCTCCACGTGAGGTCTTCTTAGTGACCATTTCCATTACTGGTCTGGGCCCTGGATGTAGCCCTGTCCCTGTGCTAGACATAAGTTTTCTGTTCCCTTCCTTTAGCTGCTACAGGTCTTCATCCTTGTCCTGAGGGTGAGGGAACTAGCTGCTCTTCTCCCCTCTGCTTCAGGATGACACAGGAGAGGCAAGGGCTTCACCCTTCCTGCAACAGCTCTTGCTCCCCTCCACCAGGCGTGTCTCAAAGGGAGGCTTCTTCAGTTTTTTGGCTTTGCCCCAATTTCTCTTGAGCACACTCGGTAAGGTCTGTGAAAAACAGTCTGTGAGTGGGTGGGAATCTCCCTTGTGTCTGTGAGCTCAGGATTTCCATGCTCTCACATGAGTCCAAGACAAGCCATTAGCATTCTGTAAAAATGTTGGCTCAATTCTTCCTGCTGTCTCGAATGTCATCCAGAATCTAGCAACTGCTCCAGATGAGCTATCCTCCTGCCCCATCTCTCCTGGACGTGTCTACCTTTCCTTTGATTTGGGGTTAGTTGGTTTCACTGTGACATCGGCTCTCTGATGAATTCAAGAAAAGCCGTGATTTTACAGATTACCTGGTGTATGTTGTGAAGTTGGGAGCAGTGTTCCTTCTAGCTTTTTACATAAGGGGAAGCAGAGACACCTGCCCACCAATGGATCTTTGAAGACAAGGGGAAGAATAAACACAAGTCATGCTCAAAAAAGAAAAAAAGTAGAACATTTCTTACTCCCCAAACTGGAAGTTTTTTGGGTCACCATGATTTTCTTCACCTGGGCACATACTAGTTGTCTAATAGTCCAGTTAAAATGTGCTCTTTTAAGTTTAATACAATAGGTTTATGTTTAATACAAGCAGGTTTGACTAAAGCAGAACCATGAGGCTCTTATTTAAATTTCCTTTTAAAACATCTTGTTTGAATTGGGCACCTATATTATAACATTGTATTTAATTTTGTTTTATTTGTTTATCATTAACTCATTTATTTATGTATTTATTTATTCATACCTCCACATATTTACACCCAGACACCTTACATTACATGACAATAACAATATTAAATACTAGAGAAACAAATATAAACAAAAAATAAATGAGAAAAGCATACAAAAGAACCTATTCCACATCACCTCTTGAGGCTTGAATGCTCTTAAAATATTTTTTTCCATATGATCTGTCTCTTTTATCTTGGTTCTTAACTTATCTCTTGCTCAGTGTTAGATCCTTTATATTCTATATTCATCAAAAACTTGGCAGGCAGCTTGTATTTTAAAAATATAATAAGCCTTGCTTTCCTTTTTAAAAAATCCAATATGTTCAAATTACTCTATAATTTAGCACTGTAATAAATGGATAACCATAAATGTTTGCTTTCCATTGTGGCAAATATAGTAAGATCTTCCAGCATCCCTTACCTTAAATAATGTTCTCTAACTGGTCCCCATTGCCCCTTGTTAGCTCTCCAACCAATTGCGTTCTATCTGATAATTCTATAAAGGAAACGTGAACTTGAATCTCTTCAAGGTTTCTTATAGCAATTAGAATAAAGTCCAAAGTCTGGACTAGATCTAAAATTCCCTAAATGAACTGGCTTTTACATTCCACATCTATCCTTAATAACTACACTCCCTGGCACTCTATTTTTTCTGCATTTTTTCAAAGTGATATTATCCTTCCTGCCTAAGGATCTATGTGAAAGCTCCTCTTTCTGGCAATAATGCTTTCCCCCAGCCAATAATCAATATTTTTCCCAGTTTCTCCCTAAGTATTTTTTTCTTCAGACCAAAAAACATGCTCTACCCAAAAAATAAAAAATCCTCCTATTCATTTTCCCTGGTACTATGTGCCCAGAGTACTACACAATCATTCCTAGTCCTCTTCATATTGGTAAGGATTTGTGCTTTTCTGTCATCCTGCTAGAGTCTAAGCAAAGTGAAGGCAGAGATGATGTCTGTCTGTCTGTCTGTAATATTGGCAAATTTCGAACTCCTCAGAGAGAATCTTGTACGTGAAGGGTAATCACATCTGAAAATATGTTATAACATTTAAAACAACAAAGCAAACTCTTATCCTCCCTTCCCTAATTGGTTGAGTTTTTAAAATCTATTTTTAATATTTTAGGTGTTTACACCTCATTGTTTCCCATTATTTCTTTATAGTGTGACTTGGTATGCGATTCTCAGTTGCTTAAATTATTGTCCCAGTTCATTTTCATGTCAGGAATTATGTTGGGTCACTCATAATGGACTATTTTTCTGACAAATGAGTGTCACATTCAAAATTTTAAAATACACAAAAACAGGTGTTTTCTAAATAAAAACAATAGGTGCTGTCCTAATACAAAGAAGCACAAAAGAAATTTATTGAGTTAATAGAATGCTTTCGTATCTGCCAACAGGTGAGAATATATCAAGCCATCAGGGGAGGTGTAGACAAAGAAACATTTCTTCACAGGAGAGGCAGTAGGTGGACTCATGTGGGAAGGTTTTCCGTAGGACATGAGAGGTAAGAGAAGTCAAGAGTCTACTTCATCTCAGGCAGTGGGACAAGTTTCAGTAAAAGTGAAAATACCGGCGTGCTCATGGTAGGGAAAAAAAAGGTGATGTAAATAATTAGAACCAGAAGTGCATATGAGTTTATGATGGAGGCTCCATTTTAAAAGCCAAGATATCGATGAAATTTCAACATTAGACTGAGGAGTTTGCATTTAATTCTGTGATGAAACTGTACACTAGAAAATTACTCATTTCTGTGTGACATGAAGTAAGCTGTGGTTGAGTGATAATGATGTGTTAAGGCAAGCAAAGAAGATGGGAGGTATATGAAACAAAAGCTCGAATAGAACATTCAAGTTATATAAAGGAGAGGGTTAGAAATCTCTGTGCCCTATATGGAGAGTCATGATTACGATAGTGATGTAGAGGAAATATAATTGAACAGAGGTGGAAGACGTTTATTTTTGAGTATAGAGAAGGCGTAGGTTATTCTGGGTGTAGTGCAGAGAGATAGTGAAAATATGTAAAAAGTGGGAAGGCATTCTACAGTTGTGTATAAGAGGAATAAAACACAGGATAGAGTGAAGCTAATGATCATATTTCCAATGACATAAGACTAAAAAATTTTTTTTAAATACATTGGCACAGCAAATATTTTCAATATCCTTGATAGACATGACTGGATACTGAAAACACAAAGATGAATAATAAAGTTTTCTGACTATAAATAGATTATGTTTAGTGAAACAAAGGGACAATATTAGATATTTCATTTCTATATAAAATGATACATTTCATTACATTGCCGTGTGGACAAGTGCTATGGTCTGAATGTTTGTGTCTCCCTAAAATTCATATTTTGAAACCTAACCCCCAAGGTGAAGGTATTAGGAGGTGGGGAGTGAGGGAGGTGCTTAGGTCATGAGGGTGGAGCCCTTATGAGTGGTATTAGCTCCCTTATAAAAGACGCCCCAAAGAGATCCCAAGCCCCTTCCACCTTGTGAGGCTACGGTTGAAGTTCGTGAGCCAGAAGAGGGCTCTCAACTGGACCATGTTGGCACCTTATCCTTGGACTTTCAGCCTCCAGAACTGTGAGAAATCAATTTCTGTTGTTTATAAGCCACCCAGTCTGTGATATTTTGTTATAATGATCTGAACAAAGACAAGAAGGTACCAGGGAAGCACATGGTGAAGAGGCCTCAGCAATCTGGACGCTCTGAGAAGACTTCCAAGTTGAATAGTGATAGAAATTGTTGTAGTGGTGTCTCTTTAGAATACACTTTACTAACTCAACTGCTTTTCCCCTGGATTTGGCCAGAAGCCTCTGATGCTGTGCTATACTTTGCTCTTTGAAATGTTGAGCACCTGCAATGCTCCAGTTTATTGTTTATTAAGATTTCTTATGCCAATACCCCTGAAAACAGCTTCCAAGACTTCAATTAGAATCCATGAGTTTTGTCTCATTTACGTATATCTTATTTATGTACAATATAATCCCACAACTGGACGTAGTCAATGTTTCCATCCTTCTTTGGGATTAGCTATTGAAACTCTTCATTTTCCTTTAAGCTTTAGAACAGACTTGAAACAATCCCTGGCCCATGGTGATGACAGCACTGTCATTAGCTTTGCTGACAGACTAGACTAGCACATTTTCTGAAACTGGCACATGCTACAATTGGTGATCTCTGTACCCTACTTTATCTATTTTCTTTTATAATGGTGAGTGAAATTTTATTCTTTATTGTCTTTTGGGACCTGGACATAAAGAGACTAGATATCAACTTGTAAATTTAGTTTTTTATCCTCTTCTATACTTCCAAATATGGAAAAGAAAAGCAAAGAAAAATTTCTTAGGGCTTACCGAATCCTCTATTTTAAAAATCAGGATGATTGATTCATTCTATTTAAAATACAGTTAATCTTCTACTGGAAACTGGAAATAAATGGTAATAAACTGCAGAAATGCAAGTCATTTTCTAAAAATGTGCATTTTACTACTCATAATTTCTATTCAAATTGTTTGATATAAATATCTAACACTTCTAGCAAGGGATCCCACCACAACCGGTGCCTGGCTCCGCAAGCTGAAGACTTCCTTCCCTCACCTAGAAGCATGAGGTGGCACACCTGGAGGAGCTCCTTCATCCTTCTTAGGGAGCCACAGCGTGGATCAGTGGGAGTGACAACAGCAAAACAAACCAAGCTGACCAGAACAGCACTGAAGAGGCTCTGAGAGCTAATTGTCATTGGAACTAGAGGCCATAAAAATAGGATAGAGTCAGTGTTCTAAACCAACACAGGGGGACTACCTGCTGACATAGAATGTTTAAAGAGGACCCAGAGACTTCTAACACAATACCCAAATTGTCCTTATGAATCATCGATTGATTCATGGGAAACCGTGATTTAAAAACCTAACTATTTTGCAATTTTTTCCTCATATGTCATACCTTAGTTTTAATAATATGTGCTAGTACAATCTCACTTGAGTGTTAATCATAATACCTCTGCGTGATAAGCTTTATGTTCTTTCTTTCACAACCCAAAGTGATTTACTTCCTTAAGGGAAGTTTTTGGTAGTTTAGCAAGACTGAGAAAATTTGGAGGCTATAAGATGAGGAGAAGGATTAAACAAATCCATGGAACATAATGGTAATAATCACTGGCAATAGTCTGTGCTTCTAATCATTATCCAATATATTAATGAATTAACATACTCCTACTGTTTTCTCTTTGGAGGTTTTGGCTTTCACAATGAAGGAAGAACTTGCCATGTGTAGATGTGGTTCCAAAATATTGGAAGTCATTGCCAATCCCACTCTGCTCAGGATGATGTGTTACATCAGCTTTATACAGTATGTCTTTTATTAAAAGTATCTAACCTTTCTAGAATGTTCTGGTATTATGCCAGCACTATAGCATGTGCCAGCTTCAATAGGCTTAACATTTTATTGGAGGGAAAAAACTGATATCTCTGGAAATATCAGAGTGCAAAATAAAGCTTAAAAAATCAAGAGCTAGAAAATAGGAGAAATTGTTTTATAGAAACATGAGAAAATTGGAGTCATATAAATTTCCATAGATCAGAGAACATTGTGGAATAATTTGATAGGCTTAGACCAACCAAGAAGACACAACTACATTAACAAGCAATATTTGGAAAAAGTTAAGAGTACAGTGCTTTATATTACATAAACCATTTTCATATAGCTCCCAAGATAATCACCAACATATCATTGTGTGACATTAGCCAGAACTCTGTTATTTTAAAATTTATTCTTCTGTTAAATTGACGTAATAATATTGACCATTTAATGTTGTTCCATGAAATTAATTCAATGTCCACAAATAATGTATACAATTAGTCAGATATTATTCTAGACATGGTGGATCTAACTGATAATGAAATAGTTGACATCCTAGCCCTCATACGGCTCAAATTCTAGTAGAAGTGATGGATAAGCAAATACATAAACATAGTGTGTTAGGTGCTAATACAGTTTATGATAAATATAAGTCATAGTAAGAAGATAGAGAACATCGAGGGACAATGAGATGCAGATTTAGAATGGCTCTTGGACAAGGTAACTTTCAACAGAGGCTTGAATGAGTAGGGGGAGACAGCAACATCTATATCTGGTTAGATAATTTTCTCTGGAGCCAAACTTCCTGCCTTTGAATTCTGGCTCTGCCACTTATTATTTGAATAACTTAGAAAGTTTAGCTAAAATCTCATGCTACATCTTCAATATATCTATAAAAAAAGTAATGATAATACTCCACACTACTAAAGCATGAAGTTTATGGCATTAATTCATAATATCAGGTATTATTATTAACTCTAATTTTATCAACATTAGGGGCAGAATATTCCATATCAAAAGTAAATTGAGTAAAAACACCCTGATTTGGGAGTTTCTTGGCATGTTGAAAGAACTGGAAAATAAGCAAGTATGATTAGAGCAAACTGCACAATTTTCCAATGGGGTAAGTGGTATGAGATGAGAGCAGAGAGCAAGCTTGGGTTGGGTGGGGATGTATATTGTAACGTTATAATCATATTTTGCAATAGGAATTATAGAGAGTTATATAATTTTATCAGCGATGTACCATTTTATGATTTATTTTTTAGATAAAATTAGCATAAAGTAAAATGCACATATTCTAAGTGTACACCTTGAAAAGTTTTGAGAAATGTATGCAACATGAAACCAACACACTAATCAATATATTGAACACTTTTATAATCCCAGAAAATACCTTCACTTCCTGTTCCAGTCGAACGTTACTTCCAACTTCCAATCATTCTGAAGCTTTTCTTCTTAAATAGATTAAGAAATAGTCAATTAGACTGTTTGTGTTTTTCACCCCTGAGGACACAGCATTCAATTCGGCACTGCCAAAGGTCTGTATGTGCCAAGCCATTCTCATTCCCAGTGTGTCCCTGCTTCTCTTTATGGTATATTTGCCAAGCTGGTATTTGGTGATTAAGTGCTTCCACTTAGCTTCTGCTATTCTGAGATCCTATCACCCTATTGAAATCAGGGACTCGAACACAACAGCGACATCCCCTATAGTCATAACTGTCCTGAAAAGGAGAGCAGCCAGAGATTTCAAGGATGGGTGTTGCAGCATCACAAATGTATTTTTCAATGTGTTAGTGAAAGTAATATCTTGGATACCTTCTTGTGAAACGTAATTGTGGTGGCTGAGTGTGCAGTTCATAGATGATAAATCCAGGCATGCAGTCTTATTCCCAATCCTCTGGAGCCCCTTCTTTGCATCATGCCAGGGAAGCTCTGGCATCTCTACCTCAATAAGTTAAATTGTATCTAAGTTTCAGTTAATCACACAATTAAAATTTAGAGCTACCTCCAGCTGAAGAGCCAAGTCATAAAATCTAAAATCTCTATTAAGTGCATTCACATCATTGAATTTAATCCAATTGTGTGTTATTTATTGCTCTCATTAGTCTTTCAGCTTTAGAACCCACCCCACACATATTCTTCTGCAGATATGTGTTAGTAAACTCTTGCAATTCTTTTTGTAAGTTATTTTTTACTGGGTGCTAGTGTGTACCCATACTCTTGATTTTGATTTTACTAATGGGTTTTGATTCTACTAATGGGCTTAGCGGGAAAAGGGATGGCTCTGGTTGGTCTTGAGGAGAATGTGCATTCCTCTTTCATGCCGTATACCCTGCTAATGTTTTCACAGGGTTTTCAGACAATTGAAGGCTAGTCTCTTCCGATGCCAAATGCAAGCTTCTGCTGGCAAAAGAGGCTGAGTGACTTGAAGGTCTGAGAGAATTAGTCTCATATGGGCCCAGCAGATGTCCCAATTCCAAGTTTCAGGGTCCCATTCTATCCCAATCAATACTCTTGTTTTACATGAGAATCTTGATGAGACTATCAGTTCAACTGAGATATAATTCAACTATCTACACAATTGAATTTTGTGTTTCTTTTTTCAAAATATCAACTCTATTGCTGTAGGCAATAAGAGATTCTTTTAGGGTTGTCATGGAGGATTTCTCGTTGAAAGACTGTGACTTGTGCTGAGTTAATAAGCTGAGCTTTCATTTTCTATGTAAGTACTACAGTGCATTCACCAGAATCCATCTCATACTGGAATGTTTGTAGTTTGCAGGCATCATCATTATCATGAGGATCAAGGTAAGCACTCATTAAGACTCCTAGGTTACTTGCTTCAGTTGGCAGCTTATCACAATCAACGACAGGTGACAGCCTGATGAATTGATACCATTGCATGCCGTAAATTACCAGATCCCATTTCCCACTGGCAATGAGCTCAGCACTGTAGTCAAGCCAAAGAGCATGACTGAACCACCTCCAAACCCATTATTTGCAGGAATTTTCTATGGGACAATTCATTGTACCAAATCTATGTCAGTCAGAGTCCAGTCAGGATGTACAAACCACATGGTAAGTTGAACCGGGAAGCTAATAAATAAAGAATTATTAAGTATCTACAAGGAATTATCTGCTAAGAGGTGAGTAAAATGAAACTTTAAAGCATATTATAGGGCTCATGAGAATTCTGAAGTAAGGAACAAGTTGAAGTGGGGACCTTCCCCAATGTTGGGATTCAGACCTTGTTGGAGAGGATGTGTTTTCATCCTACTGGATGGCAAGGACGTTCACTGGAATTTCTCCAGGCTCCTGCTGGTCCAAAATTGGTGGACCAAAGCTGGTGGGTAGGGAATTTTGAACCAGGATTGGCAGGCAGAATGTTTCTTCACTGGGATGCCAGCTGACTGCCTCTGGCTGGCAGGAGACCACTTGCTGGTGTACTGACAAAATTTGACTGAGAGCCACCCTTGGCTTGTGTGGTTAAATTTTATAGGAAGCCAGGGGGGAACCTACAGACTCATCAGAAAACCAGCTGAAGTTTGTCCTGCTCGACTTGCCAGGAAGCCTATTGTAGAACATGAAGAACTCATCAAAAAGTTGCCTGTGGCAGGATGCTACTGAATTCCCCAAGAAATTGGCAGTGTTGACCATGGTGCTTACAGAAAATCTACTCATGGAGTGTGTGACTGCGTTCACCTCCAAGAATCCTACTGGGATGGCAGTGACTTCACAGCAAAACCACCCATAGGAGATATAACTAACTCAACACAAGGAAGCCAGCAGCAGAGTTATGGAACTTCCTAACTGAATCGCCTGTGTGAGTGTGGCTAAAACTCACTGAGGATGAATTTCACTGTATCTCACAAGCCATTCCAGGGCCAGAGGTGTATGAAGAAAGGAAAGCACACCAGAACCAGAGAGAGAAGGCCCTTCCTCCTCCTGTGTCCCTCCAGCATCCTCTACTAACAAAATTTAACATCGTGTAGGCTGGAAAGGAAGAAATGTTCCAAGCTTCCAGAGTACAATGAGGGTTACATTTGTAGCTGAGAGGCAATTAAGTGATCATTGGCACAGACCAGATTTAGAATTCTAGGTTGTCTTCTTTTCTCTCTCTCAAGTTCAGAAAATACTCTTCTACTCTCTTTTGGCTTCCCTTATATCTGATGAAAAGGGAATTGTTAACTATTACATCATTTTTGCTGCTTTCGTGCTTGCTGCTTTCAAGGTTTACTTTCTATCATTGACTTTCAAGAGTTTGACTATGCTCTGTCTTACTTTGGGCTTCTTCAAGTTTATTTTGCTCAGTTTTGGATGAGTAGATGGTATTTGCAAAATACATTTGCAAAATCTCTGCCTTTTAATCCGTTTGGTATATTTTAATCATTATTTATGCAGATATTTTTTCCTGCTCTATTTCCTATTTATCGTATGTGCTTCTAATTACATTTATGACGGACTAGTTAAATTTATCTAAGAGACCCAAGGTTCACTTTTTCCTCACTCTTTTTTATTTATGTTCTTCTAATTAGATTATTTGCATCAATCTATCTTCAAATTCACTTACTCTTTCCTAAATTCCATCCAATAAATTATTTACTTCTCATATTATGTTTTTCACCTCTAAAATACCCACTTTGATTTTTTTTAAATTATGGCTGCTTTTCTACTTACTTTTCCAAATTTTCATGCATTGGAGCATATATTTTACTTCACTGAGGGTGACTAGTCATAATAGCTCCTTTAAAATTCTTGTCTAATACTTCCAAAATCTACATCATAGCAAGATCAGTCTCAGTACATTTTCTTTCCCCTTGATGATTTATTCCATTTTTCTGATTCTTTACATTTGGGGTAACATTGGATTGTATCCTTAACATTATAGATACTAAGTTATGAAGATTCAAAACTTTCTTTTTTTCTGTCGAGCATATTTGTTTCTTTTAGCCAGAAATTATCTTGATAATACTTGGGCTACTTTTTTTAATTGGGTTCAGCTCTTGTATGAGTTCAAAAATTTTTGTCTAGTTGAACTATTTTTACTCACGTCTATACATACGTGTGTGATTTAGGATTCAGTCAGAAATGTGGGTGGGCAGAATTTGCAGTATAACTCTCTATTTCTCTTCTGTGATCCCTCCACTATTTGATAATTATCTATTATATTAAAGTATATAAATATGATAATGTAATATAATTAGTCAAAAACTGATAATTCTATATATGAAATCAAAACTCTTTGGTGAAGTATGAAGAAAAGTACAAGGAGGTTTTGGAAGGCTTTTCATGCTTCTATCAGTCAATGTAGGAAGTGAATAGATACTGACAGAAAAGAAAGAGAAGTAAATAGAACACAGAAAGCTGTAAATTTAGACAATATAAAATTTCCAACAATTGATTTACTCAATGTAATTATTTATTAAATTAGTCAGGAATATACAGTTGAGGGGTGTTCAAGGAGAAACCCATTAAAATGGCCACATTCAAGGGAAGGCTACCACAGGTATTTCTTTTTGTCATACTCCATCAATCTTCATATGCTTATTGGCATTCACCATGTAAGAAATTTTTGTGGAGTAAATAGTGATTTGTGGAATGATTCCAAGGGATAGATACTAGTGAAATAAGTGAGAATTGACTGTAGAACTTTCATGCCACTCCTCACCCTTGTATAAATAGATTAGAAGAATCCAGAGAGAACTTCCTTCTTTATCCTTAGGGAAGATTCTTTAAACTAAATCCTTAAAAATTCTGGTGACCAACCATGAATTCTGGATTTGATCTGCTACATGATGGCTAAGTTCCACATCTTCAATCTTGACATGTTTCTCTAAAGCTTTCATGCAAGGTGCTGGTCAGAATACTAAAATGGCTGGGACGTCCCTGAGCCTAGAGAACAGGTTGTAAATATTTGTAAATGTAAATGTTTCTCTTATAGATGCTTGCTAATTTATATTGAATGCAAAATATATATAAAACTTTGGTCTGGACTTTCATTAAAAGCTGGACGTGAGGTCGTGGAGCAGCAAAACTTGACCCTGCCCAACCTTTTTGACAGCTACATTTTTATACCAAAAGGAATTTAGTAGTTTTGCTTGCCCAGATTGACTTACATTAGTTTTCAAAATCACATTTTTATTTTCTAGAAAAGAATTAAAATGAAAATATCTAGACTATAACAAATGATTACATTTGATAGAGTCTGATCTACTGCCTTTTTGCATTTTAACTTATTCTAAGAACATAGATTTAGTTTTTCCTATTTTACAAGTGAGGAAGCAGAAGTCCAGCCATATATTTAGCAAATCCTGTGACTCAGAAGGAAAAGAATTTGGGGTGCTTTTGGTTTTAACTTGACTGGGGACAGGGATTCTAAATGCTTATGGATTGATAGACTCTCTCACAAAGGTGAATTTACCTTTCCCTTTTCTTTGAAGAACCTCCTCTCAAACATGAAGAACACATTGGAGTATTGATATGAAACCAAGAATAATTAATATTGTATTAAGTAGATTTTCATCTGCTTATTACAAACTTTTGGCATTTTTCTTCTTTTATGACCTGTTGTTTGATCTATAAAATATGTGTAAAGATTTGTTTCTTGCTCAAGTTGTACTTGGAGGAGAATTAGAGGGACTAATTGCCCTTTTAAAGGTTTTTAAATCAAGGTTTTTGTTTTTGTTCTTGTCCTTTTGGTCAATCATCTCTCTGAAATTTCAGGTCCATGAGGCTTCTTGAAGTTTCACATTATTTATTTATTCCTTTTGGTTAATATCTCCCACTGAAGGCACATTGTATTCATTTGATCCACTCTGCTAGGTCTGTAAACATTTTTCACTCAACTTACCTTCTTAAGAATCTTGCTCTTTGGTTTTGTTTTGTTTTGCTGTGTTTATTTCTTCTGGGACTCAGAATTAACCTCTATACAGTTGGAAGCTAAATAGACAAATATTCAAGTTTTTTTCAGCTCTAAGATCTTATTTCTAGGAACCCTGATTCCCCAGTTCTCACTGTTCTTCTGCTTCCTTTCTATCTCCCTGACCTTGTGAAAGAGAGTGTCAAAATTGTAAAGAGAAGGTAGGTTTCTAAATAAGTATAGATCAATCAAATTCCCAACCTATCACATAGCCCTGTGACCCTGGGAAATGTATTTACTTCAATGTTGTGAGCCTCTGTCGTCTCATCTACAACCTGGAACTCACCTGTACAAACTATCTTAGCCATCATTGAAAGCAGAAAATTATTGGCCAACTCTTACGTGGAGTATGAGTTAAATGTGTTGTTTTTAAGATATCATCTCATCTGCAAACAGGCGCTTACCTCTCACCTTTCTTTTTTTCCCATATCAGTAGCAAATTCTATAGGAGTCCTCATACCAAACAGCAGCAAACGAATAGCTTCTTTGACACCACAGAGTGCTATGGACCTTTGGTGAGAAAACAGAAACATTCTCTGCTTTTGTCTATGTTTTAGGTTTTTTTAAATAAAAAGTTAAATAAATCATAGATTGCCTATAGCAAACTTCATTTTCCCCATTGTTCAGGTTAAACAGAGAAAAACGTCATTTCATTTATCCTTGATTTAAAACAAGTTTCCTTATCTCCCCAGAAAGGTACATATCCAGGGAAAATAGCATATGGTTTCCACTCTATTACAAGATTGTAAGAACGTCTTGGCATCAGACAAATAGGTAAATTTTGTCAAAAAGCAAATATGATAAAATTGAACTCCATGCTCTAATGGGGTTTGAGAGACACGTCTGGAGCTCATGCAAGAATATCTCAAGGTCTCTGACTAGTCTGAGTCACAGAATTTGACTGGAGAAAACTACAAAAGGAGTCCAGCCTGGATAGGAATGGATTGCAATTTGAAATAGATGATCACATTTTCCTCCTAGACATAGATGCAATAGTGTTATGTTTAAAGAAAATGTTTCTTCCACGTTGCTTAAGGGATGAGAATGTCAAACGATAATTTATTCATATCCAATAATAGGTAGAATTGGTTCTCTAACTCAAGTCTTCTGATTTCAAATACAATGCCCTTTCCTCTACCCTCAAGGACCACTTGGTGTTGTAATAGTGTATACCAGGTAATAGGACTATCAGAAGACAGAACACTAAATTTACACAGCAGGTTCTGTTACAGTCAATATCTAATCTTGCCTGCGGTTTATTAACATTGGAAGAACTTTGCAATTAGTTACAGAAAACTGTTCATCTAGATTTCCTCCCCGTATTTTAGAATGTACCAGAAAATTTTTTACCCATGGGGACTCTTCTCCCAAATGTGTTGAGGGTTACTGAACCTGCTTGAAAGAAAAATATTAAAACTTAGGTTTTTTTCTATTTCAGTAATTTTTAAATAATAAAAACCATGGGACAGAAGGAGACGTGACTTGATATAAACGTGATGTATTAAATGTTTTATTAGATATTTGGTTTTACTTAGTTATTTTATGATTATGAAATCTTAAAACAACCTGAGTAAATGAAATATTGTGTAAAAATTTGTACACATTTTGCCCATATTTTTTCATCAAAGTTATATTTACTGTTTGTGTTACTAAGACATATTTTTGAATATGTGACTATTCTATTATGTATCACATGAGTCTTATTAAGGCCAATTTTGAGGTTTACCAATGCATTCAAATACATATGTGTGCGTGTCTATCATTTCATTTCATTTTTTAAAATTATGGTTATGGGACAATAAGTGGTTACATAACTCACTAATGAGTTGCCACTCACAATTTGAAATAAACTGGCAGAGGATAAGACTATGTGCTTAAGAGTCAGATATATCTGAGTTTAAAATCATGGCTGGCCTAGTGGATATGTGATACCCAAATTCAGCTTGTGGGAGTGATCTTAGAGGTGGGCTGCTTTGTCCTTTTGACTTTTTCCCATCAGTTTTTGAGCACTTTCTTACTTTCTGATAAAAGAGCTGTCCCGAGGTCACCTTATACTTTTCCTTAACTATTCCTGGAATCATCCACTTCTTCACTGAGCCCTTCATTGAGACTTTATCATGGGGACTGGTACTTAGAAACCAAGAACTATGGATTCATTTTCTTTTTGCTGCTAGGGTATTAATGACTCTAGGCCATTTCAATGGACAAAGCCAGGGAATATATATAATCCCCCACATAACTATTCTTTTCCCATTTGGGACTTTCAAGAAGCGATGAAATGGCATCTATATTTACAATATTTTTTTACATAGCTCTTGAAATGAAATTTCCCATGTACTTCTGCATTAAATATGTGCATTGCCTAAGAATTTATGTACCCTTGAAAATTAATAACCTACAGTAAGCTGACTTCTTGATGGCCCATAGAATTCATGACCCCTGTGTATATCCCTGTGTAATACCCTCCTCTTAAGTAGGAGTGAGGCCTTTGTATATGAGAGAGGGTGCTCCTATGATTAGATGGTACTATTAGCCAAGGTGAAGGGATTTTTGTCGATGTATTTAAGGTCCCTCATTACTTGACTTTGAGTTAATCAAAAGAGAGATTACCCAAGGTTGTCTAACCACCTTGTGAGATGAGTCTTTTGAAGAGGGTCAAGAGGTCAGACACTTGAAGTGACAGAGACTCTCTCCTGATGGCCTTGAAGAAGCAAATAGCTATGAGTTATATGGCTGCAAGGAAATGAATTCTGCCAACATCCACATTAGTTTGGAAGAGTATTCCAAGCCTCAGGTGAGACTGCAGCCCTAGCTGACACTTTGATTGCAGCTTTGTGAGACCCTGAGCAGAGGACCCAACAAAGCTGTTCCAGGATTCCTGCCTCATGGAAAAGGTGAAATAGTAAATAGATGGTGTTTTAAACAAGTAAGCATGTGGTAATTTGTTCAGCAGCAATAGAAAATGAATGCAGATCCACAAACTCAAGTTATGACGTTGTGCACCATTATGTCAGAAATACGAGGGACATTCTGAAGATCTTTCACGCATAGTGTGTGAGAAATTTGGAATATGAAATAAAAATACATGCACTCAAATTCCAAATAATATCTTGATTATTTCCTTCTTTCTACTTATTGTGAGTTTAAGTTGAGTTTTTCCTATCTTCTTTAGGCAGAGACTTTAATTGCTTTAGATCCTTTCTAAATATAAACACCTGGAGCTATAAATTTCCCTCTAGACACTATGCAACTGCATTTTGTAAATTTTGGTATTTGTGTTTGTTTATGATGCAGTTAAAATATTTCCTAAAATACTTTCTGATTTGTTCTTTGATGCATGTGTTATTTTAAATGGTGTTGTTTTCATCAATCTTGGAAAAAATTTTGGCGATTATACCTTCAAATACTTTTCTGCCACTCCCCCACTTTTGCTGAAATTATAGTTGTGTGTTACACAGTTTTATACTGTCCCACAGGTTATGTTGTTTTTTTTCCCAGTCTTTTTTCTCTCTATTTTTCCTTTTGGATATACTGATAAGTCTTGCAATTCATCATTCTTGCCTTTGGCAGTGTCTAGTATGCTATACTCTATCTTCAATACTTCTATATATTATTCTGTGTTTACATGACTATTGATAATTAAAAAAGATGTGAAAGTCATCCAGTGTGAGAATAGATTTTATTATATATTGTAATGTAATTATATATTCTTATTAGTATTACTATATTATATATTGTATTTTGTTATATATTTTATTATATAATATATATACAATATATATTTTTTACTGTAATCCTATTCGTTTTTGCTTTAAGTATTTTAAGGCTCTCTTAAGTGCATTTGAGATTGGATTTGATGTAATTATAGTAAAATGCAATTTTAATCATCTTGTAGTGACTTTCTCAATCCCAAATGATCAGTTTACAATTAATCTGTTTTATTTCACATTGGCAGAACTAAATTATACTTTCTTTTAGTAAGTAATTATGTTTTATCCTAAGAGCTTTAAATTATTATCTGTTATTTTTATGTCTTTGATCCATTTTAAGCTCATTTATTTTTTGTACATACTTTGAGGTGGTGGTCCAATTTCATTCTAATTGCATGCAGATATCCAATTGTTCATCATCTTTTGTTGAAAAACTATTTTATCACACTGAATTGTCTCGACACAATTGTAAAAAGCCAATAGACTGTAGACGTATGGTTTATTTCTGAAGTAAGTTATATTCGTATATGTGTGTCTTTATGTATGTCATATATATATATACGTTTATATATAGGTCTATTCTTATGCCAGTATGGCATTACCTTGATTATTCTAGATTTGTATTAAGTTTTGAAATCAGGAAATATGAGTCCTCCAACTTTATTCTTCTTTTTCCAGATTGTTTGGACTATTTTGAGTCCTTTGCATTTCCTTATGAATCTTAGGACCAGCTTATCAATTTCTACAAAAAAGGCAGCTTGGATTTTGTTAGGACTTGTATTGAATCTGCTGATTGATTTGGGGAGTGTCGCCATCTGAACAACATTAAGTCTTCTGATCCATGAACGTGTCCTGCCTTTCCATTTGTGTAAATCTTCAGTAATTTCTTTCAACAATGTTTTGTTGTTTGTTACAAGCCTTACATGTATATTGTTTAATTTATTCTTAATTATTTTATTAATATTGTACTCTCGTGAATGGAGTTATTTTCTTCATTTCATATTGAGATTGTCCATTGATAACTTATAGGAATACAATTGATTGTTGTATATTGACCTTATATCTGAAACTTTGCTGAACTTGTTTATTCTAACAATTTTTTTGTGCCTGTGTGGATTTCCTAGAACTTTCTATATACGAGATCATAGCATCCGCACACAGAGACAGTTTCACTACTTCTTTTTCATCTGGATGACTTTTGTTTCATTTCCTCAACTAATTGCCGTATCTAGAACCTCAAGTACAATGCTGAATAGAATTGGTGAGAGTAGGCATCCTTGTTTAGTTCCTGATCTCTAGGTAAAGCGTTTAGCTATTCACTGCTAAATACGATAGATGTCAGCTGTGGGATTTTCAGAGCGATCCTTTAGAAGACTGAGAAAATTTCCTTCTTTTTCTAGTTTGTTGAGTGTTTATGTTATGAAAGGGGTTAGATTTTGTCAACTGCTTCTTCTGCATCTATTGAAATGACTATGTGATTTATATCCTTTATTCTATTAATATGTTATGTTACATTGATTGACTTGCTATGTTTAAATCACCTTGTATTCCTAGGATAAATCTCACTTGGTCATGGTGTATAATCTTATTTACATGTTGCTGGGTTTGCCTTGCTAGTATTTTGCAGAGGATTTTCATACCTATAATCAAAAGGGATATTAGCATCTAGTTTTCTTTTCATAAATGTCTTTGTCTGGTTTTGGTATCAAGGTAAAAATTGTCTAATAAAATTTTTCACAAAACTGGTCAAAAATTCCATTTTTTGGAAGAGTTTTAACTGATTGATATTCACATTTCTTTAAACGTCTGGGGAAATTCACTAGTAAAGTCATCTGAATCTGGGCTTTTCATGTGTGTTGGGGGAGAGTTTTCATTACTAATTCAATCTTTTGTTATGGTTCTAGACAAATTTTCTAGTACTTCTTGAGTCAATTTTGGTAGTTTGCAAACTTTCTAGGAATTACCTAATTTCTTGGCATACAACTGTTCATAATACTCTTATTTTTTTATTTCCATAAGGTTGTAGTAATTTCCCTTCTTTTAATTCTAACTGTAGTAATTTGAATCTTCCTCCTTTTTTCTTCGTCTAGCTATTTTGTCAATTTTATTGCTCTTTTAAATGAATCAGCTCTTCATTTCATTGATTTTCTCTATTATTTTTGTAGCAAATTTTGCAATTTTAGCAATTTTGTAGCAAATATATATGTATATGTAGAGAGAGAGGAGAAGGCAGAGAGAGCAAGAAAGAGTGAGAGAGACAGAGACATTTATTATAGGAATTGGCTCATTTGGTTATGGAAGCAGGGAAATCTCTCTGCCATCTGCAAGCTGGAGAACAGGAAAGCCAGTGGTGTAATTCAGTTCAAGTCTGAAGGCCTGAGAATGAAGGGGCCTGTGTTGTAAGTCTGAGTCTGAAAGCCTGTGAACCAGGAGTGCCAATGTCCAAAGGCAAGAACAGATAGATATCACAGATCAAGGAGAGATGGATGTCTCAGCTCAAGTAGAGAGCATGAATTTGCCTTTCTTGTTCTATTCAGGTGCTCAATGGATTGAGTGGTGTCCACTTGCATTGGTGAGGACAATCTTCTTTACTCAGTCAAATTCATTCAAATGCTCATCTCTTTCAGAGATACCCTCATAGACATACCCAGAAATAATGTTTTGTCAGCTATTTGGGCATCCCTTAGCCTGTTAAGTTGATATGTAAAAATAACCATCATCACATTGACTATTTGGTTCACTGTCGCATTCCCATCACCTGACACATAAGATGCCTGCTATACGTTAATTGTAGCTAACCAAAGGTAGGCCAATGTAACATTCAATATTTTAACGTGAATAGGAAGCATCTTGATACAGATAGCAAGAGTCATGTGGTAAACAGGAAGAGCAAACTATGTCTGTTTATGAAAGTCTTACCATAGCCTTTGAGGGACTGATTCAGTACTACAAATCATGACTGCCTAAGATGGGCATGGTTGGACTATCATTGTGGGCTAGCAACAGAAACTAGTCAGTTAATTGGTCTACCTACTAGCAATAAAATAGCAAAAAATCAACTGCATGAAAGAGAAATGTCAAGAGGCTAGGGAGGTGGTTTGGCCCATTAAATAGGGTCATAGTAATTTGAAAATAAAAGTAAAATCTACAGCAGAAAATTTCCACAGATTTTCAGCAAAATGGGATTTGTGATGATAGGGTGTTGCTCTTACTATCTTATCATTGTCACTCCAGCTTGGGAGTTTCTTGCTAAGTTGCTGATAATGAAGTATCTAAGGAAGACCATATTCCAGGTCAACTATGTATCACATGGGAACTGTTCAGTAAGAAAAGTGGAAACTTAGACTCTAATGTCAGTCACAAATATCAGTGACTGATAGAGATGGAACTGTGCCTCAATGGTTGTGTTGATGACCAAACCATTTTCACCTCTATCGTGACTAAGGGATGATACAAATCACATGGGAATAAGTAGTCATCAAACCTTTTCGAGTGCATAGCTCTATACTAAATCCCGTCAACACGATCAATTATAAGACATCGTTCCCAAATAATAAGTAACATAAGAAGAAGAAAAGCAAATGGAATTCTTTGAGGATTTATCACCCATGCAGTGCGCTACCTTTTCTAATACAATGATTTAGACTACAGACTGGAATCAGTTAGACTTCAGCTTGAATCCCATCTTGGCCTTAAAGCTACGAATGTTGCTTAACATTTGTTCATTTCTGTTAATCTTAGATTCTGATGTTTAAAATAACTAATAGCAACTTCTTAGTAGAATTTTTCATATGAACAGATGTGGTAATATATCCAAATCACTTACCATACCAGGTGCCCAAAATATATTTTTCAGTAATTTTCCCATCAATGTAGTCAGTTAGGTATTATTTTGATTTTATGAAAAAAGACTAAGGAAGACATAAAGTTTCTATTTCCAAACATCAAATTTGTGCCAAGTCAAGGATTTTTATCTGTTTTCCTGCTTCAGAGCTCATGTTCATCCGTAAATATACAAACATGATATTTAACAGAAAAAAATGAAATATACACAAGCTCTAGTATGAAAAGAATTATCATAAAGCATTCTTTATTTCCCTAAAGTTTACCAATTTTTATATACCATGGCATATATTTTGTGTGTCTTGATTTCCATCATCTTGGAATACAGTCATGCATTGCTTAATAACAGGGATACGTTCTGAGAAATGCATCATTAGGCAATTTTGTCCTTGTGTGAATATCAGTGAATGTACTTACACAGCCCTAGATGATATAGCCTACTACACACCTAAGCTATATGGTACTAACCTTATGGGACCACTATCATATATGTGGTCTACCATTAACAGAAACTTCATTAGGCAGCACACGACTATGCTTTAGTTTTTCATTACCCCCCACTAAATGTGCTGCCCCCACTAAATTTAATGCAATGGTGTAATCTGATTTGTTGAAAGACATAAATAAGATCTGTAACTTACCTCCATTTTTCTGGATATTATGTTTAGTTTCATAAAAAATTTGCACTCTCTTTAGTAGTAGTCAAACTATATTTGTTTCATTGGCTTATTTATGCATTCATATACTTAACAAAATCAAACTTATTTAGTGCTAAAAAACATGGAAAACATGACAGAAAGCAAAATGGATTAAACATATTTCTTTAATATTTTAAAAATTATTCATACTAAAAATGAAAACACTGGGGCTGGCCTGGTGGTGTAGTGGTTAAGTTCACATGCTCTGCTATAGCAGCTCTGGGTTCATGGGTTTGGATCCTGGGCACAGACCTACACAACACTCATCAAACCATGCTGTGGCAGTGTCCCACATACAAAATAGAGGAAGACTGGCACAGATGTTAGCTCAGGGACAATATTCCTCAAGCAAAAAGAGGAAGATTGGCAACAGATGTTAGCTCAGGGCCAATCTTCCACACCAAAGCAAAAAGAAAAGAAAAGAAAAATGAAAACACTTATTTGACATGGCCTCTTGGATGCCTCACAAGCATCATCTTTCCCACCAAAATTTGCCCTTCAAGTTTATAGAAATGATACACTCTTTATAGAAATGACACTTCTACACACCATTTATTCACCCAATAAACTCATTACTTGCACTTCTTTTCCATATTTTTATTTTCAAATTCTCTCCAACTCTTATCTAATTTAGAATCTAAATAAAATGACTTGATCAACTTTAACACCTCAACTCCTACCAATATGTTTCAAGATAATAATATTTTTCATTTTTGTTGCAGTGACAGACTCCCAAGAGTAAAGCTGCAGTCCTTATCCACACTCTTTCCCAAATTTGTAAAAAGAGTGATTATTCTAAAACAGAAATATGATTATGCCTCTTCTTTAAAAATCTTTTAATGACTTCACACTGTTTTGTGTGTAGCCTCAAGTCTATATCCAGAATTATGAGATCCTGCATGATATGACTCCGAAAGATTTCTTCACTCGGCTGTCACCTCAGTATCCCCCATGCTTTTTGTACCCATGCATATTCAGTTTTTATCTGTTTCCTAAAGTGCTGTGATCTCTTTCTTCTTGAGCAACTAAACCTTGTTTCTCTGCCCATAATTTTCTGTTTCCCACTTACTGTTATGTAGTATTTATATTCTTCTCATTTTTAAAATCTCAGTGTAAATAGCAACTCATAACAGAGTTTCCAAGCACATTACAATCCCATACCGTTCTATAGTTGTTCTGGGGACTCAGCACTCCAGCTTGAATATCTTCATCCCTACTAGAATCTATGAAACACGAGGACAGGGGCAGTCTCTCTTGAGCTCTGCTCTAATCCCAGTGCTTGTCAACTACTTGAATTTAATGGCCTTCTAGAGTTTAACACATTAAAACAAATCAAATTTCTTACCAAAAAGCTAGTTTTTCCTCTCAATAACTTATCTTGCAATTAGATGTTCCTGCTTTCAGTTTTTTGGTAAACCTCTTCTTTTTATTTACATTTTTCAGTGGAACTTAGTGTGTAATAAATCACCCTTCAAATTATTGTCACAATCCATATTTATGCCAGGGCAAATAATCAGAACACCCATAAGTGGCTACTTTGCTGACAAGTGAGTCATAATCTCACTTACAAGTGATTTATAAATAATGAATAAGCAATGTCTTTGTTAAGAACATTATTCTGCATGCTGAAGGCTAGAAAGATATTCTCAATAAGGGAGAAAAAGAGTTGGAAAGTTTTAAATGGGTAGTACAAACTGGGTAGAGAGAAACAGTTCCAAGGAAAGAGTAATGCCCAGAGTCAGTAAGAATGGACTTCCAGAGTCAAGGAGATAAATTTGCAGCTTTAATTATATGAAGAAGTTTGATAAAGTAAAAGAAATTATCATAAAATCCTGGCGATGGGACAGAGCTCAGTAAACCTGCAGAGATAGGTATACTAAAGGTAAATGACAAAGAGCAGAAAGGGTGTAAGTTGGCTACATAACTTTGTTATAAGGTATATTGTTAGAGAAGGTAAAAATATCCATATATGGCAGGACTTCGAAAGGTAGGCTAACGGGATTTAATTTTCTTCTGAGGCCTCAGGGTACAACGGAAAGTTATTGATATTTTCTATGAAATAATGGAAATGGGTTTTATAAAAATCTGTCTTTCATAAACACAGAGGCAAGCAAAGGAGACTGGAGGATTATAAAATAGTAAGTGCACAAAGACTACATAAATTTAAAAAAATAAACTCTGCAAAGTTGTAGGTATTTGAGTTACAAACTTGTAATAGGGACAACAAAATTCAAACACATATTATAAAGAAAGTTTAGATAACTCAATTCTGTAAGTTAAGAAAGGAGTTAATGTAGTACAAACATGAAAAATTGTAGTGAAGCCAAGACCCCATTTTGAAAATCTAAGCATAAAGACTGTTTTGTAAAAACCTAAGACCAACATATTATTCAGTGCTTAAATTTTGCCAGGCGTTGGACTGAATATTGTATTTCTAATCCAACTTTTGATGATAAGTAGCTTACATTTTCTTGAGAAATATAGTCTCTTTTTAGAACAATTCCACCTAGTCTGATAAACACAACAACAGAGGCAAGCACCAGATGCTGTAAGGTCGTATACAGGAGGGCTAGAAAATATTTCGTATAATTGTCTACTGGTGTACAATATATATTTTTATGTTTATTAACACAATTTATTCCCTACATTTGACTGTAAACACATATTGCTATGTTTTTCCCTGATTATTGGATAGCTGGTTGGAACTTGTTCATTATTTGCTCCAACTTTCCAAGTTTACTGTTTATAAAGATTCATTATAGCAATATCCTTGGGCGTAATACTTGGCAATAACACTACACTTTAACTGTAAGTTAGTTTAGTTCTCAACCTCTAGTTAAGCACATGTTTTAAACACTCTTCATTTTATTGCCTATTAAAATGCTTATTCCTCCTTTCAGTTGTAGAATGGATTCCATTAAAAGCCCAACCCACCATAATAACAGTTTTTTCCTTGTCTATGAGCAGTGGCCAAATTTCACTGACTGGATTGGCTTATGTCTTTCAAGAATGGCACATTCTATAATTAGTCATCTCTGTGCCATATTTTGCCTTCTTCTTGTTTCTGTGGTATGTTAAATTTTATTTTATGGTTTTGTAATTTATAAATATAAAGTAAATTATGTATATAGGAACTAAAGATTTACCCTATTGTTCAGTTATCTATTACTTCACAACAAATTCTCTAAAATTTAAAGGCTAAAAGCAATTACTATTCTCTCTCATTTTTGTAGTTTGACCCAGTTGGGCAGTGCTTGCTTGAGACCTCTAATGTGATGCAGTTAGATGATGGCTGGGCTGTTATTATCTCTGGGCTCTTTCACTTATCTGTCTTCCTGGTATTGGATGGCTAGAATAGATGAGGCTGGTTGAGCGTCTCTTTGTCCACAAAGTTTCTCCACATGGCTAGCCTGGGATTCCTCACAGCACGGTAGTCTCAAGCTCTTAAGACTTCTTACGTGGCAGCTGGCTTCCCCCAGAGTGAGCATTCCAAGAGATAGGCCATGAAATCTAACAGTCTATTAAGGTCTGGGTCCAGAAGCTGCATGGCTAATATCCTCCATATTGTGCTAGACAAATTAGTCACAGATCCTGCCCAGATTCAACAGAAGGAGAAACAATTTCTCTATAACAGGTGTGTCCAAATCTGCAACCTTTTTTTTTTTCTTCTGCTGAGGAAGATTTGTCCTGAGCTAACATGTGTGCCAATCTTCCTCTGTTTTGTATGTGGGATGCCTCCACAGCATGGCTTGTGAGTGGAATAAGCCTGTGCCTGGGATCCGAACCCACAAACCTGAGCTGCTGAAGCAGAGCGCACAGAACTTTAACAACTCAGCCACAGGGCCGGCCCCAACCTGCAACCATTTTTAATCCGCCAAACACATAAATTTACTTCACTGGATTAGTTTTATTTCCAATGAGTAGATGAAGTGAAAGGATTTAAACACTTATATACTAAGACTTGGATATTAATATATGTCTTCAAATTTCTCTGAATTCATTATTTAATCAGTTAAGTTTAATTTAATTGATTAAAATAGCCCTGAGATTGTATTTCTCTATTCTTTTTTTTTTTTTATTTGGGGAAAATTCACCCTGAGCTAACATCTGTACCTATCCTTCTCTAATTCGTTTGTGCGACTCCACCACAGCACAGCTGCCAACAAGCAGTGTAGGGCCACACTCAGGAACCAAACCTGGGCTGCCAAAGCAGAGCACATTGAACTTAACCACTAGGCCATGGGGATGGCCCCTGTATTTCCCTAGTCTTTTCCATAAGTGGCTATTTTGCTGACAGGTTAGTCTCATCTTCTAACTAACAACTGATTAAAAAATGGTGATAAATCAGTCTCTTTGTTATGAACACTATTCTGCATGCTGAAGGCTAGAAAGATATTTGAAGTAAGTGAAAAAAACAGTTGGAAATGAAAAGTTACCTCTTTCCAAAATTTATATTATTTACCTTATTTAAATTTCTTCTTTGAGAACTTATAGATTTTCAGTTTTTATTTCTTGTTTCTTATTCTAATGATATGTGTGTGTGTGTATATATATATATATATATATATATATACACACACACATAGTTGACTATCAGAGATTGCTAGTTGAAATAGTATTTATCACAGAGCAAAGCAGAGGATTAATTGAGGACTAAATATGGATAAACTTATAGAAGTTAAATAATGCCGTAAACGTGATAGTTCTTCAAATATAGAAATGGGGCTGGCCTTAAGACCACATCTCTGCCATCTTCATATGTATGTTTTTCAGAATCTGCACACTGCGTGATTATAGCTGGAAAACAAGAGAAGCATTAAAAGAACTGAAGAAAGTTGTTCAATTTAAGGGCAAAAAAGATGCCTCAAAAAACCTAAATATTGAGGTAAGAGAAAGGCTTGTTTTCCATTCTTGGAAAACATTACAAGATCAAAAATAATGATGGTCACACATCATCTTTAAATAACCTCAAAACAAATATAGCCATCGACCACTGTCATTTCTGGCAATCAATTTATCTTAATAGAAAATGATTTAAAACCTATTCTATTTAGTACACAGTGATAACCGACAAGAATAGCACATATTACTCAGACTAAAATGCATACACACACATATACATACATACATATAAATAAATATACATAAAACTTAGGGGAGACGTACTCAGAAGAGCTGACTCTCCTGACAATAGACCTAATGTTCCTAACAACAGCTCCTGGATAATTTTTGGTTGAAATTGCTCTCAGATTTTCCTATTTACTTGCTTTCTCATAGTTGCTGCAGATTGGAAAATTTTGCTCTGATGTGAACATGTCACAATATTAAATGACAAATGACTACTGTTGAAACTGATATGATGGCAGTTGTAAACCATGGATTGATGGCTGTTATATAAAAAGCTATATTTTAATAAGCACAATAACACATAACTAGTATTTATATGATGCTGCAAAAGGCACACTGTGACCTGAAGGTGAATAAAATAGGTCATATCTAAGCAAAGCTTTCTGTTTTCTCTTTAAAAACACAAAGCAGTTTGGTGTTATTTTACAAACTCTAGAGATTTAAAGAAAATGGATAAAAGTTAGAGAAAGGCAGAATTTTCTCATTTACATTCCCATTATTGGTCCATGGCTATTTTATATATCACAGGGTAAATTTTTCAATTAGGATGATGCCAATGACCTGATAATGCCTTGAAGTAGATGGAACCTCATATTCACAGAAGCACTAGAGCTGTGTGCCAACGTATTGTATAAGAGTAGTTAGATATGCTAACTCTGCCTTATAATAGCAATAATGTCATAGCCATACCTAGGTAGGCATGGATTTGACACAGAATACTGAAAGGAATATGTCAAATGTGCTATTATACAAATGTAATCTTTGAGTAAATAACATCCTTTTTTGGATGATGTAATCGACTCTTTTTTGTAATAAGAAAAAAAAAGCCAATTTGTTAATTAAACTTGTTGAGAATATTACATTTAATAATATGCCATGTATATAAAAACAAACTTGAAGGGAGACTCAAATGAGATAATCAAACAGAAATATTTTGAAAAATTAACAAAGATTAAGAGAAGAAATCACATTTGAATTAAGAAGCAGTGGAAAACGTTTTTGGAAAAAAGAATTGTTAATGGCTATTATACTCAGTCATTTTTTTTTTGGCACTTTCTCTGTATCTCTAACAAGAAATGTGCTTTTCTTTCTTTCTTTTTTTTTTTAATATGGATGTCTTGAGATCCATGATGCAGGAAAAACTGGCTTCACCAGAATAGCACCATTCTAAAATGAAGATCGCTGCCAGTTCTGCCATGTGCAAGACCATATGTTGCCTCAGCTATATCCAGTTTGAGTATCCTCTTTATTCCCTAAATTTTATGGAACTTTCCTGCAGATTTCATGTGCGGTGGTATATACCTAATTTAGTGGACTTTGATACAAAGCAGATATGTATCTATCTCACATAGGCAGAGTCCAAAGATACAGCTAAATAAAATTAAAAGATTGTGCTTGGTAAACATAAACCTTTATAGGAAATTTTGAGGAAATTACAGACAATGCATTTATAACGCATTTGCCATGGAAGGCTGCTAGACGCTATCTATGTACACTGAGAACCCCTGGTAGCACAATTCAGCCAAGGAGATCGACTTCATTTATATCAGGAGGTAATAGTGTATAGGGGCTACAAGTGTGGTATTTTAATTCGTAGAGAACTATATTCAAGTCCCTAACATCACTTATGACCTAAAGCAAACTGATTATACTCTTTAATCTTTAATATATTCATATAGGAAATTAAGATAGTAATATCAAATTCATATAGTAACTAAATGAGTTATATTTATTAAAGACTCACAAAATATTTATCATATACTTATGATTTATTTAACATTGTTCCAAATTTGAAACTATAGCAATATATAAAATAAATACAATGCCTGCTTTCACCGGGGATTACATTCTAATAGGTGTAAGTAGACAAAAGCTAACAAATAAATATATACTTGTCCATAAGAAAATAAAGAGTGATGGGAGTCAGAAAGCTATTATATAGTATACAATAGTATACTATATAATAGTAAAGAATAACCTGTTTAATAGGCATTTGAGCAAACACTTGAAAGAAGAGATTATACTAGCCATTTGGTTCTATAATAAACAACACAAATAGCATGCTATTTAAGATTTCAAGATCTGGAGCCAGGAAGCCAGAGTTTAATTCCGGTTCTCCTGACTTGTATGAATTAGACAGCTTACCTGATATTTTTTGGCTTAGTTCAAACAGGAAGAATAGAAAGAGGAAAGACCTTGAAGTAGCATAATTAAAGAATATTAAGGAGGCCAGTGGGGATAAAACTGAGGAACACAGGGGAAAGTGCTGAGAGAGAAAAGAATATGAAAATAGGGATAAATATAAGTATTATCTTATAAGCCAAGATAATGATTTTAGATTTTCTCCTAAGTGAGAATTGAAGCAAATGTGGAACATAAGGGTAGTATTGGTAAGTCTATAAAAAATGTATGGTCGGGAGATTTCTGCCCATTCCATGATGGAGTAACTGGAACTATATTTACTTCCCCATTATAAAATAATTGATAGCTTGACCAAATATAGAAAGTAACTGTTGACAGACATTGGACAACACGTAATGCGGGAGCATGCCTACTGGAAGAAAGGAAACAAATGAGATGGGCTTGTGGTCATCCTGCTTCTCTGCCCAAAACACCTTCTGGACCACACAGCTTGGTGACTTCAGTGAGCCGAAGAGACGGAGACTGAATTTAGCAAGGATGGGGAAGATTAAAGTTATGAGGCAGAGTTCTGCAGAGGAGGGAGATACACAGGAAAAAAAACATTACAGATATCAGCATAGGGACCACTGAATCTTTGCTGAAACCTAAGCGGCACATGCTTAGGATGAAACCCCCCAAACTGAACAAAAAGTGATTGGGAGTCAAGGACTAAACATATGTCAAAGGTTACACATGACAAGGAGCCTTTCTTTTTTTCCTGACCAGTGAGAGCGAGGAGCACTTATTGATCACTTGGGACATCCATCATAGATCTTAGAATGTCCACAAGTGAGCGGTTAACCATAAATATCCCTAGAGTAAAGGCTATTCTGGACCATCAAACCCACCATAAAAGCTTAAAACAAGCCTCAAAATGATCTCCATTGACAAGAACCTAAATTCCTACGAAAAGAAAATTCAATACCGTTTAGGGAAAACATTAAAATTCAGACACCCAAAAATGTACAATTGACGATGTTCAGCATCACAACAGAACTTACTGTACATGCAATAGAAACAGAAAAATCTGACTTATAATTAGGAGAAAAATCATTCAATGAAGAAAGAAATGACAGAGTCAACGGGGTTGGCAGAAAATGATGACCTAGCAGCCAGTAATACTATGTTCAAAAATATAAAGAAAACATGGAAACACAGAGGAGCTAATTGGATGATATTAAAAAAGAAATAAATGGAACTGAAAAATTCAGTGGATGGGAGAAAGAGAAGACTGGGAGATGGTATCCTGAAGATAGCCAGAAGACTGATAAACAGAAGAAAAACTCAATAACTTGAAGTCACAGCAATAGAAGCTAATTACTGGCTCTCAGAGAAAAAAGAATGAAAAATGCGTATCTGATCTGTGGAAAAATATCAAAAGTTCTAAGCTATAGGTAAATAGAGTACCAAACGACAGAGCGCAGAGAGAGCAGAACACAGGAAAACAGTTTAAAAAATAATGGCAAAGATTTTCTAAATTTGTTGAAGATTATAAACCCCAAAATCTAAGTTCATTGCAACTAAACACAATAAATACAAAGAAAACTATACTACAATGCATCAAAAGCAAAATGTTGAAAACTAGTGTTAAGGAAGAAACCTTAAAAGCAGCCAGAAGAAAATTATGTATTACTGATGAAGGAACAAAGATCAGTATGATCACAGACTTCTTGTCTGAAACTATGTAAGCCAGAAGACAGTGAGCCAACATCCTTGCCGTGTTGAAAGTAACAACAAAAACAGCAAACGTTTAACCTAACTTTTCTAAACCCAGTGAAAAGTACTGAAAAAAATCATGGTGAAATAAAACTTTTTTTTTCATAAAATCAAGAGTTGAGGAAATTATCTCCTTATTCCAAATAAATTCCCCCAATAATAAAATCCCACTATATCCACTAAAATTGGATGAGTGTGTTCACTAGTCTGTTTTGAAATATTAAAATGCGTATTTAGTTTTTAAAGCAAATTAGAGACTTCTTACTGGAGATGTGGGGTAGCTGACAACAGATGAGTAGGCCTATTAAAGAAATAAAAAAGCTATATAAAAATGCTACAGTAAGGGGCTGCCCGGAGGCATAGTGGTTAAGTTTGTGTGCTCTGCTTCAGTGACCTGGGGTTGCCGGTTCAGATCCTGGGTGCAGACCTACACACCACTCATTAAGCCAAGCTGTGGCAGTATCCCACATACAAAATAGAGGAAGATTGGCACAGATGTTAGCTCAGGGACAATCTTCCCCAAGCAAAAAGAGAAAGATTGGCAACAGATGTTAGTTCAGAGCCAATCTTCCTCACCAAAAAAAAACCTTATAGTAATATGCTATAGAGAGAGAAAGCATAGAATTGCTGAAAAGAGGAGAAAGGAGAACCAGGACTTGACAGAACAAAGGACCTCAGATAGGTGAGTTAACTTCTGCATCATAGGGAGAACCTGGAGACCCTGGAGATAGTTTCCAACTTGGGGCATATATAAGAACCCAGAGTAAAAGTACCAGGCTAACAGTTTTTTCTCCTCAGGACATTTAGTACGTGATATGGGAAGCTAAAAGCAAAGCAGAAAGCATTCTAAACGAAGAGTATAGTTATTTCGGGAAACCAAATTAGAAGTTAGGACACAGCAGGGAGAGATGTAATGCAGAATACATAAGGTCCTAGTCAAGAACAATAAAGCCCCGGGTATATATCACAGGTAAATATCACAGGGAGCCTGGACTCTCCAAGGCAATAATGCAGACAATTCAGCACGCGTCCTACTTGCATTATAGTGAATAGTTATCACCCTACCTGCCCAGCAGAGGGGAGTATAAACCCTCTTAAGAGGTAGATGATGTTATGTAGAACCTGTTCAATTTTTATGCACAATGTTTATACTTTGATTTTTAACATGTTGAAAAAATAGGGCCATATGATTGACAATGAAGAGAAATCTAAACATCATAAACTAAATCAGATTTGATTCAGATATTGGACTTACTAGCTCATCAGGACTTGAAAATCACTATGATAAATACAAAATATAATAAACAGGAAAAACAGAGAAAAATAAATGAGAAGTTGGAGAATTCACTAGAGAATTGGAATAGATTTAAAATAATTAAATATTAAGAAATAAACCTAGTGTTATTTAAAGTGTTATATGTTTTGAACAATGTAGATTATTCCAAGAATGCAGAAGTGTTTTATTTAGAAAATCAGTCAATACAAATCACATGAAAAGATAAAAGTGAAAAATATGATAGTGATGGATATAGAAAAAATAATAAAACTCAAAATCCTTTCACAATAAAAACTCAGCTAATCAGTAATAAAAGGGAGTTTCTTTAATTTACTAAAATGTCTAAATATCTTAAAAAATAGATCTACAGCAAACATCTTACCTAATAGTGAACTTTGAATAGGAAAAAGATGCTAAAATATCATGCCAAGAGAAAAAAAATCGAAAGAAAGAAAGAGAAGACACGATGATCAGAAAGAAAACATCAATATCATTTTGACAAATGAGTTGACTGTATGCTTTGAAAATCGTAAAGAACTTATAAACTATCATTTTATTTTTCTTTATGATTCATGTATTTTGTGTTCAATCAAACAAAATTTATCTACTATAGGCCTGAAAATATTTTCTCCTACATTTTCTTCTTTAAGCTCTTCTATATAGCCTTTTATTAAGAAATGGTCTATGATCCATTTCTTATTAATACCGTGTGTGATTCGAGGTAAGAAGTTTCTTTTTTTTCTTCAGGAATATTCACTGATTAGAGAACCATTTTTAAAATGAAGACTTTTTCTTGACATTTTATGTAAAAGGATATTATATCTCTTTACTTTTAATTTTCTAAAATCGATTTTTTCTATATGCAAATATGTTTCTGGATTGTATCCAGTTACATTGATCCATGTCTATCTTTAATACTATATCATACTCTAATGCTCATGGTAGCCCTGTAAATCTTCTAAATGTATTCTTTTTCAAAGTTCTTTTGGCTATTCTGAAAACTATATGTTTCCGTAAAAAGTTTAGAATAAGCTTATAAATTTCTAAAAAAAAAAACCCTGATGTGATACTCATTGGAATTATGTTGAATCTAGACAGAAATTTATGTAGAATTGACATCTGAAGAATATTGAGCCTTCTAATAAATGAATATGGGCATAGCGTTCCATTTATTTGGACTTTAATTTTCTCTCGCAATGTTTTGTGTGTATACATGTACACAGCCACACACATACACATATTCTGTATGTATATTATTTTTAATGCTACTTTAGGTGATATTTTTGTTTTAAATTCAGAAATTAAAATTTTAAATATATAAGTAGCTATTCTGATATTATTTTTCCTCAGATCAGTTTTAATAATTTTGTCTTTAAAGGACTGTTTCATCTAAGTGTTTTAATTTAGTGACATGGAGCTGTTCCTAATATTATTTTGTTATTCTTTTATTGTCATAGGCTCCCTAGTAATTTCCCACTTTTCTTAGATGAGATAATTTGCTTTTCTTGCTCTTTTCTGAGTGGTTTAGTTCAGGGTTGCTCACTCTCAGCACTGTTGACATCTGGACCTAATTCTTTGTTCAGGGAACTGTCTTGTGCATTGTAAGATGCACAGCAGCATCCCTGGCCTCTCCCCCTTTAGTGTCAGTAGCACCACCGCCTCCAGTTGTGTCAACTAAAATTATCTCTAGACATCAACGAATGTTCTCTGAGGGGCAACATAACTCACACCCCCCTCACCCCAGGCTGCTCCTCTCCTCAAAAGGGGTCACTGACTAGCGGTTTGTTCATTCTATTGCTCTTTACAAAGAATCGGCTTCTTGTTTCCTTGATAATCTCTACTATTTTTCTATCATCCATTTCATTGATTTCCGCTCTCATCCTTAATATGTTCTTTCTTCTAATTATCTGAGTTCGATTTTTCTGCAAAATGTGAATTGAATCAAGAGGAAACTCTAGACACATCTAATTTGAGAGAAATTGTACAAAAGGAATAGATAGAATTTTTCAAAAATGTCAAGGTCATAAAAGACGAAGACTGAGAAATTGTTCCAAAGTAAAGAAATGATACAAGATAACTAAGTGCAATAGGTGCTCGCAGATCGGATCCTGGACAAAGGGAAAATACAAAGTAGATAATTTACTTTTGTAGTGGAGGACATGTTTGAGACAACTGGTAAAATTTGAGTCGGTTCTCCGTTAGTATTACCAGTATTTCATCAAAGCATATTTCCTGTGGTTATGTGAGAAAATGTTCTGGTTTTAAAGAAATCCAGAGTAAATTATTTAAGGGTAAAGGGAAATCATGTCTACAAATTATTTCGAAAGATTCAGAATAAATGTATTTTTATATAGAAAGAATAAGGCAAAATGGTAAAATGTAACATTTGCAGAATCTTAGTGAAGGATTAAAAAGTTGTTTTGCTTTTTGAAATTCAAGATCAAGACAATAATTGTCACTTTCTCTTCATCTATTAACATTTAATTGGAAGGCCTTGCAAGTTTAATAAAACATGAAAAAATTTAAGTTATAAATTTGTAAAGAAGTCATTAGTCTCAGAAGAGGATAAGACTGACTTCAAGAGAAAAAAATCTCCTATGCTTACATATACGTAATTATAAACAACGGGATAATTTAGTAACTTGTCAATACAATATCGATACAAAAAAAATCAACCTGATAGCCATATGCCAGAAATAAATTATTAGAAAATGTAACATTAAAAAGACCTCATTTTTCTTTTTCTGTTTTGGATGAAATAACTAGGAGCAGGTCAATGTCCTGCCATGAATGCTAAAAAAACCACAATTTCAACAGAGAATTGGAATCCATATAAAATACAATCAGTCATGTATTGCTTAATGACAGGGATATGTTCTGAGAAATATATCATTAGGTGGTTTTGTCACTGTGCAAACATCATAGAGTGTTCTTACACATACCTAGATGGTATAGCCTACTACACACCTAGGCTATATGATAGTAATCTTACAGGACCACTGTCGTATATGTGGTCTGTTGTTGACTGAAACATCATTATGAAGTGCATAATTGTAATCAAATGAAAATGTCAGAGGTAAAACATACAAAATCTAACATTAGAAACTGATTACATGGGTTCTTATTCAGGTTAGACATAGTTGAAGATCTATCAATAGAAAATATCTTAACTAAAGCACAGACAAAAAGAGAGAGAGGGGCTGGCCCAGTGGCCGAGTGGTTGAGTTCACGCGCTCCGCTTCAGCAGCCTAGGATTTCACCGGTTGGGGTCCTGGGTGTGGACATGGAACCGCTCATCAGGCCATGCTGAGGCGATGTCCCACATAGCACAACCAGAGGCACTCACAACTGGAAAATACAACTGTGTACTGGGGGGGCTTTGGGGAGAAAAGAAGGAAAAAAAGAAGATTGGCAACAGATGTTAGCTCAGGTGCCAATCTTTAAAAGAAAAAAAAAGAGAAAAGAGAGAGCGAGAGAGAGAAAACAAGAGAAAAAAAACATCTGAGGTGATGCATGATGATGTTCCAGGAGGGGAAAAACAGTGTGAACAGCAGCAACAGTTGAAGAAATATGCATAGTAGAGGAACAAGACAACCTTTTCACGACATACTATTTTTCATTTTTCAGATTCTTTTACCGTGAATATATAAAGAGTAAACAGTTATTTAAATCAAACATTTATTTGTTGATAGAGAGGTACTTCAATATTTCATATAGTCAAAATGGCAATATTAATAATAACAATTAACATTTATTGAGTAAATAAAATGTCATAGCCTCTGTGTTAGTACCTTAACTTCAGGAGACTGTCATGAGGTATACAATATCGTGCTCATTTTACAAGTTGGAAGACGATGAAACAGATATACAACAAGAGCCAATAAGTCAAAATAAAAGATTAATTGCAACAGAGAACGTGCTATTCTTTATTTTCAGGTCTCACAAAGAGTAGAGACATTCAGTAATCTTCAAATAATTTAGACTTTGTTTGCCCGGAAGCTCTGAACTCATTCTGGAACACTTCTTAGCTCAAACTATTTAGTCTAAGTATTTCCATTTCCACCTTATGTTTTGAGCTTTGTACTTTTACCTTTTTTCCTCAGAAGATTATTGAAACTGTTCCTCTTGTTGTAAGACCCTAAAACCCCCCTCTCGGTATGGTCGTTTATAAATTATGAGTCAATATAATGAATCCCAAAACAGGGTAGAAATAACAAATCCCTAATATGGTTAATATTTGCTAACTTTTCTTTTGTCTACTACAGATTTTCAACAGTTTTTTTCATTTTTGGCCTATTGTTGGATTTATGCAATTTGGGGAGTAATATTTTTCTGACTCAAGCTTTGCTTGGAACAATAAATTTCCCAACAAAATGCCTTTCATTTTTTGCGATGAAATATGTCAGCTGACGAATCTTAATAGCTTTTGCCCTCTTATTTGCTGAAAGCTTCATTCTAGTCAATATATTTGTTCCCTAAAGTGAAATCATCAGTGATTTTGAAGGAAAAATTCTTGGAAGGTTCATCATGTTAACTTTACATTTTCTTATTTTGTCATTGATCAAAATTACCTACTGCCAACAATTTTAACCTGATGCTATGTAACAGATAATTTTAGTATCACTTCTAATGAATCAGAGGCGTTCCAAAAATGATAACCTTTAAGAAATGAAAATAATAAAAGAAATATGAAACTGACCTAGTTTCAAATCAAAAAGCATGCTAGGATTGGTGCTAGCAACAAAAGATAAAATGAAGACTATTTAACATGTCACTTAATTGTATCTGGTACTTGAGATAGAATTAAACCTTTCGGTTTTTGTTTGTTTGTTTGTTTAGTTACCAAGGTTGGTCAAATTAATTCTATTTAGAATGTTTACAAAACATTCCTGGATAGCATAAAGGAAAAATGAACAAGATGTGCTTATTGAAAGGCCCCCATTTTGGCAGTGAGGGTTCAGTGCAGGATGTGGCATCCATGATTCTTACTGGATCAGCTAGGTGGATGGTGATAACAAGGGACACAGGAGAGGAACAGCTGTTTGAAATAGGTAAGTTTAGTTTTGAACATGTTGATTTGCTTGTGCTTTAAGAGACTTAGAAAACCAAAGTTTTAATCAGTAGCAGAATACAAAAGTTTAGATCAAATTTTAGGTCAGTGATGATCTAGAGACATTAATTTGAGTGTCCTCATAGTAAGAAAAAGAAAAGAAAAAAATTATTTATGGAACTCCTATGTTGAACTTGAGCAGGTGTCAGGGACCAAATGTATGTTTGCGTGTCCATCTTTAAAACTCGAATAAAATTATTTATTTTAAAAGCCATGGGTAAAGAACTAGCCTAGACGTAGACTTTTGAGACGTCATAAAGCCTGATTGAATCCATAAAACGCCATAGTGAGAGTGCAGGAGGGGGTTGCTTGTTTGCTCTCAGATCCATTCTCCACTTTTCTTCAAAGTATGTTTGCCTAGAGCCCTTCGCAACTGGCTTCTGAATACATTCCCCCAGGGTGAAGCACTGGGAGGAGATTAGAGCACAAAGTACAGAGAAGATTCAATTTTTCTCATCTTTCTGTCTGCTCCAAACTGCATCTCCAACAGGAGTTCTTTCCCTCTATAAAGAGAACTAAAATAGTCTTAGGTTTTGTTCTCTGAAAACATCAACCCATTCTTTTGTCCCTTTAGCCCTATGGCCACCGATGGCTCTTCTAGTTGCTAATCTATGGGCTGCTTCAGTATCCAATTTGCCTTTTAAGCCCTTTCAACCCTTTTGTAATTACTTTCCTATGTTAAAGGCTCTCTACTGAACTGCTCTGCCTGGGCTTTGTTTTCCTAACTAAAATATAACTGATACAGTACAACAATAAAATCAAAAGGGCAAGTGGAGGGACTGACCTAGAGAAATAGGAATAATATTAAAAAGCAAAAAGTTAAAAAGACATTCAGATGTACATAAGTCTACATAATATAGATTAAATCCTTGACTAGGAGCATTTTTAAAAATTTTATCTAATTCTTTTATTTGTAAAGAGATGAGTTCATTCATCTAGAGGGAGGGAGACTTTTATTGTGTGAAGAAAGTCTTCAAGATAATGGATAAAGTTGGGTTTTTTAAAATAAAAATTACTTATTTTTAAGATACATAGATGAATCTGGAAGGCATTATGGTAACTAAAATAAACCAGACACAGAAAGTAAAATACTGCATGATCTCACTTAAGTGTGGAATCTAAAAAAATTGAATTCATAGAAGCAGAGAGTAGAACGGTGGATAAAATTTTGAATATTGAGTGTGAAAAGTGGAAGAAGAGTAGATCAGAATATTGAGACTTAAAATCCCTTAGCCAATAACATGTGGCAGCATCAATGAGAATTGTACTAAATTTATACGCATCCCATAAAATGTTTTCCCCTTTTTTGACATAACCCAGAGCCCATGGATTTTCCACAACTAAAAAGCATCTGAACTACTCTATTTTGTCTTTATTGTTTTCTTTTAAATTGATTATCATTTGAATACAATAATTCCACCTTTTTAAAGCATACAGTTTGGTGACTTCCTAAAACATATACAATCCTATAAACACCACAACTCAGATATAGAAAGTGTCCATCATTCCCAAAAGATGTCTCACGATCCTTTGCAGTCAATACTTTCTCTCCATACCCAGCTCCCAGTAAACACTAATCTTCTTTTGCCCCTATAGTTTTATCTTTTCAAAATGCCATATAAATGGACTGATATGGTCATGTATATGGGATTTATATTGTTTCAGGCTTCTTTCATTTAGCATAATTCTCTAGGTATTCCTTCATATCATTGCATGTATCAGCAGTCCACTTACTTTTATTTCTGAGTAGTATTCCATTTTACAGACCTATCACAAACTGTCTATCCTTAGCCAGTTGATAAACATTTGGGCTGTCTACAATTTCATCTATTATGAATAAAGCTATAAATACTTATGTATAGGTCATTGAGTGGGTGTATGTGTTTATTTCTTTTGCATACTTTTAATTGCATTTTGTGTGTACATTTTTATCAGCATAAGGTTCTATAAAGTTGTGCATTAAGATTCAAATAATAGTGATACTTTAATGGTTTTTACCATCTTTAACAACATGGATGAATATGAAGGACAATGTGCCTAGTGAAATAATCCAGACACAGAAAGAGAGATATTGCATGATCTCACTGATACATGGAATCTAAAAAAGTTGAACTCACAGAAGCAGAGAGTAGAATGATGGTTACCAGGGGCTGGAGTCAAGGGAGAAGTACGGAGATGTACAACCTTTCAGTTATAAGATGAATAAGTTTTGGGGATGTAATGTACAGCATGGTGACTGTAGTTAATAATATTGTATTGTATACTTGCAATTTGCTAGGAGAGTAAATATTAAGTGTTCTCACCCCACACAATAAAAGCGATAACTGTATGAGGTGACGGTTATGCTAATTAGCTTAATTGTGGTAAGCATTTCATGATGTATATGTACATCAAAACATCACATTGTATACTTTAAATATATACAATTTTTATATATCTATCATGCCTCAATGAAGCTGGGAAAAACCATGGTCAATGATAAAATCTCTACTTCTTAAATATTATAGGGCTGTACAATTACAACTTTTATTAGATCTAAATTTAATCATTTCAGATATAAACTTTGTGAATTTGTAGTGGCATCTCATGTTACAACCTACATTTTGTGCTTTCAGTATGTAAGGAATATAAGAATGGTAATTATAATGCTGAGAGAAACAGAACAAATCCTGATTATCCATGTTTTCCACTCAAAGCTTTCTCTTCAAATACATTGCTGTTATTCTCCTCAGGGCATTCTCCTATCCCAAGCATGGCACTGCCACAGCTGTCTGTTCTCTCTGCCTCCATCACCTATTAGCTTATTACTAAAGCAAAGCCAATAGAGTTTAACTCAGAGTTTACAGTGTAATGGGGTGATGTGATAAAAACATTTTGATAGTGTGTTGTAAAGACTAAATGACGCAACCTGATTAAAGTCATCATAGTAAGATAACATGGAAATGACTGCCAAGCAGGTAATAGCATAGATTGGTACCACAGGGATTGGTAGAGTCTGAGACAAGATGCAAAGTACATATGATGGTTAAAGACATACAAATAAATCTAACAAAACAACTTGGCCTACTTTTGAAGGTTTGTTACCATTGAAATAACTTATCTGGCTTCTAAGAATGCGTGATTTTTGGAGTAAATCTCTTCCTTAAAATAATGTAAGATACTGAGGTCCATGGATATAGATAATTTAAATACAAGACGTTTCACTATTTAATGAACTGAGACACACTACCGTAGGAATCCCAATTATCCTCACTTAACTTCCTATTAGCAGCTATGTCATTCCTGTGCCTTGGAATTGCAATGGTGGGAAAAGGACTCATGGCAATGTGCTTCAACATTTGTTTGACCTACTGTGTGGAACTCACTCCTACAGGGAGCAGGTAAGAGAGTAGCCTGTGGTACCTAAGGAGACAATGAATGAATGAAATGTTTCAAAGGAAATGTCAACAATTCCCAGGGAGTAGAGAGAAGATTAGGAACAGGCACTGGGTTAATTTTTGAGTATCCATAATTGGTCTCTAATATCCTCTCACTTTCTCACGGTCCCCCCCAGAAACCTGACACTACACTTAAGTCCTTCATCCACAAGATTGCTGCAAAGTCTTTCTGTGGTATCACCTCGCTATCAAATGTTCTCGTCTTCACCCTCACCACACCAACACATCTGAACTTGTATATTTACTTGCTTTCACTACGTGTCCTGTACTAGTATTTCATTGCCTCGTAACAGCAAATTCTAATTAAGCAACATTATTTTGCTAATTTTAGCAAAATAATACTATATTATATATTCAAATTTCTGGATTTGAAACTCACACAATGTCACACAGCAAAGCAATGAAATTCAAATGGTGGAAGTTAAGATCTTACTTAAGTCATTAAAATATGGGGAAAATTCCACTTTGCCTTACTGTGGGAAGTAAAAATTTTTTATTGCTAATATGTGGTAAATATTTTCTATAAAAATAGAAAATACTTTTGCTACTTTTCTCTCAGTTTTCTCATCCTCAGTATGTATTCTTTATTATAGAGAAAGAATGAGATTCTTTATTAAAGATGGTCATTAATCTTGGAGAATTCTGGACTGAAATACTTTCGAGATAAGGAACTAAAATGTTTTCATATTTATTTGAAGAGACAGAACAAGGATTAGTGTACTGTGTATTCTAAAACAATAGAGGAAATCTGTTTAATTGGAAAAGATCAAGTTTACAATCATAAGGTCTTTTAATAAAGACTAAATTTACTCATCATATTTCTCATCTTAAAAAAGTTCCTTAACCATTATTTTTCTGTTTCCTCACATGTAAAATGTAAAATAACTCTTATACTCTACTTAAAGGAGTTACTTTGAATATTAATATAACAACAATTATAAAATCGCATATAAGATAGCATACAGTAAAAAAGTTAGCTACCAATATTAATTAAATTGAACAAATTGATACATTGTCAAAATTTGCATTGAGGTTTTTAAATTTCAGGGAAATACAGACCTTAGGGCAAACAATTCCTCTAAAAAGTATTAATGAAAGTAACTGAGTAGACCAAGTAATGCAAAATAATACAAGGTTCAAGACTTCTCTTCAAAAGGAATATAGTTCATTCATTCATTTAAATGATTTCTTTAAAAGAAAGTATTAGTCACTGGTAATATACGCATCCATAATTAAGACATAACCATTATCTAATAGACCTCTTCAGTGAAGCTCTGACCCCAAATAACCACAGTAAGTGAACACATAAGGCTGGCTATAAGATTAATATCTCTCAGCTCCAAACACACTCTTCTTGTCTCTGCTTGGTAATACTGGAGCTGAAACTCTGAAAACCATATTTCTGCTTTTACAGATAGCTCCCTGTCAACCTTTGCCAATAGGGGTAGTAGATACATATAATAAGGGTGGAAGAGAAAGAAGAAACTTCTTCCTTTTTGTCTACTTCCTATTCCTGTGAGTGTCACTCCATAATGCCTCTTCACTCCTCTAGTGGCAACCCCTTCTTGTACCAATGGGCACAGCCATCTTCTTCACGCAACCCAAGAGTTATGTGGATCTGCTGGTCTTCATCCCCTCTTCAAAAGCCTGGGTCTAGGCCACGTGGGGCTCCTCCTCCCAATTCAGAGACACTAGCACCAGATGAGTAGTGCCTCCTCCTCAGAGATCTGAGTTTCAGCTTTGTTACGTCCCTATTTTAAGCTTCTTAAATTTAAAACTCCAACCAATTCTCTTTGTTTTCCAAGTCCTATTACTGATATCAGCTTTCTACAATTGTTTCCTACAGGACACTTGAGAATTTTCCCTTTGACTTTTCAGTTCTGAGTTAGAATATTTTTTATATTAAATTATATGTGATCCACACTGCTGTAATTTCTTTTCCCTGATTGGACCCTCACTGACAAACACACGAATAAACAGACAACTTATAATAAGTATTTTGAAGAAAACAAACGGGATTTCGTTTCAGGACCAGGCACAGGTTGAATTGCAGTAGGAGCAAATTAATGTTGATTGGTTTTTGGGGAGATCTTGGATTCTTTGAGAAGATGACTTTTAAACTGAAACCTGAAGGGTGAGAGTCATGTATATAAGGTGTCAGTGTTTCATCATAGGGAAAGATAAGTATTAGCTAAAAACCTTAAGGTGGTGAAAATATTTGAATTTTCTAGGGAAAGGTGAAAAGCCTAGTGGATGGACATTAACAAGCAAGGGGAAACGAAAAAGATTTGATTTGGAGGCCAATAGACATTCAATATTCCTATAGAACATGAGTTGGCCAACTAGCACCCATGGGCCAAATCTGGCATGCCTCCTGGTTTTGAAAATAAACTTTTTTTAAGACAACAGTCACACACATTTGTTTATATATTGCTTGTGGCTGCCTTCACTCAATAATGACAGAGTTGAAGATTGTAGGAGATCATTTAGCCTGCGAACCCTAAAATATTTACTATCTAGCTCTTTACAGACAAAATTTACTGACACTTGATTTGAACATCCTTGGGCATAGTAAGAAAATTAGATGCCATTTTGGTGTGAAGGGAAGCATTGAAGAATTTTAAGCAGGAGAGGGTCTAATACAATTGCCAGTTATGATTTTGTATCTTATTTTTGTGGCTTGTAAGAAAGCATTTAGTATATACATATAAATGCTATTAGAATGCACATAATGTAAAGATAATCTTGACTGGAGTAGAAAAGATCCTACAGAAAAAAGTAAGAATCAGACTTGATTTAAATTTCTTTGCTTCAACACATAGTGTCCCTTGTCATAGGTCCATTATTCTGGGCATATTTATATTTACTGCTGGTCTAGCTGCAATACTAGGTTCTTCTGCATTGACAACTAGACAGTGTTTTGCACCACTTCCAATGATTCTCTCTGGATCCCTGCAATCATGGCCTCCATATGTGTCAAATTCCCACCAGAGACTCAAAATCTACCTCACCCTGACACCATAATGGATGTGGAAAGATGGCAAGCATAATTCATTTATTGTTGACAAACTGGATTTTGTAATAGTATAGTGACACAGGCATGAATCCAAATTTTATACACATTTTACGTATTTGAAAATTTCTTTATAATGACCCACTGTAGTTAATATTTGAAATTTATGTAAAATGATATGTGCAGAGATACTGTAACACACATATAATGACATTACATTTTATTTGAACCATATTAATAATCCTTATATCGATAAGAAACTTCACAATGGTAGAACTAAATTTATTTAAGGACATAAAAAAGGCATGTAAGGACATAAAAAAAGGCATTTATCTACAGTGAATACGGGTGGGATTAAGAAACATCAACATTTATCATTTCTTCTTAAACCAACCTGTGAATTCAATGCTACATTAATCATTATACAAACTAACTCTAAGATTCACATAAAAATACATGTTAAAAAGAAAACAAGAAGAGCCAAGAAAATTAAGAAAGGGAGATTTACATACAGAGATGAGTAGTGGAGGTGCTGAGAGATGGAGAGAGAATACTTGCCCGAATAAGTATACATATTCAGGACTTCAGGACGTGTCAAGATGGCAGTATAGGTGGACTCTGAACTCACCACCCTCCATGGACACAATGAATTTACAACTGCTCTTGGAATAGTTACCCCTGAGAGAGAACTGAAAACTGGGTAAAAAGAACCTGCACAACAAGGGACACTGCTGATTGAGGTGGAAGAGGCAGAAATTCCTTTCTGGAGAGAAAAAAGCCACATTTGAGCAGGGGCACTTCACAGCCAGCTGGGAGTAATTCTAAGGTACAAAACCTTACCTAGAGGACTGGGGGATCTGAGCAGGGGAGCACTACCACAATAAGCAGCTTTTGGACTCAGCACAACCAAGACGAGAGTCCTAATATCTGACTTTGCTGGCTATTAAGCACAATGGGGACTACCCCCGAGAAAAACTATGGGACCTAAGAAGGGAAAAGCCTGCTCTTAAAGGGCCCATGCACAAATTCACCCATTTCAGGAAGCAACCAAAAGAAAGGTACACAGTTGTTTGGTGAAAAGAGATTCACATGATAGGCTCTGGTGCATCTCGGTGAGAGGTGAGACTTCTCCAGGGTCTGAGACATTGGCGGTATCCATTATAGTGACCAAGTACAGGCAGGCTGACACTGATGCTGGCAGAAGCCATTGGAGTTCTTCCCCTGGCCTGTTATCACAGGGGTCTGCCTCCCCCCTCAAGAGCACCAATTTAATCCAGCTCAGCCAAAGCAGGAAGCCTGATCTAGGGAGTGTCCCCAACCAACTGCAAGCCCTCAGGCAACTTGTGGGCCTGCATTGGCAGGGTACCTGGAAACTCTGTAGCTGGTTGAGTGGGTCTGCCTTGGTAAGGAAGAGCATACACAATGGGCAGGCCTGCATTGGTGGAGTGTATGAGGCCTCTGCAGTAGGGTAACTGGATTCAGTTCAGTAAGTTGGGGCACATGTATGAGCCAGGACTGTATTGACAGGGTATGGCCCTGTGAGCAGTGGGGCCTGTCAGCTGCAGCAGACTTTTGCTTCTAAAACAGCCACATAGGGGTTTGACCCAAACTTCCAAAACCTGAAACAACTGGGTGCTCTCATCTCTGGGGCCAGCCCTACTCAGCTTCAATCCTGAGAGAGCTGACAATAGCCTCACAGGCCAGAGGCCTACAGCAACTGTAAGCCCATGAGCCTAGCAACCAGCCACACTGGGGACCTACACACTTAACAGAAAAATTGCAACAGGAATGTGCTATTAGACATTGCAGCCAAGTGTGCTGGGGCTCCCCACTCCCAATAAAGTGACTGAAGGGTCCATAGCAGCTACACACACCTGAGAATTACAACCAACTGGACAGTGGGACAGCCTAGCCTCCCTGGGCACGTGTAGCAAGAGCAACACTGCCACAACAGAAGGACACACGTAGCCCACACAAGGGAAATTAATGAAACATTTGGAGCTGGTGACAAAAGGGAAACACACTACTGGGCCTCATAAGGCATCTTTTATATATGGAAAACTCTCCAACAACAGGAGACATGGTGAACCTACCTAATACATAGATATAAGCACAGAGAAAGAGGCAACCTGAGGAGACAAAGGAATACATTCTAAGTAAGGCAACAGGACCATATCCCAGAAAAAGCATTAAACAAAACAAAAGTAAACAATCTACTTGACAAAGATTTCAAGAAGACAGTCATAAGGATGCTCACCTCTCTTGGGAGGAGAATGGGTGAACTAAATGAGAACATCAACAAAGAATTGTAAAAAAATATAAAAAGGAACAAATCAGAAATGATGAATACAATATTGGAAATGAAAAATTCACTAGAGTGACTCAATAGCAGAGTAGATGATATAGAAGAACAGATCAGCAAGCTGGATGAAAGACCAGAGGAAATCACCAAAGCTGATCAGATAAAAGAAAAAAAGAGTTAAAAAGAACGAGTATATCCTAAGGGACCTCTGGGACAACATCAAGCACACTAACTTCCATCTTATAGGTGTCCCAGAAGGAGAAGGCAGAGACAAAGGGGCAGAGAATCTATTTGAAGAAATAATAGCTGAAAACTTTCCCAACCTAAGGAAGGAAACAGACATCCAGGCAAAGCAAGCACAGAAAGCGCCAAACAAGATAAACCCAAAGAGGCCCACACCAAGGCACATTATAATTAAAATGTCCAAAATTAAAGATAAAGACGGAATCCTAAAAGCCATGAGAGAAAGACAACAAGTTACATGCAAAGAAAATCCCATAAGGCTATCAGCTGACTTCTCAGCAGAAACCAGACAGGCTAGAAGGGAGTGACATGATATATTTAAAGTGCTGAAAGGAAAAATCCTACAGCCAAGAATACTCTACCCAGCAAGGTTATCATTCAGAATGGAAGGAGAGAAAAAGAGTTTCCAAGACAAGCAAAACTTAAAGGAGATTATCACTAAGAGAACAACTTTACAAGAAATGCTAAAGGGACTTATTCAAGTGGGGATGAGAAGACCACAAATTGTAATAAGAAAATTATTTTTTTAAAAAGCAATAAATTCACTGGTAAAGGCAAATATACAGTAAAGGTAGCAGATAAGCCATCTATTTAGATAATAATAAGGTCAAAAGACCACAGTACTAAAATTATCTATTTCTAAAACAAGAGGATAATAGATACAGACACACATAAAAAGATGTTGGATATGACACAAAAACCAAATGTGGGAGGAGGGGAGAAAAAGAGTAGAGCTTTTCGCAAAAGACCAAACTAAAGAGACAATCAACTCAATATAGATTGCTATATACGTATTTAATTATAAATGAACCTCATGGTAATCACAAACCAGAAACCTATAATAAATACACAAAAAAATGGAGAAAGAAACCAAAACATAATACTGAAGAAAGCCCCAAATAGCCCAAGGCTCAGTTCAGCTACTAACCATTTTTTTATTTACCACTTACCATTTACCGCTTTGATAATCTTATCTAGTTACACAGGTTTTAGTACCGTTTACATGCTGAAATCCATAAATTTTAATTTAATTTGTCTCCTGCTCCAGTTTCATATATTCAAATGCCTAATTAACACCTTCTCTGGTGATGCCAATGACGTTCTTCTACTTGCTCAGGTCATAAAACCTTGTGGTCTTCCTCGTCTCCCCTTCCTTTTCCTCCTTACCCCATGAAATCAATCAGGGAATCTTTTTAGCTAAATTTTCAATCATGTTAAAAAAAAAAAAACTTTTTGATGCTTTCAAAACCTAAGTGAGTTCATGTCACACACCGACAGCTCCGGATGCAGGTTGAGTTCTCTGGCAACACATGCTGAGGCAGAGTTAGGAGTGCGAGATGCTCGTGGAGCAGCAACACTTGTGAAAGGAAGTGGCAGAAGCAGAACTGAGCAGTCTAAGGTCTCCAAATTTACAGTATTTTCAATAAACTAACTTTTTATTATTCTTCCATGGTAGAAAAGGTGTCATGGATTTGTGGGTTTATTGATTGCCATATTTGCATACCCTTGAATCTTCTTGTCATTCCCTTCTGCAGACACTTAGGTTTCATCTTTTCCCACCCTCAAGTCCACATCTATCTGTTTATATTCCATATTCCAACACATTCTTTAATATCATTTGTTCTTAGGGTTTCAATTCTATCCTCTTCACAATTTACTGAAATTCCCTCATATGTCACATGCAGTTAATCTGTGCCACTACCTCAGCATATTGATTTTCACAGATCATACATTTAATGAGGTTGGTGGACTATCACCTGAGGTACAAACAAATTGCACTTTTCTTTAGTTGCAACACATCTCTCTCTGGCACTCAACTCTACCTTTTTGTTTCTTTCATTTTGGCAATGGATATTGGAAGGACTCTAGCTGCAGGGAATCACAAAGGAATGACCTTTTAGAACACACAGAGTGCTAAAGAAGTATTGGACTGCTTCAATGAAGAGAAACACAAAAAGCTGGCTCACATGCAAATTCTTAAAAGCATCACCCAAGACAACCTCTCCTCCATACTTGAGTCAAAGATCCAATTTACACATCTGGGTAGAATATTTAGAATTTTGTTATATTTATCGCCTAGGAAAAGTAAAGCTGAGTTTAAAATATGAAGAACAAAGTTCCAATTCATTCTTAGCCACAAGTTAATTGCTAGCCTTCATAACTCAGGGATTCTTTTTTTTCTTATCTCTGAAATAGGATAGTGGAATCATCCTTTCCTATCTCGTAAGACTGTTATAAGGAAAGTGTATAAAATTAACTGTAAGTGTTTGATAAGGAGTTATTTTATCCAGAAGATTGTTGATCTGTCCTATAATTTCTTAGATTCTTCTAGGGTTTGAAATCAACAAGCCTATAATCAGCAAATCTTCGATTTAGATTTTTTCCTTGTTTTTCTTTTATTATACAGAAATTCAATGTTGCATGTAAGTGGACTTCCTTTAACTGTTCCTATTTTTAAAACGATGATTATACTTTTCTCCAACTTAGGCTACAGTTTTTTGAATATTTTTCATAGGTATACTTTATCAGATTAAACAATATGCACAAGTCAGTCAAAATTCTGTACACTAGAAATAATTTCTAGAGAGTATTATTAAAAGGGAGATACTGTTTGCAGGAGTAAAAGAAATAATATCTAAGAAAAAATATGCAAGATCTCTTTGGGAAAAGTTATAAAACTCTATTGAGTGGTATTAAAGAAGAACTATATAGATGGCATAATATAGGATATTTATAGATATAATTTAGTATTTTAAGAATTCTAAATATTCTATAAATTCAATACAATTCCAATAAAAGTTCCAATAGGGTTTTTCTTGATAATTTTATGTAAAAATCTCTACAAATACTAATGGCCAAAGATATCAAAGGCATTTTCGAAGAAGAAAAAAAGAAGAGATAAATTCACCTACCAGATATCATGCATATTATAAATCTAAAGTAGTTAAGATAGTATGGTATTAAAACAGGAATAAATGAATTGACCCGTGGAACAGAATAAGGATCTCAGAAATAGAATGGACCCACACTAATATGGGTGGTGGATCTTTAATATACAACAGGAATAGCCTAGCAAGGTAGGTCCATGGGAAACAGTGACAGTGTAACAGATACAGTGAAAAACATGTTTGCCTAAGTAGAAATTAAAATTGAGTCTTATGTTATATCTTAAACAAAAAATCACCTCCACAAGTTTTAAATACCAAAGAAAGAATAAATAGAAATTAGTGGCTAATGTTTTTTATTTTTTTATTGAAAGAATCAAATACAATTCCATGAACATTAACTGAAGAGAAAATTGTTGCTAAATTTGATTTTATTGAAATTAACTTCCACCAATCAAAAATCACCTTAGTAAGAAGCAATCTAGTAGAAATATGAAAATATATATAAATAGCCTTTTACAGTAGATTAATATCACATGAGTAATGTTAATATCTAGGTAAGGAGTTCTTCAGCCCTATTAATTATCAGAAAAATACTTATCAGGACTACAGTAGGACATAATTTAACAAGTACTCAATTGATAAATATTGATACAATGATTGAAACATTGATATTGTTACTAAAGTGACATGAATGAATCCCACAAGTATTATATTGAGTGAAATAAGTCATATATGTACTGCAGAATTCTATTTGTGTAAACTTCAAGGCGACGTAAAATTAACCTCAGATATAGAACACAGACCAGCAGTTACCAGTACATGAGATTGACTGTAAGGGGGCAGAAAATAACTTATTAAGGTGATGGAATATTTCATATCTTGTTTGGAGTTTTGGTTACACAGGAATATGCACTGGTTAAAAATCTTTTAAATGTATACTAAAAATATATGTATTGTCCTGTTGGTAATATAAAATTTACCTAAATTATGTAGATATGGGTTCAGTATCCAGGTTAGAAGTTGCAAACTAGGTGATATCTTGTATGGTTCTTACTCCTTGTAACGCTCAATTTTCTAATTTATAATAAAGTGAATACTGCTATCCTACTGGAGTTATTGTGAGGTTTCAAAACTATAATATATGAAAACTATTTAAAAAATGTTCCTTCCCACTGAAGTTAAACCATGATGGAGATGTTAGAATTAGTAGACACAGACATTAAATAAGTTATTTTTAACATTATCCATATGTTCAAGAAGTTAGAGAAAAGCATGAGCATGTTAAGGAGAGACATGGAAGATATAAAAATATCCAAATTTAACTTCTAGAGATGAAGAACATACAGGGGGGCTGGCCGCGTGGACAAGTGCTTAAGTTCACGCACTCTGCTTCAGTCACCCAGGGTTTTGCTGGTTCAGATCCTGGGCACAGACATGACACTGCTCATCAAGCCACAACTGAAAAAAAAAAGGAAATATGCAACTATATACTGGGGGTATTTGGGGAGAAAAAGCAGGAAAGAAAAGAAGATTGGCAACAGTTGTTAGCTCAGGTGCCAATCTTTAAAGAAATAAAATAAAAATAAAAATAAACATACTGGATGTGATTAAAGACAGAAAAAAATATTAGTAAACTTGAAGACATAGCAATAATAACCATCCATAATAAAGCCCAGAAAGGAAAATATTGAAAAACGAACATAGCATCTATAAGTAGAAGAAATTCATGCAGCCCTGGAATTACAGACACTGAAAGGGAGGGTACAGAAACAAAAAAATATATTTGACCAAATAATGGCCAAAATTGTTTAAATTGAATGTAAATTCTAGAAATAAAAAACACTGTATAAAAGATGAAGAATGTCTTTAACTGGTGCAGCCACTATGGAAAACAGTATGGAAATTCCTCAAAAAATTAAAAATAGAACTACCATACGACCCAGCTATCCCACGACTAGGTATCTAACCAAAGAGCTTGAAGTCAGCAACTCCAAAAGTCCCATGCACCCCAATGTTCATTGCAGCATTATTTACAATAGCCAAGATGTGGAAGCAACCTAAGTGCCCATCAACAGATGACTGGATAAAGAAGATGTGGTATATATATGCAATGGAATACTACTCAGCCATAAAAAAGAACAAAATCGTCCCATTTGCAACAACATGAATGGACCTTGAGGGAATTATGTTAAGTGAAATAAGCCAGATAGAGAAGGACAATCTCTGTATGACTCCACTCATATGAGGAATTTAAAAATGTGGACAGAGAGAACAGATTAGTGGCTACCAGGGGAAAGATGGGGTTGGGGTTGGGCACAAAGGGTGAAGGGGTGCACCTACAACATGACTGACAGACAATAACGTACAACTGAAATTTCACAAGATTGTAACCTATCATTAACTCAATAAAAATTAAAAAAAAAAAAGAGAGAATGTCTTTAAAGGGCTCATTTTCAACTCAACACAGCTACAGAAAGAATCAGTTGACTTGAAGAAAGGTCATTAGAAATTACCCCAATGAAACACAAAAGGAAAGGAAGCAAAAAACTTTGGAACAGTGCATCTAAGAACAGCGAAAAATAATTTTTTTTTTTTTAGGAAGATTGGCCCTGAGCTGACATCTGTTCCCATCTTCCTCTACTTTATATTTGGGACATCTGCCACAGCACGGCTTGCCACGTGGTGCATATGTTTGTGCCAGGATCTGAACTGGTGAACGGTGGGCCACCAAAGCAGAGCATGCAAACTTAACAACTACACCACTGGGTCAGCTCCAGAAAGGTGAACTTTTCTAAAACTCGTGTTTCAGAATCCAAGAAGGAGAAGAGAGAGAAGAGACCAGAAAAAATACTTTCACATTTATATTTATGTCTTGTATTTTTGACAGATATAACCACCAGAGTAACCTACAACCCAATCAATAATAAAATGTTTTATTTATCTTCCAACTTCCCTCACTTGCCTCCTCTCCCCAGAGGTAATAACTCTTCTGAATTCTATCATCATAAATGAGTTATGCCTATTCTAGAACTCCATACCAATGGAAACTTTACATTTATACCTGACTGACTTTTTTTGCTCAACATAGTGTTTTTCAATCCATCAATGCTATTCTTTATATTACTGAATAGTATTGTTTTGCATCAATATACCAAAATTTGTTTATTGATTCACCTGTTGATGAACATTGGCATTGTTTCCAGTTTGTGCTATAATCAATCAAGTTATTATGAATATATTTGTACAAGTCTTTGTGTACGTAACTTTTCAGTTCTCTCATGTAAAATCTGGAAGTAGAATTGTGAGTAGACGTATCTTTAGCATTAAATAGAAACTGTCAAATATTTTACAAAGCAGTTATACTATTTTACACAACCACTGACAATTTATGACAGTCCCAATTGCTCTATTCTACCTAAACTTGGTGTGACTAGCCTTTTAATTTTAGCTTTTCTAGTGGTATCTCGTAGTGTTTAATTTTCAATTCCCCGACACAGAAGGATGTGAACTCCTTTTCGTGTACTTAATGGTCATTCAAATATCTTCTTTCACAAAGGAACTGTTCAAATCTTTTTCCCATTTTTGTAATTGAAATCTTCAGGTTTTTTATTGAGTTAAAAGAGAAATTGACAAAACCTAGATACAAGTCCTTTTTCAGACATGATTTGAAAATATTTTCCCCTGTCCTATGGTTTGCCTATTCATTGTAGTGTCTTGATGAGCAGACATTTTAAATTTCGATGAAAATTTAATTTATCATGTTTTTATTGATTCTGTCTTTTATGTTCTGTCAGAACAGTTGCCTAACTAATGGGATCAGTTTGGTCATGCCCTTTAGCTTTGAGAGTGCAATCTACTGAGGAATGGGATGCTAGTAATCCATGGCATGGAGTGACAACATAATTGATCAAGATATAATATTTACATTAGCAAAAATAGATGATAGATAGATGAGAGAGAGAGAGAGAGAGAGATAATCATCTAAATCCAAAGAGTTTGAGCTCATTGGAAAACAGGTAATCTAGAGCTTTTAAGAGTTTCACAGATTCAGCATCACTTCTATATGGTAAACATCTGGAAGTGCACGTGAAATACCAGGTGAAAACCAGGGGTCCCCAACTTTCCTGTGTGCTGAACAGAAGCTTTGATTCCCCCAGCCCCACGACACTTTCAGAGCTCTCTAGGATCTTCAGTTTTTTAGCTGCCACTTTCTACTCGACCCACGCACTTCTATTTTGGAATCTGCAGCTGCCTTGGAGGAAAAAGCAGAAATACATTTAAGGCTTCCCTCTCTTTGTCTTATTTTGTTTTTTTACAATTATTGCCTCTAGATTCCTCTGTGCCTTGATGCTCTCCAATTTCATCAAAACTGTTTGTTTACATTTTGTATAGATTTTCTATTTATTCTAAACAGAATTCTTGTTTTTCAACAAGCTAGTCTGTCAATCCTATAGTGGATAAATGCAACAGCTCTTTGTAATATTTAAAAATATGACGTTTTTATTCCTGAAAGTAACAGAATGCTATAAGATCTGTCTGAGATATCATCCAAAAATCAAGAAGTGGATCAGAAATAGGATGTGAAGACAGTGCTGAGAAAAATGAATATTTCCTCTGTGTTACATAATGAACTTAACTTGATAAAAAATTTAAAAACTGGGAGCCAGCCTGGTGGCATAGTGGTTAAGTTCATGCTCTCCACTTCAGCGGCCCAGGGTTTGTGGGTTTGGACCCCTGGTGCAGACCTACACACCACTCACCAAGCCATGCTGTAGCAGCATCCCACATACAGAACACAGGAAGATTGGCACAGATGTTAGCTCAGGGACAATCTTCCTTAAGCAAAAAGAGGAAGACTGGCAGTGACTGTTAGCTCAGGGCCAATATTTCTCACCAAAAAAAAAAAATTTATAAACTGTTTACATAAACTGTGTTGTCCTGGGATAATCCAGCGTGTTAACTGAATAGTAAAAAACATTAAATTTTTAAATAAATAACATCGGAATGTCAACTCTCTTTTTTTGTCTCTTTTTCCATTATTCACAGTTTTATATTTGCTTTTCAAAAATATCAGACCTAGATATCAATATTTGCCTTCGTATAAGACAAGGTATATTTCCACACATTTCACATTCTAGGTGTAGTATTAGCAACATTTATAAGGATCCTGTTCTTAAAGTGACAGCAACACTACTTTTTCACTAGGCCACAAATATGTAATTTTCTTTACTGCTGACTGATCTTTCTTTTTACTTATTGTTCTGCAGTCCCAGGAGTGTTTCACAAGGAAACTGATAGAAAAATGGAAATAATATCTTGATCCATTCCCTTATATATTTTATTCTCATATAATTTAAAACTTTTGACATCCAATTGTATAATTAATGACTGATAATTGACAGTAATTGCATGTACACAAAGATTTCTAGTAATATAGTGAACGTTCTGAATCGATTATTTAAAAAAATTTTTTACCCTAGAATGTGTTTTTAAATATTCTAATTACTTTGTGCAGATTACATACTATTTGTACAACATTACTTTATGATTTTAGATATGTTCTACAAGATTCTCTTTGAGATAAGAAGATTATTTGTTCTTAAATGCAAAAAATTTCAAAACTATAAATTTTTATTTATAATATTTTGACATACATCAATCTATTAGAAACTGTATATTATAGAACCTAGGTCTTTCTTTCTTGATACATATATGTTCACACATACGCACACTTGTTACTGTTAAAGGAATAACTAAAAGGGAGTATGTTTATCACAGAAAAGTGGCTATTATTGGGAAATGATCTTAATCTGGATAAACTGAATCCTTCCAGTAACATACTGATTTTTATGGAAGACAACTTATGGAATTTTTAGCATATAAAAGATATCAGCAAATTCTGAATGGTAAAAAGAAATGGAGAAATAGTTTATTTGTTATTAAGGATTTTTTTTCTAAAAGGGAGAAATGCTGTTTCAGATCTAAAAATAAGAACGGAAATTAAATATCAATAAATTAGGTGTGGAAAGGGAAAAATGACCCTGAGTTCATTCCAGAATCATCATGTCTGAATCTATATAGAAACACTTGACACCACTGAGAGGAATTGGAATCTCTGAATTCTAGTCCAGTCGTGGATGTGCCTTCCTAGACTATGTTAACATCCTTGCCTCTCTTCAAACAAGATGTATTCAGAGTCTGGCTGCTGGTTGATGGTATCTGTGAAACTGGAAGAAGCATTAAATACACTCAAGAATATGGCCAGATTTAATGTAAGAAAAGATGCTGCAAAGAGTCTGCAAGTTAAAGTAATGGGGAGAGAAAAGCTGCGTTTTCATGTTTAATCCCACAAATATGAAGTCAATGAATAAACCTTACCACCAAAAAATATCAGGCCAAAATATAGTCAATAACATTGAGCCTTTTGTCCATGTAATTAATCCTATCAGTAAAGAATGAAAATGTCATGCTTTTAAGACACCACTTGACATAACCTGGCTGGGAAGGTGTTTAATGAGACAAGAAGGAATCACAGAAATTCAATTTAAGAAGATAAAATTACAGAAGACACTCATCAATCTAAGAAATTCCCCTCTGAAGTTAGATTATGGGACTGGTATTATTTACCCTAAAATCTTGCTGCTATTCTCTAGTTAAATCTAAGTAGGGCTTTTTCTTTCAAATTACTTTTTATCTCAGAGTTTTGATTTAAGAAGAAAAATTAGAAAATCCTGCTTATGTTGCTGCCCTGCCATGTTACTAAGAGAGAAACTATAATAGAAAAAGATCCATTAATGGTTTTCAAGAAATAATTAATGGTGGAATAACTGATTCTAAGGGCTAAGGACCTATTTTTCAATCTGGGCCATAGTGAATGCATTATATGCACAGTGTGACATGAATTGATAAACCACAGGCAATCTCCATAGTAAGGTTTTACTGTTACTTTCATGTGACAGTTGGGCTTGGTTCCATCATAAAAAGTTTGTCAGATGAAGAAGATGACAAAACTGTGGAAAAGAGTAGAGTTTCCTGTTTTCCCCTACCAATGTTACTGGAATATGTTATTTTCTACATATTGTGAGCAAATTGGCTAATTCAAAGAAATCAGTGAATGAATATTTGGAAACACAAAGAAATATGCCTTGAATATAAGTCTTTCGCCTGGTACCAAGTGGAAGTGTGATGAGAGGGCAAGATATAAACAGCTCTGGTCAAAGACTCACAAATACATGAGAAAATTAACATAAGATGCTAACATGCGAGCACCCATGTGAGTAAATAAGAAATGCTTCCTTTCAGAAGGTCAGTGATGGAAGAATCTGTGTGTAGTGGGGAATAACAATTTTTGTATGGATATTTAAGCTTGCTGAGGGTTATATTCTGCCCTGCAAAGTGGGAATAATAACTTCAGTAAATACATGACAGATTTACACCCAGCTAAAACGAGATGAAAGTGTGAAAATACTTTCCAAAGCTTTGTTGTCCAATAGAAACATGTGAGAGTCACATATTTTCCATTTTCTAGCAGTTATATTGAAAACACATAAAAATACACTGGTGATATTAAATTAAGTATTACATTTTGTTTAAACTAACATATCTAAAATGTTATCAATTTGACGTATAATCAATACAAAATATGAATGAATTTTACATTGTTTTCCATACTAAGTCTTTAATATCCATTATTTATTTTACATTTACAGCACATCTCAATTCAAACAAGCCGTATTTCTAGTACTCCATGGGCACATGTGGCTAGTGACTACCACAATGTCCAGTATAGTTCTAAAGAATAAAGAACTATAAAAGGCTTTGAGAGCAATAGCAACATGAATTTAAAGAGAAAAGCATATTTAAGTTGGTCCTTAAACAGGGATTGAAATGACATGGAGAGATTATAAAAATGATTGTAGTTCATGAACTGGGCACAGTTTTTCTTTTCCTTCCCTTTTCTTTTTTGTTTATTCCATTCTTGGCACATACCCAAATGTATGCTTCTATTTCTCTTCTCCTTAAAGATTTTGTAACCCACAATGAAGGGAGACCTTACTTTTCTCAAACATGGCTCCAAGAAAATGGAGATCATTGCCAGTCTTCACATGTGCAAGATAATCTGTTGCCTTTGTTTTCTGAGGTTTGTTTTCTCTCATAATTCTCTAATTTTCAGAGAACTTCACCAATATTATGAATTTAGACTTTTTTCTAAGATGAAGCAGATGTATAATTAAAAGTAATAATAAAATCAAGAACTAGTATTTGAGAAGAAACAGATTTTGCAGACAGTTGAGGAAGTTGGAGCTCAAGAAGAATTAACAGAAATCAGTGAATTTCATGGAAGACTTTTGGGCAATGTTTTAATAGAATGAGAGGTGATGGTAGCACATTTCAGACAGGAAGTCCAACTCTAATTACATTAAGAGGCAATATTTTACTGCGGCTAAGAGCACCCTGTTTCAAACCACAAGACTATATTAGAATTTCAGCTAAATTATTCACTAACGGTGTGACATTGGGTGAGTTGCTTAGTCTCTTCAATTATAGAAATATGAGAATATATATATCTCTCAAAAAAGTTGCTTCCAACGTTTAATAAATATTTAATACCTCTTTGTTATACTTTTCTAGGCAGTATAAATCCAGAGGTGAACAACATGGATAAAGTCCCTCTTCTCATGAGCATGCCTTCTAGAAAGAGAAGACAGAGAATAATATATACTTGCATAATATGTCAAGGGCAAATGTCATGATTAAAATTAAAGACTGCTAAGGGGATAAAGAGAAAGGAGTCTGAACTGACATTAGATAGGATAGTCAGGAAATTTCTTTCTGGAAAGGCAGAAAAACTGAGGACAAGTCATTAGGATTTGAGCGACGCTGTGTTATTAGTGCTTTGAGTTTCAAGTCCTGGAAAGAGACCTCCTGCATGTGGAATTTTTTCTGCCACCTAATGGCTATGCAAACTGAGGAAGAGTCTAACTTCTTTGTGTTGTCACTTCCTATCTAAGAAATATGGATAATAAACATACCTATCTTCGGGGCTTGTTGTGAGGATTAAATGTTTGATGATATGCAAATCATTCAGGAAATATCTGTCCCAGAGTAATAATTCACAAAGAATGTTATTTAAATGAAATCATACCACATGCAACCTTCTGAGGTTGGCTTTTTTCTTATTCAGCATAATGCTCAGGAGATCAACTCAAGTTGCTACATATATCAATAACTTGTTCCTTTTAAAGCAGAGTAGTGTTCCATTATATGTACATACACAGTCTTTCTTCCCAGCTTTATTGAGGTATAATTAACAAATAAAAATTATACATATTTAAGGTATACAACATGATGTTTTAATATACATTGTGCAGTGATTAGCACAATCAGGCTAATTAACATAGCCATCACCTCACATAGTCAATTTTGTGTGCATGTGTGAAAACAATTATGATATACTCCCTTAGTAAGTTTCAGGTATACAATATGGCATTATTAACTGTAGTCACCATGATGTACATTAGATTTCCAGAACTTATTCACTCTGCATAACTGAAACTTTGTACCTTTTGACCAGCATTTCCCCACTTGCTTCACCCTCCAGCTCCTGATAACCACTTACCTACTCTCCGGTTCTACGAGTATGACATTTTCAGATTCCACATACAAATGAGATTATACAGTATTTATCTTTATGTGTCTGGTTTATTTCACTTAGCATAATGTCCTCCAAGTTTATCTACGTCCTTACAAATGACAAGATTTTCTTCTTTTTTAAGGCTGAATAATATTCCAATGTGTGTGTGTATACATTACATCTTCTTTACCCGCTTATCTATTGACAGACTCGGATTGTTTCCATATCTTGGCTGTTGTGAATAACGCTGCAATGAACATGGGAGTGCAGATATCTTTGTAAGATACTGATTTCACTTCCTTTGGGTACATACCTAGAATTGGGATTGCTGGATCATATGGTAGTTCTATTTTCAATTTTTTGAGGAACCTCCATACTGTTTTCCATAGTAGCTGTACCAATTTACATTCCCATCAAAAGTGTACGAGGGTTCCGTTTCTCCACCTCCTCACTAAAATTGTTATCTTTTGTTGTTTCGCTAATAGCCATTCTAACAAGTGTGAGGTGATATCTCGTTGTAGTTTTGATTTGCATTTCCCTGTTGATTAATGTACACAGTCTTTTTATCCATTCACCATTGAAGGACATTTATGTTGTTTCCAGGTTTTGACTATTGCAAAGAAAGATGCTGTAAATATTCATGTGCAGGTATTTCTGTGAACCTAAGTTTTCATTTCTCTAGGATAAATTATTCAGGAGAATTTCTGAGTCATATGTTAAGTACATGTTTAGCTTTATAAAAAGAGCCAAACTGTTTCCAGATTGGTTGTAATCATTTTACATTCCCGCTAGTAATTTCTGAGAAATCAGTTGTCCTACATCTTTTCCAGCACTTAGTACTGTCTGTGGTTTTTTGTTTTCTCGTACGTTTGGAATAGTGTCTCATGATGGTTTTATTTACATTTCCATAACGACTAATGATGCTGATCATCTTTATATGTGTTACGTGTCATTCATATATATCCTTAGGTGAAGTGTCAAAAACTTTTGCTCATCATCTGTTTAGATTATTTTCTTTTTTTACTCTTGGGTTTAGAGTTTTCATCATATATTCTGGATGCAAATATTTTAAGAAATAAGCAATTGGAAAATATTTTATTCTAGTCTGTGGCTTGCATTTTAATCCTCTGTTTGATAGGGACATTCACAGACCAAAGTTTTTAATTTTAATAAAAAATTTAGTTTATTGTGCTTTTTTCCTTTTATGTCTGTGCCTTTGTTATCTTGTCTAAGAACCTTTTGCTTAATCCTAGATCAAAAATATTTTCTACTATATTTTCTTTTAAAATCATTATGGTTTTAGGTTTTACAATAAGATCTGTAATCCATTTAGAGTTAATTTTTCATAAAGTGTTAAGTTAAGTACTGGAGATTCTTGTGCTGGCAAATCAACAGTTTGGAGAAATGGAGAGAAGTTTGGGAGATCAGAAAAGAAATATGCCAAAAATCAGTCTGTGAGGTCCAGAACTAAGCCATGGGTAGTGTGTAATGTGAGAAATACTCACTACATCAGGTTGGCAAACTAGAACTGAGCACACAGCATTTTGCAACATTCTGAGGAGGAATTACACTGAAATAATTAGAAACTGCTGTATCAAATAATCAATAAAGAATAGTATTATTTCCTAAACAAGTGAATGTTGGTAGTAATAAAATAAAATAAATAGACAGGAGAAATGCAACTGTGAGTTTCTGAAGAGATCATAATTCTCATTCAGATTCAGTTATACCCACTGAGCATCTGCTGAAACACAGCATGGTGATAAGACTTCAAACAATTTATCATTGTGTGCTTCATATCTGGGATTTGAATGCATTCACATCAGTGGTTCCCTGAGTGAAGTTCCTTCTCAGTCAACTACATTAATGATCAAAGGAGTGCATTCTTTCAGCATTCAGCCTCAGCAGTCAGATGTGTTCCTGCCTCTTCAAGTAAAATCCACTCCTATGACAAATCAGAAAAAAACCATATGGTTATTGTTATTCATTTTTCTCATCCAGCATCTGAATCTTTTCTATGTTAAGTAGAGAGCCCCCACGCTGCCCCCCCCCCACACACACACTATCAGTATTAAAGAGGAACAAAGGATACCACACATTATAGAATATTAAAATGTAGGATACTTACTTTCTAAGCCACTCTTGCAGAGAGCCCTCAGCTTCCTCCAATCAGATTTAATTATCTGGAATTTAAATATTATCTACATATTAAATATTAAACATTATCTACATGTACAAGAAGCAAAGAACACCAAGTTTTCTCCAACTGTACTGACAAATAACAGCAACAATATTCTCCTCATGGAACTAGTTTAGAAACAGAGGGGTAGAACATTCGATCAAATCCTGATGGGAAGGCAGATGATATTTGTGAGAATGGAATGACAGTGTGCTTGATTAATGCAGAAAAAAATAACTTTACATGGACAGAAAAATCTTGACATAGGAAGAATTATCATAGATGGTAGATTAAATGTAACAGCTTTAATAGCTAGAACAAGTTGAAATTATTTTCTTTGGTCAATTTGATTTTTTAATGTATGTAATTGTGGTGTTATAACAAAGACAGTGCTCAGAGTTACCAGGATTTGCCCTTCATTCAGATTGCTCTGTGTCTATGAACAAACTCAATCCTGGAAAGTAGTTGAGACAATAAATTCTCCACAGTAGTAACTCAAATCTAACCTGTATTCAGTAAATATGAAGGTTCCCCAAAACCTGCCACCCGTCTACTGAGAGCCTATAAGTGCATGTGCTGAATAATTAGCAACTTTTAAAGATCCTGCAAGAAAATCTATTCTGTGGTGATGCCCACTGAGTCTCTTTTGACCATTTAGCATCTTCCACTACAGATTTCAATCACCCCTATTAAAATCTAGGAGCCCAGTTCAACAACAACATTATTGTATTTTATTTGCCAGACTGGAGTCTACTTTAGCGATTTTCAAAATTGCTTGCATTTTACTCCACTATGTAATTAATAATAAGTAATAAAGAAATTGTTCTTTGAACATTCTAAGGGTAGATGGTGAAACAATGAGATTCAGAACACATACTATCAGTTAGCTCCAACATTCATATCTCTTTAGGTGTTAGATTCCTTTGTATATATTCTAACAAATAACCTCTGGTGTCTTAAATCCGTGTAGGGTAGGTTACTGTTGAGGCCAGTTTTCCATTAATCAGAGAAAAAGAACCATTCTCAGCTACTGAATCTAGCACTTTAATTCTAAAATCTCTGGTTAGAGCAACTAGGTCCATAAATTCGTTCTGATTACATTATTTTCTTCCAGTATATATACTTCATATTATGTTTTCACATGTATTCCCAGTTATCTGCGAAGATAATTTAACAAACTTATGCAATTATTTGCCATGTTGCACTTCCCCTCCTGGGACAGACATGCTTGTAACTTCAGGGTTTTCTGGGATCTGACTCTAGAAAAACGTCTGCAACCTATGGGTGATACTAGATCAGCAGAAAATTAGTTATTCCAACTGGAAAAGAATATTTTTATGATATCTTCCCAACTTTTAAAAAATATTTAATACAGTTCAAATCAAATCTCAGCAGATGTTTCTGTAGAAACTGGCAAGCAGGTAATATTGACATAGAAATACAAATAACCTAGCATAACCACAATGATCTTTAAAAGGATGGAAAAATGGAGGATTTACATCATCTGTATCATTCAGGGTTTACTCCTGAGATGACCAAGAAGAACAATAAAGGTTAGATTTGGAGCTGAGAGAAGTTTCTCTTCCCTGTCAGATGAGACTATCTCTTCCTTGCTGAAAAGTCCTATAATAATCATAGTTGAGGTGGTTCCTTCGTAAGTGTTACAGACTGAATGTTTATGTCCCCACAAAACTCATATGTTGAAATCTTAACCTCCGATGTGATGGCATAAGGAGGTGGGACATTTGGGAAGTGAGTAAGTCATGAGGATGGAGTCTTCCTTAATGGAATTAGCGTCCTTATACAAAAGACCGTATGTTAATTTGTACAATGATCTCACCAAATTCTTTTATTAGTTCTAGTGATTTTGAACTAGATTTTGAAGTTTTATTAGCTCTAGTGATTTATTAGTTCTGGTTCCAGTGGATTTCTTTGGATATTCTATGTAAACAAACATGTTGTCTCCCTTTCAAATGTTGAATAGAAGTAGTGAGAAAGAGCAACCTTTTTTATTCCTGACTGTAGAAGGAAAGCATTAAATCTCACATCAACAGATATAAAATGAGGTATAAGGTTTTCCAAGATGTCATTCACCAGGTTGAGGAATATTCCTTGTATCCCCTCTTTGCTAAGATACTTGGATCTTATTTGAATGGATATTGAAGTTTGTCAAATGCGTTATCTATGGGGCCGGCCCCGTGGCTGAGTAGTTAAGTTTGCTTGCTCTGCTTCAGGGGCCCAGGGTTTCGCCAGTTCGGATCCTGGGTACAGACGTAGCACCTCTCATCAGGCTATGCTGAGTTGGTGTCCCACATGCCACAGCTAGAGGGACCCATAACTAAAATATGCAACTATGGACTGGGGGCATTTGGGGAGAAAAAGCGAAAAAAAAAAAGCATTATTTACATCTGGGAAAATGTTTATATAAACTTCTCTTTTATTTCATTAGTATAATAAATTGCATTCATTTATTTTTGGAATGTGAAGCCAACCTTGTTTTTCAGAGATTAACATCATCAGTTTAATATATTTTATTCTATGCTAGAATTGATTTGGTAATATTTCATTGAGAATTTGTCTTTTTCCAGCCTTTCTTGAAATACTTTTGTCAAGTTTTGGTATCAGGTTATTCTTACAAATTGAACTGTGAAGTATTCTCTATTTTCTCAACTTTTTTTTAAATAAGATTGGCAATAATTCTTCCTTAAATGTTTAGTAGAATTAACTAGAGAAGCCATCTGGGTCAGAAATTTTCTAGGTACAAAGGATTTTAACTATAAATTTAATTATTTTTCTGATGCAGAATATTCTAAATTAGTATTTCTCCCAATCAATTGTTGTAGGTTTTATGTTTCCAGAAATGAGTCTATTTCATTTATATTGTTGAATTAATTGACACAAAGTTATTCACATTACCTCATTGTGTTTTTAGTGACTAAAAAACATGTAGTGATGTTTCCACTCATTCATTTGAACCATTGGTTATTTAGGAGTGCGTAGTTTAATTTCTACATGTTTATGAATCTCTCAAATTTCCTTGTTATTTATTTTTAATTTCATTTCATTGTGGTCAGAAAACATACCTTGAACGTTTCATTCCTTTTAAATTTATTGAAGTTTGTTTTATGGGCAAAATAGTCTATATTGGAGAATGCTCAACGTGCACTTCCACAGAACATGTATTTGCTGTTGTTGAGTAGAGCGTTCCATAGATGTCTGTTAGACCTAATTGTTTAATAGCGGTTTTTAAGTCTTCTGTTTTCTTCCTGATCTTCTGCTTCACTGTTCTATCTGTTATTGAGAAGAAGGTATTAAAGTCTGCAGCTATTATTCTTCAATGGTCTGTTTAATCGTTCGTATCTGTTAGTCTTTGTATCATGTGTTTTAGGATTCTCATTTATAATTGTTGTATCTTCTAAATGGATTGACCCTTTTATCATTATAAAATGCCTCCCTTTGTTTCTAGAAACCATTATTGTCTTCTAGTCTATTTTGTTTGATGGTAGGATAGCCAATCAATCTTTCTTTTGTTTACTGTTTGCATTGTATATGTTTTTACAGCCTTTTATTTCCAATACATTGCATCTGAATTGTTTCTTTTAGACAACATATAGTCAGATCATATTTTTTATCCCTTGTGCCCATGTCCACATTTTGTTTGGAGTGTTTAATCCATTTATATTTAATATAAATACAAGTTAGGATTTATATCTGCTGTATTTCTTTTTGATTTCTATTATGTCTTAAGCAATTTTTTCCCACTATTCCTCCATTACTACCTTCTTTTTGTTAAACAGATATACTCTATTGCACCATTTTAATCCCCTTGCTATTTATTTACTCATTTTTTTTCTTCTTAACATCTTAACAGTTGTCCTGCAGATTACAATTACCTTCTTAATTTATAAAAATCTATCTTTAATTAATGCCAAGTTACTACTAATCATACACAAAAAGTTGCTACTACATGTCTCCATTCATTGTCCCTTCTACGTAATATTATTGACACATAAATCATATCTTTATTCATTATATATCTGTAAACACAGAATTATAATTATTTCTATCTGTAGTTGTCTTTTAAATCAGGTAGAAAAGTAATAAGTAAAAAATACATTTACACTGCCTTTTATATTTACCTGTGTATTTACCATTATTGGTGCTGGGTGTGTCTTTAACCAGATTTGAGTGATTTGTAGGGTTCTTTAATTTCAGCCTGGAGGATTCTCATCAGTATTTTTTGTAGAAAAGTTCTGCTAGTGACAAGTTCTCTCATTTTTTGTTTATCTGGGAAGGTCTTAATTTCTCCCCTAATTTTTGAAGTATAGTTTGGCTGGATATAGAATTGTTTGTGGACAGTTTTTTCTTTCAATCCTTTGAATTTGTCATCCCACAGGCTTCCAACTTTTATGGTTTTTAACGGAAATTAACTGTTATGTTATTAAAGATTATAATAAGTCCTTTCTTGCTTGCAGATTTAAGATTTTCTCGGTATTTCTCTCTCAATAGTTTGATTATGATGTGCCTAGGTGTGGATCTTTTGGAGTTTACTATACTTGGAATTAATTGAGATTTTTGGATCTGTAGATTAATGTTTTCTTCAAATTTAGGAACTTTCAGCCATTAATTCCTTGAACACTTTTTCTGTTCCTTTCTCTTTCTCCTTTCTGTCCTGTACCCCCATTATGTGTATGTTGGTACACTTAATAATGTCCCACATGTCTCTGAGATTGTGTTTATTTTTCTTCAGTCCTCTTCCTCTATGTTCTTTGGATTACATAATGTTTATCATGAAATCTATCTGTTGTCAAGATCTACCTTCAAGTTTGATAATTCATTGCTCTGCCAGTTTAAATTTACTGTTGCATAGCTCTAGTAAATATTTAATTTTATCTATTGTACTTTTCAACAGCAAGTTTCAACATAGTTCTTTTTTATAATTTCCATCTCTATTAATATTCTCTGCTTGCTGAGACATTTATTCTCACACTTTCCTTTAGTTCTTTAGACCCTTTGATATCTTCTCTTTCTCTGTATACTCAGTCGTAGCATTATTTACATTACCTACATATTCCTAAAGCTATGCCAGTTGAAGTAAAAAGGGTGTTTGTTCTGGTCATAGGCTTACTTTCTATACTCAAATTTTGCAACTAGATTCTTACCACTCTGCCGTTACAATATATGAGCTTGTGAACTTGTGGAAAATGCAATGTTATATGTGTTTACAGCATTGTGTTTACTTGACCTCTGAATTTAAATATTCTGTGCACTATTAAATTAATGTTTACAGTGTTTGTGAAGTTAAGTACACTTTAGGACACATAAATTATCCAAAGCTCAAAGCAGGATTGAAAGCCAGAGAGAATGCCATCACACTTTGGAATATGAGGAAGTTGCTACTCTCTCTTGCATTGAGCACCATTTGAGCAACAGCCTCTGCATGGGAACTGTACTGATGGTCCAATAAATGTGTGAAAAGTCTTTCTTCTCTCTTGTGTATCACTTGGGGCCATATGCTAAGCATATTTTAGCCTGAATTCACTTATCTATGTAATATGAGGGTTATTTTTGTTCATCTCTCACAGCTAAAGTGTTTAAGATGATAGAATAAGACTACCTAGTCAAATAATTCTTGTTTTCTTACTAATTATGTGACCTTATGAAACTTCAACTTTTTTTCACGTGCTTTTTATAATTTGTGGAGAGTGGAAGGATAGTAATTAAAAGGATAAAGTTGTTAAAAATGTTACATTAAAGTAGTTGAGAATTGCATTACTCTACTACCTAAACATTCAAGGCATTAGTCTATTTTTCAGAAAATAATGTTGAAAAAGAGGAGATGAAAAGAACTGTGGGGGTCTGAGGTTTTACCATATTTGTAAGCTAACACGGTAGCCTGACACCATTTTATAGGTGCTGGCGAAGACATGAGACTCCTGGTTCAGAAATAAAGGATATTATGAATCACAGCACAGCAAGCAGCATGAGCTTCATGTTCACATCATTTCTTGCTTCCCCAACTCCCATGAGGGATGAGGAGCAGCACAGCTGGATGCTATAAACACAGTGCATTTGTATCACAGCTGAGGAACTCTGAATTTCCTCCATGGGATATCTCACTCTACAAAAGTAGTTGCTCCTGAAGGGAGGTACTATATTATCCTGGTCAGGAAACCAATCTGCCCTCTTCCCCAAATAAAGATGCAATCTCTATCTTCCAAGGCTGTTTGCTGTACAATAATCCTTGAATTGGTAGTTCAGGGCAAAAGCAATCACAAGACATGTAGAAATGCTATGGAGAATTCTCCCACATGTGTTCTTTTTGAGACAATTCCTTTTCTTCTTGCTTGCGGAAGAAATAACAGTAACTTAAGTAACATTGATTACTCACAAGCACCTACATATAAAAATAAGAATTAGGAATGTTTAATCCTTTTTTTCCCTTTATCTTTCAGATGTAGAGACTTAGATTTGTCACACTCCATTTCATGGAACGTCTCATCATTTCTTTTAATCCTGCATGTTTTTTCCTCTTCTTTCCTAGATTCCATTATCTTTTCACCACACCTCTACATGGGCAGCAATCTTACTGTGTTTTATGCAGTTTTTTTTAAAGTACACAGTATTATTTTATGCTCTTCTATGATTTATTTACAAAGATATTATTCTACAACAGAACATTTTGTCTCTTATGTATTAACTGGGCTCATTGGTCCTGAGATCTTTGGTCATTGTTATATTAGACTTAATTGATCATATCTAACTGGAGCACAGTATTCCATGAATTAATATCACATTTGTCTTATCCATTCCTATAATAATGAATTATCACCTGTGCTAATACCTGAAATTAAATGACCCTTAAAGACACATGGATTATGAATTAAATGAACCCCATGGCATCAAAAGAAAAATTATGTGATGGATATCTCTGTTAATGCCAATCAGAATTATTTCAACGTGGTGGCACGTGGTTATTTACTTAATATTTCTCTGATTACTAATAAATATATTCCATACCATGAGTTCACCACTTTTATTATTATTTCTTTATTATTATATTACTATTATTTCTTTGAAGATTTTTCTCTTATGTCTCCTACATATTCCTTGATTTGCATGAATTGTTTGATTAACATAGATATCATTGCCTAAATATTGTAAGTAAATTCTCTAAATGTGTTCATTTCTTAATATATTCTGTTGTATTCATTGATAAAACTAAACCTTTAATTGTGATATTGAAATCCACTATTTGCCTTCTGGTTTGTGGATTTTATTATTTTTAAGAGGTTGTCACTCAACTCAGGCTCATAAGAGAATCTGCATTTTCTTCCATTAGGCTAGCTTTAGAGTTTATGTCTTTATAGTAACATTTTAAATTCTTCTTGAGATTTTTATACATATATAAGGGATTGACCTTTATTTTTACCATATACTAAGCCATTTTTCTCAGATCTGTCAATAAATATCTGACATTTATTGTAAATCAGATATTCCTGTGTAGACATATAGACATCATTTTTGACCTTATTTTCTTCTCCTTTGATCCAATTTTTATTTCTTTAGCTGTACAAAATGATTTTAACAGTAAGTTTTCACATGTGATTTAATAATTGTAGGTTAATATGCTAGTCTTTATTACTGTTTTTCAAGATAGATTTAACTACTTGCAGATTTGTTTTCACTATGAATTTGAGAATAAATTTTTGAAAGTAATTTTAGCATTCTTCAAAAACATTGATGTGCTTTTTTTGACATTAGATTAACATTATATAGAATTTAAAGAATAATTAGTAAATATATATTTCTAAATATAGACAAATTAGTATTTGAAAGTTGTTAAAAGTTATCTATATTTACAAAAGTGAAACTTTTTCATTAACATGTTCAAAATTTTTATTATTTTTACATACTATTGTAATGTGTATATATATTTTAAAGCACTCATTTTTGTGAATACGTTTATTGGAAAGAGCATAGAATATATGTAGACAGTTTAACAAAAAGTTATAATGCAAAGGTGCTTATAACTACTAACCAATTCAAGAAATAGAAAATGTCATCCTTGAAGCAACCTTTTATTTCCATTCCTGATGAGGTGATGCTCCCTCCATTAAGTAAAATCTAGTGTATCTTTTATGGAAGTTTTCTTGCTTTTCCTGTTTGTATCCAAAAACAATACCATTCACTTTTGCCTCTTTTTTGAGCTATGTGTTAAAAGGAATCATAGCATTGACATTCATTAAATTATCATAATTATTTCACTCAAGATTTTGTTTATAAGTTTCTTCCACATTGTTCTGGGTGGATATTTCTTTGATTATTAAAAAGGAGTGGAGTATGATTTCATAAGCTTAAAGTTTCATAATTTATGAAATGTCTGTTCAAATCTTTTTGTAATTTTTTAATTATATTGATTGCATTTTCACAATTGGTTTGAATGGTGTATATTTTCTGGATACGAGGCTTTCATTGGTGATATGTGTAAGAAATAATTTCCTATGCCCTGTGCCTTATATTTTCCATCTTTTAGGATGTTATAAGGACAAATGTTCTTAATATAATATAGTAAAATGTATCATTTTATATACATAGTTGATGCTTCTGTATTTTTGAGGACACTTTTTCTAACCCAAAGAAGTTAGGTTAATTGCATATTAATAATCGCCAAACTTTTTCACAGGATTTGCACACAACTTAGCAAGATGAAAAGTTGGAAATATTTTATAAAGAGCAATATGCATTTTCAAGTGAAATAGCATTTCTTTAGCAAAGAAATTATGTTTATCTTGTTCTTGAGTAGGATTGTAAAATGATGTGAAGGAGAATATGAAATAATTCTGGGGAAATGATAAGTTAATAAATGTTTGTTACTTTTTTCTTTTTCCATTAATGTTTTTCAATATGTCATAACATTTTCACTTTGAAGGTTTTACAATCTGCAATGAAAGAACTCACTTTTCTCAAACATGGTTCCAAGAAAATAAAGGTCATTGCAAGTCTCATCATGTGCAGGATAACCATTTTCCTGTGTTTCCTGAGGTTTGTAACTTTTACCTTCATTCTATAACTTTTAGATAACATCAACCAGAACCATGCCAATGCCATAGAGCATGCCAGTTCAACAAACTTCAAGTTTCACTGCGGAAGTGAAGCAGAATAAAATCTAGGCCTATTGTTTGAAAGTATATATGTTTTGTAGAAAGTTGAGGGAAGATAAATCAGCAGAAAACTCATTGTTTCATAGAAGACTGATGGTATGATTCTAAGAGAGTAAGGGTAATTGATAGCACAGCTCGGGAGAGAAGGCCAACTCCATTTACATTAGGAAGCAATATTCCATTCCACAGTGGACAACAGTACTATGTTTTGAGTCAAAAGACTATGCTCAACTTCTCATTACAATACTGGCTAGCTATGTGATCTTGGGTAAACGCTTACCCTGTTTAATTATAAAATTGTTATGATACTTACTCCAAAATGTTGCTTATGGTTTAAATTTACAAATCTTCATCAAATATTTATTTAGCCCTTTTTCGTCCATTACTCTTCTAGGCATTGTGGATCTGGCAGTGCACAAAACAGATAAAGCCACCACTGTCATCAAATATACTTTCTAGGAGGGGAAAAAGGAAAATAGGCAAACAAATATTTACATGACAAGGGGTGGCAAATGTTATAATTAAAAATAAAGGCTGGCAGAGCTATAGAGATGGAAAACAGATCAGCATTTGTCAGGAGATTGAAGAGAAGGGTGGTTTAACTAGGCAAAGTACATTTTTTACTACTGTGAAACTATTCTGTATGGTAGTCTAGTATTAGACAAATGACACCATGCATTTTTCAAAACCCATATAATTTTATAGTACATACATAACTTTAATTGACACATGCAACCTTTTAAGAAATCTGTTAGGAGGTTGGGGGAATCTTAGGATAGACTGCAGACTGTGTTAATGAATCTGACTTTATTATGGCTATATGGCATAACCTCCTAAAGGGGATGGAAAAAAACATGCTGATGTAAGTAATTTTATTTATTTGTTTGTTTATCTATCTGTTTATTTATTTGAGTTTTTAGTATACTCCAGAGAGCAATTTTTTTTTCTTGAAGAAGATTTGCCCTGAGCTACCATCTGTTGCCAATCTTCTTCTTTTTGCTTGAGGAAGATTCACCCTGGGCTAACATCTGTGCCAGTCTTCCTCTATTTTGTATGTGTGTCACTGCCACAGCATGGCTGCCAATGAGTGGTATAGGTCCATGCCCAGCAGCTGAAACCTGGGCTGCCAAAGCAGAGCTCGCAGAACTCAACCACTAAGCCATGGGACCAGCCTCTGACCTAAGTAATTTTAGAAATGACTGGAAACTATAAGACAAAGGACAAAATGAACTGCACACAAGCAGTGTACTATAGTTAGTAAAGTTGTTTCTCATAGGGGTACAGGTTAACAACTCTAAAACTTCTGAACATAGACACAAGGATTGAACAGATAAGGAAATGGATTATGGACGATGGGAGCCAGGTTTCTCATTGTTGGAGAGGGAGGTTACAAGTAAGCAAGGGAGGATGACTGGAATAGACCGGCTTGGACTCGATTAGAGTTGGAGACCTCAGTTCGAACCTATGTTTAGACTAATATAGATACAAAATTGATAAATATAGAAACATCTATGGGGAAGCATATATACAAGCTTGTATTTCCTTGCTTTGTCAGGTGAAAGAGCCTAGAAACAATGACATTCCAGTAACCATGAGCACACCTAGTGTCTAGTTCGTGATTTCTGACTCCATTTTCCAATAAATTAAAAGAACACAAAACAAACAAGGCCCCTTGGAGAAACAGCTGATTCTATGGCTGGAGTTAAAAACATACACGAGCCAAGAGTAACTTGTAGGATCAGAAAAAGAAAGTACTGAGGAAAAACAAAGCACATTCATAATGATGGGGGTATATCATAATGTCAAAGAGACCAAGGGGCCAATTGAAAGTTCCCAGTGGACAAAGCTGGAATAATTTGACCAATACAATAAATAACATGGTATTGGACTATAACCCACATAAGAATCAAATATATGTGTGTTTGTAGTGATATAAATAAATGACTGAATAAATGCATACATGAACAGGAAAAACAGAAAAATTCCACATACACTATGTCTATACTCTTCCCTTTAAGAAAGGATCTTTACCTCTGTAGTCTACATGGTATCAACATGCTGAAGATTTAATTATCATTATGGTTATTATTTTATGAAATCAAAATTGATATATTTTAATTGATATCATTTGAACATGTTAATTTAAAATACTTATAAGTTCTCCAAGGTGAAATTTATTTTGTTTAAAGCATTTTCCTTAATCCCGAGAGATAATAGTTATCAACCCAGCAAAGACCAAAACATAAAAATTCTCTCAAAATACACAACTATCATCTCATTCTTCTATTTTACATTTTTGATTCAATTTTTCCCACTCTTCTCTTCTTCTTTTCCTTCTTCATTTGCTGATCCTTACTTCTTGTGAAAAGTACTGAAGTCATTAATTTGATGCCTTTTATTCTAAGAATTAAAATCTTCTTTCTAAATACTACATTATCTGAGTCAAACACATTATGTACTGTTTTAATCACCTTTTAGTTCAAAATATTTGCTAATTTATATTATGACTTCTTCCTTAACACATTGATTATTGAGAAGTATATCTCTTAATTTCCAAAATAGAATTTTCTTGCACTTTTATAGTTGACCTTTGTCTGTCTTAATTGCACTGCCACCAGAGAATGTGAATAAAACATGCATATGGCCTTATTTTCAGATGTCCCACCTATGCCTTAAAATACCATGTTCCTTAATTATTGTTTTTTATGTAATATATTACACTGGTATGTAGAAATCTATCCTGTTAACATTTTTCCATCATGAAGCACTTTTCCAACTGTAAGAACTTTTTTAAAAACAATCTTTACAGAAAGGGATAAGATTTTCTTTTTTTCTCAGTATAATGATTTTAATTAAATACTTGTTAAGATTTATTCAGACTGACATTACTTACAGGCTTCATGATATAACTCATTTAACCCTGAGGAAAACACTAAAAATATTATTTCAGAAATATAGAAACTGAGGGCCAGAAATACAGTAAAAGCCCACTATTCTTCAAATAAGTAAATTGCTATCTCTTCAGAGATGTACAACATGCATAAATTTAAGACACAAAACTATTTCAAAAATGTCAGTGGTCACCAAGTAAAAATAGGACTTAAGCCTTTATTTTCCCAATCTTAGTGAGCAAGTAACAGTTCAGTCCACCTCGTCAAACTGAAAATCCCAAAGATAATTTTTGTCCTCCATAGCAAACCTTTTGTTTGGCACAAAAATCTGGTTTTTTCACTTCCTTTTGTCTTTGTGCTTTTGTGGAAGAGAGGTTTAATATCATTTTATCTTTGCTTTTTATAGCATCTCTAATTTTCATAGCACGATGTATTCGTAATGAAAAAATATAATATTCAAAATATAGGAAAAGTGACATTAAGATATTTTTTAAACGTCTTTCATTCTCTATTCCCTTTTACAGATTTTCTGTGATTTTCTTCCTTTATGGACTGATGTTTGATTTACAAAATTTAGGGAGTAATATGTTCTTGGCTCAGGCTTTCCTTGGAGCTGCAGACTTCGCAATGAAGTTTTTCTTTTCTTGCAATGAAGGTCCTCTAATGCCGGCCTTTGACAGCTTTTGTCCTTTTCTTCGCTGGTGTTCTACCTTCATCGACGTATTCACACCCCAAGGTAAGAATGATAGTTTTTGGAAAAAAAGATAGAGGATGTTAATAGTGTTATCTGAAAAATTTGTTAAATAGTCTATGTTCTGACCAAATTCATGTATGGACAATAACTTCACTGCAGCTTGGTGTCATGATCTAAGTATTTCAACATCAATGTTAATAAAACAGTAGAGTGTAATATATATGCATATTTATATTTAATTTTATATATTTTTTATATTATATTAATTTATAATTAAAATATATATTAAATTATTTGGTAATATATCAACTATATTATATAACACATTAAAATATAGAGTAAATTAGATTATGTAATATAGTTCTATTATAAAATATAATATATTTGTTGACATAGTAGCTAATATAATTGTATTATATACGATTTAATACATTACATAACTAATACATTAATTTAGTTAATGTACCTATTACACGTATGATATTTAAACATAAAAATAAATTTTATATTTATTTCCCTTCAAGAAACATTTATTCATTATTCATAACATCACAGACTTTTGATAGGGATGGCTCCTGACAAAAAATGATGAATGAGATATGTTTTCTGCCATCGAGGAGCTTACTTTGTGGAAGCGTATAAAAAATCATTAAACGTAATTGGCTAATGCTAAAAAAAAATTTTCCCTGGGTTCTTTGGGAATATAGTGGTCTTGTTTTCCTACCAGTAATATAATAGAGTTCCCAAATGAAAAAGAGAAGACGAAATTAGCAAAAGACGTTGAATGGTCAGCTCTGTGAAGAAATGTGAGGTTGAGTCCACGATGAGCCCTAGCTTTCCCACTTATGGATGGTAGATGGGGATTCCATTTACTGATATAGGAAGAGAAGAGAAGCAGGTTAGGAAGATGGATAATGATTTCAGTTTGGGGTTTCTTGTATTCAAGAGGCCGTTTGGTTAGGGTGGTAATATAATTTATCATCCAGACTGTAACACACTTGAGAGTGAAAGGGAAATGCAATTAATAATTATGCCAGTTCAAAAGATGCAAATTGGAACTGTCCTGGTCAAAGCATTCTGTGTGAAGCATCAGAAAGAACTCCAGCGACAGTTGCAAGCAGCAGTGAAAGAGGTACTTAACTGGTTTGGAGTATACATTTGGTTTTCCTGATAGTGCTAGAAAAGACTAATGAAAATTATTTTTAAAAATTAAGAGCACAATCCAAGTCCAAGATGTGTGAGTGTGTAGAGAGAGGCTACGTGTCTTTAAGGCTGGGAAATTATATATATTTATATATGTTTTTTCTAAATGACAAGTAATTTACCAATTGAGACAAAGAGACATAGTAAACAATATCAAAATCTTTAATCATTCAAGAAAGGGTAAATTCAAGAGCACAACGAAAGACCTGGTATTGAAGATTAAAGATAGTAATGAAAGAAAGAATTTCCTCAGTTTTATCTAATAAACAAAAAATTGAATTATATACCTGGTGGAAGGCAGGTTGGGGTGTCCTTTGGAATTTAAAGGGAATGGTGTTTGAATTTTAACTGAGATAAATGGAAACTGGGGGGTCTCAGGCTATTGAGAGAAAATATTTAAATACAGATGGTCCTCAACCTACATGGTTCTACTTCAGTTTTCAACTTTACAATGGTGCAAAAGCAATACACAGTAGAAACCGTGCTTCGAATTTTAAATTTTGATCTTTTCCCAGGCTAGCAACACGTGGTACAATACTCCCTCGTGAAGCTGGGCAGTGGAGGTGAGCTGCAGCTCCCACTCAGCTGCACGATCACAAGACTAAACAACCAAAACGCTGAACCATTCTGTATGCACACAGCCACTCTGTTTTTCACTTTCAATATAGTATTCAGTAAACTACATGAGATATTCAACACTTTACTATAAAATAGGTTTTGGGTTAGAAGATTTTGCCCAACTGTAGGCTAATGTAAGTGTTCTGAGCACATTTAAGGTAGGCTGGGCTAAGCTGTGATGTTCAGTAGGTTAGGTATATTAAATGCATTTTTGACATATTTTCAACTTACAATGGGTTTATTAGGATGTAACCTCATCATAAGTCAAGGAAGATCTGTACTTTGGCTGTAACAAAGATTTATTCAAATAGGAATCTCCATTACATTTTTGTCATAATTCAGGAAAACCCACAGTCAATAGACATTTTTCAGATCTAACATAAGTACTTACTCTTCTCAATGGTTTGAAAATGTGAATACATTATCAACAGGTACAAGAACTCCTCACCAACTCACCCTTCTCTTTGTAAATAACAGTGAAACTGAAGGATATTTCTAATATTTGGTAATTTTAGAAGAATTTACACTTAACTGAGGTTCTCTAAGAGAACAATCCTAGATGCCTTCAGGCATGTTGCAAAATTTCTTGTATCTCTTACATCTATTCATGATCTGACAGAATTTTTATTTCGTAGAAGACAGAGACCTTCAATTACATTCAAATTACAGGCAAATTTCATTGGACAACCATAATGGCAGTTTATCAGGAATTTGTGAGAGAATTTTAAAATGGCTTCAATTTCAGACTCTAGGAAGATGATACTGGGAAATGAACCTTTCTAAAAACTGTTAGGACACCGGAATAATAATAACTTCATAGTTATGTGAAAGACTGAGGCAAGAAAGAAAGCATATATTTCCTTCACCATATTGTCGATTCGTCATCATCATCTTCATCATTATTATCACAACTCTGAACTAAACAAAATAACTGTGTGGAATGATTGAACACTGATGTAAATTATTATACGGCTACTAGAAATCGATAAAAAATAGTTTTTATTAATGCTATATGTACTCATTAAAAAGAGGCTTATTATAGGGCCTGCCTGGTGGCACAGCAGTTAAGTTCGCACATTCCACTTTGACAGCCCAGGGTTTGCCTGTTCGCATTCTGGGCATGGACCTATGCACTGCCTGTCAAACCATGCTGTGGCAGGTGTAACATATGTAAAGTAGAGGACGATGGGCACAGACATTAGCTCAGGGCCTTCTTCAGTAAAAAGAGGAAGATTGGAGGCATATGTTAGCTCAGGGCTAATCTTCCTGAAAAAATTTAAAAAAATAAAAGTAAATTAAAAAAATTTGTTAAAGATTTTTTAAAGAGGCTCATTATAAAGAATCTAAGGTAGACAACGTTATTCATGCTAGGTAATTTATATGTTTCATCACATTGACCGAGGCATTACTAATGACTTTCACTTAACCTCATAGACACACCTTTTAAACAAGTAGGAATTGCTACCTTGGGAAAAGGATCCATGTCAATATATGTCAGCATGAGTGCCATCTACAATCATGAACTCACACCCATAGGGATCAGGTAAGCCCCTGGGCTCTCCTTACTAAGACCGCAAATGAGAGTTTCCTTGAATTTGCTACAGATTTAAATCAGTCTAAATGAAGTTTCTACTCAAAAGAAATTCAACTAATTACCATGGTTATTTTAAAATATCCCTTGGCAAAAATTTTGATTACCATAGATGGTGTACAATATTTTCTCAAATTTCTGATATTTTCACAACTAATCACAACTACTTGTCCCCAGAAATTTTCCACTTAATCCCTCGCACTTCCACAAGCATGTTCATCAAAAACCTATTAGGCTTTCTTGTCAAGATATGATTTTATTCACTAGATGTTTTCACCTCCACTCTGCCTTTATCCTACGTCTAAGCTTTTCCATCAATACCCAATTCCATAGACCCAATTAAATATTATTTTTGTATTTTTGCCTCAGAATTTAAACTATAACATGATTTAAGCTGAACTTTACTTAAAAACTGTATCTGATCATTGTAATACACAAATTACTGAAAAAAGTTTCACAATATATTATAATTCAAAGCAATGGAATATTTATGGGATATCAGACCCAATATCAAACTCAACATGTGAAAAGTCTACCCATTTTTTGTTCTTTGAGATCCATCTCATTTTTAAAAATTTTCTTAATGTGAATCCATTAAATATTCAATGGACTCTCTATGAAACTCATGATACTCTCTCTCCAAAATCGAGTAGACTCTCATAGATGAAGGGATCATTTTCTTTTGATATGAAAAACATTTCAAGGATGGCAGCACTTCAAAATCATTGAGAAAAACAGGGACCCAAAATGATTCACTTACAATTGCAAGGGACACACAATGCAGGGTATACAATGTGATAAATAACGTGTTAGTGCATATGCTCTTGAAGGGCGTATAGTTTATTAATTAAAGCAAATTTCAACAGAAGAAGAGGAGGAGAAAGAAGAAGGAAGAAAGGAAAAGAAGAAAGGGAGGAGGAGGGAGGGAATTTCTATGAGTTAGACATAGATATAGGCACTGACAATAAGTCCAAGAACGTAGAAGACAGGGCTTTCCTTCAGAAACCTATTTTAGTAGTAGTCAGTGACAATAAATGAGAAAACATAAATATCAAAGAAATTCCACTTTCATATACATGATCTGAAGGAAAAACAGTGTTTTTCATAGGACCAAGAATGAGGTGTGTGTGAAGCACCAAGAGGCGTTAGACCTACTCTAACTGGATAAACTACATTTAAACTGTAATCCAAAGGCCAGGCAGAAGCCAGTATATGAAGTGAGGTGAAAAAAACGGGTCCTAACCAAAAGCCATGACACAGGACAATCTTAACATTGTCAGAAGGCCAGTGCGATTGAAACTGAACATACAAGGGGGGAAAAACTACACACCATGAGCTAAAGTTGGCTGTGTAGTAATGACCTTAATAAGGCATTTAGGTTTCATTTTCAGCACAGGGAGAACCACTGAAGTATTATAAAGTAGAGAAACAAATACAATTGTAAATTGTCACCATTATATCTTGACTTTACTCATAAGGTACAATATACATATTGAGTGCTAATAGAATTCAACAAGAAGAAGATGACCTTGTATTGAGGTTGTCAAGAAAGGCTTTACAGATAAAAGTCACCAAGAGAAGACTGAGATTTATTTAAAGAATGTGTTCTTAAGGTCCAGAGTATAGGGTTTGATTATATTTATTAATGGTCTGGCCTCAACACTGTGCTCTCTAGTATTGCTCACCAGACAGTATTCTGAACCGTTGCCAATGATTCTGTGTGCCATTTTCCCCATTGTGGCCTCCATCTGTGTCTACTTCCTACCAGAGACTTTGAATTTTCCACTCCCAGACACCATAGAGGATGTGGAAATAAGGTGAGGAAAAAGGTGTCCTTTTGTGTTTTTTTCCTTTGAGAAATTCAACACAGTTGAAAAATCCCAATATAATTGATGAGTATGGTGAATATTTATTTATTCATAGAAGTCAAATATTTGATACAGTGTGTATATTGGCATTACTATTTTACATGTGGATGATAATTCCTGTAAATTTTTCACACTTCACAATGTTGCAATTACGTTTGTATGAAGTACTTAATACAGAAATATCAATACCTATCCAATAATAAGGAATTATATTATCATAATATCAACTTGCCCAAACATATCTACATATTCTAGAAAATATAATTGCATTAGTTTCCTAGAAATGTCACACACTGGGTAGTTTAAACAATGGAAATTTATTTCCTCACAGTTCTAGAGGCCAGAAGTCTAAGATCAAGACATTGGCAGGTTTGGTTCCTCCTGAGGCCTCTCTCCTTGGTTTACAGATGGCCATCTTCTCCCTGTGTCTTTACACAGTCTTCTGTCTGTGTGTGTCTGTGTTCCAATCTCCTCTTCTTAGTAGTACAACAGTCATGTTGGATTAGGGCCCATCCATTGGAACTTGTTTTCCCTTAATTACCTCCTTAAACTCCTACCTCCAAATATAGTCACATTCTAGAATGCTGGGGGTTAGGACTCTAATTTTGAGTGGACATATTCAGAGCATAACAAAAATCAAAATCCAAAAAGAATTTTCATTAAAATTGGCAAAAAAGATTCTAAAATCATGATGGAAAACTAAAAGTGTAAGAATGTGAAAAGAAATTACAAAAAAGAACAAAGTCTCTATAGAGAGAAATGGTTTTCTCTGAGACCATCCATTTTGTAGAAGTCTGGATCCTCCAGGTTTTCAGGGGTCCTTGCTATCCTACCTTTGGTGAGGGTTAACAGGAAATATGTCACCTATCCTTCCCATGGGAAGCATAATCTATAATGACTTTATTATGAACACAGAGAACAGGGTGGGTACATAGGCAGGATTTCAAAATTCACGTTTATATTTCATTCAATCCCTTCATCTTGAGAGATATCACATTTGTAAGTTCTATGACTAGATTTGCTGAATCTAGTTTTTCTAAAAAATTCCTCCTGCATCTTCTGCAAATTGGGAATAGGGCAGTGGCATATGGCATGGGGAAGAGATTCAGGAGACCACTCTACTCCTTACAAGGCTTATCAAAATAATGCAGATTTTAATCTCGCCCTCAACACCAAGTTTCAAAATATTTAAAAGGTCCTAAGGTACTCACACTTTGGGATAGCACCACATTTGGCAGGCTGGAGGAAGAAACTTCCCGTGTCACTGGGCCAATAACGCTCATCTACCTACTCTGCATCTTCAAAAACTTATCTGACATATTTTAAGTCAAATGAGGATCCATCGAACGTATATAAAATTGATGAGTAAAAACATAACTATTTCAATCCTTTACAACCAAAATACCTTCTATATGAAAACTATGAAACTAAGGTTAACCCATTATTATTGTTTTTAAAATTACATTCCTTTCTTTTTACTACAGCAAATCAGAGGAGTGCTAAGATAAAGATAAAAGTAATAATTAGATATTATAGATTTGACCATGTAGTGAGCACTGTTCTAATCCTATTACAGATTTTGTTTACATAACAGCTCTTTTGAGACGTGTGATTATTATAATTACTTTTTGAAAGAGGAAACTAAGGTACAGAGAGATTGACTAACTTGTGCAATTCCTTTTTTAAAGATATTAAATCAACTTTATTTACATAATATAAAATACATTAAAAATGGACTGATTTTAAATAAGCTTGATAAGCTCTAAAAACTATACGTATATTCACCCTAATCAAAAATTTAAATATGTAGAAAAAGACAACCAATGCCTCAATCACCTCAGAAAGTTTTCCTGTGCCCCAATGCTGTCAATCTCCCTTCCTCCCAGTAAACCACTGACTTAATTTCTACCACACTAGCTTTAATTTTTTTCTTCTAGAACTTCATATAAATTAAACCATACAGTATGTATTCTTTTGTTTGGCTTGTTTGCCCAACAAAGTGTTTTTATATATCCACATTGTTGTGTGTGTATTATGTAGAGTTAGTTCCTTTTTATTGCTTAATAGTTTTCTGAGTTCTGAGTACATTACAGTTTGTTTTATACATTCACCACTTTATAAATTCACCCCTGAATTTTTCCAGGTTTTGACTATTACGAGTAAAAGTGCTGTAAGTATTTTTCTAAAAGATTTTCCATTAAAATATGTATTTATTTCTCATGGGTAAATCTCTGGGATTGGAATTGCTAGGGTATAAGATAGGTGTATGTAAAAGTTTATTAAGAAAATGCCAAATTATTTTCCAACTTGTTTGTGCTGTTTTAAATTCTCAGCAGCTATGTGAATGTTATAGTTGTTCCACATCCTCGTCAATGATTGGTATTGTTTTAGCCTAGTAGGTGTGAATGACATTTCATTTTGGTTGTAGTTCATATTTCCCTGATAACAAATGATGTTCAACAACATTTTATGCACATATTGGTAATTCTAATTCTTTTGTGAAGGGTCTGCTCAAGCCTTTTCTCCATATTTGGCTGTGTGGCATCTAGTTTCCAAAAATGGCTCCTAATGAAACACCCCTCCTACTATTTAGGTCTTGGATAACCCCCTCCTACATTGAATCCCAGATAACCCTGTGACTCATTTTAAACATTTGCATGTGGTAGAAGTAATGTTGTGCTAGCTTTAGGCCTAAACCTTAAGAAAGCTGAGAGCTGGATTTTTACTCAAGAATTCTTTGAATTTTAACCCAGGGAATTCGGCTACAGAGTCTCTTCTGGTAATTGCACAACTTTTTTCTCCAAAAATAGAACCTCAAGGGAAGAGATCATGATACTATTCTTGGATGTAAATGAATACTTTCATGCCTCTGAGAAATTTACTCAGACTTTTCAGCTTCTCAGCCCTTATCTGTGATAAGAATAATTTGGCAAGCCACTTCAACAGGTTGCCGTGAGAAGATAGTACACTGAGGGGTGATTTATAAATACATTATGAAGTATAAATTAATTGCATTGTTATTTATTTGCCACCATATCCAACATTTACAATGACCTCTGCCATTTCTTTTTCTTTCATTTAAGAGACAAAAACGGTAAGAAAACCAGTAACAAAGAAGAAGAGATCAGTGACCTTCAAGATACCACAGAGTGCTAATGTTGTCTTTGGACAGCTTCAATGAGATAAAGAGCTAATTCACATTTATTCTCTTTAGAGCAAATCCTGAGATATGTCCTTCTTATGTCAATTCATGACCCACTTTTTATGGTTTGGAAGAACATTTGGTGCACATGAGGAAAAGTCCTGGAATTAAAACCAGGATACACTGGTTCCAAGGTACACTGTTAGTACCTTACCAATGGTTAAACACTGAGCAAGTTATGTGTCTCTCCAAGGTTTGTTCCTTCCCTTGAAGTAGGATGTTGGGATCTGCCCTTCTTACCTTAGAGGGTTACTGTGAGGATGATGTGAATAGTGTATATAAAAATGATTTTGAAATACAAAAATAAGAAAACATAATGTGTTACTGTAAAAGATAAAATATTTCAATCATCCCAAACTCTGTTTTTGACATTTAGTTTGAGAGATTTTATATAGAACTCTCTACTGTTTCTTGTCATGCAGACCAAATTTCACATCTTGGCTACGTTTTTCTGCCTACAAATCAAATAATTCATATCTAAAAGCACTTGTTGAGCACCGTTTATGTGCAAATAATTGTGTCTAACACGAAGAAAAATACCAAGCAGAATATCATTGCCCCCAATTTACATTCAGTATTTGTTATATAAAATAAATTCTGAATGATTTATAAAGAAAGTATTTGAAAATGTTGGTATTCATAGAAAATGCGTTGAAGTCATAAGTTCTTTATGAACGACCACAAATAGTAATAAAATACAGTCATTTCAAATTTGCTAGTAAATGTTTACTATTATCTGTTGAAGTTTCTTTATACAGAAATATTGTAGGCCCATAGTCAGAAAAAGTAGAGCATGAGAATAGCTAAGAAATTGAGAAAATATTAAAGAATATTTTCTTAATTTTAAAAAATTCATTGAAATATAATTGGCTGTTTAGAGCCAAAATAGTAACAATTTGTTTCGGTATTTATAAAAGATATGTATAAAAGTAAATTATACACAACATTAGCACAATGGACACACAGAAAGAAAAATAAATGTAGCGATATAAAATTCTTATATTACATTAAGTGGTATAATATTACTTGAAAGTTAACTGTAAAAAGTTTAAAAGGCATATTTTAAACCATTAAAAAAACACTAAAACAATATAAAAACCTATAGACAGTTACTATGGTGGAGATATAAAAGGTATTAAAATAAATATCCAAGCAATCACAAACAAAGCAAGAAACATCAAGGGAAAAAGTAATAAAGAACAAATGAAACAAATAGAAAATAGGTAGAAAGATGGTATACTTAAATCCAATCATAGTGATTATTACATTAAATATAAATGGCATAAGGACTCAAATATACAACAGAAAATTTAGACTGAATATAAAAGATCCAAATATATGCACATATGGGGTACAAAATTGTATATTATTTATATATATACACACACACTCTCACCATGAAAACACTAATAGTAATTATATTGGAATGGTAATATTAGTATTAGCCAAAGTGGGCTTCAAATAAATTATTATAAAAGGGATAAAGATATAACTTCACAATGACAAAGAAATCAATTCAAGAAAGTATTACACCCCTAAATATAACAATAGATAAAATTTCAAAAATCAAAAACTGAGAGAACTCAAAGATAAATATACAAACTTACGTTATAATTGTATATTTCACATTTACTCTCTTTAAATGATAGAAGAAAGAGAAAGGATCTCAGTACAATTAAAGACTTGATAAGCCCTCTCAACCAGCTTAAACTAATCAACTTTTATAGAACACGCCACTCCACAACTGCACGAGATACATGCTCTTTAAGGACGCATTAATATTCACCAAATTGACCGTATTTGGGGCCATAAACAAGTTCCACTAAGTGAAAAACATACTGAATTCAGACTGACTAGGGTCTCTGACTACAGTGCAATTACATAAAAACAAAAAACTAATAACAGAAACATATCTGGAATGTCCCTAAATACCTGTACATAGATTTAAAATATTCTAAATAACCTGGATGGGAACATCACAACAGATATTTTTTAATGTATTGAACTGAATGGTAATAAAAATAGAACATAACAAATTTGTGGAATTCAGCTGAAGCAAACAGAGGGAAATGCATAGCTTTAAAAGTTTTCACTGTTTGTAATAGAAGAGAAAAATTGTCTAAAGTCAAAGCTAAATTTTCAACTTATTGGACTTGAAAAACAGCAAATTAAAACCAAAGTGAGTAGGAAGGAAGAAAATAATAAAGATAAGAGAAGCAATCAATTAAATAAAAAATGAATAAACAATAGGTAATGATTTAAAGTCAGTTATCTAAACTTCAGCCCTAAGAAGCTAAAAAAGAACAAATTAATTCCAAAGTAATGGAAAGAAAATGATAAGTACATAAAATAATGAAATAGAAAAATAGAATCAATAAAACGATACTTTTGCTTAAGATTGATCAAATCTATAAACATTAGGTAGGTAGCTAGGAAGGGAAGGAGAGAGAGAGAATGAGAGAGGGAGGAAAACACACACAATAGTCTTAGGAATGAAAGAGAATTCATTAGTACAGATCCTACAGACATTAACGGGTTTATAAAAGAATGTTATAAAACATATTAGGACAAAAAATTTCAACCACTTTTATGAACTAGGTACAGTTTTTAAAAGACATAAATAACCAAACTGGCACGAGAAGTAATAGAAATCTAAATGGCTCATTTTTCTAAGAGTTAAATTTAATTCACAATTAAAATCCTTCTGTTGAAGAAAATTCTAGTGCAAGAAGGCTAGAATTTTAGATAATGTTTAAGAAAAGAAAGACACAATCCAATATAAACACCTTCAGAAAATAGAGGAGTTGGAGATCATCTTGCATAAAACTATAAACTATGAAAAAATGCAGAAAAAAGGCAAACTAAAATCACATGAAGGCACTGAAGAGTATAAAAAGAAAAGATGCCATTTTTGGAGGGAGTTGACACTTGGTGTCAAAATGTATAAACAGATTAACATAAAGAAGATGATTTTATTTTAAAACTATACTTAAAAATATAATAGCAATAGGTATTTTTAATAGAATATATCAAATATATAACTTATTAGTGGTTAGTACATAAAGATTATAAAAGCCACAGGATTATTTAAACTAAGACTTAGGACTGATCCTTAACTAGATACATTTTCTTATGATTTAATTTTCATCATCGTGACAAAAAAATTATTCCGAAGGAGTCCCAGCAGGTGGAAAGAGATGGCAGAATTAGAATACTGGATGACAATGAAAAACAGATTAACAAAATACAAACTTCTGAAGTTTATATTCATGCTTTTCCTTAAAATTCATCACTCATGAAGAATGTTGTGGAATTTCTTCTGATAAAGAGAGATATAAATCCAGTCCCGTTTTCTTAATTGCAAAATACAAAAAGCTCTGAAAGTCATGTAACTTTTACCTAACTTATTTATCAGCAAAACCTGACCTGTCTTCTACTCATTTGGGGCAAATCCTGACCTAACCTGTCTTTAAAATGTTAATCCCACCCAATGTGGGGAGTAATACATTTCTCTGATTAAATATTAAAATGATTGATTATAAGGGGTTATCCCAGACCCTAGTGGAATATATGGTAGAAGTATTTTTTACCTTTTGAAATATGAAAATTTATGGATTCTAAAACCCATGTGATTCTCAGAATTGCAGCTACAGAATTGTTGAACTATATTACCAACCTCTCAAGGTTATATTGGGATTCAGTGAGTTTAGCATTTTGAAGTTCTGCCCCAGGCGCCTCTCATGGAGCAAATTTATTTTTACTTCTTCTCTTTCTTCTTTGAATAAACTTTTCTGTGGACAGAAAACTTTTCTGTGGATTCATTAGGAATTTACCATTCTTTCTTGAATTAATACTTTTTAATAATTAAATTTCAAGCTGGAAGAACCTTGGTATGTTTTTGGAATAACCCAAGGCTTGAAATGATACAGAAATGAGTGTACTCCAGCTATAGCATCTACTAGGCATGTGACTACAGAGGAGGGACTTGACTTCTCTTAAGCTTAGTTCTCTCATTTCTACCTTTGATGAAGACAGACTTAGTTATAGCTGGCATAATATGCAATACTTATCATGTCCCAGGCACAGGACCAAAACAGAACACTAACAGCTAACTTTTGTTGAGCACTATGTGCCAGGCAATTTGCAAATGTTTGATACTTATTGTTCATTTAATCCTTACAACTCTGAGACAGTTATTATCATGTTATGTAGAAAATCAGTGCTTTTAATAATTATGCCAGGATAATAACAAACTGAGATTATCCTGGGAAACTAAGATATAAGGTAACTCTACCTTAAAGATCAGTAAATTGATATAGAAAGTTGCTAAATTGTGAGTGACAGATCTAAGATGTTAACCCAGACAACCTGAGTCCTGGGACTGAACTCTTAATCATAACACAGGAATGTCTCAAATGCATTCAGTTAAAAGTCTTGTAAAAGGTGGCTCTTATTCTCTTTTTAAATATATGAAAATGGAGGTCCACAGCATACAAAGTATAAGTCAAAGATATAAGGCTATAGTTCTTGGCTTTGAAACCACATCAATTTATCTATCAATCTATGTATAGGTCTATATATCTATAATTTTTGAATCTATCAAACATTCAGCCTCATGCTAAGTGTTTTAGCATATTATTATAGATACAGATAAAGCAAGATACATCATTATATCTGAACTTAAGAAAGGTCACAATGAAAAGATTAAGCAAATGAAGAGATAGCTAGAGAAATCTGGAAGAGAGATGATGGTGTCATAGATTCATGCTCAATTCACTCGTGGTCACCTACCATTAATCTATTACCTCAGGATGATGGTAGAAGTAAAAACCCTTCAGTCCTACGTCTACCCATCCAGGCCTGGCTCTGTTTCCAGCTCAGTGTTATTCACAGTTGTTACATGGAGATCTAAGAGTTGCCACCATGTCTAGTGGAAGCACTGGCACTTCTCTGGCTTCGCGTTTGGGTCCATCAGAATGAAGACCGTCAGCAGGGCTTCAGCAGACACATTCATTTTAATATTGGTTTCAGATGTGGAATTGTCAAGGAGCTGGACATGGCAGTGGAGAGGAGGAATGGCTGCTGAAAAGTTCTCCATGAGGTCATTAGGGGATGACAGAAGATTTACGACCATGCAAGGAGTAATATTCAAAATCTGAAACTTCCCACTGTCACCTACGCGTTGTAGAAGTTCACCAAAGGCCATGGCTTAGAACTTGGAGTATCAGCTGTAGAATAATGTTTTCCAGGATAGAAATAGTATTTTTTTTAAATTAACTGATTAATAAAAAGTATTCCTAAATTATTTGGTAGAAAGAAAAAATTAAAGCATTCAGATATTATTTTTAAACAGCGAAGTTAACTTTATCTTCTTAATAAAGTGATGTGAGCCAGTTGGATTATTTTCACTTTACTGAGAGCAATGTGCTCTATTTCATAATGACAGACATTTCACAGGAGAAATGTCCCTATCAGGCAATTGAATTGAATTAATGCCACTGTTAGCAATTATAACTAACCTGCAATGTGATGTATTCTACTCAGCCCAGAGGAAATAGTTTTGGTGAAACATGTTTGCTCTTGCCCTCGTGAAACTATGTCTATGACAGAAATTACGTAAATGCAAACACGCACCAAGAAAATAAAATTATCCACTCTAGCACGACTGGAAAGAAAAAAAAAGGATAAGAGTGCCAAGAACAATGTGAGGATCTAATTAATTCAGCAGTTGAAGGAAGCAGTCTTCGTAGACCAATATTAAGATGAGGCCTGAAGAACCAGGGTTGCCTGGTGATGAGCTGGGGGAAGACCATTCTCAGAGAGAAAGCATCAGGTTTGAAGGGATTAAGCTGAGGAACTGGCATAAAGTGTTGCTGAGGGCCACCGTTTGATGTTTGAAAACAACACTGAAACACTCAGGCAGGACTAATGGGGCAGCCTGAGAAGAGTGTCAAGGGGTAAAACATTAGAGGACTATAATACGCCCAATTTACTCCACTGCATCATTTGAACTTACACAGTCTAACGAGTTATCATCCCCAAAATACAGAAAAATCCATTGAGATTCAGCAACACACTGACAATCTTGTGGTCACACAGCCTTCAGAAATATATGATATTAAAAGCAGAGTTCTCCCATTCCTGTTAACTCTCCCTTCTACCCTATTTATACCCTACCAAACCAGAGGTACAAGGGCAATGTCCAGCCTCTGTTTTTTCTCTACATGAAGGTCTATTTTCTCCTCTAAGGACTCAATTCAATATTCTTGTGGTAACTGTAATTCTATGTGCTGGTTTAATTAAAAAAAGAAGAGAGAAACCTCCCTTCACACACCTTCTGTTGAACACATTTGGAAACACATGTGGGGAAAGCGCATAAATTAGAACTTTGTGTCTTGGCTGAAAAGAGAACATCCAGCACAAATCGGATGAAGTTAATGCTTTACCTCTGGTCCCCGTGCACATCGATAGTTCAAATGACTGAAATGAATTTTACCTCCTTGGTTTATTTATATCCATATGCTCGAAGCTAATTTACACCATAAAGGAGAGCATATTATGAAGTACAGGCACTCTTGTGGAAATCCACCAAAGCAGGGTCCCAGCTGATCTCAGAAAGGGATCAGAGCCGGAAATAGAACAAGGGGGCAGGTTTCTCCTTCTCTCTTCTCCGCTTTTCCATATACATATACCTCAAATGGTAAATTTTTCTCTCTCACCATCACTGCTGTAGCTCAGCCTCCATCATCTCTACCTGGAAAAGCTAAAATATTTAAGGAACACTTGTCCAAGGTCATGAAGCTGTAGAAAATAAAAAACTGGAATTCCGTTGAAAGTCAATCAGTGAGGTATTTCAATCTTTCACTAAAAACCAGAAAAGCATTTCTCCAGCTGAGTTAATGACCTCTCAATATTCAACTTGGCAAAAATGAAACATTTAATAAGTGAACTTTGGGAGTACATGATGTGTCGCACTCCAGCAGGTTAGCTGAGACATGAACCTGTGGACATGGCAGATGAGCAGGAGCAGCAGAATTACCCCTATCTATAGACGGGTCACATTTGCTAAGATTCTACTGGCCAGAGCAAGTCACATGAGAAAACTCCAAAACAGGAAGCAGGGAAAATATCTCTGCCTCCTCCATAAGAGAAATTGCAAAGTCACATGTCAAAGTTCATTGATACGGTAATGGGTGATGAATTAAAATGTATCACAGTAATGTCATTAAATATGAATATAAATCTAAATTATCCTATCTTCTAATATTAATTTCAGCTCATAATTCTTCACCTCACTAAATGAATCAACTTCACATTTTTAGTCATTCAAAATATAATTAATGGGATATTGAAAGTGATTTTCCTTTGCCCAAAGAGGTAATGAAAGAGGCCCAAAGTTGTGGATTAAATGCTTTTAACTCACCATGTCCAAACCCCTCATAGGCAATTGGGAGGCTGCCCACACTGCTCTAGTCCTCTTATCACTCTAATACTGCCTCACGACCACAACCTAAAAAACAGAAGTTTAGAGAAGAATGAGGCGTAAAATCTTTGGAGTGAGCAGCTATAGCTTTGTGGGTGGACTACTCTCATTGAGAGATGATTCCCTCCTTCTGCCCGATGGAAGTGATAAGCATGATTTCTTTCCCTGAAACCCAAGGAAAAAAGTGTCCAGGAGAACCACTTCTAAAGATTTGGAGTGTAATCTCTCCTGTTTGGACATATGCTTACAGAATACACTTGTTGTTCTGTATCTGGGACTCTAATCACAGGAAAAGTGAATGGAAAAGGGATGTCAAGGTGGAGAGAGGATGCAGAAGTGAGGAGGCCTATGGAATCCACTGGATAGATAAAGGATGGGAGAATTTCCCCTGGACCAAAAGAGCATGGCAAAATGGATCTGGGTTTGAGAAATGTTGCTAATTTCCTAACAAAGAAGATTGCTTACCAAGCAAAGGGACCACAGTATCTGAGAGAATCAGCTAGACCTCTACTGGCTGGAGCTTATGTGGGAAGAAAGTGCTCTAAGGGTTACCAGGTATCCCACACCAGAAAACAGGGTAGTAGGAAGGGTACCCCTCTGGGTCTTCACACAAACATCACTCCTTGCAAAAGGGAACCAGCATCATCAGATGCCTGTTAATCAAAGGACGTCACTGTTTAGCCAGTGTTATCCAAACAAACAAGAAGTTTAATTGTTTTCTCTTTTAGCTTTATTGTGATATAATTGACATACAGCATTGTATAAGTTTAAGCTGTGGAACATGTTGATTTGATACACTTATATATTGCAAACTGACTACCACCATAGCATCAGCTAACACCTCCATCACGTCACATAATCACCATTTTTTTTGTGTGTGTGGGGAGAACATTTAAGATCTACTCTCCCAGCAGCCAGTATGGAAAATAGTATGGTGGTATCTCAAAAAATTTAAAATGCACAGAAATTGAAATACAATGATGTACACCTAAAATTTATGTAATGTTATAAACCAGTTACCTCAATAAAATAATTAATTAGTTAAAAACAGAACAACCATGTGACCCAGAAATCCCACTTCTGGGTATATATCCAAAGGAAATGAAAACAGCATCTGGAAAAGATATCTGCATGTCATGTTCATTGCATCATTATTTACAATAGCCAAGATATGGAAACAACCTAAGTGTCCATCAAGAGATGAATGGATAAAGAAGATGTGGGGCATGTAAATGTACAATGGAATATTGTTCAGCCATGAGAAAGAAGGAAATCCTGCCATTTGCTACAACATGGATGAAACTTGAGGGCATTGTGCTAAGTGAGAGGAGCCAGACAGAAAAAGATAAGTATTATATGATATCACTTTAATGTGGAATCTGAAAAGGCTGAACCCATAGAAACAAAGACTAGGGTGGTGGTTATCAGGGGCTGGGAGTGGGGAAATGGGGAGATGTTGGCCAAAGGACATAAGTTATAAGATGAATAAATTCTGTGGAACTAATGTACAGCATGGCGATTATAGTTAACAACACTGTGTTATATACTTGAAAGACGTTTACTTTTTAAAAAGGGACTAGTTAATCAAAGACAAATTTGCCCTTCTTTCACAGACTTTCATTCATATCGCAAACAGCCAAAAATTCTACATAGAAAGAGAAGTAGAGGAAGCATGTCAGAAACAGACTACACACATCTTCCAATACAACATACTGGCATCTGGAAAAGAGTGAAACAACAGACCGTGTTCCCTACAAACGTGAACAGCTGTAAGCAGATACCCAGGCCAGATTGCTGGGCCGGATTTTGAGGATATTTAAGTAAAATATGAGATATTTTTAAATACCATTTTTGTGATCAGAAGGCTTAATACTGTTAAGAGAGTATTAATTCCCAAATTGATCTACAGATTCAATACAATCTCAATCAAAATCTTGACTGCCTTTTGACAATTCTTTTCCTAGAATTCATATGGAAATGCCAGGGACTCATAATAGCCAAAATATACCTGAAAAAGAACAAAGTTGATAGGGCCACACTTCCAGATTTCAAAACTTACTATAAAGCTACAATAACCAAGACAGTGTGGTATGACATAAGAATAGACCCACTGATCAATGGACTACAGTTAATAGTCCAGAAATAAATGTTTACATTAATGGTCAATTGATTTTGACAAGGATGCTAAGACTATTCAATGGGGAAATAGCTTTTGTCAAAAATGGTGCTAGGAAAACTGCATGCAATGTCTACATACAAAAGAATAAACTTTGAATACTACCATTAATCATAAAAAAAAATTAACTCAAAATGGATCAAAGACCTAAATGTGAGAGCTAAAATTTTTTTAAATGATAAAACTCTTAGAAGAAAACATAGGAGTAAATCTTTGTGACCTTGGATTTGGCAGTGGTTTATAAAATATGATACCAAATGACAAGCAACCAAATATAAAATAAATAACACATCATCAAAATTAAAACATTTCTGCTTCTAACAATAACATCAAGAAAGTAAAAAGGCAACTCATGTGGTGGGAGAAAATATTTGCAAATCATATATCTGATAAGAGATTTGTATCCAGAATATCTTAAAAAAAAACCTTACAATTTAGCAACAAAAAGACAAATAGACCCATAAACAAATAAGCAAGGATTTTGGGATAGATAACTCTCCAAAGAGGATACAGACACAGCCAATGGGCACATGAAAAGATGCTCAGCATCATTAGTCATGAAGGGAATGCAAATCAAAACCACACTAAGATACTAATTTCTTACAAACTAGGACAGTTGTAATTAAAAAGAAAAAAAACTGGCAATAACAAGTGTTCCTAAGGAGGTGAAGAAAGCAGAATCCTCATACACTGCTGGTGAAACTTTTAAAAAATGATACAGTCACTTTGGAAAACAGTTTGGTAGTTCCACAAAATGCAAAACCTGGAGTTATCATATGACACAGCAATTCCACTCCTAGGTATCGTTAAAAGATAAACTGAGGTATATAAAAAAATTTGAGTTTATTTGAGCAAAAATATACTCTCCCCTTTTGATCAGAGTCTCAGCCTAACTGAGAGATGAATTCAAATTTGAAGACATTAGTGCTACTCCCAGCTACTGGTCTGGAGTTCTTACAGATTTTTTGCTGAATTTCTTTGTGGTAATCACAGGTCATGAAGTCTTTTTGCTGAATCTCTGTGGTGTATTTACAGGTCATGACATCAGGTTCATATTTTTTAAGTTGGTCACTCTCTTTGTTCCTTTTCTAATGTTCCAGTCTTAGGGAAATCATTTGCTTGGTAGTTAGTGGCTGTGAACATGCATTTAAAACTTTTGAGAGAATACGGTACACCAGGGAGACTACTCTGATTATCATAGGCAGAACAATTTCCAATGTCTGGAGTGCACTTTGGAGCCATGGTCCCCAAGACCCAAACCAAGAAGAATCTAATAAGTCAAAGAAAGACCCCATTGAAGAAGGCACTTTCTTAAGCCAAGTGGCTTGTTCAATGATCTTACATAGCTGAGTCTCAACTTCTCCAAAACTGTCGGTCGAAGTGCAGTAAGTGGTGTTGCCCATGGCACAAACACCTCCTTGCTCAGCTAAAAGATAACAAAGGGCCATCCTATCATCAAAAACAACTTCTGCCAGAGGGTCTAGGGATTTGAGGGGTGGGGGGAAAGCTATTGCTTTAGCAGCAGATTCTGCACTATCTTCAAGAATTAAGGAAAGATTCCTGATCATAGCCTCATTTGCACTTACTCCAAGCCAGGGCAATAGGGATCTGCCAAAGGAAGTTAATTTTGAATCATAAATGTCTCCTGGTAATTCCTGTTTGAGTCTGTGGCTCAGGACTGGAAAGACGATAGCCCTGGAGGCCAATAAAATTTAAGGTCTATACATCACAGAGGTGGTTTCATTCTGGTTATCCTTGCCTCGTTTCCCTTTCTTTATACAGAGACCGGACGCAAGCTTCTCTGAGTTTGGAGTTGTTAACCAGAGTCACAGAAATGGACCCCCAGGGTTGGGGAGCCTGACACAACAGAGACAGGGATGAGTTTGTTGTAGAAAAATTGAAGCATTGGAAATCAGGGAGAAGTTTGTGACAGGCAGAACCACAGAATCAACAGCATCGTGGCAAATCCAAGAGTCTGAAAGTTCATAAAGCAAAAGCTGCTGAGCTAGGATCTGAGAGGGACTTGCCCGTGACCTTCTGAGGCAGTGACAAAGCAGCAAGCTCAAGGGGCTCAACGGGTACCTTGGCCTGGGTGCTCATTGCTCCTGGGGGCCATCATGGGTCTCCTTGGGTTCGCTCTTCTGACACCAAAACTGTTAAAAGATAAACTGAGGCATATTAAAAATTGTTAAGAGTTTACTTGTGCAAAAATTGATTCAAATTGGGTAGCATCTAATCTAGCAGATAGAAAGGAGCTCTGAGGAGCTGCACAAATAAAAGACTTTTATAAGCAGAAGGGAGTGGGAACAAGGAAGTTGTACCAGGCAAAAAAGCAGGTTGGTTATTGCAAAGTTACTTTCCTTTAGAGGATGACAGGGGTTTCTCAGGCAGATTCCCTAACTAGGGCTGATCAGGAGGTTCTTGATTGACTGGTTTAAGATTCCATTTTTGAGACAGCTGAAACTGTAATTAAGTTTCAGTGTGGTGACGTGGGGCTTAGCATAATTGGCTACATTTTGTGCCTGTTGTCTTGTTTTTAACAGCATATACCCAAGAGAATTGAAACATACAAATGGCCAACAGGTATATGAAAAGATGATCAACAACGCTATACATCAGGGAAACGCAAATCAAGATCACAACGAGATATCACCTCACACTCATTAGGATGGCTGTCATTAAAAAAAAAAAACACCAACAACAAGACAAGAAGTGTAGGCAAGGACGTGGAAAAAGTGGAATATTTGTAAACTGTGAGTGGGAATGCAAAATGGTGCAGCTGCTATGGAAAACAGAATGGAGGTTCCTCAAAAAATTAAAAATAGGACTGCCCTATGCTCCAGCAATCTCACTTCTGGATATTTATCCAAAAGATTGAAATCAGGATCTTAAAGAGAGATCGCCACTCCCATGTTCATTGCATCATGTCTTAGTTCAGGCTACTATAATAAAATACCACAGACTGGGTAGCTTGTAAAAAGAAATCTATTGCTAACAGCTCTGGAGGATAGTAAATTGAAGATCAAGTCACCAGCACAGTTGCATTTTGGTGAGGGCTGTCTTCCTGGTTCATAGCCGGTGACTTCTCATTGTGTCCTCACATGGTAAAAGGGCTGAGGATCTCTGTGGGATCTCTTTTATAAGAACACTAATCCTATTCATAAAGGCTCCATTCTCAAAATCTAAGCCCCTCCCAAATGCCCCACCACCTAATAAAATCATCTTTGAAAGTGAGTATTTCAATATGTGAATTTTAGGGGGATACAAATATTCAGACCACAGCACAGTGCTATTCACAATAGTCAATATGTGGAAAGAACCTAATGTCCATCTATAGATGAATAGATAAAGAAAATGTGGTATATACATACAGTGGAATGTTATCCAGCCTTAAAAAAGAAGGAAATCCTCAGGGGCTGGCCCAGTGACATAGTGGTTAAGTTTGCGCACTTCACTTCAGTGGCCTGGGGTTCATGGGTTTGGATCCTGGGAATAGACCTATACACTGCTCATCAAGCTGTGCTGTGGCAGCATCCCACATGCAAAATGGAGGAAGATTGGCACAAATGTTAGCTCAGGGCCAATCTTCCTCACCAGAAAGAGAAAAAAAAGAAGAAGGAAATCCTGAAATATGTGACAACATGGATGAACCTAGAGGACATTATGCCAAATGAAATAAGCTAGTCACAGAAGGACAAGCCTGGGGCTAGAGTGAGGGGAAAATGGGGAGCTGCTCATCTACATTTATAAAATTTCAATTTTGCAAGATAAGTAAGTTCTAGAGATCTGATATATAGCATTGTGCTTATAAATAACAATACTGTAATGGATACTTAAAATCTGTTAAAAGAGTAGATCTCATTTTAAGTGTTCTGATGAAAATAAAATAAATGAATAAATAAAACTGCATTTATATGATGAGTTAGGTTTACAAAGTCCTTTCATTTCAAAATAGAATATTAAAGTGATAGGACGAACTCTATACAAATGAAAACTCCAAGAGATAAGTGTTTATGGTATTTTAAAAGATAAAAAGAGATTCTGAAACTTTAGTATTAAGTGTGCATGTGTGTGTGTGTGTGTGTTCTGCCTCACACACTCTATGGGATCAAGCTCTCGTGAATGTTATCTTCAGCAATGCTTTCTGAGGTTTTCACTTTTTATTAAACTGAATGAACCTGTACTTGGTCAGCGGTGTGAACCTCTATTTGAAAGTCTACAAAGACTTGTTAGCCCCTGGGTGAAGGGACTGGATAGAAGCCCACATGGATTTGCTCTTATAAATGCTCATTCTTACCTCTTCTTCCCACCATTTCCGAAAAGACATTCTGGACAACTAAACTAGATTAAATGGCACCAAAGCATCTTTCTAGACAACACCAGCTCAAATGAAAGACTGAATGAATAGAAACTTTGCATCTAATTTTCCTCTTGTATGGCTCCTTCTCGGGCTCTTTACATTGCAGTCAGCAGTCCTCGGTCTTCAACTTCCTCATCTAAACTCGATCTTTGGTGATCTTTTCCAGTCCTGTGGCTTTAAATGCTTTCTTTATCACAATACATCTGTTTTCTATAATTCTTCTGCATACACAAAGGTTTTTGATAGCATTTAAATAAATATCCACAACATAATACTCTCCAAAAAGAATGAATATGGGCCAAAAGCTTTGGAAGCAGTTCACTAGTGAGATCTTAAGTTATTTAAACTGTTAAGAGCTCAGTTTTCCCATCAGAGAATGGAGTTAAGACTAATGCCTCAATCTTAGCATTTTGAGAGCATTAGAGGCTCCTTTTCCTCTTGTGATGAGAGTGTCCAGTCCCTGCTTTCTTCTCCAGAATTGCGTCTTGCCTCTTCCGGTCCCCCGCCAAGTATACAACCCAAACATAGTCAACTATCTAGTGTTCCTTAGAACTGTTGAGATTTTTCTTGCCTCTGTGCTTTCACATAAGGTCTTCCCGACGACTGGAACACTCTTTCCCATTCCACTTTGCAATATCAAGGCAGATGGCACTTTTCCTTTCGGAGTACTTTTATACCATGTTGTTATTTCCTATTTACATTTTGCAGCCTCCAGTAGGCCGTAAGCATTGTTCACCAATCACCACATCTATTTTGTTCCAGTATATCCTGAGTGTTTAAGCACCTGGTAGCCAATCAGTAACTAATTTGAATCAATAAATGAATGAGGAGTGAAAGTTTTTATTTGAGCAACTAGATGGACCATCACTTATAATGAACAGCAAAGAAAGAAAAAGCTTATACGAAAAGATCTCTTTTGAATATTACAATTTTTAAATTCATGTGAGAGTTATAGATTGTAATTTAGGAAATAAAGTAGGAATATCTTTAAATTGGGGGTCAACAGTCTAAAGGTGGTAATTGAACCTATACTAGTGGAAGAGATTGCCTGATAAGACCATGTAGAGTGAGCCTGGGGCAGAGATGAAACCTTGAGAACATGTAAGACAATTCAAATGATTATACTGCATTCCGGGAAATGTGGCCATTACATTTATTCAGTACAAGTGATTTCCTATAGGGAGAGATTGCTAGATCTCTCACTATCCTACCTGGCCTCAAATCTTGCTCTTATTGTCCTGCCAAAGGCCTTAAAATAGAAACATTAAAAGTTAAGTCCTCTAGTCTCTAAGAATTTTTCTCTAAACTCAAAATATTCCTGAAGCGTGTGTTGACTAAGTTGATGGTGGAATTCTTTCACAACATATACATATGTGAAATCATCACATTGTATATTTTAAAGACTTACAATTTTATTTGTCAATTATACTTCATTAAATCTGGAAAAAAATGTTCCTAATCCAAGTCTGCATCAGCCATGAACACGCAGTTTGAGTGGGCACCCCAAATTAGTATCTTTGTGTCTGAAGGAAGCCTGGCTTTGGATGGTTCTATCACCAATAAAGTGGGAGTGAGCCATCAGAATTTGCATCTGTAAGATTCAGCGTGGAGCCTTAATAATTGTACCTGCCTGCCTGCTTAATGTTTTGCTCCTACTTAATTTTCACAAACTAATATTTGCATTACACAGTTTTTTTATGCACCTTTGTTGCCTTGATTGGTCCATTTCCTTTGTTCTGGTCTATAACTTCACCCTTCTGCTCGAGTTCATTACTTCCTTTGTCAAACTGCTCTCAGATACCCACTCAGCTAACCTCTCTTGTTTGACAATGAAGCTCCCCCCTCCTCCTCCTTCAACTTCCCTCATACAGTTCTTTTTAGCATAGACTAGCACTCCCAGTGTCTGGTCTTCTGTTGTCTCAGTACTTGGAGGTTAGTAATGAGCACAATGTACCAGGACAGAGGGAAATGGATTCCAGTGTAGGATGACGTGTCCCTGTGTATACAGGAGGGGAGGAGGATGAGGAGATGGCCATTTGTAGCCAGAAGGCAAATTAGGGGGTATGATTTCCTATGTGTGAGAAGCAACTGTCAAAGGAAGCAGAAGGATTCTGAAGAAGCAATGTGGATAATTTCTCAACTTTGTTCCATTGGTTCTACAGTGAAAAGTTGTTTCAAAAATAATACCTTGGGGCCAGCCCCATGACCAAGCAGTTAATTTCGTGTGCTCCGCTGCGGCGGCCCGGGTTGTGCTGGTTCGGATCCTGGGTGAGGACATGGCACCACTCGTCAGGTCACGTTGAGGCAGCGTCCCACATGCCACAACTAGAAGCACCTGCAACTAGGATATACAACTATGTACCAGGGGAATTTGGGGCGATAAAGCAGGAAAAAAAAAAAGATTGGCAACAGTTGTTAGCTCAGGTGCCAATCTTTAGAAAAAAAAAATACCTAGGCATTAAGGAAAAGAAGAAAAGGAATGATTCTGTTTACAGGAATAGGAATAAAAGAGCTCAAGACAATCTGAGCCATTGCACAGCTCTCATCTTTTCTTCATTACCCTTCACTTCATGCCCTTTCCTTGTTCTGTATTCTGAGTTTATCTGGTAAGCTTGCTTGATGCCCAGTTTGATCATTCCCACCTGATCATATTCTAGAAAGCTTCACTTGGATGAAGAGTGACAAACAACCAACGTTTATTCACCACTTTTTCTGAACCAGGTGGTCTTTTAAGTCATTTTCATTCATGATCTCATTTAACGTCTCAATAATCCTTGAAGGCAGATCATTCTTATTTCTACTTTACAATTAGTAAAACTGATGCACATAGAGGGAAAGCAACTTGTTCCTGGTCACACAAGTGGTCAGTGATAGACATCTTCCTTAAGGCTCCTCAGTTTCCTATTCTATCTTCTGCTTTTCCTTTCTCCCATTCTTCTTCCTTCTCAGCTTCTGTCCTGCCATCCTTTATTTCACTTTATTTCCTTCAGAAAGACTTTCTTGGGGCTGGCCAGGTGGCGCAGTAGTTAAGCTCACACGTTCTGCCTCTGTGGCCAGGGTTTGCTGGTTCAGATCCTGGGTGTGGACCTATGCATTGCTTCTCAAGCCATGCTGTGGCAGGCATCCCACATATAAAGTAGAGGAAGATGGGTACACATGTTAGCTCAGGGCCAGTCTTCCTCAGCAAAAAGAGAAGGATTGGAAGTAGAGGTTAGCTAGGGTTAATCTTCCTCAAAAAAAAAAAGAAAAGAAAAGAAAGACTTTCTTGACTGATTGAAAACCCCACCTCTCACCCCTTTAAACTCTAATTCACAAACATCTCTTTACTTTTAACATTACTTATTTATTTGCATTTGAAGAGTTAATTCTTAAACATTGTTAAAAAGATATTTTAATTTCTTAAGTGCTCTTAAAGAAAATTGATATTTTTTAAAAATTCTAAATTTATTCATTTACTGAGTAAAAAAACTCTGCCTTACGATTTTGACTTATGAGCATGAGAGGCAAGAAGGTGCGCGAGTTAAGACTAAGGACTCTGGAGGGCTGTAGTTAGGACTTTCTAAGTTAAAAAATATGCTTGTAAGAAATAGTGGTTGTTGTTATAAAGAAAAACATCTTTCTTCAATTTCCCATTGTTATATGCCATATGGCGAAATAGCTCTATCGCTCCAGGAAAGTTCCACTGGTACTTAATTATTAATATTTACTTGTTCACTTGTGAATCTAGCCTATTTATCTGTTATTGCTAGCGGCAGTGACCTTGTCTTGTGCTTATGTAGAATACACCTGCTGATCTAGAGTTTGTTGGTAGAACGTCATATGATCAGTAAACACAATTTAAAAAAATATTGAAAGCATTATTTAATGGTAGTTGGCTGGCTGATTTTTCCCCCTAATGCTTAAACTCCTAAAAGAAATAAGAGATTTACCTGGAACCAGAGATTTTATAGAATTCGGATGAACTCTACAGAGACCCTAGATTTTTTATTTGTTCTTCATGGGCCCCAAGGAGACCCACTGAGATACCTTAGGGAATGCTCCCAAGGTAAAAACAGTAACAAATAGGCAAGATTTTGACCACATATCACCATTTTGAGCAAAGTAGCTCTACCTTAATCTATCTTATGAATTTTCCCTTAAAATTTCACTTTCAGAAAGCATAGCATAGCTTTAAAAAAGATTGAAAGTCAGTGATTATCATTCTCTGTCAATTTATAAATGACATAGCAGACAGAGCTATAGTATCTTTCTTGATGTCATATAGCTAATTATAGTCAGTGGTACAATTTTTACTCTAACTCTCTGGTGTGGGATCTTCCGATAATTCCACACTACCAGCTCCATCAACACAGCTCAAGACTGTTCAGCGTAGGCAGCTGCTGAGTGGTGTAAAGCAATAACCGCAGGATGCCTAAATTGAGCTCTTGGACGTACATGGCATCCACATTTAACAAGCAAGAGTTGAAATCTATGATCAGGAACCAAATAGAAAAGTAAGGAGTTTCTCATGAACAACAAAGAAGATCAGAGACTGAGCTTAAGGATTTCTGTCTAAAAAGTAAAGCTAAAAAGATATTCAACTACAGTGGAAAAAGAAAAGAGAAAGTGATTTAAGACACTGGGCCAAGATTACTTCAAGAGAGCCATTTTATAACATGATGAAAGGGATAGGATGCAAAATGCAAAGAGGGAACTGGAATTAGTACTCAAAATCCAATCGCACACACACACACACAAATGGTAAGCAGGGTGGAAAGGAAATCCATAATAAGGAACAGCTCAACACCAGCAACACAGCAATGCTCTATCTGCAAGCCCAGGATCAAGGTGAGCTTCTCCCTACTCTGATTTTCTTTGGAACTCCAGAGAGGTACAGCTTACTCCTCTGTTAGGTAGAAAGCTAGAGAGAGACAGGATTCACCCCTGGACTGCCAGGTGGTCTTAAAGTAGGGATCTGGCCTGTGCTGGATATGATAATTCGTCGTGATAGCAGGGAACATCCTGTTTCCAACAAAAGCAGAGAAAATCCCTGGAGAAAAATGAAGGCCTTCATTAAATCAAAACATAATAGTTTTGCTTTCCACATCTTGGCTCCAACCAATAGCTCTCTTACTTACCCTGAAACAGGCCAACTCTCTCTCAATATCAATTTTGAGAGGCCAAGAAGCTGCTAACAATGCCTAAAATGCTCAGAGCTCAACGCTACATCAGGCAAGGCCAGCCTATCTATTCTTGACAAAGGACAGTGAATAGCAGAGAATGTATGCCCACTATGGACAAGAAAAGTAATTTACCCAGAGCTGATTATTACTCTGCAACAATTTGGTAAGGTCATTTTCTTAAGGTGAATTAATTTCTTCAGTTTTGCTTGGCTTTATGGCCTTCTCAAAATTCAAACACATAATATCAAACAGATGGCTTGAACCAGTGAATAAATAGGTCATAAAAGAGTTTTGTATACTTCATTGTTCTGGTTTATGGCTAAACACAGCAATCAGGCTCTGTTGAAACCTGGATAAAATTGCTAGTTTCACTTTGTTTGAGTTCCAGATGATCTGGAAGGAATAAAACTTCTCCAGGAGCAAGTGTTCTTGGAATCCTTTCTTCATGTAATTTGCCCACAAAATCAATTCAATCTTTCTGAGGTTTTCCAAGCTTTAGCTTTTTAAAAAACACCCTGGAGAATCTCGTCTTTATCATTGTTTATCCAGAGCCAACATGCTAATTAATTAGTTACAGAGATACCACACATATTAAATGGAGAGAATTCAAATGATAGAGTGGGAGGTAAGGGTATAAAAACCATGGAGACATTGTGTAGACACTACAGATGCGGAGTTCAAATCAATGAAAATATACATCGAGCATGTTGAACCTACCAGTTCAAGTGCAGTCCTTCCAGATGGCAACAGACAACCTTCAAGTAACCTTCGGGAAGAGATTATATTTCCTCATCTCTCCACTCTGAGAATTGTCAACCATGGTCTTTTCTTTTTTAATGTATAACCATCTGAAGAGGTTCTTTATTGGAATTTTATGAATACCACAGAGGATTAATTTATACACAGATCCATACTATATATTAAACTATATGAAGCAGACCAGTTAGAAAATATAATGCATTATAAGATACTAGGGAAATATGATGATGGTGGTAACCAGGAGAGTTTATGTCCATTAAAGGGGCAGGTGCTACTCACATTCAGCCAATACTGTCATGCATGCTTGCCAAATCTTCTAATTTTTGAAGAGAAACCAGAAATCTTGTTTCCCAGATTCAGTTAGGTTAAGATAGATTAAAACCTGATTGACTACTGCTTACTTTTAAATTAAGATGCCCAATATGCAAACAGGTCATCTGAAACCTATGATATGTGGCCCCCAAATCACTGAGTGACCTCTGAGAAGAAGCAATGAACCAAGAAGTATTCAAGTCTGAAGGAACCTGAGTGATTAGCTAATCTGATAGTTCTGATAATGTAGGAACCCAAGTGAAAAGCGATATCCTTAACAAGTAAACCGATTAATTAACTGCTGCTTATACACCACCAAGGCATGAATGTATGAAACGCTTGGGTTTATACAAGACATTCCCCTTGAAGCAACGTGGACCACCATCATAGCCTTTATTCTATTCAGACCACATGAGCTGAAACCAGAAAATTGATGGATTCAGTAGTTATACATTCCCTGAAAATATTTTGGGTGCTACCTTGGTACCTGAAAAATGGTCACTAAAAGAAGTTTCCACTGAAAACTTTATAGTAAGTATACTATAGTTTGCATAGTATATAATATTATATATTATATACACTATAGTAAGCATAAAAATACTTATTTAACGCAATGTGGTAGCTTGGATTGTACCCTGGAACAGAAGACATCAGTGGAAAGACTAGCAAAATTCAAACAAAGTCTGTAGTTTAGTTAGTAGTTTTGTATCATTGTTAATTTTCTAGTCAGGACAAATGTTATCATGGTTACATAAGGCGTCAACATTAGGGGAAGATGAATGAGGAGTATATCGGATCTCTGTAATATCTTCACGACTTTTCTGAAATCTAAAATTATTCCTCAACAAAAAATACAATATATATTTACATATAGTCTTCAGTTTCAAATGCCACATGAATGTAGCACTCATTAAAGGAAAAGTAAATGAAACAAAATCTAGGTTGACACAGAAACAAGAAGAAACAAAAGAAGAGGCTGCACCAATAAGAGAAACTGAGTTACTGTCAGTCAAATAGTGTAAGCCACAAACCAATCAGGGTGGTAAACTGGACATGTCACTGTACAAACTTCCAGCTTTACCAATCACTAACTGAAAGATTTGTTAGGTTATTTACTTTCTTTCTATTATTGATTCAATCATTGATGATGGGATGCCTACTATTGGTCAAGAACTATTCTAGGTCCCGGAAGATGCAGGGATGACCTAAATAGACATGGTTCCTGCCCTCAGGGAGCTTAAAGCCCCAACAGGAGACACAGACATTGAACTAATAAGCTCGCAAGTTAATTTCTGTGAGAACCAGCCCTGAAACCAACAGGATAGCCCACAGTCCAAAATAGTTAGTGCACATACAGAATCTGAAAGAAAATGTAGAATACACTACTCACATCTTAGTCACACTTCGCTATGCCCAAATTCTTTCTCCTTTTTCTCATTAGGACCCATCCTAATCCAGTATGACTTGATTTTAACTTGATTACATCTGCAAAGACCCTATTTCCAAATAAGGTTGTGTTCACAGGTATTGGACATTAGTACTTGAACGTGTCTTTCAGAGGACACGGTTCAACCCACAATATTTGCCTAATCAAATGGGTGCATGAAAACTATCATAATCTTTCAGTTTTCATTGCTTTCTAAGCATAAAATTTTCATTTCAGTATCATTCAACAATCATTTAACCTCTCTAAAAGGGAAGTTCTTATTTAGAATGTTTTTATATAGTATAGTGAAGTGAAAATTGCAGTGGACTTGGAAGCAGAAAATTTGGGGTTTCTATCTCAATTTCCTACTTACCATTCTAAGGACCATAAAATGTAAACCATATGACAATTGAGTTGAATTTGGCCTGAACCCCAATTCCACCCTCTGTCAACGTCCAAAGCCCTCCCCATAACGTTTATTGATTCCAAGATGCTTAGTTCCTCGGGTTTCTCTTCAACTCAACATCTCTGCTTCAAGATTGTTGCTTTAGTGCTGCACGCATCAATCTGGAGGCTGCCAGGGAAACTTGCTAAAAACTTTGAAATGGGCAAAATGATCACTAGGTATCCTGTCTAGTATACCCTTCTGGGTTATCTGTGTCTTTCTTGTCTTTGAACTTTTGCAACTCTGTAAGTTGTAGAAAAATGATAGTAATCAAATGGTTCCTGTCCACTGAAACACAAACGCATTTTAGCAAGTAGAGGTGCGACTGATTCTCCCCTCTCCACTGGAAGAAGCCAGTTTTGCTTCAAATTCTAAAATAATTAGGGCGCTCCTGGCTGCTTTTATAAGTGTGTATCTTTTTATTTTGCCTTACAACTTCTTATAACACCTTATTTTTTCTCTCACTAATTAATGAATTATAGAATCTTTGACACAAGCTCATTTTTTGTAGGTCATTATTTTATCTTTTAAAAAATTATCATTTAACATGGCAAAGTCCAGTGCCTTCACCTTAAAATAAAGATTATTTGCAGTGAGTATTTAATAAGTTTTCTAAAATCTAGGTAGGAGAAGGGAATTCCAGGGAGAGATCTGTGTCTTTCTTTGTGCCTCCATATCTCTCTTACATTCTCTTCTTCTGGCTCCCTTAACTTGAAAATATTCTTCCACAGTCTATACAGGATTCCACCCAGTCATGTTCTAGAGATTCAATAACCACTCCAAAGGGGCTTCACAAATCATATTCTCAACTGAAATAGATCTCTCCCTCACGAACTTGTACTAGTTGATTAAAACATAAATTTTCTTCTTTCCATTACAGACAGTTGTACTAACTTTCTGAGCCTTAGTCACTCCACATGCCAAATAGGGCTTATGATGGCTGTCTCACAAGAGTACACAAGATTTAAATATGACAGCATTTTTAAAGGCACTTAGAACAGAAGCAGAAAGAGTAGTTGCCATAAAGTTTAGTTGGACCTGAAACTATTTCGATAAAGTACAATTGGAATACAGACTTTGTCTAAAGATTAAAGTTACAATTTCTTTAAAGATCTTAGATGCTGATCATTGTTTATTTGTTGTCATTTTCCAGGTCAAGAGGAGGCTATGTTCCATATCCATTCTCAACTCCCAGTAGGAATAGTTCCCTAAAGGAGCTCCTTTCTGCCTGCTTTCATACACACAAATCATATCTGCCAACCAGTGTTGCACATTTCTTTTTGGTTTGAGAGAGGGAGGTCTTAACTGATGATCCTTTGTTGGTTATGCTATTGTAAAACAAAACCAATCCCTCCTTCCGTGCCTCACTCTCAACCCAAGGCTTACTTCCCCCCAGCACCCATTAAACCAGAGAGACTTCCTTAGAGAGTGGGGAGTGATAGGAGGGAGAAGCATCAGAGATACCACAAGTGAGTGACTTTACAGTAGATTTCTATTCTGTGTCCAGAATGTATTTCTGGACAGAAATCTACTCCTTGGGTTGAATCTACAATTCCAAGCTCTACCATTTACTAACCATTCATCCTGGGAGTCTCTTTGAATCTCAGCATCTTCATCTGTAGAAGCGTACCATTATTTTTCACTCTCCTTCCACTTGCTGATCTCCTGGTGTCATTCTTATCTAAACATTTCATAGTCTAAGAGGAACCAAAATCTGGAGGTCAAGAGAAGTGGCAGGAGACAAGTAATCATGGTTACGGAGATGCAAAGAAAGGACAAGGGAGGGGAACACCTTCCAAAACCCAGAAATAAAACTTGCCATTGATTTGAGGTTCATAACCCTTTAATGAAACTCCAGGAGTGTTATCCATAGAGCATCTTTCTTCCTTGTATCCACTTTATGGTGAAGTTTTGGTATAGATTAACATCCAGGAAAGAGTATTATTTAGCAATCTTTGCTTGACCAACTGACTCTAACTAAATATTAGCCACTTGGTTATTTGTATATATCTCAACCAGAATTGGTCTCTAGTGTCAGTAGGTAAGGAGTTTTCCCAAATATTAAAACCTTAACTTTTAGCTTGAATTTTCTATATGTGTGTTCTGGAATGAATAGTGCTCCCCAAAATTCGTACGTTGAAGTCCTAACTCCCAGTACCTCAGAATGGAGGCTTATTTGCAAATAGAGTCATTGCAGTTGTAAGTAGTTAATTTAAAATGAGGTCATTAGGATGGGACGTAATCCAACATGACTGACGTCCTTATTAAAAGGGGAAAATTTGGACTCAGAAACACACACAGGGAGAACACCATGTGAAGATGAAGGCAGAGATCAGTGGTACTTCTATAAATCAAGGAACACCAGATTGCCAGCAAACCACTGGAAACTAGGGGAGAATTATGGAGTAGATTCTCCCTCCCAGCCTCTCAGAAAGATTAGTTACTCAGTTTGCAGTATTTTGTTATGTCAATACTAGCAAATGAATTCAATGTGTTATAAAAGTAAGTGAAGAAATTACTTTAGACACCAATTTATCACAGCATCAAATAGTCAGATCTGTGATAATGATTTCCTCAAACTTGTCTTTTGAACTAAAGACAGCAGGGTCTAATCAACATTAGTTAGTATTAGACTATTACTCAAGTCGTAGATGTTCCAACACTCAGGTCAGCATTAAAACAAGGCCAGTGTTAAAGACTGCAGTAGGGGCCCGGATCCTGGAAGCGAACATGGCACTGTTTGGCAAGCCATGCTGTGGTAGGCATCCCACATGTAAAGTAGAGGAAGAGGGCACAGATGTTAGCTCAGGGTCAGGCCTCCTCAGCAAAAAAAGAGGAAGATTGACAGCAGATGTTAGCACAGGGTTAATCTTCCTCAAAAAAAAAAGACTGCAGTGGTCACAATATGGCCATGCCTTGATGTGAGAGGCCTGAATGTTCAACTTTCTAAGCTGTATGAAGAAGAATTTGGCTAAGAAAACACCATCACCATAAATTTTTGTCCTTTGGTTCATCTGCATTCAATTTTAAATAACACTGTGGACATTGCATGGACATTCTTGAAGAGAATGTCCAGCTGGTTATCTTCATCAAATTACCATTCTTATTATCATCCAATATTTACACCCCGGATAGCATGAGTATTCATATTCTGAAAAAGTTGTTTAATATATCTCGAAACATCTGCAATAAAGTGGTTAGATTTCTATATTTATAAAAACATCTTATTAACCAGTACTAATAAACCTAACAAACCTAACTGGATTACCTGGATGGTGAAATATCTTTAAGCAACACTACATGCATTACAGAAAAGACTGTAAGCACCCTGTGGTAATTTGTTTATATTATCAGCCCCAAGTAATACCCTCCCTGTATTCATGCTCTTTATTTATAAATTCATAGTCCCCTTCCTCTCTGACCTCAGTCTTGACAATGTAATTGTTTTGGACAATGGAGCAGTAACAAACACAAACAAAGGCTTTAAAAAGTATACACACATTTCCACTTCCTTATATGCGCTCTTTCATTAGTTCAGAACACACCTAAGCTGACCTCCTGGAGGAATGCCAGTGACATGTGGAAAAGAGTCAAGTCTATCCTTGACCAACCAGCCAGCGGTACATAAATAAAACATGATCATTGTTTTAATCACTAAATTTTGGTGGGGTTTGTTACACAGCATTATTCTGACAATTGATAACTGATACAGACTACAGACTGCATATTCCATGAGAACAACAACACTGCATACCCAATGCCTGGCATACAGGAAGCACTTAATAAATCAGTTATGAATAACTTGGAAGACAGTTGCTGCTGACATGGAAGAGCAAAGAGAAAAATGAGAAGTAATACTTGACCAACATTTGAAGTTAACTTGCTTACAATGCAACTGATTTGTTCCAGGAAGGATAAGAGAAGAGAGGTAGATTAAAGGTTTAGGAAACTGCACATAAGTTTATTATGAGAAAAAAGTGTCATTAAGAGCATGGACTTTGTGGCCAAGCTAGCACTTGGAGTTAATCACAGATCTGTCATTTATTAATGTTTCACCATGGCAATTTATATAATCTCCAAGTCTTAATTTACCCATCTGTAAAATGATGCCATTAATTCTTATCCATACCATTTTTGTAAAAAGTAATACTATTTTAATATCAACCTCACAGAAATTTCATGTCCATGTCAACTAGATATTTATTACCTTTCACCCAGCACCCTTTTGTTTCCTTCATAACAACTTGAATTCATAATTCATATACACACATATGTATGTATATATGCATATACAATTGCTAACTTGATTATTGGTTTATTTGATTATTACCTATGTCTTCCATTAAAATATGAGCTCTATTTGCAGAATCTATTTTGACTTTGCTCATCCCTCTATTCCTAGTAATATGTAGTACCTTGTACATTGTAGATGCTCTACAAATCTTTGTGTAATTGATGAATTAATTCACAATGTATGCAAAGCATATAGAACTATTACCACAGTGCCAGTGAAATGCTTAATAAACAGTAATAATTGTGAGCTCTCCAACAAAACATAAGCTATTTTGTAAGGAAAGAAACAATAAAAGTTTCAAGCAGAAACTAAATGAGTGATCACGTTGCTGGGTTGCTATAGTAAAATTTCCTGCATTAAATTGGAATTTAGATTCATTTAATAAAATTGAGTCAGCCTCTGACCATGAGGAGTAATCATCAATGAACAAATGTAGAGCCAGCCAAAACCGTGTAAAACAAGTTCATACCTTCCAGGAAGAGGGGATATGAAGACAAAATAACTATGAAGACAGTCCCTGACTCAGCTTCTGATCTGGACACTCAACTTTTTAGATTTGAGAATGGCTTCCCATTGCCTCCAGATTGAAAATTCAAGGGTTTCAGGCAAAACTTAGGAGGAACGTCCCTGGGAGGCCTCAGTGAAAAATCCAATAGGCAAAAATATGGAAATTCAGGTATCCACCATCATTCCCCGTCCCCTGAAAAGAGTTCTCATCCCCACCCCCAGGCTTAGATCACCCACTTCCCAAAAGAGAAGAAGGTTTGGGAGTATGTAGAACAATAACTCAATCCTGGCCAGAGAGAGTCCATGCTACCTCTCAGTGTCCTAGTCCCTTGGGTTTGCCAGTCAATCTAGTACATTTATTTATTTATTTGGCTGAGGAAGATTTGCCCTGAGCTAACATCTGCTGCTAATATCCCTCTTTTTGTATATGAGCTGCCACCACAGCATGACCACTGACAGATGAGTGGTGTAGGTCTGTGCCCAGTAAACAAACCGGGACCGCCAAAGCAGAGCACACTAAACTTAACCACTAGGTCACTAGGGCTGGCCCGGAATATATTTATTTTTAATTTTCTCATTTAATCCTCACAATAACCATTGAGGAATAAGAAAAAAAGGCTCAGACGATTAAAGAGATTTGACTCGGTCAATATAGCTATTAGGTATCAGGGCCAGAGTTAAAACTCAAGAATTCAGTTCTCTTGTTTTTTTCACCTAAACGACAGCAAACTCACACAGACACTCTGACCTCTATCTTGCCCCTTGACCCATTAAGGGCAGAGTGCTAAAGATTTGTGTGAGGAAGTTCATGTTAAGGGGCATGAAAGTCTTCTAAATGAGGGGCGCTAGAGAAGAATAGGGGTGTATGCCTCATCCCTTCTCCAAACCATTGTGCCTAGGAGAAGGGTGATGGGGTGTGGGATTCAGAAAGCATGTTTCTTCCGAGGGAGTGAAAAGAGCCACAGTGATATCCAGAAGAGACAAAAACCATCAAGGATCTCTGACTTCAAAGCCTGTCCCATATTTTTGTTTTCTAATTTTTAATAACCTGTCTTTTCGTTGAATGACACCTGATAACTCATATCTTCCAAGGTATTTCTTAAAGAAGTCAGGTGATTTCAAAACCAAAGAAAGAAAAGTGAGACAGGAAAATAAATTATGTCTACACAGCCTTGGTCCTTTTTACAAATTGATATGTTTCAATGGTAACTATTCAGCCATTTTATCTCATCTTTAGAAGTTAAGCTAGGAGAGCAGAGGGGCCAAGTAACAAAGCAAAAGAAGGATTACACATTGACCCCTGGGCTCAATTCCATCCAAGGCAACCCTGAAATTAATCTGCCTGTATGATTCCTTTCTCTCACATGTTAGCAGTAACTTCCTCTTCCTCACCTGCCACATTCAGTCAATCAGGAAGCCCAGTTGGTACCACTTCCTTGTTACTTCCTGAATCTGCCTATTTGTCTTTTGTAGTTCTTACCCACACTTCAGACCACCGTCATCCCTTCCAGGGATTATCACGGTAATTTCCTAACATTCTCCTTGCTTTGAATCTCACTACCTCTTCCTGCCCCATCTATTTTCCACACAACAGCCAAAATGCAAATCTGATCCTTCATCTCTCATCATCTTCTACCTTAAAACCCTTCAGTAGTTTACGATTATCCCTTAAATAAAATGGTGTGCTTTTTTTGGGGGGGGGGTGAGTTATTCAAGCAAATATTTGCAAGAGGAATAAAGAAAATATATCAATTTCAAGTGCTTGTAGTTTTCCCAAGCCCAAACTTCCACCATCATGAAAACCAAAGGGCCTGTGTCTACCTCGAAAACTATTTGTCTGGCTGTTTCATGATGTTAGTCACAAAAATGGGGATGACAGAGAGGTAATGGTTTATTCTGTAATGAACCGAAAGTAACTAACTGGACTGGGAGGGAGCAAGAAGTGAAAGGAGAAAAAAACCCAGAAAGTATAGATTAGACTGAAAGAGTGTTTGGGGTAAGTTTGAAGTCAGAGACCAGAGGACTTTGGGCACACTGCTGTATGAACAGGAGATGGGGAAATATTAGGTAAAGAATTTTGCTGTGCATTATGAATGCCACTCTCAATATTGGTGTTTTTATAGTATAAAGGGTAGTGAAGATTTATATTGCATTTCAATTCTTTTTAACATAAGACTGATGAATCTTTGAATGCCACACCAAGAAAATCCTATCCCACTCTTTGGCTGGACTTATAAGACAATTCCATCCAAAAGTCCTCATTTTTCCTGAATTTCTCAGAAACTTAAGCAAAAAAAAAGGGGGGGTTTAGATTAAGTCTCACTAGAACTGGCTGTGGTTATTACTAAAATCCATCAGATTGTCACCCACTCGATATGCTATACTCATTCACTGCACCAGAACTTGTTTTTTTAGTCTCATCTCGCAGGGGCACAAGAGACCCTGCCCCAAAGTGGTCATTTATTTTCTTAGCAGTCTGATAACCACAGTATCTGCTCGAGAGAAACTAGGGCCAAGACTAACGTGGAAAAGCACATTTCTTTAACCACTTCCATATGAGAGTCATTATCTTTCCAAAGTATCTTAGTTGTCAGAAGATTTAGAATAAAGATGTGTCTACCATGTTCATTATGACCGCCCCAGTCTATTTAACAGCATCAATCTCTTGAAAAAAATAATTTATATTCCTACTAACCATCCACACACAGACCTGTGCACTCATGAACCATATTAAGTAGGTAGGTAGATGATGATGATGACATAGGTGGATAGATGGATGAATAGATGGAAAGACAATAGAGATAGATGATAGAATATGCACACATAAAGAAAGAGTCCAGATTTTTCTACCATGGACCTTATTTTATGTAATCATATCAGTTTTAATAATTTCTATTAAATAAAAATAAATGTTAATGAGAGTGAAACGTTGTTTAAATTTTGTAAGCTTGTAATTTTTTATACAGATAAATACACAAGTCAGAAGATAGCCATTGTCAGACTTTGTGCAGTGGAGTTATTTTCAAACTACTGTGACCATAAACAGCATTAAGCCTACAAAATTCCAATTTGAAATCAGGGATCTCTCTAGACTAGGAGCTCTCCTCTTATGTTAGTCACCAGTAGAGAATGAAGTGGTTGGGAACACTAACATTGAGGTCAGAACCAGGCTGACCTCCAGTTTGGCTGTTACTAGCTCTAACCTTGGGCAATTTAATTCTCTTCTCTAAGCCTCATTAAACTAGTCTGCAATAATGGAAATAATAAAATCCACTTCCTAAGGTCTTTACGAGAATTAAATAATGAAATCCAAGCTAAAGCACTCATACAGGGCAAGTTTTTAAATAAATGTTAGTATTATTAAAACAATTATTATTTTACATTATTATAATAGCATTATTAAAACAAAGGCCATGCATGAAGTAAAGGGGCAAAAGAAAGGGGGCCTTTGACTCTTGCCAAAGATGCCACGTGAAACTTCATAGCCTGGGGCAATATGGTCACTTGGTAAGCAGGAGCACCACTGCGTCCTTTTAGCACCTTTCTTTCCTCTCATTTTTCCATATATCCCAATACAGACATTTTTCCTATTCCCACATTGTTTTTAGGTTCCATTGCAGATATAAACAACTGTACAACTCAACATCTCACAACGCTCTAGGATTTATCAGTACTGAAGCTTTTGTTAGTTGTTTCTCAGAGATAAGTTGTTTCTTTATATTAACATCTTTCTTTTATCTTCTTCCTCTTTCTCAATCACTCCCTCATTCCTTATATTTTCTTATGTTAAATTCTTGTTAGCTCTTTAAAGAAGAAATTTGTTGGAGGCGAGGTAATGCTTATTTATTCAATGTGGGTAACTTTTAAGGAAAAAATACATTCTCAATTCAGAAAACTTACACATGTGCTGGTCAGAATAACTCTTTACTGTATTTTCACCTTTTAAAATTATTGCAACTTTCTGGCATTATTGGTAACTTATTTGCTGTTTTTTCACTCAATTTTATTCTTATTACTCATATATTTTCTATTTTATCTCTTTGTTCTCTATGCATTTGATTTTATCTCTATTTATTGTAAAATCAGTCCAACAGACAGATGAATTAGCAACACAACTGGCTAAGAAAACCTGTGATGCAGCTTCTTTCCATGTTTCAATACAATATTCATAAACACACTTATGAAAAGATAAATGCTTGCAACAAAACTCAGGATGTCAATCTATTCTAGAATTTGGAGAGGATTTCCATTAATTATATGTAAATGTAAGTGTGAAATATAAATGGACCTGCAGTCATGATGTGTATATCAGACACCTCTTATGTCCCATCTTACAATCTCTTTGTCCACTTTTTACTGCAGTATTGCCATGGCAACCAACCCTGGGCAGATGTAACCCAACAGCCCCTCACCTCAGCTGCATGGAGTATTTATTGCTTTCTGCTAGTACATCTCTGCTGCTGCTGTGAGTGATGCCTGCAGGAACCTGCACAGCCATTTGAGTACACTGGAAAACCAAGAATGAGGAAGTTACCCACAGGACCTCCCCTTACCAGTGAGGGATGGATGCAAGTGGATAAATCCTTTTCTTTCCTGTATCTCAGGCAGATAGTTCTGAAGCCCGCTCCACAAGGTTCCTCCAAGAGTTCCTAATAGGATTGAGCTCCAGCTGCTCATTGTACTAACCAGTTCAATAACAGACACTTGGAGTGGCTCTGCTCCTCCCCTGTTGTACTCTTCTCAGTTCCTTGAGAGCACCTAACAAAGTGAACTCCGTGCAAACTTGTCTTAGGCTCAACTCTTTCTTTTGTAGAACTCAGGCCAGGATAGTATGTCTGCTTAAAGTAGGAAGGAAGATGCTTTTTCTCTCCTCCCACTCTTCAGCTAAACAACCCCTTCTGCACTGTGTGGAGGCTGCTATCTAAGGAATCAAGAGTATTGTGTATTCCCTACCTCTCCTTCCACGTTCATCACTCTCTCTCTTCACACATAAGTTAGAGAATATGACTCCTAGAATAATAGAAGAAATAGTAGGAGAAGAACAATGGAGGGAAGAACTAGCAAGAGGAGGGGTTGGCCCAGTGAATCCTGGAAATCTCCCTACAGCCTCTATAAATTTGGCATTTAATGTCAGGACAGAGGTAGGAAAAGTCTTAGGTGCAAGGTAAAATGGGCATATAGGTTTTCCTGCCCAATTTCAATTCATCAGAGGGCAAGGCAGGTAGAAGACCTCAGCTGATCCAGCAGAGTTGCAATAGCTGAAGGCATTTGACACACCGAAACCCAAAGTTGGGGCTCTGCACATCCTCACACCCTCCAGCTCTGCAGCTGAGGATCTGGCTACGCCCAGGTGGACATAGAGTAAGAACAAGTGAAATTCAAGGACCTGGGTTTAGGCAAATGTAAGTCTGGAGAGAGACAGATCTCTGTAGTCCACATCAGATTTTTTTAAAACACTGTAGTTTTTACTCTTATTAGTCTTTTCATTTATACAGGGACTTCTAGAATGCTATTAATTCTTTAACCTACGTCAGCAAGCATATAAAAACACTTCACGGCATGCATTTTGTATGCTACCCTCCTTTCCAGCTTCTTTCTACTTTCTTGCACTTACTTCCCCTTGAAAGATGATTCATTTGTAAACATTCATTGTTTGTTGTAACAGCTCTATTTTTGTAAGCTTCCTCAATCTGTGGTATGTGACATATATATAAATAAATACATTTGAAACTAGAATAGAGCATAATTGTAAAACAAATTATGTGAGATATAATGTGAGAAAGAAAATGACTTTTCATCACTTTTCTCCTGGGTCTTTACTAATGTTAAAAGTCTTCAGCTTCATAAAACTGAGTGACATAATCTATCCCCATTTTACCTTTCTACGCCTGTTTCCTTCTCCTCTTATTCTACACTCTTTTGCTGCCCCAGGCTTTTCAAATCCCACAGCCACCACACCCCACCAATCTTTCTCTTTGGAGCCATACTCCAATTGCACAATCCCTCCTTCGTGTCTTCTGTCATTCAGACTTCCTGTGTTGTCATCCAGGGAAGCGAGAGATCCAACAGTATGTATCAAGGCTGGAATAACTGATTATGTGTTAATTACTAATATTACCTCTCTTTAATGCCCGGATCAAATCACAAGAACACAGTGGTAGGAATTTAAGGTCACCAGCATATTTTATGAGAATATTTATGGGACACAGAGGTCTTCCAAGCCCCATTAAGATCCCTCCTTAATGTGGCTTCTATTGCAACCAATGCAATGTGGAAAATAAAACCAACAAGGTAACTCCCCTTTCTGTTGAATTCAGTTTTGCCAGAGATTGCTATGTTCTCAAAAGTCAGAGTTTTAACAGTAGATCAAAGTCATTGAATAAAATCTCACTCTAAATTCTAAGTCTGTGTTATTTCTATCTTATATATGTGGATGCTACATTAGGGACCATTAAAATTAACTTTCCTTCAAAAATATTTCTATAATCTTTTGTATTAAATTTTGTTTTTCCTATTTATTTTTCCTTTTCTCTTCCTTTTACTTTTTGCCACCATTCTAAGCAAACAACATAGGCCTTTTATGTTTCCCTATTTTGGTGGCTTTTGTGATGGTAAAAGTTAGAAGCTACTCAAAGATAATGATGTTACTTATCTTTTGAAATCTCTTTGAGATTATTATAAAGGTCTAATTAGGAGATAAAAGAGGAAAAAGTACTTAAAAGGCAGAAAAGAAGATTAAGAGATTCTGGCAAAAAAGACAGAAGTCAGAAAGGAGAGGGCCCATGAGAGTGGTGGGGAACTACATGATACCAGACAGCAGTGCCCCAGCAAAAGGATGGCTCTTCCCCTAGCGTTTCTATAGAGATTATGTTCGAAACGTCATGGAACCAACAGCTTTTCCAAGCCTGAAGAGATGATCTGTGCTTGAACAGTGGAATTCCTGGTAGATCCCAGTGTAGACTGGTGAGTGAAAGGCTCCCCTCCACCTCCTGCCCTCGCCCAGTTCACAGGGCACTGAATAAAACTATGGGAACTTTCCAAATCCTAGGGGGAAGAGAGATGCCCCAGTGTTCACTGGAATTGAATTTCCCACCAGCTTGATAAGATAAATGCTTAGAACTGGATTTAAACTGTAATGTGCTGCAACAAAAATACCCCAAAATGCATTGGCATATTTAAGATAGAAGTTTATTCCTCTCTTATCTAGAATCCAGAGGACATTATGTCAGAGCTGGCAAGTTGCCCTTCTCCATGATCTCTAGAGTCCTTGATTACATGGTCAAAGCAGACTCTCCTTCATGTCCATGTTTCAGCAAGCCAAATGAGCATAAAAACAAGTCTGGAGTTTTGTCTTTAAGGACCTGACCAGGTAGTTGCATGCATTACTTCTGCTCATATTCCAGTTGGCCTGAACTTACTGGCATTGCCTGTCTCAAGTAAGGAAGACAAAGATTACATAGTCTCTAGCTGAAGACCATGTGCTTAGCAAATTCTGTACAGTAATGGCTGTTTCTAAAAGGAGGAAGGAGTCAATGAAAAATAAAAGATTTTAGCCAACACAATAAATAGATGTGATAATTCTCGCATATCTGAGTCTAATTATTAACCAACACAGGTAAATAAGAGAACAATCATGCACATGAGATATTGTATTTTTAAACCACAAACTCTTCAAGGTATTATTCTTCATGTTATTTTATAATTTCATGAAAAAGAGGCCTAGGCTGGATATCATAGAGCATACACATCATAGAGACATAAGAAAGGAAAAGTGGTATATCCCTGATCTTTATAGGGAATTGGGGGGTGAAAGTGGTGAAGAAAGTTCAGAGCATACTCTGAAGTAGAAAGCAGATCAGTCATGCCCTAAGCCAACATGTGTAAAACATTTTTACAGGCTTTCTTACAAAACTACAGAGCACATGAGTATGGAGTCCTTCAGCAACACTCACACCTTTCAAAACTCATATAACATCAGGTTTTCAAAAATGCATTTACATACACATCGAAGAAATGTGTGGTGTGTGCATATGTGCATGTGTTTCAAAAAGGAGATGTATGTCCAAGTATCCAAGCTTCTGGCTCAAGGAACTAGATGTTTTTATGAAACTGGAAATTCTCCAGTGGGTTTCCACCAGGGTGGTTTTGGGGAGTCCTGCCCTCTCAGTGCATTTTCTGAGTCTGTCTTTGTACCTATAACATGTCTCTTCTTATTCTGCCTCTGTCTCTATATCTACTTGTTCATTTCTGACCACCCCTCTCTGTGTTTGTCTCTATGTCTCAATCTATCTCTCTATCTCTTTCCCCATCCCCTCTGCTCTTTCTCTTTGTTGAATGGTTTCCTTGCCTGTTAAACACCAAAAAAACAGCTCAAAATCTAATTTTGAATATAAAGACTTGATGTTGAGCTGAATACAGGTACCTTCCCTCTCTTCCATCAGCTCAATGTGAGCTTTCCTTCTTTTCTACATAAGAGAATAAATTCCCATCTTAATCTCCATGTTTCAAATGCCAGTATAATCATCATAAATCCCCTTTCTGCCAAACGATAATGTATTATAAACTGCTTTTCAATTTACAGTACAAGTTTCCCACAGAACAAACTTCAGTGAGTTTCTCTATTCCCCAAGCGACATCAACATTTTTTCATTTCCAAAAAAGCAACAGCTTCTATGTAATGTATTTATTTTATGAAACTGACAATAATCAGGGTGGATCTCAAAAAATCTTATTTATGTTCTTGGATGTCCAACTGAAATGGGAAAATCTAATATCATTATACAGCCTATACACAGACTTAAGTATACATTATTACAATAAAAAGTGCCTCAGGGGGCCGTCTCCGTGGCTGAGTGGTTAAAGTTCCATGCATTCTGCTTCAGTGGCTGGGTTTTGCTGGTTCACATCTGGGCACAGAGCTTCTCCACTCATTGGCCATGTTGTAGAGGCATCCCAGGTACAAAATAGAGGAAGACGGGCACAGATGTTAGCTCAAGGCTAATCTTCTTCACCAAAAGAAAAAAGAAAAAAAAAGTGCCTCAGGAGGAGAAAATATGAAATGAGCTTAGAAAGCAAAATAGATTTGCTCACTTAAGCCCTGAACAGGACTCAAGTCATAGCATCACCCTGGGTCACGATATAGCCTAATGAGTCATTAAGGTCATTAGAGTCATAATGACCATTAGGGTCATTTTTGACATAATCATCAGAAGAGTTGAGGTTTCCCAAAGAGTGGATCACATTCACACTACATGCAAAATGTTTTCAACCAATTTAACTGATTCTTTTCGAAGTTAAATTTGCTTTTTCTTTTTAAACTAACTTGTCTCTTGATTATTAATGGGTTATCTGAGCCTCTTTTAACTCCCTGCTAGCTAGAAGTCAGAGGACCCACTCTCTAATGACCAACACAATCAGGAGATAGGAGACCAGAGATGAAAGGGCCTGAATGAATACACTGGCTTTCTCAAATACTAATCCTTGATACACAATGGAAAACCAACCAGGTTATACATTGTAAAAAAACCAAACAATCAAAATCATGAATTGGCTTCAAATAGAGAAGAACTGGGGCTAGCTCCAAGGTCAAGTGTTTAAGTTCTCAAGCTCTGCTTCAGCAGGCCGGGGATTGCTGGTTCAGATCCTGGGTGCAGACTTACATACCACTCATCAAGCCATGCTGAGGCAGCATCCTACTTAGAAGAACTAGAATGATTTAGAACTAGGATATACAACTATGTACTGGGGCTTTAGGGAGAAGAAAAAAGAAGGGAATGAAGATTGGCAACAGATGTTAGCTCAGGGCCAATACTGCTCACCAAAAATAGCATACCTTAAAAAACAATAGACAAGAACCACTTTGACATTTCAAGTCAAGTTTGGACATTTTGTATGTAGCAATAACAACTTACAATCTAGAGTATTATTGCAGTTTTGATTATGGATAACTTATTTATGTGCCCTAACACCCAGAGGTTCTTCATCTTTTCCGTTAATGTCAAATCCAAAAACTAGAAGTTATACTAGCAGGTATGGTAGGACAGAGGAAAATGAGAGGGGGATATGCATGTCCATTATCAAACCAATGGAGATTTACTGAGTGTCTACCACATGCCTAACACTGTGTTAAATGCCTCAGAGAATGACAAAAACACATAAGGTATTTTCCCTTCCTAACTTGATATTTTAAGCTACTTGGGCAGACAAAACCTACATTCATCAAATTACTAAGAAATAAGATATAGTATCGAAAGAGATGAATAAATAGACAGTGGTCACCCTCTGTGTGTACAAAGCCATTGCACAAAGGCATTATTATTCTCAAATCACAGATGAGATAGGGGGAAAAATTCAGATAAGAGCTTGAGAGTTACAAAAATAATTTTTACATAGCCAATACTTATTGAGCATTTAGTACATGTCAGGTATTATACCATAGAGTTTAAAGCTATTGTTTAATTTTCACAATAATGCATTTAGATGGTTATTCCTATTCCAATTTTGCAAGTAAGGAAGATTCCCCAGGGTCACACCACTAATATGTGGTACAGTCAAGACATACACCAGTTCTACCTGTCTCAAAAGACAATACTTTTAAGCATTATAATAACTTTTAGAATTAGATAGTCCATTAAAAGAAGCTATAAAATAGAGAAAAAATGTGAAATGAAATTTCTAATAATGTGTATGTTGCACGTGTACATATGTGTGCCTCAAGGTGCATACATGCAGGGTGCCTTGCCATTGAGTATTATGGTTAGATCCCAAGATTAGTGATTGCCTGGAGTTCTCTCATCTCCAAAGCACCAAGAAGCTCCTTTGTCAGGAATCTTGGGGACATTAGTTCCCAGGAATTTTAAAACATATGTGTTTAATTTTTCCCAACTTTGAGTATCTCAATGCACAGATCCATCGTAACCCCTGTAACTCTGTCCCAAGCCCCAGAGACAGCAAAACCTCAAAGCATCTCTGGGTCATCCCCACTGTCAAGTTATCATATTTTCACTCACAGTTGATTCAATACTAAAGAATGCTTACTGGTATTTATCTACTGCTTTAACCATCTTCTTCTATAAGAAAAAAAAGAAAAAACATCTTCTTGATCTTCTGCATTATTCTACTGATCCACATGCAGTAGAATCTCTATCCTTGAAAGCTTTACATTATTTACATATTCTTCCACTCAAGCCCTGGATTCCCACTGTCCTGCAGAGAAGACTTCCATCTTGCTCTGACAAATGACCTTCATCTAGATCTAGCAATCACAATAGACGTGCTAACCTACTCTCACGTCCATCACATGTAGGGCAGCCAATTTCAGCCCTAACCTACTCACTAAATAACCAAGATTTACCTGCCACCTTCACAAACAAGTAATTGTCTAAAGATGAGTGTTTTTATTTAAAAATCTTAGGGAATGGAAGAATGGAATGAAGGGGGTTGAAAAAGTTCAGATCATAAAACATCTGTTAAATTTATATTGATGACATTGAAAACATTGCTGGAAATTTATTTCTCTTATTTTAGTAATAAAAACTTAAAAGTCAGGGAGAGAAGATCCAAGATGGCGCCGTGAGTAGTCCTCTTTGTCTCTCCCGCTTCGAGTCTACAATTATTTGGACACTCATCGCTTAACAAAGGATATCCAGATAGCATCTCAGGACATCTGAGAGACCCACGCGACTATACATCGGAAGGTGGACGGACTTCCCTCCGGGAGGAGGTGGAGATAGGTGAAAACTCTCCGACCCTGACCGAACAGCCTAGTACCTGCAAGCGGCTTTCTTCCAACGGACACCCCCAGAAGATCAACACACATCTAGGGCAGGAGCAAGCACACACAAGAGGAGCGACGGTGGAAACAGGTGACCAGAACCCTACCTAAACCCCCCACAATTACTCCTAAACGCAGAGGGAAACTCTAGAGTTACACACCTGAGCCCACAGGGAGAGTCTCGCCCCGCCATTGGCAGGGAGATCCCGCCTGGTGTCCACGGCACCCGGAGGGTCCCAGAGAGAATCACAGAGGGTGCGGTGGCCCCCCAGCTGCCACTGCCTGCACGGTGGGGCAAGGATTGCCAGAGATCTCGGAGAGGACTGGGGCTGGGTGAAGCTCCAGAGGCCGGCTCCGCGCCCCAGAGGGGAAGCTCCAGAGTTCCACGCGGGCAGCAGACAAAACTCTCTGTCTGCCATTAGCGGAGGGGCCACACCCAGCATCCACAACACTGGTAGGGTCCCGGAGAGGAGAATATCAGGCAGGGCAGCAGCTGACCAGCTACCACTGAAATCAGGATCTCTGGCTATCCCCCAGACAGGGCAAAGGGCTCCCCGAGTTCCTGGGGAACAGGACTGGGGCTGGATGGAGTTCCAGCAACCCAACTCCGTAGCCTAGGGGGAAACCCTACAGGCTCACAGCAGCCTCAGCAAAAGCCTCTGCACAGCACTAGCAGAGAGCACCCATCTGGCAGCCACAAGGCTGGAAGACCCCGGGACAAAAGTAGCATAGCTAGGTGAGCTAACCACAGACTGTAGAAGATGCCAATAGCTCTGCTGCAACCCATAGTGGACAAGTGAGATTTTGTGGGTGCCGACAGTGACAGAGCGGCAAATATAAGTGATCCTACCCCTGGCCGCTGGAAAAGCCCATAACACTGTTGCAGACCCCAAGGAGGGAGCACGTCTAGGTGGGCTGCAACAGTAGGCACCAGCAGCCTGAAGCCCCCCCGTGATGGCCCCCACAGCAGAAGAGGGAATCCAAAGGACCACTGTGACTACGAGGAGGGGTCCAGGCCCAGTTAGCAACTGCGGATAGGGTTCCTGGTTGGTGCAGTATAAACCGCTGCTCCCCCACCACACCAGCAGAAACAAGTGGAAGGAGCAACTAAACTCTATCTCTATGCGGAGGCACAAATCTACAACATCAAGCAATATGAAAAAATACATTAAATCTCCAGAACAGAAGGAAAATAACAAATACACAGAAAACAATCCTGAAGAAAATGAAATATATAACCTAAATGATGATGACTTCAAAATAGCCATCATTAAAATACTCAATGAGTTAAGAGAGAATTCAGATAGACAACTCAAGGAGTTCAGGAGCTATGTCACAAAAGAGTTTGATACGATAAAGAAGAACCAAACAGAAATACTGGAAATGAAGAACACAATAGAGGAGATTAAGAAAAATCTAGATGCACTGAACAGTAGGGCTGATAATATGGAGGAAAGAATTAGCAATTTGGAAGATGGGAATATAGAAATACTGCAGGCAGAGGAGGAGAGAGAAGTAAGAGTAAAAAGAAATGAAGAAACTCCCCGAGAATTATCAGACACAATTAGGAGATGCAACGTAAGGATTATAGGTATACCAGAGGGAGAAGAGAAGGAGAAAGGGGCAGAAAGCCTATTCAAAGAAATAATGGCTGAGAACTTCCCAAATCTGGTGAGAGAGATGGATCTTCAGGTGACAGAAGCCAATAGATCTCCAAACTTTATCAATGCAAGAAGACCAACCCCACGGCATATAGTAGTGAAGATAGCAAAAGTCAACGACAAGGAGAAAATACTAAGGACAGCCAGGCAAAAGAAACTAACTTACAAAGGAACTCCCATCAGGCTATCAGCAGATTTCTCAGCAGAAACTTTACAGGCTAGAAGAGAGTGGAATGATATATTCAAAAATCTGAAGGACAAAAACCTACAGCCGAGAATTCTCTACCCAGAGAAAATATCCTTCAAATACGATGGAGAAATAAAAACTTTCCCAGATAAACAAAAATTAAGGGAGTTCATTGCCACAAAACCTCCTCTTCAGGAAATCCTCAGAAAACCCTCATTCCTGAAAAATCAAAAAAAGGAAAGGGGCTACAAAACCAAGAGCAGAGGAGATAAGTAGAAGGACAACAATAGAGAGTAGCAGCTCTTCATCAGAACAGATTAAGCCATGGGACGAGAAACAAAGGAAATTGAAGAAAACCGGAAAACAAGACATAAAATGGTAGTGGTAGGCCCCCACATCTCAATAATCACTCTAAATGTAAATGGATGGAACTCCCCAATCAAAAGACACAGAGTGGCAGGATGGATCAAAGAACAAGACCCAACAATATGCTGCCTCCAGGAAACACACCTCAGTCCCAAAGACAAACACAGACTCAGAGTGAAGGGATGGAGAACAATACTCCAAGCTAATAATGAACAAAAGAAAGCAGGTGTCGCTATACTAATATCAGACTTCAAAGCAAAACAGATAAAGAAAGACAAAGAGGGACAGTATATAATGATAAAAGGGACTCTCCACCAAGAAGACATAACACTTATAAATATATACGCACCCAACACAGGAGCACCAAAATTTGTAAAGCAACTCTTAATAGAACTAAAAGAAGACATCAACAACAATACAATAATAGTAGGGGACCTCAACACACCATTAACACCAATGGACAGAACATCCAGACAGAAAATCAACAAGGAAATAATAGAATTAAATGAAAAATTAGACCAGATGGACTTAATAGATATATATAGAACACTTCATCCAAAAACAGCAGGTTACACATTCTTCTCAAGTGCACATGCAACATTCTCAAGGATTGACCATATTTTGGGAAACAAAGCAAACATCAATAAATACAAGAGAGTTGAAATAATATCAAGCATCTTTTCTGATCATAATGCTATGACACTAGAAATCAACTACAAGAAAAAAGCAGAGAAAGTGCAAAAATGTGGAGACTAAACAACACGCTTCTGAACAAACAATGGATTATTGAAGAAATTAAAGAAGAAATCAAATATTATCTGGAGACAAATGAAAATGAGAACACGACATACCAAATCATTTGGGATGCAGCAAAAGCAGTCCTAAGAGGGAAATTCATCACAATACAGGCTCACCTCACTAAACAAGAAAAAGCTCACATAAGCAACCTCTAATGACACCTAACAGAACTAGAAAAAGAAGAACAAACAAAGCCCAGAATCAGTAGAAGGAGGGAAATAATAAAAATAAGAGCAGAAATAAACAATATTGAAACAAAAAAGACAGTAGAAAGGATCAATGAAACAAAGAGTTGGTTCTTCGAAAACCTTTAGCCAGACTCACCAAGAAAAGAAGAGAGAAATCTCAAATAAATAAAATTAGGAATGAGAGAGGAGAAATCACAACAGATACCAATGAAATACAAGGGATCATAAGAGAATACTATGAAAAACTATATGCCAACAATTGAACAACCTGGAAGAAATGGAAAACTTCCTAGACTCCTACAACCTCCCCAAACTGAATCAGGAAGAAATGGAGAATCTGAACAGGCCAATCACAAGTAAGGAAATAGAAACGGTAATCAAAAACCTCCCCAAAAATAAGAGTCCAGGACCAGACGGCTTCTCTAGAGAATTCTACCAAACATTCAAAGAAGACTTAATACCTATTCTTCTCAAACTATTCCAGAAAATTGAGGAAGATGGAGTACTCCCTAACACATTCTATGAAGCCAACATCACCCTGATCCCCAAACCTGACAAGGACAACACAAAGAAGGAGAACTACAGGCCGATATCACTGATGAACATAAATGCAAAAATCCTCAACAAAATTCTGGCAAACCGAATACAGCAATACATCAAAAAGATTATACACCATGATCAAGTGGGATTTATACCAGCGACACAGGGATGGTTCAACATCCGCAAGTCAATCAACGTGATACACTACATCAACAAAATGAAAAACAAAAACCACATGATCATCTCAATAGATGCAGAGAAAGCATTCGACAAGATCCAACACCCATTTATGATAAAAACCCTCAATAAAATGGGTATAGAAGGAAAGTACCTCAACATAATAAAGGCCATATATGACAAACCCACAGCCAACATCATACTCAATGGACAAAAACTGAAAGCCATCCCTCTGAGGACAGGAACAAGACAAGGGTGCCCACTTTCACCACTCCTATTCAACATAGTACTGAAGGTGTTGGCCAGAGCAATTCAGCAGGAAAAAGAAATAAAAGGAATCCAAATAGGTAATGAAGAAGTAAAACTCTCACTGTTTGCAGATGACATGATCTTATATATAGAAAACCCCAAAGAATCCATAGAAAAACTATTAGAAATAATCAAAACCTACAGCAAAGTAGCAGGGTATAAAATCAACATACATAAATCAGTAGCATTTCTATACACTAACAATGAACTAACAGAAAAAGAACTCAAGAACTCAATCCCATTCACAATCGCAACGAAAAGAATAAAATACCTTGGGATAAACTTAACCAAGGAAGTGAAGGATCTATATAATGAAAACTACAAGACTTTCTTGAAAGAAATTGACGACGACATAAAGAGATGGAAAGACATTCCATGCACATGGATTGGAAGAATAAACATAGTTAAAATGTCCATACTACCTAAAGCAATCTACAGATTCAACGCTATCCCAATCAGAATCCCAAGAACATTCTTCACAGAAATTGAACAAAGAATCCTAAAATTCATATGGGGCAACAAAAGACCGCGAATTGCTAAAGCAATCCTGAGCAAGAAAACCAAAGCCGGCAGAATCACAATCCCTGATTTCAAAACATACTACAAAGCTACAGTGATCAAAACAGCATGGTACTGGTACAAAAACAGGTCCACAGATCAATGGGACAGAACTGAAAGCCCAGAGATAAAACCACACATCTATGGACAGCTAATCTTCGACAAAGGAGCAGAGGGCCTACAATGGAGAAAAGAAAGTCTCTTCAACAAATGGTGCTGGGAAAACTGGACAGCCACATGCAAAAGATTGAAAATTGACCATTCTTTTTCACCACACACCAAAATAAACTCAAAATGGATCAGAGACCTAAAGATTAGGCCTGAAACAATAAGTCTTCTAGAAGAGAATATAGGCAGTACACTCTTTGACATCAGTTTCAAAAGAATCTTTTTGGACACTATAACTCCTCAGTTGAGGGAAACAATAGAAAGAATAAACAAATGGGACTTTATCAGACTAAAGAGCTTCTTCAAGGCAAGGGAAAACAGGATTGAAACAAAAAAACAGCTCACTAATTGGGAAAAAATATTTACAAGCCACTTATCCGACAAAGTGTTAATCTCCATAATATACAAAGAACTCACACGGCTTAACAACAAAAAAACAAACAACCTGATCAAAAAATGGGCAGAGGACATGAACAGACATTTCTCAAAAGAAGATATAAATACGGCCAATAGACACATGAAAAGATGTTCATCATCACTAATCATCAGGGAAATGCAAATCAAAACTACACTAAGATATCACCTTACACCCGTTAGATTGGCAAAAACATCCAAAACCAAGAGCGACAAATGTTGGAGAGGTTGTGGAGAAAAAGGAACCCTCATACACTGTTGGTGGGAATGCAAACTGGTACAGCCACTATGGAAAACAGTATGGAGATTTCTCAAAAAGTTAAAAATAGAAATACCGTATGACCCAGCCATCCCATTACTGGGTATCTATCCTAAGAACCTGAAATCAGAAATCCCAAGAGTCCCTTGCACCCCTATGTTCATCGCAGCATTATTTACAATAGCCAAGACATGGAACCAACCTACATGCCCAGAAACTGATGATTGGATAAAGAAGATATGGTATATATACACAATGGAATACTACTCAGCCATTAAAAAAAGACAAAATTGGCCCATTCGCAGCAACGTGGATGGACCTAGAGGGTATTATGTTAAGCAAAATAAGCCAGACAGAGAAAGACGAACTCTATATGACTCCACTCATAGGTGGAAGTTAACATATTGACAAGGAGATCTGATCGGTGGTTACCAGGGAAAAGGGGGGGTGGGGGGAGGGCACAAAGGGGGAAGTGGTGTACCCACAACATGACTAACAATAATGTACAACTGAAATCTCACAAGGTTGTAATCTATCATAACATTAATAAAAAAATTTAAAAAAAAACATACTGTCCTTAAAAAAAAGAAAAAAACTTAAAAGTCAGTCATTTTGTGACTCAGGCAGCTGAACAGATTTCTGTTAGGATTTTTTTTAATTCAATATCAGGAGCTATTTGGTCAAAAGTGATTCTTTCACCTGATTTGGGGAAGAAACAGGATTCTTCTCAAATTTACATCTAACAAAATAAAGAAAATTTATTAGATTCCCAATCACAAAGTGGCCCTAGAGAGCTGATCAGCCAATCTGACACTCTGCCTCCAGGCAGGGCTGCAGCAAGAGCCACTTGATGTCAAACTATATAGGGAAATACTGAAAACATACTTAACCATCCAGGGACTTTGTCCACTTGACATCAATCATATATATGTTTTGAAAATTCACTCTCCCACTGTATTCCATCTCAAGTAGACACCTTCTTTCTATGTAGCACCTTTACCTAATCATTCTAGTGGTTGAAACACTGCAGTATTTAAATTCATTGCAACTCTAACATAAGAATTCTGCTGAAGAGAAATTCCTGTAATAGTTATTAAGGTAAAATACATTTCCTCAGCTCTTCAAATATCTGGATGTTTGGCATCATGTAAGGAAGAAACATCTGAATAATTGTCTGCATATTTCCCTAAATAATACATCTCTAATCTAACCCAAAGAAAGGTCACTTGTCAAAATCTGAGACCCAAACTTTAAGATATCTCAGAATCTAAGGTCAGAATTACTCTTTTGTTAGGGAAAAGGAGTATATACCCTTTCACAGCAGGAGTTTACCAAGTAATTCCTCCTCATTCAGAATGTTATAGAACCCCAAGTAACTACTTTTTTTTAAACTAATGGAGAGTAGAACTGAAAAGAAGGAATGGCAGACTTTCATGTCTGTCCATTAAGTGGTTTGATATTATCCCCAAATTATCAGTGGGCATGAATTATTTTCATAATTTTAAAAGTTAAAACATAATAACAGACACACAGAAAAATAGTCTTCTTTAGGGGTTTCCATTAGCCATGACAATCATCAAGGAAAACTACTGACTTTGTCATCCTGTCAGATCACAAGCAGTGGATGTCCTGTGGGACTTTCTGAGGTGCTAACACTGGGGAAGAAAAACATACATAGTCTGGAGGCCCTGGGAAGCAGCAAGTTCAGAAGCCAAGTCAGAAAACACAAATGCAGAGGCTAAAGACCATATGGATCAGATTATATCTCAAGTCCACTTGATAGATAACAACCAGGAGTGAGACATCAGCCCTGCTTTCTCAGACTCACCCAGCAGTAATCAGCACCATTTTTCACCTATAGGCTCAAGTCCACACTGGTCTTGAACCCATCTTAATCAGAACAGGACATTTTTAGGAGTATCCAGCTTGTGAGTCTGAAAGTGTAATGCTGCCATTGACTTATATGTGTTGAGCTTGGAGGAATCCTGTATTCTTGCACGCTCACTGAGCCACAACCTTCTCTTTAACCCAATTCTTTCCTTATTGGCTTGCCTTCTGCCTTGCCTCCTAGTTAGCTCTTCAATTTCTGGCTGACGGTAGATTCTTACTCTGAAAGTCAACTGACTTACCCTGGGTCTTGATAACATATCACATTCTTGTCAACCTCCTCCCTGGTGAGTTGGACTTTGTGGGAAACTACGTTTGATTGTCTATTCATCTAGAATATTCTATCCCACCTGATTTTAAACAGGCATATACTCTACTCCTGAAGCATGCCACCAATTATAATCTCTTGAAAAACATCGCTAACCTCAATGAAGCCCAGGTTCTTTGTGCTACTTCGCCCATGGCATTTTTGGAACATCTTAAAAGCCAAATCCATGCCTACATCATTTCCATACTCTGGTCCCTTTCCTTTCTATTTTGTTTCATTTATCACCTCTCTATATAAATGTGTAAAGAGGTTAGGTGACCAGAAGACCAGAAAAGGAGATAGAAACAGGAACAAAAAGAAAAACTTTGGTTTAAAATTTAACCTGCCTCTGGGCTGGCCCAGTGGCGCAGCGGTTAAGTTTGCACACTCTGCTTTGGCTGCCCAGGGTTTGCCACTTCGGATCCCGGGTGTGGACATGGCACCGCTTATCAAGGCATGCTGTGGCAGGCGTCCCACAGATAAAAATAGAGGAAGATGGACAAGGATGTTAGCTCAGGGCTAATCTTCCTCAAAAAAAAGTTTAACCTGCTTCACATTGTGGAAATGCAATTCAAAGTATTATTCTTAGGAGACTGACAAAATATTTAATGAATTGGGTGATAAGATTAGACTATAAAGACCAGCCATATCACTAGGCCAGTCCCTCTACTTAGTCGCACTTGGTGCTGGCAGCTGCCCCATCCTTACTTACCAAAGACACAGGGGACCTTAAAGGACCTGCGACATGTCAATCCACGAGTGTCAGAAAAGTCACTCTTATCTGGAACATAGTTTCCTATCTAAAACTGAAGTTGTGTTTCTGTACTGGGGCTTTAAAAAATGGCAAACATCAAAATCACCTGTACAGCTTGGGTGTACATATGCCCCAAAATATTTTTCAATCATTTGCCTGTTTGCTCTCAGTTCTATTTTTTGCCATCCTGTTACTCTGGGATTGACCATTGCAGGCCACATTCCTCAGGCTTCCTTGTCAGCTGGCTTCCAGTTCTGTTTGGCCAGTGGGAAACATTAGTAAGAGACTGGTGGAGAAGAAGAAGGGAGAAGCCATAGCATCAACCTCTACCCTTGCTGATTTTTACTCCTAAAGTTGGACTGGGAAATACAGAAGGAAACACAGGAAATGGCATCCTAATACTTGACTTAAAGTTTAGACAACAGGCCCCATCTAAAGAGAGGAGTAGACGTGGAAAATCATCTGCCTACAACTCATGAACATCTCTGGGTGATGTCTCTGGAAATAGCTGTGTTGTTCCCATGGTTCCAGCTCCTGCTGGACAGCCTCAGATTGTTCGATCCCAGCTTCCATAGAAAAATCAAGGTTCCAGCTGCCTGGATAATTCTAGCATCTGGACACTACTAATACCACCTCCTCCTATTTGTCCCTATAGCCTTAGAGGCAGCAGTGACGGCCTGCTCTTGCTAATTCATCTCTGGGTGACTTGCTTTGTCCTGTTTGATTTTTTAAGTATTATCACAAGTTTTTCTATGAAAAACATTTAAAGTAGTTTCTGTTTTCTTGACCAGACTGTGACAAATACCTTTCTCTATAGATTTTTATTCAGGACAACTACAATGGGATCTTAGTTAAGAATCAGTGAATACAGGACCTCAATGAGCTTTTCTTGCTCTAAAACGTTATGAGTTACATGAATTGCATAATCTTTTCTAGGTCTAAAACATCATGATTATTAGGAGAGGGAACATACCTATCAATTTTATACAACTTAACAACCATTTATTGAGCTTTTACCATTATCAGACTATGTCCTGTGTACTTTGGGAGATACAGGAATCTTAAAGAAAATACAGCAGAAATAAATGCCACTATTGGCACTGAGGTAGCCGTTTCCCTTAGAAAATGATCACCATCATTGGCAGGAAGACTCTCTACCTATACCAGCTTCCAATCAAAATCCAGAGCTAGTTCATTTCATTGCCTGAGTCTAGGTCATTTGCCAAAGCCCTAGCTTTAGGAAAGCCTGGGAGAAGATGGCATCTAGAATTTTCAGCTTCTATACTTGGAGGTAAGCTTTATCTTTCATTAAGATTACTATGAATTTCTCCTGGTTAAGAAGGAGATTCAGATTCTAGCATATTAAAAACTGACAAATTGTCATGATAGCCAGTTCCTTAGTCTGGCCAACATCAAATGAGACCCTCCTCTTCAGAGATATTTTCAACCCACACACACACTCTAACACAAAATTGTATTTCTAATAAATTCAATAACCCACCAAAGGAAACTACCCAAAATTTTTCCAGTTACTGAATCTAGCCTAGGATATAGGAAGAGAGAGAAAAAATAAAAATACTTCAGGTCTCCTCTAAAAATTCTGATTCAATAACTGTGATGGGACCCAGGCATCTACATTTTGAGAAGGCACCAAAATGAGTGATGATGCCTCAAATCCCTAGTTAAAAATCCATCATACCTCATGATCTCTAAGCATCCTCCCATCTCTAAAATGATATGAGTTATACACATTTTTGTAATCTCATATAAGTCCAAAACTTCATGATTATGAAGTGATAGAAATGCAAATATCTTGGAATATAAGAAATCCCTAATTCAAGAAAAATACACACGGTGTACAGTCATATTGAATTGTTTCCTTTACTACTCAAATTATACCCTAATTCTGCTTCATCCAGCATCTCAGATGACCATGATTCTTTACCTAACTTCATTCTTCAAGAACCAAGACTCTTGATTATTCTGTACAACCAGATTATCCAGTACAACACAGATTCAGTCATCTATTAACTATTATGATTGGACCTGCCAAAATTAGGGGATCTAGTGAATCCCTGACTTTCTTTTCCTCTTTATTCCTACCCTACTTTTGCAGAAGTTACACTATTTCCACCTGAAAGTAAAAATTAACAACTTCAGCTAATCCTGTAACCCATCCATTTTTTTAATCCTTCAATCACAAGTTGCATAAGTACAAGCTGTCAAGATGGATATTTAAGTTTCCAATTCAGGGTAAACATTGCTGAATCTTTATATGTCCCTTGGGTGTTTAAAGTTCTAAGGCAGTAAAATCCAAATTCCCAGGGGAGGAAACCATGAAATATTATGTCATTATGCTATTTTTAAGGCCAATGGCTTCTGGGTGATGGAAAAAATAAAGAATCCTGTGAGCATTAGTTTGTCATCTCATTACTTTTGCATTACAATGTGTTTCCCCTTTTGAAGCAATATTGTTTGCTAATATGACCCTGGATATAGTATTTAGTAGGTCCATTGTTGATAAAGTTGGCAAAAGTTAATAGTTGGCAAAAATAGTAAGTGGAAATTTAAGTATGAATACCTATTCCAAAGAGGACAAATCATTGTCCCTTCCATCATAGATGTCCTATGTATTAAACATCCCATTCTCTTTGTCTGTTTTGTTATACGATCCTCAGTAATTCGAATGGTATCTGACACACAATAAATACCCCCATTGAATGAATAAATGAGGAAGGGCTCCCTTTGCATTGTTACTCGATATCTCATGGTCAAGTGTTTATTTTCTACTAAGACCCAGTAGCAAGCCACGAGCTGTTATTTCTCAGAAGGGTGAGAGCTACTTATTCGACGATGATAAATTTGCTCACAAATTTTAAGGATGATTTTCCTCCAAAGGACCAACTGGTAGACCAGCTTCATTCAGCATCCTGGCTCACCATAGACATCTGGAACATCATAGTATCTATTGATTCATAAGGGCAGAAGTCTTTAACATTATACAATCTTATAACTGGATATTCTTCTTTTACTTTGGACAACACTCAAAGCCAACAGCCTTAAAGGGAATGGTACACAGTTCAAAGTAACAAATCCAAATGTAATATATCTTGCCTTCATAATCTAAAGTGGTTCAAGAAGTATAGTGCCTTTTTAATAGCAAAAGGCAGAAGGGACAGCAAATTGCCTTTCACATTAGAGAGGAAACAAGATATGAAATTTTATAAAGCAAGGCTGACCTCACAGATCAAAGTCTTGGTGACCACCCACAGAGTTACATTTTCATCCCATTCACCCAGATAGCTCAAGGTATTGCAGATGCCAATGTCTTAGAGCTAAACCTGGCCCCAAGAACTATCTTTTCATTGCCTCTTGGCTTATTCGTGTTAAAAAGAATGACATGAGAACCTCAGGAGAGGTATCCTCCGTATCCTTACCACGCTCTAGCCTAAGCAGACTGCAGTCACTGTCTCTGCCTTCCACCGGCAGAAATCCACCCACAACAGCCTGAGTTTACTCCCATCCTTGCCTCCCAATGGAGTGTTATACAACAGTTATCTGTTGTCCACTTTGTCCCATCTATTATACTTATCCCGAGAAATCCAGGGTTACTACATAATAGGCAAAAGTCACCTTGAAGTGGAAATTCTATCCAGAGAAAGTTCCAGTGTTCTCACGCACTGAATATGAAACTCTCCTCAATCCTTTTTGGAAGATGAATTTCCCTGTGAGATGGTTTTGGTGATGGATTGAGTTAAGGAAGGATTCTCAGCTATCATTAGCACAATCTTCATTTTCTATGAATTTCCAGAGTCTTCTACATCTTTACAATTAGTCTTCAGCAAATAGAAATTTTAAAAAGAAGAAGAAAAAAGAAAGTGATGCTCTGCAATTCAACATTGGATTTTTAACTATGACTCACTCAAGGCCAGCCATGGTTCAGATTCTACCCTCAGGTCTCTACTTATGACTGAGGGAGACATTTTGGTTTGTAAAAGCTGGAAGGAGTCATTCCTTCCTCCCATCCACCTAATTACGCCCAGATAAAATCCTACAGAAGCAAGCTTGACTTTTGGCTATTAACTATAGCCAGATTTGCTTCCTATCTAGGATGAACAACCATCCTGGATCAACCATAACTGGAGAGTTCCCTGGGATTCAGGACTCTCAGAACTAAAACCAGTTTTCCCAGGACAAGACGGAAACTCTAGGTCCTAATCTACCATCTCAGCTGTGATTTGAAAAGCCACCTCTGACACATTCTCACTACAAAATTGATCAGGTAAACTCCACTAACTAACTTTACTAAGCAAGTGTAGCCAGACTGTCATGTATCCTGCGTCACTTCTAAGTGCCGCCTACAGGTTTCACAGCAGTTCTACTTAATGGAATAGAAGGCAGCCTTTCTTTTTTGTTTTTACATCCAAAAAGATTTTATCTATAATAGCAAGTCAGTGTTTTAATTTGCTTTTGTTGATTGCTAGTGAGGTTATGTGTTTCAGAATTTGAATGGAGATCTTCTAAAGAGGAGTTGAGTTTCAGTTGTGGATACTGGTGTACACTGCCCAGAGCCCCCGTCATGATAGAAGCACTCATTCCCCTACTGCTGGCAGTATTGGCTATTGATAGCTCACAGCTGTGTCCATCTTCAGGCATTGACCTAGAGACCACAGGGATTTGACTCACCCAATATCACATCCCAGCTCCAGGGGCAGCCCACATCCAGTAACTGATTAATGACAAATTCAAAGGTCCAGCTCCTTGCGTCAATTCAGAGAAACTCTGAAGGACCACCCAAGTTCCAGGGCTCACTAAAAGATCAGCTGAGGTTACTTTTGCAATTGCATCACAGTTCAGTTTCTTCTTTGACTGATCTTACTTTCTTCTCTTTTCCACAGATATTGAGCCCAAGACCACTCCATAATAAAATTTCTGCGTATAATTCTCCGTCTCAGAGTATTCCTATGGACCTCAATCAAAGACGGTTTCTTATTAAATCTGAAGACTCTATATATGCAGCAGTAAATGGTGGGCCAGATGCTTAGGGGGGCTTTTTAAAGATTATAAACACTTCCTCTACTTTACTCCATTGACTTCCGATGAAAATCATAAGAACACAGAGCAAGGCTGTAATATATACAAAACCTACCATAAATCATGCATTTATAGGTTTGTATATTAGCAATATCACAAAAATCCTACCATATAACCTATACTTTAATTAGTAGATATAAAACCAGAAATTATTATGTTTAAATAGAGTGACTAGTATCATACTTTGCCCGCATAGTCTGTTTACAATTGTTGTCTTAAAATATTATTGATAGTGTCCCATTTTGGTCTCAAAAGGATCCCAATTTTGACAATAAAATATGTGATGACCTACTTGTAAGAAAACCTCCTTATTTTACAAATTAATAAATGGGAGAATTGCGTGTATCAGCAACAATTTAAAGATTGAAGATTTACATACACACCTCGAGCCATAAGTTGGGGTCTCTTACATGCCACTGATATTACTTATCATTAACTCACATTTTTACCATTTCTTCTCTAATACAGAAACCTATCAGTTGCCTGTGACTTTAGTAATAGTATTGGCAATCTTTTATTTCAAGAGCAACTGCTCTATTTGAAAGCTATTAATGTGTTACCTGTGTAGTACAGTGACTTGTGAAGCTGTTCTCGGAAGTTATGGGAGACACTGAATTCTTCCACAGAACTAACTATTGATTCTCTTGGCTCTACAGTGATTCAGCCCTTCATGAAGTCAAATGTTGAAATCAAAGACAGGAAAATTTTACATCACTATGAACAAAAGAAAAAGATCACTACTCTACAAAAGGGAATACAGGTGCCTACATGATATGTGAGACAAAATAGACAAGAAGATGGCAGTTATGAAATAAAAATCCAGCCTAATTCTAATGTCCCAAAGTTTATTTTTGGCAAGTTGCAACACAAATCTTTCATTTACCCATCCCATGCCAGTCTTTAAAGAGATAAAAAAATCACCCTCTGCACATTGACTCCATCCCCTTAGTTTGACTACCTGATTATTTCTTAACAGAAATATATAAAATATATATAAATATATAAAATATATATAAATATATAAAATATGTAAATATATAAATATATAAAATATATGTTTATCACAAGGTTCTGAGCTTTATTGTCAGGGATAACAACTGACCTAGAAGAAAGAGAAGTATGTGCTGGGAAAGAGGTAAGCCAGGTAACAAAGCTGTGCTCAGTGACCTCTGCCTTTCTATCTGATGCCCGTAGAAGAACAGCGACTGTTCAGAGTTACGTTTACCACTGTGGAATATCAAGGAGCAAGTGGACAGATGGATTCCATGGGCAGGGGCAGTGGGAAAAATAAGGAAGTTCCCTTTTTTTTGAACTCAAAAAAAAGACTTCAGTAAAATAAACGGAGAAGGTAAAGGGAAATTTTCAAATATTCTGAAAAATGTCATTTGCTCTAGAAAATCAGATCAAAAGTGTTTGGCAGTGGCCGGCCCAGTGGTGCAGCAGTTAAGTTCGCACGTTCTGCTTGGGCAGCCCAGGGTTTGCCAGTTCGGATCCCGGGTGCAGACCTACGCACTGCTTGTTAAACCACGCTGTGGCAGGCACCCCACATATAAAGCAGAGGAAAATGGGCACGGATGTCAGCTCAGGGTCAGTCTTCCTCAGCAAAAAGAGGAGAATTGGCGGCAGATGTTAGCTCAGAGATAATCGTTCTCAAAAAAAACAAAATTTTTTTTAAATGTGTGGCAGCTGTGAAGGAAGGGAACTGTGAGGCTCCAGATGGAGCTGACCCCACTAATGCCCAGCATCCAACACAGTAGTAATCACAAAAAGGGTACTAACCCCTTTTCCTCAAAAATTGAACCCATGTAATGACACTAGACATAGTGGAGCAAAAGCCAATAAGAGAAACATCTCAAAAGTTAAAAAGGCCTTTGTAACAATTACCATGAGAGATAAAGAAGAGACAGTCTTGAGGTGTCTGTATCCCCTGGAGGAAGGACCCCCTGATATTTCAGAGACCAATGAAGCAGAGGAGAAAGGCTTCACAAATCTTGATCTGGAATTTTGTGTCTAAAGTTACATTTTCCACTAAAAAGCAAAGTAGGAGTTTGAGGCACCACTGAGAGAAAAAAACTGGGCACATAATGGTTCACTCTTTAGGAAATTGGAGAAAGTGTTAGTAAGTGCTGCTATCCAGTGAGACTGATGTGTCCATTCAGTCCACTTGGCATCAGTTCAAAGGATAATTTTTCTGAACCTGTCCATAGCCAGAGAGACCACACACTCTGCAGAAGGAAAGAAAAGAATCTAAAAGTTTGGCAGGGGCTTTTCAATCATCAAGGCTAACTCTTGGTGTAGAGTGTAGTCATCTTTTCAGAAGACCCACCAGAATCTCACATAACTTGTTTTTTCAAAGAGATTTTAATGTTATTTTAGACAAAACTCACAATTCAATACAAATAGCATTCGACTTAGGGTCAGAAACCTTGGGTATGAGTCCGATGCCACTATTTATTTACTGTTTGGCTTTGGGATAAACTTTATGCGATTGCATTTATCACATGTTAATAGGAAAAATAATCATAATAATGTAATGGCTAACTTTTTTTCATCGCTTTCTATGTATCACTTTTCTGAGTGCCACTGTGTTAAGCACTGCATGCACATCATCTTATTTAATTCTATGAAGCAAGTGGCATTATCATCCTCATTTGACACATGAGGAAACTGAGGCACAGAGAGTTAAGTAATCTACCCAAAAACATATAAATAATAAATGGACTATCCAGGATTGAACCCAAGTATATCTGATCTCAAAGCCATTTCTCTTGTCTTTTTTGCTTATCTCACAGGTATAAAAAGCAAACAGATGTGGAAAAGTAGGCAGCTATCATTCAAATGTTAGATATTATCACTAATATAAATAATTGTAGCAAATAAAAATAATATTCTATTCAAAGTAAGTACAGAAGAACAAAATGCCTAACATTTATGAGTGCAGAGGACCAGGCTTTTGGTTTGACACATGGAACACATTATTTGCAATCCCATAACCCAATTGTTCACAATAGCTTATTTAATACCAAATGCAGGTGATACTCTGGAGTTGTGATGAAAGAGAAATGTCATGGGACCTTTCCATTTTGAGAATGGTAAAGGGAAAGGTGAGGAAATGACATCAAAAAGAGCATTTCCCGTGTGTCCTTTACAAAGTTAGTATCAAGTACTAAAGTCTTTTTTTGAGCGGCAACAAAGTCATCATACTTGAGAAATGATGCTATTAGAGATGGCAAATGTGTTGTCACACTCTTGGAATGAAAATCTTTATTCATTTAAAGCCTTGTCTTCCCTAGATGGACCAACCTCAATTTCAGAGAATTTCACAGTTTTCTTCTCTGGATATTTTCATCACGTTTTGCCACATAGAGACCCAAGACATGATCCATGTAGAACGAAACACACAGAATGTTTTGAATTTCAAAAGATGAGACCAAGAGCTATGATAACTATAATTGTTGATTTCAGAAATCAACAATTAACTCTACATCTACAATTTGCACATCAAAATAATACCGAAGTTTTATACGTATAAAATGGGTATTATTTTGATATGTACGTATGTATGTACACACACACATGTGTGCGCATGCACACACATACACACAAATATAACTACCAGGGAAAGGGCAGTGAGCTGAACAGATATTCACAAAGCTGCACAATGCTAGAAAGTACTGAGTCCAACAGTCAGAGTTGCAGAAACTGTTGGACACCCCAGTTGTTGAGTTGAATTCCAGAAAGGCTGCACTTTAAAATAAGGCTATCCTGGGGGCCTGCCTGGTGGCACAGCAGCTAAGTTCGCAGGTTCTGCTTCAGTGGCCCAGGGTTCACCGGTTCGGATCTCGGGTGCAGACCTATGCACTGCTTGTCAAGTTGTGCTGTGGCAGGCATCCTAAATATAAACTAGAGGAAGATGGGCACGGATGTTAGCTCGGGGCCAGTCTTCCTCAGCAAAAAGTGGAGGATTGGCAGCAGATGTTAGATCAGGGCTAATATTCCTCAAAAAAAAAAAATGAGGTTATTCTGGTCTTATAGAAAGCTCTACTGTAGACGTACCCCAATAAATCCTAAAACCCAAAACCCACTCTTGGCAGGATAAAACCAATTTGTTAACAAATTAACTACATACCAAGATAGAACACAAAATCTCTAAAAGAAAGTCCAGACTCACAATAATGTAGCAATTATACATTAAAATACAATACAATATAATATAATAAAATACATACAATAAAAAAATTACTTAGACATTGCAAAAAAGCAGGAAAAGTGCTGTCACAATTATGAGAAAAATCAATTAATACTGATTTAACACAGAAGTTAGAATTAACAGACAAGAAATTTCAAATGCTGTTATAAATATACTCAAAGATTAACAGCAAAAGATTGACATAATGAGTGAAGAGATGGGAAATCCCAGCAAGTAAATGAAAAGCATAAAAGAAAATCAAATAGACATTCAAAGCCTAAAAACTAAAATATTTTAAATGAAAAATTCACTGATAAGTCTTAACAGTAGATCAGATATGAAGAAACAGATGCATGTATTTAAAGACAGGAGAAACTATGCAATGTAAAATGTAGAGAGAAACAAGACAATATATTTATTTTAAATAAATCTCAAAAACGCTATACTGAGCAAAATATCCAGACACAAAAGTGTACATACTGTGTGGTTACATTTATGTGAGTATCTTAACCAAGAATATGAATTTAAAGCAATAGAAATCAGAAAAGTGCTCGTCTCTGGTGGGGAGGAGACTGATAAGGGTGGGGCCTGAGAAACTTTCTAGGCTGATATAAATGCTCTATATCTTGACAGATGTGTTGGCGATATGTACACATTTGTCAAAACTCATTGAACTGTGCTGTCAAGGTCTGTACATGGCCCTGTATGCAAATTATACCTGACAAAAGTTATAATAAGGCAGTAAAATGGATAGGGAAGTAGTGACAAAAATTAACTGGGTTTTGAAGAAATAGAATGTTTTGATCATTTCTGAGCAATGTCTGCTTTAATGAGGAATTCTTCTGTCTCCATTTGACAGAGGAAATGAGTCTAATACCAAACTGAATATATTGGTAGGTGGGGCTTGCCTTTGAAGTAGTTGAGTAGTTTCCAGACAGATGAGGGGCAGAGTGCGGAGGGAAGTGAAGTACTAGCTCTGGAATCCTCATCTGCTCCCCACTTGGTGTCCCCAGAAACATAGCCGGGGATTTGGCATCAGACTGACACACAGATGGGAGGGAAGCCCTGCAAATACTCTGAGGGGAAATAGCCAGGGTGAGGCTCATCAGCCCTACACACAAGATTTCTGTGATCACCCACAACCTCTTCAGCCAAGTCTCCCCCTTAAAAGGCTTCTTTTGTGCAATGAATCCTACATGGTATGATTCATGATGTCCTCAATTCCTGATACTGCCCTTCATATGATGTCTCAACTCCGTGACTGTGTTATTGCCTAATGGGCCAGATTCTCATGCTCCATAATAACTCTGGGGGAATCCAGGATGGAATGGAGCCCATGTTAGCAGTGCTGATAGCTGCAAATCTTTGTCCAAAGGCCTGTATCAATTTTAGGACTCCCACATAATGTGAGTGGCCAGAAATACATTTTTCTGTGGCTGCTAAGCCAACTAACGGCATGATTTCCCATTAAAAGTTATTCCCATAGTGACCCTGAATTGAACACATCTAGACTGAGCTACTGTAAATAAGTGTAGCTGGTCTTGCCTACCAGTGACATGCCACTAGCAGTGTCTATAGACATTTTATAATATAGGGTAAGAGTTACTTGCCTGTTCTAATCAATTGGCTGTAGCTTCCTGGGTTTCATATTGACCCTTCTTGCAAAGTATGTACAGGCTTAGAGAAAAGGAGATTGATTCACAGTGATTTCCATGAGGGAAAGTGGTGAAGAGAATGACAGTGCACCACGCTACTATTTGCCATCTCTGGTACTATTAAGAGATCACAGGACCTGACCATGAAAATACCTGAATTCTAGTCCTACTAGTCCTACTAACTACCTCTGTGACACAGGTAAGTATCTCATTATTGTGGGTCTTACTTTATTTTCAGGAATAACAAAGGGATAAAATAATAGTTGATCTCCAAACATCACTCCATCTATATTACTCTGTGAATCATCCAAACTGCACCACTCTTCTCCTAGGTAGGCTCATGCCTTCCTGCCTTTCCTCTCACCTCATAATATCCATTAAGAGTATAGAGGAACAAAATCAAAAAAAGAAGAAAAACATTGTATTTTCTTATCAATCACCATATCATTGAATTCACTCAATTGAAAATCAACATTTTGGGGTGAAGCGTTTTGGTTTCTTTTTGATGAATTATTTCTCTGACACACGTAGGAATTATAGCTATGAATTAATGCTATGATCAGGAATTTCCATCTGCCTGTCATGTTTGTTTCCTGAATGAGCATTCTATGAATATTTTCTCTGTAATAATTGTGTCATATGCTTTCTAGGTTGCAAACAATTTTGTCTTCATTATTTTATCTGAATCATACAAGTCTGTGGAGTTGGCTGGTAGATTATTATTATCTCATCCTACAGCTGAATAAACTGAGGTTTGGAAAAATGAAGCCATTTGCTTTGGCTGATTCATTCAACTGGTAGTGGCAGTGCTGGAACTGGAATGCTGATCTCCTACTAGCTCATCTAAATGTTCTCTGCTCCAGGAGGATAGGATTTCAAGTCTTCTAACTCCAAAGCCAATGTTCTTCCTATTCCCTGAGCTGCACGAGTTGATTGAAAACCTATAACAACTGGTCATATGTCTGGAATGATCAGACACTAGGGGACCACGGGGTAGGGATATGGTAAATGAGATTCAAGCAGTGAAAGAAAGTTGGAATACGAGATCTTTAAGGCATAGTCCAAGTCTGAAATGCTATCATCAGCTCAATGACAAAAATAAATATGCTTCCTTTCCATTTTGTCCAGGTGATTTTTAAAGTTTTTGCAGCCCTTTGCTTTTGTTCTTTTTCTCTCTACATTAGATTTTCCTATAAGGCAGAGAAAGATAAATTCAAGGACTCACAAATGAAAAATCTTGGATTCTCATAGCACAGTCACTAGTATTGACCATTCCCAGGAAATGGATCCACAAACAAATTGGGACAATTTGGGAACTTTGTACCATTACCTATTATTCATAGCCACCATCCACCCCAGGGTCCCTACCCTCCTGGCTACAGAAGCAATAGTCTCATAGCAAAAAGATTTTTGTCTGTATGTCTGAAGGATAGAGGAAAGGTCATTTAAAAGTGCTTATTGTCACAAGAGAACACAGGAGGAAAGAGGGAGTCATTAGTAGAAGAGCAACAATCAACCTTCTATTTGGTATTTTCTAAATATTAAACTGTACCATTCCCCTGGAGAAAATTGTATCACTAAAATGGAGGACGGCTGAGACATTAGAACTGCCTTTAATGGCTACTGCAAATTAGTGTTCATGCGTATGGGCACAGGCTTGGGCATGCGGTATGTCTGTGGATGGATTTTTCTTTTCCCTATAAACAAATAAGTTGCCAGATGGGAACATTAATTGATTTGAAGAGATACGAACCAACTCTAAATAAGTTGCCATTCTTTCAATGTCCTCTATGATAATAAAAATAACAAGTAAGATTAAAGACATTAGGTCTGAAAAAGAAAATTTCTTAAATCTTGGAAAGGCATTCCACCCAGAAGGGAAGAAATAATCTCTTCCAGCAAAATAAAAAAATGACAAGTCAGGATGTCAACAAAGACTATTCTATAAGTACAATGGAAGTGTTCAGATGTGTTAAGGAGATCAGTTAACACTAGGCTATAAGGTAGGAAGAGGTAAATTTGCAAAAATATTCATTTCTTTATCCACCTTTTTGAGGTATACATAAAGTCAATGTCTAGACAACGTCTGCATTTAAAGTTGACTTCTACTTTAATATGGTTATAGATACTGTCATCATATATGCCAGTTTTCATGGACAAAGCCAACCTTAAATATTATGTTATGTCGAATGAACCATTACAGAAATTTCAGTATTTCAGCAAAATGTTAACTGATCAAAGTAATACAGCAAACCTTTAAATGGAAATAAACCTAAATCAAAAAGATTAATAGCCCAAAAAATGGAGACACGTAGCTTAAAGAAATGCTTCCATTATTCATAAACATGTGTTCACAATGCATACACACAATAGCTATATTGTATATGTTCTCTAATTATAAGTGTGTGCCGGTAGTACTGTTCTAATCATAAAATCTGAGCCTTTCTAAGTATCAATATCCTCACAATTGCAACTTCAATGATTGACTTAAAATGAAATTATAACACTGGTGACTTTTTAATAGTGCTGTTGTATTTAGTTTAGCTCCAGTTTAAAATTATTTTAAATATGGTTCAAATTATTTAACTAGAAAGTCTCACCCCATCATCCACATTAGTATAAAAAGCAAAAAAGGAAGTGCACCATCAGTAAGGCTTTTCAAATGTACTATCCTTCTTCAAAGAAATGTGGACGTCCACAGGGAACAATTTTGTATTTAATGTTGCAGTGGAATGAGCATTGCTTAGCGTGGGAACACATTATCACTCACATAATCACAGACACACAGTTATCTGACAGCTATATAACAGCCAGAACTCCGAGAAAACAATTATTTCTCAAAGATTACTTTTTTAAAATAGAACCTAAAGTAAATGAAGCATTATTTAATATTATTTTAAAACTCAATGAGTTGCACACCTTTCATTGCATCTTGATAGAAAAATAGGTGAGTGGGAGGAGAGGCACATAGAAAGGTCATGAAAGCCGCAGAAGGGAGAATTTTAAATATAAAAATAAATGTGTACTTAATAATTTCATTCATTCATCATCAAAGATTTATTGAGCACCTACTTATGTGGTAGGCACCATGCTAGGGTGTTGAGGATATAGCCATGGACATGATCCACTCAGTTCCAGCTTTCATGAAACTTAAATTCCAGTAGTGACATTCTCAGTAGGTTGAAGAGGAAACATTAAGTTTGAAAGTACAATGGGTGGGTATAGATAACTCCTACAGGCAAATGGAAGCCATAAACATGTTTTCAGTATAAAAATAGAAGAGGAACATCTAAGAGTTTGAGAGTGATTATCACAACCATCCTCTCCCACTACCAAATTCAGAAAGAGTTGAAAGAAACACAGAAGTGAGACCAACGGAAATGAAAATTTCAGCTTTATCACTGATAAATCTGCACTGAAGGAGTGGTCCAACTTAGCCCTGCTACTGGACTTCCTAAGATCCTTGCATCCATCACGTCTGGAGTTGGAATAACCCACTCACGAGGGAGCTTGGGGTTGTGGAAGCAGCTCTCCCCAAATCACTGCCTCCCTCATACTCATTCGTCTCAAGCACATCAAGCTTCAGTGATGAGGAACAGAAAACCCTCTAGATCTATCTCTAGAAAGCAGACCACTGATCTGTTCCAGCTAGGTTTATCTGGGAAAGGCAGGAGAAGGATGGACTGCCTCTATAGGCAGGCAAATAAAAAAAGAGACAGAACATAAAAGAGGCTGAAACTTCCCACTTTCAAAGTTCAAATATCATTGTTCTCCAGTTAGTAAGGAGAGAGTACTGGACAGGGAGACAGACTGAAAGGATTCTTATACCAGAAGTTCTCAGACAGAAAAAGAGAGCGAAGAATAGGTTCTAACCTCCCTAAGACAACTATTAAAGCTGACTATGGTGCATGTGATTAAATTTAATGTGAAAAACTATTATACGAAAAAAGAAGTTTTTAAAACTGTTCCAAAGATGAGAACCCTGAGACCCAGAGAAGTTATTCACCTAAGCTCATCAGCCTGGAACTGGTCTGCAAACCAGAGTCAGCTGATCCCATTCTCTCAGGCCCTTACTCTGCAGCAGTATTTCTACTCTTACTTCCAGAAGTCCGTGGACTTGTTCTTGGAGATCCACGCTTTCTCCAAAGGACAAAGTCATCAAATTTTGAATTTGAATTTTATTGATTTTAACATTTATAATAATTAATTTATAATTTGCTTTAATTTTATAGTCATATAGGAACTATAAGCATATGAAGTTTATAACTAGATTATTTTTTTTAAAGTTTGGCACCTGAGCTAATATCTGTTGTCAATCATTTTTTTTTCTTCTTCTCCCCAAAGACCCCAGTACAAAGTTGTATACTCTAGTTATAGGTCCTGTTAGTTGTGCTATGTAAGACGCCGCCTCAGCATGGCCTGAGGAGTGGTGCCATGTCCGCACCCAGGATCTGAACCGGAGATACACCAGGCTGCCGAAGTGAAGTGCGCGAACTTAACCACTCGGCCACGGGTCCAGCCCCATATAACTAGATTTATGTTGTTCATTATCATATAATATTACAGTGAAAAAATTTCCATCAGTGGAAAAATTTTGTCTTCTAAAATGGCAACATACAGGACTCATATTTGAGAATTGTTACTCAACTCCATAATGCCTCCCAAGAAAGTGACATTTGTCTCAGACGGAAAATACTAAAAGGAGTAGTTACTGTGGTTTCTGGGGAGGTGACTAAAAAAGCAAGATTTGTTTGGGGCTTATTTTAATAATAAAAATGTAAGAAATGTGAAACAACAGTATTAAAGAGTGATATATTAGTAACTGGAGGCCAGTTGCTCTGGTTACAGGCTAATATAAAAATCTATGACAAGAAAGACATTAAATAAGATGGACTTTCATTGTGCTCCTAGTAAAATACACACTTACAAGCAAGGATAAAGACATCACAATAAAAAACAATTATCAATCATTTTAATGTTTATTAAATTGCTCATAGAACAATAGAATAGGCTTTTGCAGTTTCTCCTGAGAATTAAATCACCATGTAGAAACAGCTATGAAAACTACACATAGTTTTTTAAAAATTATGTCCAGTGTCTTGAAACTAAGTTAGATATAAAACATATATATATTATATATCATATAAATGAGCAAGTAAGAAATAAAAGGCAAAATTTCTCTGAATGTCACCGTTCTCACTGGGAGCGCTCATTTGTCAATGAGTTAACTGCCGAGCACACCACTGACATGGAGTTTTTTAGAGACAGAGCAAAGCTATGAATCTGAAATACTTTCAAAATGAAATCCTGGTGTCAACATCAAGTAGTTTTGTATCCAGGCAGCCAGGCAATCACTATTCCCCGCCTTACATCTGTATTCAGAATAGCAATGGTTAGCAGATGGGGTAAAAATCTGGGTTGAGGGGTGGAAGGAGGAAAACTCTTTGAAACCTTTTACCCAGGTGACTGTGTCTGTTTACTATGAGCTTAAAAAAATTAATAACTTGATACCATCCAACTTTCCAGTTACATTGATTGGTAAGTTGAAATCTAACATTAATTAATAATTGATCATCCAGCATGTGCCAGACTTACAGCCACTTCAAAATGACTAAAAATTGTAGGATAGTTATAAAATTGACCAAAAAATACTTCAAGGGACACAATCAAATTTCTAGCTTTAAAAATATCTGTTCACCTGTTGAATTAGATTCCAGCATTCAATATCTGATATGATTAAACAATTAATAGAAGGATATTAAACATTAATAATCCCAGGATACAATGCTAATATGGAGCACTTAGAGAATAAGGATGCCCCACTATTTAGCAAAATAGGAACATGTTATTAATCATCACTTCTGATGGGAATTATTGGATGGTTTTCTCCAGGGGAACAATTGTCACCACCACCTTTGGCTTGCAGGTTTTACTGTCCTAGGGAGAGCAGGTTTCTATCTGTAGGCCTAAAGTCTCATCATCCAAACTAACTGATACATTTGCTCAAAAGTGGGCAACCCCAGATACTGAGCATCATATTCTAAATGGGATTATGGGTAAAGTCTATTTTCCAAAACCCCAGAATCTGAAGTCATCCACTAAAGCATCCTTGGGGATTTTCAAATTTGATGAGTAACCACAGGAAGCTCTTGTACGCAAAGCTCCAGGCACTTTGTGGAATCAACAATCTGTCTTTGTACATTGTAAAGATGAAGAGCTCAAACCTGAGGCTCATAAAGCCTTGAGTTTGACTCCTGGTATGCTACTCACACAGCTATATGAGCTTGAATAAGTCCCTTTCAGTCTCTCTGCCTCAGTGTCCTCATCTTTAAAATACAGGTGATCATATCTACCTTGCAAGGCCGAAACAAGATTTAAATTACAGAATGGAAAGCATTTATCACAAATCCTGGCACATTGTCCTACTCCACATGAGTCTTTCTGCTAACCAGCAGGCAGGGCCAGAATTGGCCTCCCACAGTCCTTTGTCCTACAAATGACCTTGAGTGAGCACTTTATCACCTAAGATTTGCCACTAACACGAGACACCAAAATGAAATCCAAATATACAAAGAAGTCAATGTAAAATCTCTGAGTAGAAAAAGTAGAAGAAATTGTAGGTAGATAATTATGTGATCTCTGGATGGTGGTGAGATTATGGGAAGGGGTTTTTCTTTTTTCTAATTTCCTGTATTTCAAGGTTTTCTATGGTGCATTCTTTATTTTTCAAATTGAAGAACGTAAGGAAAAAGCACTACAAAAAACACGATACTTAGATTATGGGAAGATAATAAAATTTGTATGGTAACTTTCTGGCTCTTTTTTTTTCTATTTCCCTCACCTGAGAAAGTTCTAATACATGTTTTCCTATTATCTGACAGAGCAGGTAGGCATAATTTTTGACATTCTAGGTCTGTGCCTTCTCTGATCCTCTGCACAGCCATGATCATCTTCCTCCATCCATTCCCTAGTCAGGACAGAGCATGCACATTTTACTCTAAAAATGCATATTTCATTGGCCCTCATACCTCAACTGGCAATGGGAAAATGACAACGGTGGCTTCTTTCTTCCAGTACCTTCTAGTTACATACAGTTCTGGTCTGACCTCAATATACATAAATTCTGCTTTCAACTAGAATAGTCTTGTACTTGGATATATCCTCAAGCTTTCTACTAACTGACTAGAACGCAGAAATGTTTCTATTGGCAGTGGTGGCAAAGAAACAACAACACAGCACAATCATCTAGGCCTATATTTAAACTAGATATAGGAGGCTGTATACCAACTTATATGAAAACACTTGCCTAAAAAGCTGCAGGGTTAAACATTTTCCTATTCAGGGGTTCTCTAGGAAAAACATGTTAAGTAGTTAAACCTTCACGGTAAATTAGTTTGTCAGGTCACTCTCCTGCTTGAATCAAGCACCTTCAGTGGGATGAAAAAACTGCACAGTCAGGCAGAGAACAGAGAGATGACATCATTACTGAGAGTGAAGCTAAACCCCCACATCACATTTTTTCTAGATATCTGCCTATTTTCTATAATCTTCTCATAACCAATTCTTTGAGTCCAGAAATGTTTTATATCAAATAATTCTACTTTTTCAAAAGCTATTTGGACCTAGAACTCAGGAACAATGAAGAAAGGCATGGGATTCCAGTCTGGGGTTTGCAACTAACCGATATCTGCCTTATATAAATAAATTTACCTTCTTAAGGCTCAGGTTACTTACATGTAAAATGAGACATTAAAGAAAGTCAGAAGGGCCCTTTACTAAAACCTCTAATATGCTGTAGTTCAGTGACATACTTACTTTGAATGACACATGAGCAAGGGCTAAAATTAAAATGGCATGTTTCATTTACAGACTCATGGAATGAGAATTGGAAGAGACTTCAAAGATTATCTAGGGATTATAAAATCTACCCTTGGCATTGGAAGATGACATATTTGTTTTAAAAAGAAAATGTTATGCAATAAATAAATGTAGCCAAAGACTCTTAAAATAAAAAGCATATGAGAATAAAAGTTTTCCTTCTCTATTAGTTGCTTCTGAAAATATAAGGATGGTGAAAAAAACATGTCTTATTCATCATTTTGGAAAGAGAACTACCATTTACATTACGGTAGCTATTTTATGGGTATTTTGTTAGGCATCGCACACATTTTTTTATTTAATCAATCCCACAAATTTATGAGGTAGGTGTTAATATCCCTATGTAATTGATCAGGAAAGTGGAATTCAGAGATGTAAGCATGTGTAAGGTTATTTAATCCATTCAGGGTTGTATATCTAGCAAGTGGAAAGCCAAGAATATTCAAATCTAGTCTGATTGACTCTAAAATCCATGCTCACTTTACTCTATGACATGACTTGTCTTACTTTGAGATTTTCTTTCCCACAGCTTGCATTCTAGGCATGGCCCAGCTTTGAAGCCCAGAGAAGAGGAGATTCACCTTAGATGATGCTATTGCATTTCATTTTATCTGTTTGTTTCTCCTTGGGAAATATAAATCAGTTCACATGGAAAATAGTCTATTTAATTCTCAACCTCTCTAACTTTAAGAGTGTAAGTGTTTCTATAAAAGCTACTCTTGAGTTATATTAAAATTGTTTGAAATTTTCTCTCACTTTTACACTTCATCAGTTATCATCATAGTAGTCTTGGAATTTCACAGTTATGTCAGAATGTTTATGGTAGAGAACCATAAAGGGCATAAAGCCAAACACTTTAACTCCAGCGGATTTATATATACATTTTACTGCAGTTCTATATTTATTGTTTTTATTTGATATGTCCTAACAGCACAAACTATATAGTTCTCAAAATATCTGTGATCATATGTGGAGTAAAAGAAATTTCTATCTTTGTTGCAATCCTCTTAAACCTATGTTCTTTTTCTTAAGTATGTGTTTATTGAGAGGATTGGGAATATAAGTAAAATTTTATCCAGACTTGGGATTACAAAAGACAACAGATGTTACAATGGAGAAGATAAAATTCCTAGAACCATATCCCCAAAACAATAAATTATATAAGATACTTCTAATGGAAAATTTTGAGGATTAACTTCTGGTTTTGGTAGTACAGTTGCCCTTGGACACTTGAATCTACATCATTAAAATAAATAAAGTGAAGGAAAAATATATGTATACATATGTTTATATACATATATCGTTTACATGCATGAATATTAAAAAGTTAATGGATAAGTTTGAACAGATAAGATTAAATAAAACACATATACACACACACCCCTACACACGTCAAACTGGAGAGCTCCAAAAAACAAAAGAGATTTTAAAAATAGCCAGAATACACATCACTTAAAATCTATTGGTTATTGTATTGACAGCAGACTTTGCATGAGTAACAATGGAAGCCAGAAGATAATGGAATACTGTCTTTAATGAGTTAAAGAAAAATAACTGTACAAAAATAAGTCCATACTCAGCATAACTATCTATCAAGAACAGAGTCAAAATAAGCATATTTCTTAGAAGATAAAAATACCAGAAGGGTGTACATAAAAAATTAACAATTGTCATTTTTGTGCATTGTGATTGTCACAATATTATGTTTATAAATAAATATTTATTATAATATACAGGCAGCTCTAGCTTTGCACAATAGTGCAAGACCATCAATATGACAGTGCAGACTGAAACTTGCAAAGTATTCTTAATAAGCAACAGGTAAAATTACAACTGTTCCATGAACTTTAAAATTTTTTGTCAAAACACTACACGCTTTCTTACTGTCAGTTATCAATAAATAAGGAAATGAAAAAATATTAAAAATAACATTTATTTAGTACACTGTAATTGAAAACCTTAGATGCATTGAGCAAAGTTTTTACTGAAATAAAACACTTTATCAAGATTAGTTTGAGCAGTGCTTGCCTTCTGCTCATTGTATAACTTATAATATGGAGTGAACATCTTTGTTATGCCTTGCCAAGTTATAATACTCATTTATCAGTTTGGATCAGCTTCCAATGTTTTATCTTTTTTTTTCATTTTTTAAATTTTTTTGTTAAAGATTGGCACCTGAGCTAACAACTGTTGCCAATCTTTTTTTCTGCTTTTTTTTGTTGTTGTTCCCAAATCCCCCAAGTACATAGATGTATATTTTAGTTGTGGGTCCTTCTAGTTGTGGCATGTGGGACTCCACCTCAATGTGGCCTAATGAGCAGTGCCATGTCCACATCCAGGATTGGAACCAGTGAAACCCTGGGCCACCGAAGCGGAGTGTGCAAACTTAAGCGCTCGGCCATGGGGCTGTCCCCCCAACGTTTTATCTTTTGTGCTTTCAATGTTGTGAAATATCTCCAAGAGTTTCTTTAACCTGATTTTTTTTTTGCCAGCATCATTCCCTCTGGGATATCTTTTGTCACAACTACTTTTCTCATTTATGTTGACAAGTTTATCTTCACTAAGTTCCTCTAGCTGTATATCTATAGTCCCAAACAGCATCACTGTTGACATTCTCACAGGCAGCCATTTCATGTAGAATTCCAATTATGTTAGGTTAAAATTTCACTTGCAGCCTTGTCATTTTTTTGTCTCTTCATTGCACTTCCACCTTTGTTGGCTAATCCTTTCCTTTGGTTATCTATTTGTATAAAATGCTGCATAAGTTTATCACCAAGAGACAAGGAAGAACACAAATGTATGCTTTGTGGGGCCAGCCTGTGGCCGAGTAGTTAAGTTTGTGTGCTCTGCTGCGGTGGCCCAGGGTTTCCCCAGTTCAGATCCTGGGCTCGGACATGGCACCACTCATCAGGCCATGTTGAGGCGACGTCTCACATGCCACAACTAGAAGGACCTAGATATACAACTATGTACCAGGGGAATTTGGGGAGATAAAGATCGACAACAGTTGTTAGCTCAGGTGCCAATCTTTAAAATAAAAAATATATGCTTCACTTTCTGTAAATGAACTTAACAATAGATGTGCTATGAGCAACCACTGACAGACTGAGAGAAGTGAGGTGACTGGTCACTGATCACAAGTAGTACTTGTTATTTACATAGTCATTTGTGAAGATGAAGAGCTAGCAGCAAAGTTTACATTTTATGTAATTATTCAGAGTTAATACAAAACGGTAACTGAAATTTGAATTGTGGTGATAGGAGACTGGTATTATTTAACTAAACCATGATAATGAAATTTGAAATATGAAAGTGAGGATTGCCTACATGTGATATGTGTTGTTCTGTATGATTTTCTGTACTTTTTACAATGAATGATTATTACTTTTGTAATAAGTGAAACAATTTTCAGACCAACAAAAATTCAGAGTTTTTATCACCACTGGTCATTCAGAAAAGCAATTCTAAAGGATTGTGCTTCTGGCAGGAAGAAAATGATACCAAATGGGAGGTATGAGATACAGGATGGAAAGAGAAAATATAGTGGTAAATATATATGTGTATCTTTCTTAAATGGTATTAGTAAAATATATAATGTGGAAGAACAAGGTAGAATTAAAACGCCTGACAAAAATTTCATTAATTTAGAAGGATTGTGATCAGAGATAAAGTGTTCTAATATCTTTCTACTGTACAGAAATATAAAGATATAGATTGCTTTGTTAAATATTGTATGTTTGTTAAAATAGCTGGGGTGAATACTAAAATATATAGATATAGAGCCTGTACATCCCAAAAGAATGGAAAGAAGAAAATAGGGGGAGAGAAATAAATTAGAAACTTAATCCAAAGAAAGCAAGAAAGGAGGGGATAAACATAAACAGAAAAAATAGAGACTAAAATGGAACTAACAATATCTATTTCACAATGCATGAAGGTTAAATAATATAATGCATATAAAAGTGATAATTGCACTCCAGACCTATATTAGGATTTTAATAAATATAAATTGAATCTGAATCAGAAGTTTATCATAGATATGCAAGGGAACAAATATCTCCCTACTTCTATATGTCTGAGATAGATCTTGGAGCCAGATTATACTTCAAAATAAGTGAATGCAACATTTATTCCACAACACTGAAATGTGCAATTGCTTGTGTAACAAGTAGGACCCCTGTGCCATGTAGGATTTGCCCAGATAGTGTAATAATGATACATTCAAAAAATTTGGGGTCAGGTCTACTGATAGAACCCCTGGATGCTACAACTGTCTGGCCATGATTACAATACTAACTTCATAAAACACAAAAGATCCAGGCTCTAAAAGTCACCACTAGAACTCCTCACCAGGTTGTCAGCATATCTGGTGGGAAAATGCACACACACTGTCCATCTGCCCTTTCTTGGAGATCCAAGATATGGGGCAAATAAAATTTTGGTCCTCCTTTTGTGATGACTGGGAATTCCTAACTTAGAGTACATAAAATGACTTTTGATCTGGTAACTGGACTGAGTTCAGAGTAAGTTTTTAGTAATCACTCAACACAGACTGGGTTGTAATGGACAACCGGGATCAGGCCCAGAGAAAAATTATTAAATGTTGGAAAAATAGCCGCCATGAGGAAGACAAAAGAACTTTGTTTGCTTATCCTAGGAAAATAAGAAGGGTCAGCAGGGAATGTGCAATATTTAATAAAAATTCTCCACCCTATAGAAGACTGTTGGTTGATATAAAACAGCTTTTCAGTTTTCATTTCAGAATGTACATGGCAGTGATTTTCATGAGGCACTAAGCATAGATTTCTCAATGTAAAAATGAGCAAAAGTGCCATTACCAAGAAAAGACATAAAGCTTCTTTCTCTGAAGACTTTTAGGAAAAAGAAGAGAGACTGCTTTTCCATCTGCACCTATTTGTCATAAGGCAAACCTTGTCAGATCAGATGACAGCCACCTCCCTCTATCTATTAAATATATAAGTAGACATATATATAAAATTAAGCTTCAAAACAACTCTTTGAGAATAAAGAATTATCAACTTCATTTTATAATAGAGGAAACTGAGAATCACAGCTTTAGCACTTAGCACTTCGCCTAAGTTCATACTACTACACAGTGGAGGCTCCAAGACTCAAATTTCTGTCTCTCTGATGCCAATTCCTCTGCCTTTTACTCTGCCCCATCCTACAGTCTATTTGAGCTGATTTCACTGATTTCCCACCTTCAAGTGAGAGGTAAGTGATGGACAACCCAAGCTTTCCTAAACTCACACTTAAGGTTCTTCTAGTACAGAAAGCAGCAAATATTTTCTGTAAAGAGTAAGATAGTAAGAATCTTAGCTTTGCAGGCCATGTGATGTCTGTCACAACCATGCCACCATTGTTGATTGAACACAGCCATACACAACTGTAAATAAATGAGTATGTCTGTGTTCCAATAAAACTTTATAGACACTGAAATTTGAATATCATATAATTCTCAAGCATCAGGAAATATTATTCTACTTTTGATTCTTTTCTAACCATCTAAAAATGTACAAAACATTCTTAGTTCATGGACCATACAAAAAAAGGCAATGGGAGTTTGGTCAAGATGGTGGCATAGGCAGACACTGAACTCACCTCCTCCCATAGACACAACAAATTTCCAGCTACTCTTGGAACAATTATCCTGAAAGAGAACTGAAAACTGGTTAAAAAGAACCCCACAACAAGGGACAGTGCTGACTGAGGTGGAAGACACAGAAATTCTGTTCTGGAGAGAAAAAAGCCACCTTTGTAGGCCATGGTCCTTCACAGATGGTCAGGAGCAATCTTAAGGTATGCAGCCTTCCCTGAAGGAACAGGGGATCTGGGTAGGGAAGCATTACCACAATAAACAACTTTTGGACTCAGCACAACTGAAACAAGGGTCATAACATCTAGCTTTTTTGGCTACTAACTACAAAGGAGGAAGACCCCCAGAAAAGCTATCAGACATAAGGGAAGAAAAGCCCACTCTTAAAAGATCCATGTGCAAATTCACCTGTGTTGAAAAGCAACCTAAAATCACCAGAAAGAAACGTTTACAGTTGTTTGGTGAAAAGAGATTCACCTGATAGGCTCTGGGTGCATCTCAGTGAGAGGTGAGAACTCTCCAGGGACTGAGACATTGGTGGCAGCCATTACTGTGACCTGGTACAGGCATGTTGACACAGACATTGGCAGATGCCTTTGGAGTTCTTCCCCTGGCATGTTGGCCCAAGGGTCTGATCCATCTACAAGAGAACCAATTTAATCCAGCTCAGCAAGGGCAGGCAAGCTTCCCCAGGGACTAGCTCCACCCAACAGCAAGCCCTCAGGCAGCTTGTGGCCTACATAAGTAGAGAGCCTAGAGCCTCTTCAGCCAGGTGAGTGGGTCTGCCTGTGGGACAGGGCATGTGCAAGGAGCAGGCAGAGTGTGTGGGTGTTAGTGGAGTGGTGGGGTCTCCGAAGTTGGGCAACTGGGTCCACTTCTGTGGGTCAGGGCACACACACTGGGCAGGACAGCATTGATGGGGTGTGTGACCCTGTGGGCAGTGGAGCTTGTCCACTGCAGACTTGTGCTTCTCAAACAGCCAAAGAAGGGACTGGCCTCACCTTCCAAAGCCTGAAACAATTGGGTGCTCCCATACTGGGAACCAGTCCAAATCAGCTGCAATCCTGAGAGCTGGCAATAGCCTTGCAGACCAAATGCCTACAGCAATTGTAAGCCCCTGAGCATAGCAACCAGCCACACTGGGAGCCTACTCACTTAACAGAAAAACTGCAGCAGGTGTGTGCTATTAGACCTTGCAGCCAACTGTGCTGAGGCTTCTCATGCCTGATAAAGTGACTGAAGGGATCACAGCTGTTGAACATTACAAGCAGTCGGACAGGGGGACAGCCTAGTCTCCCTGGGCACCAGTAGCAAGAGCAACCTTGCCACAACAGAAGGACACACATAGCCCACACAAGGGACACTCATGGAACATTTGGAACTGGTGATGAGAGGGAAGCACACTGCTGGGCCTCATAAGGCAGCTCTTACATAAGGTCATGTCTCCAAGATCAGGAGACATAGGGACTTACCTAATACATAAATATAAACACAGAGAAAGGGGAAAAATGAGGAGATAAAGGAATACATTCCAAGTAAGGGAACAGGACAAAACCCCAGAAAAAGAACTAAACATAACAGAAATAAACAATCTACCTGACAGAAAGTTCAAACAAAAAGTCATAAGGATGCTCACTGATCTTGGGAGAAGAATGGATGAACTCAGTTAGAACTTTAACAAAGAATTGGAAAATATAAAAAAGAACCAATCAGAAATGAAGAATACAATACTGTAAATGAAAAATTCACTAGAGTGACTCAATAGCAGAGTAGATGATACAGAGGAATGGATCAGCAAGCAGGAAAAAAGACTAGAGGAAATCACCCAAGCTAATAAGATAAAAGAAAAAAATTGAAAAGAACAAGGACAGTCTAAGGGACCTCTGGGACAACATCAAGTACACTAATATCTCCAGTATAGGTGTCCCAGTGGAAAAGAGGGCAACAAAGGGGCAGAGAATCTATTTGAATAAATAATCACTGAAAACTTTCCCAACATAAGGAAGGAAACAGACATCCAGGTACAGGAAGCACAGAGAACACCAAACAAAATAAAACCAAAGAAGCCCACACCAAGACACATTATAATTAAAATGTCAAGAATGAAAGATAAAGAGAGAATCCTAAAAGCTGCAAGAGAAAGGCAACAAGGTACATACAAATGAAATCCCATAAGGCTATCAGCTGACTTCTCAGCAGAAACTTTATAGGCTATAAGGGAGTGGCATGATATATTTAAAGTGCTGAAAGGAGAAAACCTGCAGGCAAGAATACTCTACCCAGCAAGGTTATCATTCAAAATGGAAGGAGAGATAAAGAGTTTCCCAGGCAAGCAAAAACTAAAGAAATTTATCACCAAGAAATCAACCTTACAAAAAAATGCTAAAGCAACTTATTTAAGTGGGGATGAGAAGACCACAAATAGGAATAAGAAAATTATCGAAAGAAAAAGCAATAAAATCACTGGTAGAGGCAAATATACAGTAGAGTAAACCACCTATTTAGATAACATGAAGGTCAAAAGACCAAAATACTAAAATTATCTATTTCTAGAATAAGAGGGTAACAGATACACACACACACACACACACAAAGAGGTGAGATATGATGTCAAAAACATAAAATGTGGGAGGAGGGGAATAAAAGAGTAGAACTTTTAGCAAGAGGTCAAACTAAACAGATCATCAACTTAATATAGATGGCTATACACATAGGTTATTATAAACCTCATGGTAATCACAAATCAGAAATCTATAATAAATACACAAAAAAATTAAGAGAAATGAACCCAAACATACTACTAAAGAAAGCCATGAAACCACAAGGGAAGAGAGCAAGAGAAGAAGAAAGGAACAGAGAAGACCTACTAAAACACCCAGAAAAAAAGTAATAAAATAGCAATAAGTAAATATGTATCAATAGCTACTTTAAATGTCAATGGACTAAATGCTCCAATCAAAAGGCATAGGGTGGCAAATTTGATAAAAAACCAAGACCTATATATAGGCTGCATATAAGAGACACACTTCAGACCTAAAGACACTCACAAACTAAAAGTGAAGGACTGGGAAAGGATACTCCAGGCAAATGGAAATGAAAAGAAAGCTGGGGTAGCAATACATATATGGGACAAAATAGACTTTAAAACAAAAACTGTAACAGGAGACAAGGGCTCTACATAATAGTAAAAGGGAACAAGCCCACTGGTGGGTATAATACTTGTAAATATCTATGCACCCAATGTAGGAGCACCTAAATATATAAAGTAATTATTAACAGACTTAAAAGGAGAAATAGACACTAACACAATAATTGTAGGGGAATTTAACACTCCACTTACATGAATGGATAGATCATCCAAACAGAAGACCAATAAGGAAACATTGGCCTTAACTGACACATTAGATCAGATGAACTTAGTAGATCTATACAGAACATTCCATCCAAAAAACGTACAATATACATTCTTTTCAAATGCACATGGAACATTCTCCAGGATAGATCACATATTAGGCCACAAAACAAGTCTCTATAGATTTAAGAGAAATGAAATAATACCAAGCATCTTTTCTGACCACAACAGTATGAAACTAGAAATCAGCTAAAAGAAGAAAATTAGAAAAGACACAAATATAAGGAGATTAAACAAAATGCTACTGAATGAGTGGATCAATAAAGAAATCAAAGGAGAAATCAAAAAATACCTGGAGACAAATGAAAATGGTGAATAGGACATGCCAAAATTTATGGGATACAGCAAAATGGTTCTAAGAGGGAAGTTTATAGCAATACCAGCCTACCTCAACAAACAAGAAAAACCTCAAATAAACAATCTAACAGTGCACCTGAAGAAAATGGAAAAAGAAGAACAAATAAAGCCCAAAATCAGTAGAAAAAAAGGAAATAAAAATCAGAGCAGAAATAAATGAAATAGAGACTAAAATAAGAACAGAAAAATCAATGAAACCAAGAGTTGGTTCTTTGGAAAGATAAACAAAATTGACAAACCTTTAGCCAGACTCACCAAGAAAAAAAGAGAGAAAGTCCAAATAAGTAAAATCATAAATGAAACAAAAGAAATTAAAACAGACACCTCAGAAATACAAAAGATTATAAGAGAACACTACAAAAACCTATATGCCAACAAATTAGATAATCTATAAGAAACAAATTCTTAGAATCACACAATCTTCCAAAACTGAATCAAGAAGAAATAGAGAATTTGAAAAGACAAATCACCCGTAAGGAGATTGAAATAGTAATAAAAAACTTCCCAAAAATAAAAGCCCAGGCTTCCCTGGTGAATTCAACCAAACATTCAAAGAAGACTTAATACTTACCCTTCTCAAACTCTTCCAAAACATTGAAGATGAGGGGACGCTTCCTAACTTATTTTACAAAGCCAACATTACCCTGATACCAAAACTAGACAAGAACAATACAAAAAAAGAAAATTATAGGCCAATACCACTGATGAACATAGATGCAAAAATCCTCAACAAAATACTAGCAAATCAAATCCAACAATACATTAAAAGGATTATATACCGTGATCAAGTGGGATTTATTCCAGGGATGCAGGATGGTTCAACGTCCACAAATCAATCAATGTGATACACCACATTAACAAAATGAGGAATAAAAATCACATGATCATCTCAATAGGTGCAGAGAAAGCATTTGACAAGATACAGCACCTATTTATGATAAAAAAAAACTCTGAATAAAATGGGTACAGAAGGAAAGTACCTCAATATAAGAAAGCCCATATATGACAAACCCACTGCTAATATTATTCTTAATGGAGAAAAACTGAAAGCTATCCCTCTAAGAACAGGAACCAGACAAAGATGCCCACTTTCACCACTCTTATTTAACATAGTATTGGAAGTCCTAGCCAGAGAAATCAGACAAGAAAAAGAAATAAAAGAGATCTGAATTAGAAAAGAAGAAGTGAAATTGTCATTATTTGCAGATGACATGATTTTATATATAGAAAGCTCTAAAGAATCCACTAAAACTTTTAGAAGTAATAAATGAATATGGGAAAGTTTCAGGATACAAAAGCAACATACAAAAATCAGTTGTGTTTCTATACACTGATAACGAAGTAGCAGAAAGAGAAATTAAGAATACAATCCCATTTACAATTGCAACAAAAAGAATAAAACAGCTAGGAATAAACTTAACCAAAGAGGTGAAAGATCTGTACACTGAAAACTATAAAACATTGCTGAAAGAAATGGAGGAAGATACAAAGAAATGGAAAGATATTCCATGTTCTTGGATTGAAAGAATTCACATTGTTCAAATTTTCATATTTCCTAAAGCAATCCACAGATTCAGTGAAATCCCTATCAAAGTTCCAACAACATTTTTCACAGAAATAGAACAAAGAATCCTAAAATTTATATGGAACAACAAAAGACCTCGAATAGCCAATGGATTCCTGCGAAAAAAGAACAAAGCTGGAGGTATCACAATCCCTGATATCAAAATATACTATAAAGCTATAGTAACCAAAACAGCATGGTACTGGCACAAAAACAGACTCACAGATCAATGGAGCAGAATCAAGAGCCCAGAAATAAACCCACACATCTATGGACAGCTAATTTTCAACATGGAAGCCAAGGACATATAACAGAGAAAGGAAAGTCTCTTCAATAAATGGTGGTGGGAAAACTGGACAGCCAAATGAAAAAGAACGAAAGCAGACCATTGTCTTATACCATTCACAAAAAATTAACTCAAAATGGATTAAAGACTTAAATGTAAAACCATGAACTTCTAGAAGAAAACATAGGCAGTATGCTCTTCAACATTGGTCTTAGCAGCATATTTTCAAGTACCATGTCTGATCAGGCAATGGAAACAACAGAACAAATAAACAAATGGGACCACATCAAACTAAAAAGCTTCTGCACAGCAAAGGAAACTATCAAGAAAACAAAAAGACAACTTATTAATTGGGAGATGATATTTGCAAACCATGTATCTGATAAGGGGTTAATATCCAAAATATATAAAGAACACACACACCTCGACAAAAAAATCCTAACAACCCAATTAAAAAATGGGCAAAAGATCTGAACAGACATTTCTCCAAAGAAGATATACAGATGGCCAACAGGCATATGAAAAGATGTTCAACATCATTAACTATCAGGGAAATGCAAATCAAAACTACAATGAATTATCACCTCACTCCCATCAGAATGGCTATAATTAACAAGACAGGAAATAACAAGTGTTGGAGAGGAAACGGAGAAAAAAGAGCTCTCATACACTGCTGGTGGAGTGCAAACTGGTGCAGCCACTATGGAAAACAGTATGGAGTTTCCTCAAAAATTTAAGAATAGAATTACCATATGATCCAGCTATTCCACTGCTGGGTATTTATCCAAAGAACATGAAAACATGAATGCATAAAGATACATGCACCCCTATGTTCATTGCAGCATTATTCACAATAGCCAAGACACACAGAAGCAACCTGGTGCCCATCAAAGGACAAATGGATAAAGATGTTGTATACATACAAAATGCAATACTACCCAGCCATAAAAAACGATGAAATCTTGCCATTTGTGACAACATGGATAGACCTTGAGGGTATTATGCTAAGCAAAATAAGTCAGATGGAGAAAACCAAATACTGCATGATCTCGCTCATAAGTGGAAGGTAAAAATAACAACAAACAAACCCATAGAGACAGAGATTGGATTGGTGGTTACCAGAGGGGAGGGGGGCAGGGAGGAGGGCTAATGGGGTGATTAGGCACATGTGTATGGTGATGGATTATAATTAGTCTTTGGGTGGTGAACATGACATAATGTACACAGAAATCAAGATATAGTGATATACACCTGAAATTTATATAATGCTTCTGCAATAAAAAAAAAAAGTCAATGGGCCAGATTTGGCTCATGGGCCATAATTTACCAACTCCTGCTCTAGAAAATACCTACAGGAAGGCACTGGCCTCTGCTGTTTTTATCGCCCAATTTGTGAAAACTCAAAGCAGCCTTCCCTGGTAAGACGGCTGAGTGAAATCTGAACTAGAGCCTGTTGGAAAGCAAACCATTTTATGAACAGTCTCCCTTTGTTTGTGCCTGGCAAGGTTGTTTGCAGTCAGGCATAATCTTTGTATTACATTCAGCAATTGGAGAGTAAACACACTAGGCATTGCTTCATTAGCTTCACAATGAGGATCTCTTGGCATCAAGGATTGAACAGGCTGAAAATGGCCTCTGGCTAGAAAGAATGAGAATTCAGTCTTTAATCCTAAATTCTTCTGAAAAACCAAAATGTCTGTCTAAATAAATATAAATCAGAAATCATTTGTCAAAGATAAATATTTCTGGAGACAGTATGAAATTCATGAAAATAAAAGTTTGACAAGTATGGGCATTCTTGAGCTTCTGGGGATTTAAAAGGAGATAGAACATTTTTCTTAAAAGGTTTGGAGATTAGGGAAGCCACATCATCATCAGAACCCAAGTCCTTAGTGGTTTCCAGCCCTTTCAGTTCTAATTTAAACAAAACTTGAGACTAATGATTCTAGCCCCATGGGGTTTACAGTAAGAAAATAGCCATTACAATTTCAGGTTTACCATTTTATTCATATCACAAAAGTTTTGGCAGGGAGCTATTGCATAAATCCCCAACTCCCATTTAAGCCTCCACCTGCTAAATAAAAGCATCTCCTGAGGACAGCTTGAGATTTGCTTCTTCCTCTAAAATCAGAGATCTGGGCCCACACCAAAGTTTTTATTCAACAGCTACCAAGAGTAGCAACCCTGCTGATGGGGAGTGGGTCTACATACTACTTGTGCCTTTGGAAAGGCTGACCTTAAATACCCCTGCCACCCACTCCATAAACATTTATTGAATGTCTATTGTGCTAGTACAAACTTCTAAACAGATAATACACTTTATTACTAATACACAAATGGCTCATATTCTTGCATTCAGCAGGTATATAATGTATTGTCTAAATGAATGATTTGATTAATGAGTGAATTAGTGACGTCTCAACCAAGAGGATTTTGTTGTCCAAACTGGGTATTGGCAAGAGGTACTCTCAACATTGGCACAGCTCCTCCTCTTATAGGAATTCTTATTCTTACAAACTGCTACCAACCATTAGGCACTTTGCTTGTGCCAGAAAGTCATTTTCCCTGTGAGAGAAGTGCTAATATGATCCTGGTTTTACAGGACTTTGACTGCACAATGCAGCCTCTTAATCCACAAGCTTCTTAATTTTCTTCACTGAAAAGATGACAGGGGAATGACTGTTTATACCAGTACATTGATTCTACTTCACAAAGCCCTAACACTCCCGTTCGACTTCAAGGCATTTCCGGGGAAAGCAGATAATTCTCAGAGACATATTCAAATCCAAAATCCAGGAGAAGGAAAGCAACTAGACTAGCCTTCAGGTAAACAATTCTTCAGAATACCCCCCTTTTCTCTTACTGCTTTCTTCCCTGGTATTAACTATCTATGGCTTCCACTTGTCAATTTCCACTTCTGCCCTGGCCTTACAACTCTTTCAAAACATCCCTTTTTCTGTCTCCTTAAAGTTTGCATCTTTCTTTTGGGTAGGAGAGTGATCATGGTAGACAATGAGGATGAGAAACAATGGTTCCTTATGCGCTTAGACAAGAACTTGCCAAGCCTGGGGTCTAAGAGGCAACCCTGGGGATGAGCCAAACATATAACACATTTTGAACTCAAGAATTCCTTTTTTGTTGAGGGTGGAGTGGATGGGAGAAGGCAGTAAATCTGTCCTCTGTTCTTAGGCACTTTTTCCAGAAATAAGCTCATTCTTCCACAGAGAATGATTTGATTAACAGGGTGGGACCAACACATCCAAATACAGATAAGTTAAGCACCAAAGAGTATATAGGTTCAGCCAAACACAACATTCAATAGAATTTTAATAAAAAAATACATTTAAAAATATCACTCGTTATTTCAGTTTATTTGTCCTCTGAATATTTTTTCTTTGCATTATATCTGTTGTATAGTACCTATGTGATCATGTTTGTACATTCTGTGGGGTTTGGATCAAATATTAAAGGAAAAAGAAAACAGTCTTTCTCAACAAGGTTGATAATACTACAGTCATTCACCATGCACTAATTGGGTAACCAATGGGCCTGTTTGGACTACGAACATATTTTTTTAAAGGGCACAATATTATAAAATATATATATATGAGTTTCTAATATTTAAAAATCCACATAAAAACTCAGTTTGAGGCTTAAAATCTCTCAAATGATTATTTCTGGGTGGCAACAGTCAATTGCAGTTGAATAGAAGCTGGACCCTGTAGATAGAATGTACGTGATCCAGTTTGGCATGAGCCCAGGCTGGTGAACGAACGTACATTGTATGCCAGTCCCCTGAAGAATCTGAGTTTACAATCTCTGATGCCAAAAAATTAAGAACTTTTCATCAAATTATACTCAGTGTGAGGGGAAAAGAGAAATCTTTAAAATTTTGGAATAACTTGAGGAAATTTTTCATTATGAAAGTTTCTCCCCATCTCTACTCTTGCCACATTAACTCTTTCTATGTTAGAATTACATCCATAAAGTGGGTCATATCCTTCGGGTTGATGGGAAAGGCTGAGAACATCGTTAGATACTTGAAGTAACCGAGAAATGGGCAAACTTGAATGTCTGTTCTATATTCAGAAAATTTCTCTCAAGGATCGAGGAATATATTTCAATTCACACTATTGGTTTCCACTGGCAGAAATGAGGTAAGCTGATAACTTAGCATTTTGGGGGCTGATTATAACACTGGGAAAGCAACTTCTGTAAAATGAAAGAGTGAGTCAGAGTGATTGTTTGGGAACTTGTCTAACACAGGAAAGATTTTCTCTTACAGAATCTTACATAGTCCAAAATTTAAAACAGATAAACACAAAGCTGCCCTGCTTGAAGATAAGGAGGGATTTCCCACCTCTTTTGGAACATCTGCACGACCCTTAGGATACAACAAATAAGAGTTTGAGAATCATGGAAAGAGATTATACATTACAGTTTTAGGTTACTTTCAGCTCTAAATATCTATAATTCTTTGACACTGAGATACCATCTGTTTCTCATAAAGCCCTCTCATGAGCCATATCACCTTAGGCAGGTAACTTAACATCTGTGAGCTTTTCCTTTTATGAAATAAGGAAATAAAACCTGACTGTAACACATATACACACACACACATAGTGTCTATATACGTATGTGTATGCATGTTGTGTGTATTTTGGGCCCATTCCTTCCCTATTATCAGCCTTTTAGAGGCAAATAAAGTTGATTCCATCCCCTGATTCCAAAGGTGACACAAGACACAGACTGAAGCTAAAAAAAACCATGCCCAGGATCTATCAGTACAGCGCTGCTTTTTCTGAGTTACAGAGCCAACAGAATGCGGAAGACTCGGAGCTATTTGCAGACATCTTTGCCATTATGTGATAAAAGGCTACCTAAGAATGATGCCAACAGACATCAAAGCAGAACAGAGTAAAGAAGAGGGAAACCTTTCCGATTCCATGGCTTGAGCATCTGGAGCCAGCCACGCCCAGACTATTGCAGACTTTGTTAAGTTACATGAGCCCATATATTTTCTCAATTGAAAAGCTAGTCCATTTTGAGTTTTCTGTCATTTGCATCCAAAAGAGTGTTAATAACAAGGTCTTAGCTATGGGGTGGCTCTAAAGATTGAATTAAGCCTCATAAATGAAAGCAATGTGTATATTAAGTGCTAGCATTAGTTTCCTCAAATCAGCATTTCAGGACATTCCATCATTCTCACCCAAAAAGGATTTTCATCATTTACCACCAGATTTCATAAACAGTACTATTTCAGATTCAAAGTGAGCCAAACAACATTATTTCTACTACATAATTATTCCTCTTGCTCATAAGCCATGGTTACTTTAACTTCTATTCAGCCTTTAATGTGTAACTATTTACAAATGGCAGCAGTCCTGCCAATAAACTACATGAAAATTCATTACCGATGTTTGCTACCAAGTAAGTCACAGACGCCAGATCATTAGAACTTTTCAGACTACTTTTGATTTGTTGAATGCCAAAGCCCTCTGGATTTCTAATGAAATGAAAGCCTTTCCATGAAAGGCTGTATTATCAGAATTCTACTATATTTTAAAACACAGAAATGGACAAGATCAAGAAGAAGAGCATGGGACATCATACAAAAATAAGACAAAGTCTGATTACTTCAGGAGTAGAGAGGGAGCTGGGAAGAATTCTTTGAAGTGTAGGAAACTAGTGACATCATGGAAACTAAGGGAGGAGATTTTCAAGAATTTCAGAACATACAGAAAATGTATATAGAGATGAAATGGGAAAATATCCATTGGATTGGTGATTTATGCTAGAACATAGCCAGTATAGTCAGAGAGGGGAAAAAGAGATTGGAATGGGGAAAAAAAAGTAAATGAGAGATAAGGAAGTGGAGACAGTATTAACTATTCTTTTGGAAGTTTGGAGATGGGAAAAGAGAAAGAATTTCTTTAGAATAAGAAGACTGAGTCCAAAAGAAGAAATTTTTTAAATGAGTGAACTGAACGGAAATTGATCCATGCCTATTTATTATTCTAATTTCTTATACAACTACAATTAAACTAAAAACTAGAATGTCAAAACAGCCTCTGGACTGACTTGATAATTCATGAGTTTAAACAGACTATATATTTCTTGATGATAGAGACAATATCTTCTAATTCTTTGAATTCCCCACATCACCTAGCTCTGTGAATGGGACAGAATAACTACAGGATTAAAATAATCATGCAAATAAATAAATCAAAAACGCTAATTTTGTCACAGTTAATAAAAACCATTTCAGACTACTTTATGCCTTCTGTGCAAGAAATGTAAATCATTGACCAAATAAACTGGAATCTTCAAATCCTCTACCGAAAAAATGATCCAGAAGGGCATAAAGAACAATCAATTATATCAATGACATTATGGTTATTGTTTCAAATTTATTTAACAGTTTAAGAAAAAAACAGTAGTCAAAAAAAAAGAAAGAACAGAAAAAAGTATTCCTTTAAAGGAAGAAGATTCTGAAGTAATGGAACCAATTTGAAGGAACATTTTTTTTAAGTATCCAAAAAATAATAAACTTTATAACCAGCTAGCATGAATTCACAAAAATATGTCTGATCAAAGAAAACAATGCCCATTCTTCTAATTGAAATACTGAATTTATGTCTGAAGGAAGAGGTTGCATGGGATGTATATTAGCAATTTTAATAAAGCAGAAGATGGGGAAGCAGTTACAAGTCTGAATGTAAATCTTTCTTAGCTACTGCAAGCTGGTGGCTCACACTCTTAGATCAGGTTCTTGGAAGTAGAGCCTAAGGCCAGGGTACACATGCCAAGTATTTATTAAGGAAGTGCTCCCGGAAAGACTGATAGAGGAGTAAAGAAAGCAGGATAGAGAAGGGGAAGAAGCCAAGAAAGGATGAGACTTCAGGTAAAGTCCCAGCCTCATCCAGTCTGTTTTATTCCTGCACCAGTCAGTCATTGATACAAGCCACCGATGGGGGAAGCAGGCAGGCAGGAGGTAAACTTCCAGGTGGAAATAGGGAGGTAGTTGGCTTCAATAGCTCAAGGGTAATTCTCTAAAGAAAGTTGAAGGTTCTACTTTAGCAGCAAAGCACACTGAAGTGGGGGGATGGGTGCATAAAACAAGCATGACCCAAAGAGAGCAAAGGGGATCTGGAGAGAGCACCAACATTGCTCATACTCTCGGCGACCTACTTTAGATTAGCTCACTCAGTCTTTCTTCTACGCTAATTCTACTAGAGAAGGTGAAAAGCCAAGAACTGTATTTCTCAGACTTCCTTGCAGCTAAGGTTCTGTATCAGAAATAGTTTCTATGAGATTTAGAAAGTGAAAATGAGGTGGCTTTTTGCAGCTTTTGCCTGTCATTGCTATCCAGCAGGTCATGAAAACATGAGTGCTCCTTGAGCAGTGTTGTGGAATACATTCTCTAGCTTTGTACAGGTCAAAAAGTAGTGGTAGGGCATGAAAAAGAATAAATACTTAGGAATAAACTTAATCAAGGAGGTGAAAGGCTTGTACACTAAAAACTACAAAACACTGATGAAAGAAATTAGAGAAGACACAAATAAATGAAAAGATGCTCTGTATTCATGGGTTGAAAGATTTTTTGTTAAAAAGTCCTAAAATTCATATGGAATCTCAAAGGAGCTCCAATATTCAAAATGATCTTGAGAAAGAAAAACAAAGCTGGAGGATTCACACTTCATGATTTCAAAACATAATGCAAATCTACATTAATCAAAATAGTATGATACTGTCATAAAGACAGTCACATAGAACAATTGAATGGCATAGAGAGCCCAGAAACAAACCTTCACATATATGGCCAAATGATCTTTGACAAGTGTGCCAAGAATACGTGATGGAGAAAGAACAGTGTCTTCAACAAATGATGTTGGGAAAACTGGATATCCATGTGCAGAAGAATGAAATTTAATATTTACCTTATACCATATACAAAAATTAACTCTAAAGGGATTAAGGATCTAAAGGTAAGACCTGACATTGCAAAATTCCTAGAAGAAAACATAGTGGAAAGGCTTCATGTCATTGAATCTTTGGCAATGATTTCTTGGATATTACACCAAAAGCACAAGCGACAAAAGCAAAAATAGGCAAAAGAGACACATCAAACTAAAAAGCTCTGCACAGCAAAGGAAACAACCAACAGACTGAAAGGCAACTTATGGAATGGGAGACAATATTTGCAAATGATATACCTGATAAGGGGTTAATATCAATAATATTAAAGAACTCCTATAACTCAATAACAACAAAAATGATAATCTGATTTTTAAAAATCAGTAAAGAACTTGAATAGACATTTCTCCAAAGAAGATATACAAATGGCCAACAAGCATATGAAAAGATGCTCAACATCGCTAATCATCAGAGAAATGCACATCAAAACCACAATGAGATATCACCTCACACCTGTTAGAATGTTCCTTATCAAAAGAACAGAAAATAAAAAGTGTTGGAGAGAATGTGAAGAAAGTGGAACTTTTGTGCACCATTGGTGGAAATATAAAATGGTATGGCAGCTATGGAAAACATTACAGAGTTTCTTCAAAAAGTTAAAAGTAAAATTACCATATTATCCAACAATCCTACTTTTAGATATATATCCAAAAGAATAGAAAATAGAATCTTCAAGAGATATTTTCACATCCATGTTCATTGCAGCATTATTCACAGTAGTTAAGAGGTAGAGGTGATCTAAATGTCTATCAGTGGATGGATGGATAAAGAAAATGTAGCATACAAATATGGTAGAATATTATTCTGTCTTCGAAAAAAAATCCTGTCATATGCTACAACATGGATGAAACGACATTATGCTAAGTGAAATAAGCCAATCACAAGATGACAAATATTGCATAACTCTACTAATACGAGATGTCTAAAATAATCAAGCTCTTAGAAATAAAAAGTAAGAATGGTGGTTGTCAGCGGCTGGGGGACAGGGAGAAAGGGAGTTGTTCAACGGACATAGAATCTCAGTTTGGCAAGATGAAAAAGTTCTTGAGATCTGTTGCACAACAATGTACATATGGTTAACATTACTGTATTCTACACTTAAAAGTGGTCAAAATGGTAAATTTTATATGTTTTCTACCACAATAAAAAACAAGCAGTGGCAGTGGTAGAGGCTATTTGTGCTGTAGCCAATTCCTGGATTGAACCTTTGAGTGTCCATTCTCCAGGTTCCGGGTGAAGGAAAGTTGAGGCAGCCAGGCATCAGAGGCATAGCTTTAGCTGCAGTCTGAGAAGTGCACCTCTCAAGAAGTAGTTCTCATATTTTAATGTGATGCACACAAGTCACTGGGAGATTTTATTAAAATCAGACTCTGGTTCAGTTAGTCTCAGGTGGGGGGTAGGCCTGAGATAAACAACTCTCAGGTGATTCAATGCTGCTGGTCCTCAGAGTACACTTTAAGGATCTAAGGCTCTAAGATCAGTTCTGTATAGTTCTGAAAGCCTAGAACATGTTTGCATGATCCTTTCAATTATTGTACAAGCATCTGATTACCTGTATTAAATTTCTTCCTACTTGGAGTTAACCAAGGGTTTCTATATCCTGACTGAATCTTGAATGAACCCTGGACAGTAGTTCAGCTAATCCATTTAACGTATATTACTGAAAATCTACTATATACCAAACTATTCTAGGAGCTAATGCCAGAGTGGTAAACAAGACAAGGCAAGATACATGTTTTCATGAAGTTTACACAACATCGATGAGAGACAGTCAACAGATAAATAAAAATATCAGGTATTGAAAACTGCTCTTAGGCAAAAAGTTGACAGGCTGATGAGGGACATAGGCTTAGCCAACCTCTCAATCTGATGCCTACATGTAATGATGCATGGATCTTAGAGAAAGAACGAAGTAAGGCTATTGTCATTTCCATGGTAGGAATGCCAGTCTTCCATGTGCAAAAGAGGCCCAGGCTTGAGAAATCAGTAGAAAATGGTCAGGTAGGTGTCTCCTTCACTCTGAAGGTGTTGGTCAGAGGAAGTAAGTCCTAGAAAGCTTGCCCTAAACAGCCAGGCAACCCCATAGCTCACACGGCTTTGAAGATTGGTGAAATCTTCACAGTTGTCGAGAATGGGTAACATGACAATATAGTCAATGTGAAGCAAGAAAGAAGGGTAAAAAGACAAGTGAAAGGCAGAGGGAGGAAAAGGAGGAAGAATTAGAAAAAGAATGAAGACTCACAATGAGTGAAGAGAAGAAAATGGTTGTCTGCAAGTCATGAAGCTCCACCTACTGATCAGAGAAGGTCTTGCATTAAGTCTTTATAGAATCTTCTCTTCCAGGAGGTAGGAAAATGACCCAAAGTAAATCGGATATGATGTCAGGGTCCCTATAGTTCACTCCTAAGCGTGTGACCTCAGGCAAGCCACAACTTCAATGAGCCCTGGTAGTAGCACCAGTGTGGCCATACCTCCTAGAGAGCATTTCAGTAGGATTAGTTCAAGTGGCAAGTGTGGAACCTATGAGAAATAAGAAGGCTCACTAGGATTTACAAGCCATTTATTCTCCTATTATTTGCAATTCTAAGGTGATACTTTTCTAGGTGCTGTTGGCCCCAGAAGAGCTGCCCCTGAAGTAGAGGGTCAGTTTTGTACTCTGAGCAACCAAGTTGGGCTCCAGTCCACATTGTTCTCATTCCCTCCCACCTAAAGTCCTACTGAAGTTACTGTTATGGCACAGTGTAGCGCTTAAGATCTCTTTTGTAGTTTCAAGTGGATTATGGTTAACGTTTATTCACAGATTATATTTCATCCTGTTTCATAAGTATCTCAAGACTGCTTAAAAAGCCACATATAATAAATTAAAATATAAATATAAAATTAATATGGCATGAGAGTGGAAGGAAAACTAGGAATAGGAATATTAGAGTCAGGAATGAGATTAAAAATTAGTATCTGGGGCCAGCCCGGTGGTGCAGCAGTTAAGTTCGCACGTTCCACATCTCGGTGGCCCGGGGTTAGCCGGTTTGGATCCCGGGTGTGGACACGGCACCGCTTGGCAAAAACCATGCTGTGGTAGGCGTCCCATGTATGAAGTAGAGGAAGATGGGCATGGATGTTAGCTCAGGGCCAGTCTTCCTCAGCAAAAAGAGGAGGATTGGCAGTAGTTAGCTCAGGGCTAATCTTCATTAAAAAAAAATTAATATCATCATGGCCCTCCTGCTTTTGGTTCCAAGTTTTGATTGTCAGATGTATGGTCCACCATTTTCCAAAATGGGAAACCTGTCCATGAAATGAGAATAAGACGATTACCTACCAGAAAGATAGCCACACTCTCACTTCTAAGATTAGACATGAAAATCTTACTAGAATGGACACTGCAAGAAATAACGATCCATATCCTTAAGAGGCATATAATGAAAGTTCTTTCTTAAAACTTCAGTGTAACCTGATGTAGCATGCTTAAATTAATTCAATAAAATCAATTCTGAGATGACAGTGGGGTGGGCACAATATTTTCCTATGCATTGAGATTATTTTCAGACTCAACCAAAAATTTTTTTAAGGTCACATAATGGTACTTAGTGGGGAAAAGAAGAGTTTTGCAGTGAGACAGTTCTGGATTTAAATACCAGGTTTTAGGGGCCCTGTGATAGGCAGCTGCCGAAAGGGCCCCCAGTGACCCCGACTTCCTGCTATTTATGCCTTTGCATAACCCCCTCCCCTTGATTCTGAGCTGTACCCAATGATTTGTTTCTAATGAATAGACTACAACAAAGGTGATGGGATGTCACTTCCGAGATTAGGTTGTACATGGCTGACTTCCATCTTGCTAACACAATCTATCTTTCTCTGGTTCTCCTGCACACTTGCTCTAATGAAGCAAGCTGCCATCTTGTAAACTGCCCTGGGGGAAGGCCCTAGTGGCAAAGATCTGGGGTCTACCTCCAACCAACAGCCAGTGAGGTCCTGAAGCTCTTAATCCAACAAGGCTTGAGGAACTGAATCCTGCCAACAACCATGTGAGTGAGTTTGGAAACGATCGTTCCTTTTAGATGACTACAGCCCAGTCAGCGTCTTCATTGCACCCTGCAAGAAACTCTAAACCAGATGACCCAGTTAAGCTGTGTTCAGATCCCTGACTCACAGAAACTATGACATGTGTACATTGTTTTAAGCTGCTAGATTTTTTTATGTAGTAATAAATAACTAACACAGGTCCTTTACTCCAATGGAGTACAAGGCCCTATCCCAGATCTGTCCTAGATCTCATTGACTCCTAACAAGGACAAGATAATCACAGACACAATAATAATAATAATAATAATGGGAAAACAATAAAATACAGCAAAACTCATCTGCAATCCACTTGATTTCAGTTCGTGTTTAAGGCAATAAAGAAAGCTCTGTGGTTAGGTTGAGAGGCCCTGACCTTGCATTCATGGAGGTCTCCCAACTGGACTAATGGGATTTGGCCTTCATTCCATTTCCAAGTGGTCTTCCAGCTATTCTCTACCTAGAGTTGCCGGCAGTCATTATAATATAGCTCTAGCATCAGAAGCCTTAAGAAAATAGCATTACTATTAGCCTGTCAAATGCATAGAATTCCAGATATTAATAAACCAATCCTCAGGGCCAATCTGTAGAACAATGTTAGAAGTGAAAAAGTTTCCATTGAGAAGTTGCGTTCACTTCAATAATAAACAAGGTGTCCCTACCACTGTTTCCCTCTTTTCCCCCTGCGAGGCCTGGAATGATGCATCTATGTCTTTTTCTTGTGATTCATTTCCACCCTATCTCACTCACACTGTTGCTTAATACACATACACTACACTATGGAAATTTTACATGTGCGTGAATAATCATTAAGAACAAAGTTGAATTAGCCAAACTGACATTGCTTGTGAGTAAAACCAGATTTAACCCGTTCCTCTATCAGAAAGAGTGACAGTCCTTGTGCCTTCCCAAAGGTGCCATAATCCACTGTGCTATCTTGATCTCCAAGCAATGTCCCAGCAAGTGTATCATTTCCCAGGCCCTGATACAGCGGCACATTGCATGGAAGAGAGCCAGGTTGAGTTTCATCACATCAAGCAAATTAGGCTGTGAACTGAAGAATATAGCATGAGCTGAAGCTTCAAAGATGCAGGTTAAATGTTCACCAGCCAGGCCACAAATGAGCCATGAAGAGTGATGATTCCAGCTGTGGCTGTGTCAGTGCTGCTGGAAATCAAGTGGTTGGGTTTACATTCTCCAGCTCAGCAGCTGGCTTACTTTGAGAAGGTTTGCATCCATTCCAAACAAGCTGGGCATGGATTTAACTCTTCACTAAAATAAGGGCAAAAATAACTCGGTTCTTACTTAGTTATAATTTCTGAATTATATGCAAGATTGTAGATATTCATATTTGTGATTCTATAGCTTACCAATATACAGTTTTTTAGTCATTTGACCAAACGCTTCCGTGTATTCTTACTTTTTTTAAAAAAGGTAAGTTGTTTTTGTGTGTGAGAGGAGGATTTGCCCTGAGCTAACATCCATTGCCAATCCTCCTCTTTTTTTGCTTGAGGAAGATTACCCTGAGCTAATGTCTGTGCCAATCCTCCCCCATTTTGTATGTGGGATGCCTCCACAGCATGGCTGACGAGTGGAGTAGGTCTGCACCCAGGGTCCAAACCCACGAACTCCAGAAATGGAGCACTCAGCTACAGGGCCAAGCCCCCTTCTGTGCATTCTAACAGCATCGTAAGGTCTATATTCCAATTTCATTGATCAAGTAAAGCAACCAAAGTAAAGAGAAGTAGTGATCAAGTAAAGAAATAAAGTAAAGAGAAGTAATGTGGTATGACAGTACAAGCACTAAGCTTGAATCCTGAGTCTATCTTGGCCATTCACTAGCTGTGTGACATTGGCAAGCCACTTAGCCTTTCTGCCCCTCTAAAATTGCAGATAAATACTGGCCTTACATTTGTTGGACTCCCCTGTTAAGATCTCCAGAGACCATAATGTGAACCCAACTGTGATATGTCCCTTACTATAATTAATAACCATAGTTCACAAAATGATTAAGTGGTAGAGTCAAGAATGGTCTCTGAACTCCTTGCTACTCAAAGTGTGGTCTATGGACCAGCAGCATCAGCATCCTCAGGAAGTTTATTAGAACCTTGAATCTCAGTCCCCATGTATCAACTGACTCAGAATGTGCGTTTTAACAAAATCTCCAGGTGATTCCTATGTACCTGAAAGTTGTGAAGCACGGCCATTACCTCAATCTGATTTTATCATTCTTTCCTAGGAGACTTAAATGAATCATCCAAACAACACAGACCAATGGAGTTCATTCTTGAATATTCCCGCATCTCCTTCCCCAATGGGAAAGGCCTCAGGGTAGATACCAATTTACCTGAGTGTTTTGGGGGAGTTGACAATCATCTAAGATAGGGTAACCTTATTTTTTAATAATTATTATTATTTTGGATTAAAAACCTAATGCATATGGAAAATATTTTAAAAGTGGAAAAAACATTTAGAAAAAAACTTGTAATTTCCCACTTAATCAGTTAACATTTAGATGTATTTTCATTGTCTTTCCTTCATACATGTACCTTACATGACATAATTCTTAAAAGAGAACTGGGTTTATACCATTTACACTACTTTTGTAAACAATTGTTTGAATTAATAACATATATGATGAACATTTCTGCCCATCAATAAATATTCAAAACATGACTATTGTTGCATGTTACTACAGCATAAGCTTATACTATGTACATACTTTTGATTTAAGAGAAATATGCATGTATTCTTCACAAAACTGAGACATTATTCAAGCATTATATATTCAGCTTTAGCACAATGGCTAGCACATAGTAGGTGCCCTCAGTAACATTTCTTGTACTGAAGACAAAGTGTCTTTAAATTTGTAAATATTTAATCAAATTTTCCCTAACAAAGAGTCATGTTAACACAGATCTTCAATCTGTCTCTAATGAGTCATTCCAAAGTGTTTCATTAATGGACTATATTTTACTTTTGATATACATTTCATGTTTCAAGAAGGTTTGGGAATATAGTGGTAATTCCCAGAGAATTTCTGAATTGGTATAAATTCAGTGCAAAGAAATGCTTTGAGGCAGTATCAAAAGTAGCAGTGGTATCACCGTAATTGACTGATTTCTAGGAATAGTTCATCAGATGAGTCTGCTAATTGATCTGTCCCAATTTTAAAGCAGTATCTTGTCCCTAGCAGTGTCCTGCATTTCATTATTTCAGAAAAACTCACCTTTGTGCCATCTAGTGTTAAGGAAGCTGGTTCATATCACAATGTCCTTTCAATGGCAAAGAGTAAAAAAGAAAAGAGTATCAGAAATCTAGCTCCGACTACTCTACATGTATCTAGAGAAAGGCATCTCAACCTTGGCACTATTGACATAATTCTTTATTATGGCTGTCCTGCACCTTGTAGGATGTTTAGCAGCATCCCTGGCCTCTACTCACTACACGCCAGTAACAAACCCCTCCCTACAAAATATAACAACCAAAAATGCCTCTAGACATTGTCAAATGTCCTCTGGGGGTTAAGAACTACTGATCTATGCATACCTACTAGGATAGCTAAATAAAAAATAAATTTTTAAAAAGTGGAAAACAAGTGTTGGCAAGGATATGGAGAAATTGGAACACTCATGCATTGCTGGTAGGAATTTAAAATGGTGCAGATGTTGGGGGAAATAGTTTGACAGTTCCTCAAAAAGTTAACTGTAGAACTATTATATGACCCAGCAATTCTACTTCTGGGTGTATATCCAAAAGGATTAAAAGTAGGGACTCAGATATCTCTACACAATGTTCATAGCAACATTATTCAAAATAGCCAAAGAGTGGAAATAACTCGCATCCAGCAATCGATGAATAGATAACAAAATGTGACACATATGTATATATATTGTTCAGTCATACAAAGGAATGAAATCTTGATGCACGCCATAACACAGATTGATGTTGAAAATATTATGTTTAATGAAATAATAAGACAGAAGGACAGATATTGTAGATTCCACTTGTATGAGGTACCTAGATTAGGCAAATTCATAGAGACAGAAAGCAGAGTTGAGGCTACCAGGCACTAAAGGGAGAGAGGAAGGGGAGTTATTGTTTAACAAGCACAGAGTTTACGTTTAGGATGGTGAAAAGGTTTGGGACATAATAGCGGTGATAGGTAGGTACACAGCATTGAGAATGTATTTAATGTCACTGATTTGTACACTTACAAATAATTAAAACAATAAACGTTATGTTATGTATATTTTACCACAATAAAAAAAAAAGCTTTTAAAAAAAGGACTACTGATCTAGAGTGATCATTTACTCTAATTCAGGGCAATTAGAAAATCAGCCAAAAATGTAAATTTCTGTTCACTCAAGTGTGCACAGCCTTTTGAGAGGACTGATGTATTTATTTATTTAGCGTGGAAGATGGGATAGGAAGGACAAAATCTTTTACCTAAGAAATTAGCAGACCTGGATTCTAGTCCTAACTCCCTGTGTGAACTCAGGCACATTTTTTACCTCCTTTATGCTCAGTTCCCTCATCTGTAACTTGTAGGATTTGCATTAACAGCATTATGATCATTTGCGATTGTAAATTTCCATATTCTGTAATTCTGAGAATGAGATGAAAATTACTGAAGAATTTATGGAAAACCCTGATAAGAAGCATCATAGCTTTAAGATACAATTTTTTAAAGGCGTTTCTTTAGGAGAAGTATCAGAAAATGATTAGGCATTATATTGAATTTTACAAAGCATAGTGATCTGAAAATTAAAATCTTAAAACGACAATATTTCTATTGTCTATAATAAAAACATGAAAATTTCAGTTTTTCTTGGGGGGAAGGTGTTAACTCTTCCTAGTGTAAGGTATAAGATTATTTAAAACAGCATCCCTGTCTTCTCCTCTTTCTTTCTCCATCTCTTTCCTCATACACCTTCCTTATCACCTATTTAACCTATGTCATTGCCTTTTTTACATATTCTCCCTCACTTACTGGAAAGTTTATACCCCAAAAATTGCATGAGAATATCATTAGAAGTATATTTATTTGGGGGGTGGTTAGATACAGTACTCACAGATAATAATAATGAAGATGATACTGATTATAAATAATACCTAACAGTTGTGGAAACTTATCTGTGCAGCCACTCTATCTTTTTTTATGCAATATTCTATCTAAACTTCATAACCGTCACACGTATCAGTAAGTACTATTGTGATCCCCATTTTACAGATGCAGAAGCTGATCTCTCAGCTATTGAGTGATGGAGTTGGGATTTGAAAACTAAGTATTTCTGAAGACAGAGTCTGCACTCTTAACTATTTCTAATGTTTGTCCTGTCTCAAGCCCAAAACCATCCTCTAAGCAAGGAATCAAGAGCACCTGTCATTAAGTGGAAAGGAAGTAGTATATTACCCCATCTGTTACCAGAGAATGGAAAAGAAGATGGCTTCCCAACCCTTTTTGAATTAATAAATTAACAAATACTGGGTGGCTAAAATCCTATTGTGGGCAACATCTTTGTTGGCTCGAAAAGACTTGTTATTAGAAGGGGTCTCACTGGATATCCACCGCCATGCTCCTTTTCCTACTAGAATGTATTAAACATATTAAAAGTATTAAACTTCGGACCAAAGTTATTTTTAGATCCTTGGCAAAGAAGAGATAGAGATCATCTCCTCCACTGTATACAAAGCTGTTTTATTCCGATGACCTATAGAAATCACTGCCTCAGAAAAGATGAAAGAACCACCACCTCATCAAGCCTCATTTCTCCCTTCAGCCGGCTGGCACACGATTCTGTCTGCTACACAAGCTCCTTGCCTTCTGGGTCTATGCAGCCAACAGACAGCATGGGTCCTTGATATCTATTGATCTCTTTTCTTGACCACAAGGTAGACTTCTCAGGCTCTCTCTTTCCTAATGGCCCCCTCTTTCCTAATGGCCCCCTGAGTCCTTCTGCAAAGATGACTTCTCACAACCACACAGGTATTCTAGTCACTTACCTTTCTCATCAGTATTCCATCAAAGCCCTCCCATACTGGTACGTTTTGCATATCAGGAGAATAAGTTTTATAATGAGTCAAAAAGGCCTGAGGACTTACGGTCTCTTGGCAAAACATTCTGGCAGCCAAGTTGCCTGAGGACTGATCAGATTAATGCGTACGTGTTTCTGAATCTCTCCATTCCCTCTAAGAGGGGGATAAATATTCCCGTGAGCATGACTATATGTCTGAATTGAGATTGAGTTAATTTGCAAGCACTTATCCCCTGCCTAGAGTTGCACATAAAAAAATATAGAGAGACACAGAAAATCCTATTGGGTCAGCAGGCTGCTTATGGCATTGGCAGCCTTGGTTTTTCAACACACCTCTAAAAGACTGTTTTCTTCATTGAGGAAGGTTGAAAATGCAGACGCCTTTTAAGCTAGAGACAGAAAACTCCTTTATATACAACCCAGTCGATGCAGACCAAAAGACAATAGCAAGAAAATAAAATGAAAGGCTTTAAATTCCTCATCATTTTAGCTCTTTATTGATTAACCTCTTAGAATGGATTACTGTCCACATATAGACAGATATTTCTCCTTATTTTGCTACTGAGAGTTTTTGTCTGTGCTCAGGGAAGAAGATGGGGACCCAAACCTGGGAGTAGAGGAATGATCTCCCACTATAACCCAGACTTACGTATTTCTTATCAACGTTACTAGCCCAAAGGACCAAGTCAACCTGCTTTCATGGCCCTGTCAATTTTAAAATATTTAAGATGGGAAATTCAATAAACCAAGATCAATAGAAATTTCTGTGCTGCACTGGGAAACTCTTAAGAACAGAATGCATATGTCACTTATCCCTTGAGCTGTCCTATGGACAGTGACTATAATAATAAAGGTAGCGTTAAGAAATCTCATTTTATTTCACAACAATCTTTTAAGGCAGAAATGTTAATTTTATAGATAAAATGTAAGTTACTGACCCTGAGCCTTTACAGTTGGTATGGAGGAAGCACTCCTTAAGAACCAGCAGGGAGGAGAAGAGGGAGGGAAGGAGGGAAAGAACCGATTGGCAAGTAACTCTAATCCACTCTCTCACCACTCTTATCTAGCTGTAGCAGAAACAAATGGATGTCTATTCACTTTGTCTCCCTTTCCTTGCTCTGTCCCTGAAGTGGGTGCTATTTGGTCATGAAATAACCTAAAAGGCAATGGGATGAAAAGGAAGAACATTGATCTGAAATAATCCAGGAAAAAAAATACTTTCTAATGTTAACATGACACTAAATGCCCCTTAAGCATTTTCTTTTTTAAAGCAGGGCACGGTGGTGCAGTAGGAAACAATAGCAGGAAACGATAGCCAGCAAACAGAGTCCTCATTCTTTCCTTTACCAGCAACTAACAATGTGACTCATAGAGAGTAACTAAACTCCCTGATCAATTTCATCATCTGTAAAATGATGATAATTTTCATATTAGAGTTGCTGGGATGATTTAAAAAGATGATATTGGTAAAACAGCATGTCAAATAATTGTTATGATATTTTTGTAAGGTTCAAATCTGATAAGTACTCAGAAAACTGTAATCACTATCATTCTCATTTACTCCTTTAGTTTCTCAGGAGATCCTGGTGTGCATTAAAAAATGGGCAAAGGGTATACGGAACAAATAAAAGTTCGTTTGGAATTCCACAGTTTATCATCAATAGCCTGCAATTTCTACCACCAAATACGTGGATTTGGAGTCGCTGGTCTGGTTTCTGATATTAGCCTTCCATAATCCAGCCAAAATGATACTCACACAACCAAAAGAACAAGAGGTATCTTGAGAGGTATATATTTCCTGTGGCTCACACAAGGAGCAATCTAGTGACAGAGCCCTTTTACAGACTCAAAGGTATTAAAGACCCTGCTTCTGGCCAGGTTAGAGTAACTGAAAAGATACCCAACATCACTTGTCATCATGGAAGTGCAAATTGAAACTACAATGAGATACCTCTCCATACCCACTAGAATAACTAAAATTCAAAAAGGCAAGAATGTAGAGCAATTCATACATTTCTAATGGGAATGCAAAATATTATAACTACGTATGGTTACTATTTTTTTTCCTTTGCAACTAATAAGCAATCAGAAGAGAAACACTTTAAGACCATGCAACCACAGCTGCTAGTTACAAAAGCTCCTGCCTAGATTAAACATTCATTGATAAATCTTGCCTGAAACTATCTTTACTATGATGATTGCAAAATGACGATCAAGCAACCTCTGTGCTCTCTCTACATTTGCCAGTCAGCACTCAGCATTCCACTGTGAGCAAGAGCTTCTTTCTCTCCTCTCCATCCACCCATCCACCTTTTTCTTTCTTTCTTTCTATTTATTTTGCTAATTGTTATCAGGATGAGTGCACAGATTACTATTTTTTCAGTAGTTGATAATTCACCACGGTCAATTATTTTGCACTCAAATTGTCCCAGATTTGGCCATAGAAATCCCTTCAAGTTGGCAACTGTGTCTTGGGCTATGCCCCATCAATTTTTTAAATCACTTTCTTACCTTTGACTCTTCAAAAATTTTATGAGTAAATCCAACAAGAATGCCTCTCTTCTGATTCTAAACTCCTTAATCCAAATTCTCCCACAGCTCTCATATCCATCTTAACCTCCCTACTAGGCCAACAAAATCCCAATGAGAGGAAAAGTATTTTTTCAATTCTATCCCCACTACCTAGGGCATCATCAGCACTATATGCCCAAATACACACACACACACACTCTTCTCTCCCTATTTTATTATAAACCCTATAAAGTTAGCGATTGTCTTTTGTATTTATATATTTCTATATCCCTGGTTCCCAGCACAGTGATTTCATGTACCAAGTGCTCAGTAAGCATCTGTTGAAAGAATTAAAAACATTATTTACAGAGAGAAAGAAAGAATGAAGAAAGAGAGACAAATCTCCAGGCAGAAATTCATAAATGTGTCTGGCAACGCTGGGCAATGAGGTGTCAGGTGTGATGTGAAAAGACCAAAACTCAACATGTGGTTTTTCCCAATCAGCTGTCTCTTTTATATTCTCTCTTTTGCATGTGGTAGTGATAGTGATTTCTGTGGCCAATGCCCAAGCTTCCTGAGTGACTCAGCCCTGTTACCTCAATATGCTGCCAACAGCTAATTGCCTTTCATGCTGCTCTATAATAATGACAACCACCATATATTGAGTGCATGATAAGTGCCAGGTACTGAGATGGGTGGTGATCCTCTTCAATCTGTTCCCTGGACAGTAAGAAGAGCCGAGGAGTACACCATTCAGTGGCCCCAAACTATTACCAACAAATCAAATTCTACCAGAAAGCCTTTTTTCTGGTCACCTTACACTGAGTCAGTTATCTTCTCTAGCTAAAAAGTTGAATTCAGCGTGGTAACTTGCCAGATGTAGTCTAATAGTCAGTACTATCTCTATCCTTCTGTGCTCTCTATTGTACCATGAGATCTGAGAACCTGGAAAACACATATCCCTGGCCCTCTTGGTTAGAGTCAGACAATGAGGGACTCTTGTGTGAGATTTAGAAGGTGGAACAGAAGGAAAAGCCATCCCCACCTCCACCACAAATACACACTGCACACACACACACACACGCACTCTATTCCTTAGGAGCAAAGCTTCCATTGGCTTGATTCTTTCCGAGGGCCAGGCAACAAAGTGGAGTCCTGATGATTACTGAATCACCTGCTTTATTTTACTGATCAGGGCAAGTTTTCTAAATCAAACCATTATTCTGGCTGGGACACATTGACCTATACAAAGTTACCTTTGAACCATGACATATTTTGAGCATTAACATAATCACTATCTGAATTCTAAACATTAGTATAAACTGTATATCTTCAAGAAAGAAAAAATCAAGGTAACATTCAATATTCAACGTTAACGCCTGCTTTACTTTTTTCTTCTAAGGTTCGAGAATCGCCAAAATCTCAAATACTTGAAAGACACATGGATGAAGATGGAGAATGAGAGTATTTAGATTGAGAGACTATCCAGAATAAAGGCCTGGACAACAGGGGGGAAAAAACAGGCTTTTCCAGAGGCAGAGAGAATAAATGTGCATCCAAACACATTCAGTCAATTCAGTTAGGATTTCTACTCTTTTGACTCATGGCTCAATTGAATACCCCAGTACTGGAAGAAATAGAACGAAGATATTTTTTGATGCTCATTGAACTCAATAAACCTGACATCTCACCTGTTCAATAAGGCTCGCCGTTAGGGTAACTAACCATTCAGGTTTTCCCTGGACAGAGATATTTCCCAAGACACAAGATTTTCTATACTGAAACTAGGTAAATCCTGAGTAAACCAAGATAAGTTGGTCACCATACCCGCAGGCTTGAAACAAATCTGACAAAAATCCAATAATGTCTTATAGGTTTTATTTTACTTTAATAAAAAACCTAGAAGGAAATTCTTATCTTCACATAACCCTTTTCAGCTGGAGTGTTTTTATACATATTAATTTAATTATCACCACAGCTCTCAGGTTAGTAATTCTCAACTTGACTGCATATGAGAATCACTTAGGGAGCTTTTAAAAATCTGGGTGCCTGGGAATTGCTCCCACAAATTAAATCAGGCACACATTAAATCATATTTTGTGAAACTCCCTGCTGAGTTCAAGGTGCAGCTGAGATTGAAAAACACTGACTTTGATTCAACTCTAAAGAGTTCCATTTTTGTTTTAGAGTAACTAAGATGACACCGTTATTTTGTAACAGAGTGGAAACGGGATTTAACTTTCTATAGTGATAAAGGAGTTGGACTGACACCTCAAATTTCTCTGATTCAGATAAACAATTAAGGATCAAAATCTCTCCCCTGTCAGACTACACTTTGTCTCAGGGGTAGATTGAGTTCAAAGAAGGAAAATAAAAATGATTGGAGTAAGAATCTAGTTAAGCCTCATTGTTCCAGCAGCGTAATCTCTCCTTTGGAAGATATTTCATACTGGACACATAAAAAGTACACTTGAGTTGAAAGGATGAGATTCCTACCTCCGTTCTTGTTACCAAAGGGCATATTTCAGGAAAACAAAGAATTACGGTTGGTCTAATGACTCAGTTTGTGTTTTACTGTGCAAGGTTTACAAGTTTAATTCAAAGCTGAACCACCTACACAAAATTGGAGTTTTAGAAGGAGGAGCAGCAAGCAGAAGTAGGACGAGAGCTTAGAGAAGGAGCAGAAGTGGGTAACAGTCATGTGAGAGGCTCAAATCAAGATATTGATTGTGAAATCTCATTCTGCTTTCCTGTTCCACCACAAAATCTTCAATAAAATCTTCTTTTTAACAAGTTGTAGAGTCAAATCAGGTTTAGAGGATGCAACTACATGGGTGGGAGAATTGTTCCACATTGGTTATATTAAAAATGCTTGAATGTCTCTATATTCTTTTAGTAAGTATTCATCAAATAGCTACTATGTACTAGACACCAGGCTAGTCTCAGGGGATAGAAAGATGTGCTATATACCAAGACATCAGGCTAGTCTGTGGGAATAGAAAGATGAAAAAGATGCACTCCAGAGATTGCTCACAGACTTGGAGAGTTGTGCAGTCTGTGCACTATCCAATTGCTGAAACGCAGCCAGCCTTCTGCTTGTGAAGCCTAGTGCCCAGTAACAGAATTGCGTCTAACCAGAGAAAGGCCTGTTGGGTTTTTTTTTTCAATTCATCTAATTCACACCAAGACTCAGTTCGTCCTCAGTGCTTCCTGGACTCTGGTTTGATGTGCTGCTGAGATCATCTAATCATCTTCCCTGTAAACATGGAACAGCACAGAAGGGACACCAAAGGAGCACATTTGCTTGTATTAGAAACACATTTGAACTCTGTAAATCATCTCATGGAGTTTAAATTAAAGTTTATTTAGGAGAAACTAAGAGGGAGAAGAATTCTTTTCTAAGATTCACAAACATCATTACCACAAAGGAAAATCTTTTAAAAGATTTTTAAGGGTATCTAAAATAGCACAATAATAACTGTTCAAACTATGAATCAAGAGCACATTTAAGAGTTGTGACCTTCAGGAACCTCCCAAAAGAAACAAGCCTATCATTTTTGAAGGTAAACTTGCAAACTTTAGAGGGTACCTAGAAATGGAACCCTGAACTGGATCCACGAACTTCAATTCTGCCCAGTAGTCAAGCAAGCAACCATCGATTTAGACACAACTGTGGCTCAGGAGTTTGGCCAAGATCCTGAACCACTATGGTCACATATGTTTTTAAAGTCTAACCACAGAGCAAGAAATCCTAGAATTTAACAACCTTAACAAGAGTATATTCATTATTGAAAATACATCATTACACAAAACCAGACACGTACCAGAAAAGACTGCCTACAACTTTACATTGGCAGAGGAGTCACTGGTGGTCAAAGTTTCCTTGTATTATGTTAGAAAAATTGTTGGTGAGACAGAGCTCATAAATCATGAGGAAATAAAAGGAGGAATGCTTGGAAACTCTCTAAAAGGAAGCATATTAAGTCAGAAAATTATTCTAGAAATTAAAAAGTGGAACATCCCCCATAATGTACCAAAAAAAAAAAAAAAAGCAACATGAGGCAGTGCATTATGGTGGAAAGAGTCTGAGCTTCAAATCAGCTTTTTTGCTGTGAGACAGAGCTGTATAGTCACTAGGTCTCTTTCCTCATCTATGAATTTGGGACCAAGTAGGTAATAAGTCTCATATTATTTAACTCAGCTCTGGGTGAATTTATAACTGAAAGTAGAAGCCATAAGCCATCCAAATGACTAGGAGACAGTCCAAGTGCCAGGGATCAGAAAGCCCTGAGCTGATTGTCACAACTTGCAGGTATACAATGAAAGGGAAAGAGAATATTTACACACCAGGTAAATAAGGTCTATATATAATTGTTCTGTATCTTGTCATCAAGGGGTGAGTCAATGTCCTAGAACTTAGAAAGATCTGTTTTAATAGTTTCAAGGACTTGTAGCCTTGAGACTAAAAAAAAGATTCATAGGAAACTATACTTATTAAAATACTTATTGTAGGGTGCCAGCCTGGTGGTGTAGTGATTAAGTTCGTGCACTCCACTTCGGTGGCCCAGGGTTCACAGATTCAGATCCTGGGCATGAACCTAGGTACTGCTCATCAAGCCATGCTGAGATGGCGTCCCACATACAAAATAGAGGAAGACAGGCACAGATGTTAGCTCAGGGCCAATCTTCCTCACCAATATATATAGAATATATATATTGAATATATATATATTAATTGTATAAAACTATGTTTTGTCACTTAAAGGTATAAGCACTGTCATAACAAATTGACTTAACACACCAAATGGGCCATAATTAAGCCGTTAACCATGACATTACTGGCAGAAGTCTAATTCTTTCAACCAGTATGCAGATGTCCTTGAAATTAGGAACAAAGTTAAAGGCATCCATTTTTTTAAAATAATTTTATAAGTAAAATTAAGTGATTCTAGTCAACAAATGAAAAAGCAACTTGAAGTCTCAATCTGCCACTATAATTAGCACCATCCTTACAGGCTGTTATAAGGATTAAATGAGATACAGTGCGTATAGTGTTCTTGGACAGTGTGTGATACACACCAGGCCCTTAGTGTTATGTTACTATAATGTTGGCCCCTCAACTAAGATGTACTCTCATAGCCCAATATTCCATATCAGCAAATTTCCCTTTCATCACACCCATCATTTCTTACTATGATGTGTTTAACGACCTAACTAAACCCTTGGCTTTATAGACATTGTTTTGCTCACTACTATAGTCACATTTCTTAGCACAGAGTCTGGCATGTAGCAGGTGCTCAATAAATACGTGTTGGAGGAATGCAATACTGAAGCAATCAAATCAGACTATAGAACAGAGAAGTCATTTCCTCACCGCAATAGGAGAGGAGCAGTGCTTATAATTGGACCAATAATACATCAGGTCTGTACAACTCCACATCACCTTATCTGAAATGGGCTGGTCTCAAACTGCCTGACTTTTTTCTCAAGAATTACTTTCTCAGGTTCTGCTTTCATATTCAAATTGAGGATCGTCCAGGTCTATGTACTGCCCCTCTTCAGATTGTGACAGGGAAAAATTCTTGCTCACTTGGTAACCTTTAAAGAGTTTCCTTGCGACCACTTAAGCAGTTACAGCCATTCCTTCAGGATGTGGATCTATCTTGCTCCACATAGTACATCCATTCACTCCTAGTTTGCCTCTCAAATATCTCATGGTTGAGTTGAGAAAGTTCTTGAGAAGAATCTCTAGTTTCTTCTTGCTACTGTCTAGAAGCCTGTGCTTTTTAACTCTACTCATGTGCTGAAGCTGTTTGTTTATTCATTCATCTATTTATTTATTCTCATCACTTATTGAATATGTTCTAGGTATAAGTCCATGAGGAAAAGGAATACTTTTAAAATCTAGTCTTGGATACAGACAAAAAAGTAAACAGGCAAATATATAATTTAGGATTACAATAAATACTGCAAAGAATATAAGGCACACTATGAGGGAATGACACAAGCTAAGACCTTAACAGATGCAAAGAAGACCTTCATGCAAAAACTTAGGCTGAGATGAGAATGTGGGGCAGTGTTCAGGCAGAAAACCAGCTTAGGCAAAGTTCCTGCATCAGGAAGAAGTCTAGGGTATTTGAGGATATTAGTGGGATGGAGTGGTTCGGGAAGGAACTGGTATCAAGTGATGTTGGAGAGATCACACAGGGCTTTGTAGAACTGGGTAAGTATTTTTTAAATTCCAAGTATAATTAGAAACATTTAGTGATTTTACCCAGGAGCATTTTGTAACCAGGTTTATGTTTTTAAAAATCACTCTGGTTGCTACATGGAAAGTGAGTTGTTGGAATAAGAAAATAATTCTGTTACCAGACAGCAAATTTGACTGAAAGTCAGTAGGAACAGTGGGTTTAACATGTGTTCCCATCATTTACTAGAGAATTCTTAAGTCAGGACCGAGTTCCAAATGGGACTCAGGAACTGACAGAAACATAGACTCATGGGTAGCTCATGTCTATATCAATGTGCGTATTCAAAAACTGTTGAATAAATGAAAGAATTAGAATTCCTTCAAGTTCCATGAGGCAAAAAGACTCATTTCCCCTCTATGTTGAGTTACCCCATGAGAAATGGAGGGGAGTGGACTGTTGCCATATTCTTTCCTTTTAATTCCAGAATCAGAATAGATGGGGATTTACAATAGTCACATGTGCCATTATTAACAGACATTATGTATATGTTCCAGGGGAACAACGGGTGGTAACTTATTAAATGACTTATTCATTATCATCACCAGGGATTCAGACATGCACATCTTGGGATCAGTATTTTTAGTCTCCATGCACTACAATTTTCCAGTACACCATAAAGACTGTGTTTTACAATTGAGTCAGTTTAACAGTTACAGGAACCATTATACACACATACAACCATACAGGTCCCAGGGTCCAAATTCAAGGTCAAATATAAACTGAAATATTCTACTCAATAAGTCTTGAGCACTTCTTTAAAGACTGTGATTTCATCTTCTGGGTCATAGTTTTAATGTGATTCTTGAGAATTTTTGCCTTTGAATTTGTACTTACATTTGTCCTTAAGGAATCAAAGATTCTTTTGTGTTGAGGTTTATTGTGATGTATTTACATAATACTTATTCTTACCTATATGAGACTGGGCAACGTTTGAACATTAAACTCAGCACATGCATTCTTTCTTCTAAACTTAAGTAACTGTTCAAATACCATCACAATTTTACAATTTTCAAAATATCTCTCCTTAGTGGGCAAGGCATAATTTTCACATTTTTTTTAAAGATTTTAATTTTTCCTTTTTCTCCCCAAAACCCCCCGGTACATAGTTGTGTATTTTTTAGTTGTGGGTTCTTCTAGTTGTGGCATGTGGGATGCTTCCTCAGCAAGGCTTGATGAGCGGTGCCATGTCCACGCCCAGGGTTTGAACTGGCGAAACCCTGGGCTGCCGAAGCGGAGCTCACAGACTTAACCACTCAGCCATGGGGCCAGCCCCCATTTTCATATTTTATTAGTGGAAGATTTGAGGGTGACAGAGGCCAGCATAACTAAATTTACACATATGACCATGCCAAAAAGAAAACGAGCCTCTAATTCTTGCAAATGTTCTAGCAATTGATTCCAATGATTAACTATGACGACGTATCATAAAATAGTGTTTCTTCTACAAATTCCAAATCTTATCAGTCGTGCTCAGAAATCACTGATATCCACCAAAAAAATTAATTAGTACTCAAGCAGGTCTTTGAGATTTCTTTCCAACAATTCTGTGTGTAAAGCATGAAACCTAACATAAAGAGACTAAAAGTTAAATATCAAAACTCCATTAGCCTGACCTCCTGATTTTCTTTTCTTTTTTTTAATTTTTATTTTTTGACTAATATACTAAAATTATATTTCTCTTCAGGGACAATTTTACTTTCTCTCTGTTGGTTGTATTTAATACAAGCATTCCATCACAAAAGAAAATGTTTTAATTGATGACTACTAATAATACACTCTCTGGTGTATAAAGTCATTTAAACATTTAGATTCATTCCAAAAGTTAATTTGAGGATCCAAGTTGTTAAAAGAAGTGTCTAAAAAGAAGCCCTGATTTATATGGCTTTTTTAATTGCTTGTATCATAGATAAGAGGTAGGGTGGAGAAAAAGGGCAGAAAAGAAAGGAAAGATGAACAGAGAACAGGAAGGTGAAAGAAAAATTAAGGAAGATATACAGAAACTCAGAGGGAAAATAGACCAAAAAAGAGCAAAGTCTTTAGGGGATGTGGCTATCTGGGACTAGGCAGGAATATTTAAAAAGTAAACAAATAAATGGCTTTGATACCAGTTATACCTAAGAGTAAATAAAGGTTTTAAAAAGAAAAGCTCAAGGGACAAAAGAAATTCAAAGAAGTCAATGAAATTATCACTGGTGTTAAAGAACATACTTGCCAAGTTATTGGTTTCAAACTGACTAACATTCTGTACATTCTAACCTGGCCTTGCCTCTTTGAAGACAAAACTGAAAAGCCAACTCACTAATAATGGGTTAGCAATAATCAGTTCAGAGTAAGAACATTTCACATTAACATTCTTACAGCATAAACCAACATAGAAGAGGGAATAAGATCAACGTAAATTATTTCCAATTAGGTGCATCTTGAAAAGACTTGTCACCAGAGGCAATTTTACTGTCCATCATTGATAGTTTTTGTTGGCAAATGGTCAGTTCCTCTCAAACAACCTTGAACCTATACAACAGCTCTCTTGTTTAGAAGGATTAAATCAATTATTAAAACTGATGTTCTATTTTAAATTTTGTAACTAAGTTGCTCAAATGAACAAAAAATACTTGAGACCCTCATCTGATGGACAATTATGAATGTGGGAACCCAGAAAGAAATTTAATATTGGAATGAAAAAAACATTTATTCTTGTAAAAATTTGGGAATGGCCAGAGTTGCATTACGTTTGGGCTAGAATGTCTTGCCAAGCTTTATATTCAAGATGAACATGGCTGAGATTAGAAGGGCAGCCTAACAGAGGACACCCACCCGAGAGCCAGAGGCCTAGAGCTCAGTCCATGGCTCCCATTGTGACTTGATATGTGGACAGGGCAAATTTCACCACCCATAAAATAGAGGTCCAAGAAAAATATCTGTTATGATTACAAGTAACACTGAACAAGCCTATTAATCATGGGCTGGTTCCTTTTCTATCAGGTGTGACATGACAGGTTTTTTAAAATGGATTTGATTGTATTAAAATGAATTTTCCCATTTGTATAAAGTTTATTCCTCATATTACAATGTATTTGTTCTTGCTATAATATAATCATCATCCCTTTGAGAGCAGAATGGCTTGGTTAAAATTAGTCACAGGATGATTCATTTTGATTTTGACCTTATCAACCTTCTTTAGTGATTAACATTTCATCATTTGTGGCATTGGACAATTTCTCTCTATACAAAGACAAGACCTGGAAATTGGACTTGTTAGCCTCCCTTTTAAGCTTGCAGCACAGCTATTATTTTATGGGTGTGTTGGGCAAAAGGAGAAATCGCTTCTAACTCAGGGCAATACTAGAACCCTTTGAAATAAAGATTCCTTTGACATGTGTTAGAGACTTTCCTAGTATGTGGAAACAACTGAGGAAACACCCAGAACTTCAAAGTTTCTGCATTATCCTTGTCTTTCAGAAGAACTGTAGGAAAGCTGTTCAAGGCATCTTTAAAGCACTTGCCCATTTTTCTTTGATGGTAAGGCCCTCGGAGACTTGCTAAGCCCCCATTATGAAGGTGCTTGCATAAGCATGGCAGCGCAGGATGCTCCATTGTTTTTTCATTAATTCATTTAGTCAACAAATATTTTTTGAGCTTCACTTATGTGTCAAGCATTGGGATAGGCCTAGAGATACAGCAACGGACAATACAGAAAAGTTCCTATTCTTATGGATTATATACTTTTCACAGGGTAGGAAGAAAAATAGGCAGTTCTAACACTGAGTGATAAAGGCTATGATACAGGAAGTTCAAGAGCAACCAGCAGGCATATCCAACCCAGCCTGGGTGGAGTAGTTGAGACAGGTACAGCTGATCCTCATGATTAGCGGATTTGGTATTTGCAAAATCGTCTTAGCACTAAAATTTATTTGTAGACCCAAAATCAATACCTGGGGCACTTTCCCAGTCATTCACAGTCACACACACAGCAGCAAAATTTCTGAGCGTCCCGACTCACACGTTCCCAGCTGAGCTGGAACAAGACAGCGCTTTGCCTCCTAGTTTCAGCGCTCAGAGAGGAGGAGAGGTTGGAGAATGCGGAGAGCACTGCAGGGCAATGCAAGACGCTCGGACACTGGCCAGTTAGACCCCATCTGAATCCCAACTCAGCACCTGTTAGTGGGGGACCCCGGGCAAGGCACTTAACACTTCCAAACCTCGTTTTCTCTTGCAAAATAAATAGAATCTGCCACGAGAAATTGTTGTCAGATTTAAGATGATTATCTGAGATACGTACATACGTCTACAGATGTGTGCGTATGTTTCCCCTAAGAAACAGTTCAGCATTTGCTAATTTAATGTTGCAGCGACTTTATAGAACATGATCACCATGAATAACAAGAATCAGTTTTATATGAAAAGCAGTTAAAAAGTCAAAAAAGACATTAGAATATATGCAGAGAGTTTCAAGGCCAGTGATAGGTGCTGCCTTTGAAGAACTGCAAGAAATTCAGAACGAAAACTGAGCTTTGTGCTCAAGGAAGAAAGTGGTGATTTAAAAAAATTAAACAGGAACAAATTATGAAGTGTTCTTAAGATCCTGAAATGGACAAGTTTGGAATTTATACTAATGGGCATTGGGGAACTCAGTTGAAAGATTTTAAATATAGGAGTGCCACAATTAGATGTAACTCAAGAAAACTGTGGCAAAAGGATATGGTTCTGTCATTGAGGAGTTTTGAGATTGGATGCTACTGGTAGCACCCTTTCAAGTGGCAGGAGGGACTTTTTTGTCTTAAACAGAATGGGAAAGAGAAAAAGAGAAGAGAAAGGAGATCAGTGAGTCTGTGAAGGACATAATGAAAATTACCAGAAAATGGAAAAATAGTCTTGCCTCTAGGAAATCATTGAGTTCCAAATGATAAGATGAAGATGAGGGAGCCAGCTTCTGGAGAGGTAAGAAAATATTTTAGAGGGTGAGAGAAAGCACAGATCTAAATAATATCCCAAACATGTCAGCCAGGGTAGGAAGGCATCAGTGTCTGATCCTTAATAGCCTCGATATATACTAATGGTTTGCTGCAAAGGTGGAGCTGTAGCTGAAGTCTAACTGCAAATATTAGACATGAGTTGCAAATCCAGATCTGCAAAACTCCAAAGGTGTTTATAGTTAACAAATTACAGTGCCTTCTCGATTTTTTCCTGTACTTTCCAAGTGTGTCCAAGAAAGTTGATGAGTTTCTTAAGCCCTGTTTTCTATAAACTAGATAGGATGTTCATTCTGCAAAGTTCCAGAAACCTGTTACATACTTATACCTGGCCATCGAAGTTGACAAAGTCCTTTGCTCCTGCCAAGAGATGGAAACTCTCCTCTATTTTCTCTTGGTTACACTGTTCTAGAAGTGAAGATCTCTCACTCTTTCATCCACTCCACAAAGCAAGGGCCCCCCAACAGCCACTATCAGAGGGCAAATCAGTCTTGGCAGCTTCTTCCCTATCTCACCACAGTGAGGAAGCTACCTGTTTCCCACATGGCTGAACAGGATGACATATGCAAAGAGGAGGTAATTATCAAAATATCCCATGGCAGGGCTTTCCTGCCTGGAAGAGCTATATAACTGTTGCCAGTCATCTCTGAACTCTGCCAATGGAAACAAAGACTGAGGCATCATTGTTCCCTCCAGTGGATGCTATTCAGGTTTCTCAAGGATTAGGACTAGACTAGAGTACAGCAGCTTAATTGAAGAGAAAATATATAAACTGCACTTGTTTAAAAAAAATCAACAAAATGAACTTCCAGAAACTATAGTTTGTGGTATCTCTTAACAGGATGGCCTTTATTCTTGTCTACAAAACATGAATCATTTAACTCTACTCCTCTTCTCTCACTTTGAATGTTGCCTCACATTTCTCTCCTTAATGGACTTCTCTCCTTCATCACAGCCTGAAGTATGTTGACTGTGAATTCAACAGAGTGCAAAGAAGCACAAAGGGCATCTGAGTACCTCTCAGTGTTTAAAATCTGGGTATGGAGTGTCTAAATAGCATGGACCATTAATAAAATCCCATTTGTTCTTAATTTCCTATAAAATAGTATCATCCCCTCTTGATAGACAAAGAAATTGAGTCCTGTGGAAAGGACATGAGTGGCTTGATGTTTTACCAGGCAATTGATATCATTGAGTGGAGCAGGCAGGGTGTGAATGGTGAGCAATGGGGACTATGATGAATAAGTACACAGCACTCTGTCTTAGGGCCAGGGCCACTCCTCAGCACTAGCTGACAGTTTCCCAGCAGGAAGGAGGGTTCCAACTTTCTAAGAGATTCTGGAAATTGGAATTTTAGTGTGAAATAGCCTAGTGCATTTTCTCTGTCTATGAGCCAGTGCAGCCAACCAGTGTAGGATATTTGCCTTCAACAAGTAATTTAGAGCAGATCCAAGCCTAAGACTCCAGTCTTCTGGCTCTTTATCTGGTGTGTTCTCCTTAAAATTACTCTCTAAGCCAAAGACTACAACACATGTGTATGTATATCAGATGAGGACAGAGCAGCCAGATGGTAGAGAGGCCTAATAAGACACCTCTACTAAAAAGCAGAGAGAGAACAAAAGAGGTACTTATTGAAGAAGACATTTTAGACATGAGTGTCATCAGCAATAAAGTTAACTCCTAACATATCCTCTCAGCAAAATTCCTTCAACTTGATTTACCTTGGACAAATTACACAAGAGAAAACTTTCTCCTTTCACTTTCGTGTCAGTTGAAAGTCTATAGCAAAAGGCATTTGGGGACAGAAATAGAACTGAAAAGCCAGGCTACCTGGGGCATTTTATTACAGATATTTGGGGTCTTCATTCAATAAACAGTTTGTGGGTATTTTTATGAGCCAGGCACTGAGCTTGATGTAGGCAGGCCAAGGCTTCTTATATTTAAGAGTCTCATGCTTTATGAGACAACAGATTTGGTCATAATACAACGAAAACTACTATGAAAAATGTTTGTGCTATGACCAAGAGAGCCTTAAAATTTCCCTCAGCTTGACAAAACTTTAGACTATGGGTTCCTGAAGTCCCTTTTCTTAGAGCATTTACTTTAGGAACCTTTCCATTGTAAATTCTTTCTTGACCCCTTTGAGATGTAAATTTCTCTCAGCCTCCTGTCAGTTTTACAACCCAGGAATGTCTTTCTCAAGGGGACTTGGGAGCCATCCCTTTGAAATGTAACCATCAAGAAAGATAGAGTCCTTATCTCCTAGTTTTTGTGAGAGGATAGAAGGCTAACTTCCATAAGCAACAATTAGCGAAACAGATGGCCTCACACCTTGACCAGCCTCCCACTCATTGCCTCCAGTACTTTCCACTCACTCCCTCCAGGGCTCAAAGATCTTCCCACCTTTTGTCCCAATGGAGTTGAGTTCAATCTTACTCCCCTATTGCAATAGTCTTGAGGAAAGTCTTCCTTGCCTATTTAACTTGTCCAGTATAATTTTTCTTTGACAGCTACCAGCTTGTCAACTTGGAGGAGGGAGAACAAAGTCATTGGTGACTGGAGAAGAAGGATGCAACGTTCATATGAGAGGCTATTAAACAGGAACTTTTGAAAGATGAGCAGTGAACTGCGCTAACCAGAGAGTGCAATACAAGATATTCCAAGCAGTTGTTCTCCGCAGCCCCTTTGCAGGGGTGTGAGAATGGCACGTCTGGAAAATGGTTTGAAATGATTGGTGGGCTGTGAGAAACTTGAAGCTATTATTGTGAAAGTCTCTATGGCTGTTCCTTCCACTCCATTTCCCAATTCTGGCTTGAAGTTTTTGTTTTAATTTAAGTGTTATCCTAGTTAAAAAAAAAAAAAAAAAAAACTTCAATGGGAAACAGTGCCAGAATCCACATAATTCAGTAACTAAACTAATGTTTATTGAATGCCTACTATATGCCAGGCAAACAGATACACGTGCCCTTTTCATAAAAAGGGTGAAGAGCATGGATTCTGCACCAGCTGTGTGACTGTGTGACCTTGGGCAAGTGGCCTGGCCTCTCATCACTCAGTTTCCTCATCTGTAAAACAGTGTACCTGATTCTCTTAGTTATTATGAACACTAAGTGAGTTAAAATGGGAAAAGCCTAATAATGCCTGGCACAAACTAAATGCTTAATAAATATTAGCTATTATTCGAAATTTATTGAAAGCAAGCTTAAACCAAGCTCACATTTCAAAAAGCACTAATATTAATAGTGGATCCTTAAGAGAAGTCATTACTTTTAAAAATTGCCTTTCATACTTCTCCTTTCTGAATAATAGTCTTGCTCTAGAAGGAAAGGGTGAATCCCTTGCCAATGGATATCCCCAACTCTCTGCTCTCTTGCACCACAAACATGCACAGTGCAAGATCTTGTACTTAGCATAACAGTTTCACCCCAACTATCCTCAGGGTTTTTCTCAGCTTCCACTAAATTGGCATAGCCTTGCTGCTTGGCCTGTCAGAGTTAATTAAGGAAAGGCCTGAGTTTGCTTTCTTGTCTCTTCGTGATCTATGGAATATGTTATGTCTTCATCTTCTTTATTTTCTCTCCATTCTGCAATGGCAAGACATGAGAGTGAGAATAGGACAGCAAGAGGAAGGGAGAAGAGAATGAGCATAAGCAGCAAGGGCTATCATCTGATTAGCCTGGAAGCCAGTCTTGCCTCATGCTTAAGCTCCTAGAGTCCAGAGCCAGGCTGCCTGGGTGGAAACCCAGGTCCACCAGCCACATGACCCTGGGCAAATGAGTGCCTTCTCTGTTCCTTAGTTTTCTGATCTGTAAATCATGGATAACAAAAGTACTCACATCATGGGGTTGTTGCAAAAAATAAAATAAGTTGCTATATCATATAAAGCGCTTGAAACTAAACCCAACACATGTCAGTTCTTATCATTAATCTATTAGAGTTCCCTGCCAACATTCTTCTCTTCTTCGTGCCAAGCTTCCTGATTCCTTTATGATGAATTCGTCATTGGAAATGAATATTCTCAGTACTGTGCACTGAGCTGAAATCTTGTATCCTCTTACGAACCTTCACACAGATCAAATATTCGTTGTTTCTCCCACTAAAGCTTAGGTTCTTTATTAGACCTTGTAGTCCCATGCCTGGCAAAGAATTGGTTATAAATGTTTGTTGGTTTAACTATGTAAACTGCTGTAAACATGAACTACTTTATAAACTTACTATGCAAATTTTATGATAGAAAATTGCATTTCAAAGACATTTTAAAACATAAGAGACATTAAAAATTTAGATAGTACCAAATACATAACAAAGCAAAAAATATTTTTTTTAATTCTGGAAAGGATTTTAACAATATTCCTAAATGATTCTTGCACGTGAGTTTAAATTTGAGAATAACATGCACTAAAAAATGCATAATAAGAGGAGTTAGTCTATAACAGAGTATGAGAAGGGAAAGTATATATACTAATGTCCCTCCTGTGTTTTGTCAATTCCAGAATTTTTAGTTGTATTTAGACATTAAAGGAGGCTTTGCTCTGCCAAAGCTTTGTAAAGGAGAAGGGTGAGCTGTGCCCCTACAAGCTGAGTTAATCATGGGTGCTGCTCTCAGAGCTGTTCTGATTCTTGTTGAGCCTAAGAGACACACTCAGTATACCAAAGCAAGAATGTCATGGAGATACAGTGTTGTCTCCTATTAGAGCCATTACCTTAGCTATGAATAGTCCTACCTAATGGATAATAGCATCTTTAGATAAATACTCTTTTGAAATTAGCAGAAGGGCCAGAAATGTATGTGATTAATTAGAATCATTTGGATAGTCTCAGTTGACAGAGCTGAATAAAAGATTCACAAAGTCTAGTGCTTCCTCCTAATTTTCCATTGATTTGGGACTTTAGGAAGGAATCAGAAAGATAATGGGAACTGGAGAAGCTTCAAAGTGCAACAATAAATAGAGGACTGAAAAGATGTGCCTATGAAGAATACTTCAAAAGGATGACAGAGAGAGCACAATGAACAGTGGATGAGTCCAAAACATCTGGATGAAAGTAAAAACGATAGGCACCTGAAATTTATTAAAGATGAAATTATATTTAAGGAGACAGAAGAGTGTGCGTGTGTGTGTGTGTGTACTTTAAAGAAATGGAAGATCAATGGATATAAATTTGATCATAAAATCTACTGGACCACTGGATCATTGGATCATGCAATTATCTTCTTTGAAATTCATGAAAACAGTAGATACTGTTTTTCACCAACTCTCCCAAGTACAAAGAATTTTTCCAAGAATAAGAAATTTAAGATTCAACCTAGTATCAGCTTTTTGTTCATTTCCTTAAAGAAAATAATGAGATATAAGGAGGTAAAGTCATAATAATGAGACATAAAATTACCGTATAAATTATCTACTTTAATTCTTAATTTTACAGGGAAGCTTAGAGTCTAGAAAGTTTGACCACCTCTAGGCCATGAAAGTTATTCATAGAAAACCTAAAACTTAGAATCTAATTCTCCTAACTATTAATCTATGTCCCTATAGACCACAACCAGTGATTAAATTTTTAAAACCATCATTGTTTTCCACACGCATATTGAGTTTCCAAGACAAGCCTTGCACTATGCCAGGTATTGAGTATCATCTTTGAGCAGACAAAATTTTCCCTTCAGCGTTTACAATAGAATTTACTGAGGACTTATTTCTGTGCCACATACCATGCTAAATGTTTTCCATAATTGGTTTATTTCTTTCTAATAACAATTTTATCAATAATGTAATACTATTATCCAGAACATACAGATAAAGAAATTAACTCACAGAGAGAGTAAGAAATATTACTTGTGATTACCCAGCTAATACGAAAGCAACTGAAATTAAACATATGAATTATAATTCCAGAATCCTACTTCACCACTGAGCTAAACCATTTCTATTTAACTCTAATTTTTCAAAGTATTTTCATAGAACCCCGACAACTTCCTGGTGAAGCAGGAAATACAGGATATAGATTTGAAAACTTTAAGGTTCACAAATGATATGTAGTTTGCCAAGGACATAGTATCAGAGTTGAAGAGAATATTTGCCACAGTGATACTGTTTATCCATACTCAGCTGGACAAAGATGTCGGCAATATCAGAAAACGAATATGGGTTGGAGATACATTCAAGAAGGACAATGAGGTATGATTAAATAAGTGAGGTTTCATCCTGCCTTTTATTATAGAAAATTCAAAGGCTTACCCAAGTATCTTAGTGGTGTAAATAAAGGTTTTCTTATAAACCTAAGTATTTACATATCTCTGTGGTTTACAAGGCACTGCTGTGTTCATACCACATGCAAACAACTTCACTCTCAGCAATGGAAGAAAAGAAGGAATGAAGAAAGGAAGGATGGAAGGAAGAAAAAAGAAAGGTTTGTATTTGCTTGATTAAAAGATTCATACGTATGCCTTCCTTGTAATAATAATCCAACTTCACTTTTAATTTAGTACAATATAACGTTTCTCAAGGAAACATGAAAAATGGACATTGTTCCATAATAAGAAACTCATCAAAAGGGTTGTTCGGTCTGCAGTCCAAATAACCAGCTGATGAATAAATTCTTCAGATCCCCATTATTTATTTAGGCATTGCGTGGATGGGTGATTCTTATTCCTTTTGAAGTTTCAGCTTCAAAAGGCATCACTTTTTTCAGTTCCTTAAAAAAAAATATTTACCTTAATTCATAAAAAATCAGTGGGTGAAATTTTGTAACACGCCTGGAAACCACTGGAAGCAACAACAGATTGGGAAATCCCTGGTGTAGCTGCAGCCTGAATCACTCAGTTGTTTTTGCTGTTGTGTGGACACCGCCTTCAGGGCTAATGATGGATGAGTGATGGAGTCAGCCTGATTCTTTACAAATCCATGCTTGAATTGGCAGCCAAGGTCAAAAGACAAAGCTGGCTGGGTCTGTGCACCTAGTGTACTGTTCCTGTTCTTTCAGGGACTTTGGGGAGGCCCTTCGATGTGGGGGGGGGGGGGCAGGCTTAACATAAATCCACTCTTCTCCTACTCCTCAACTCTACATTGTTACCTTATTTCCATGATAAACTCATATGTTCTGGTTGCCATGTCAAGCATGCCACCCATGTTCAGTGCCAGCATAGAAAGTGATTTTGTCTAGCTGAGTTAATATGAATCTACTCAAAAAGCCGATATAACAAATGCAGTCTGACTCAACCTTTCCACTTCTTCTCAGTCCTATTTATTGAGAAGTATACTTTGGCTGAAATGTGTATTAACAAGGAAATCTATGTTTGTGGTGACCTGCTCTGAATGAGCCCCATTCTTACAGAAAGTCTTCTGTTATACCAAAGGAAAGAAAGCCTGATAGGTTTGCAAGAGTAATTCATAGAGAAAGATGTGCTGACAGCTCTGAATGAATAGCTTTCCTCCTCTAGGGCTCCACCTCCAGTAGGCCCCCAGGCTCAGGGAACTCGCTCACTCACAGAATCCCAGAACAGCAGTCACATCCAACAAAGTCCTGGAAGTGATTAGAGAAGAGACCCCTTTTCTGAAAAAAAAAAAAAAACAGGCTTTCAACTACCTACATGTAGCATTTTTTTTAAACTCAGGGATAAGAAATGATGAAGTTTTCAGACTCCAGGTTTTACTAAGTCTCTGATTTCCCCATCTCCACCGGCTTCCTGTGTTTGGTGCATGATGAGCTAAATGGAGCTGCCATGTTGGAATAGTGATAAGCTATTCAAGAGCAAATTAAAAGCAGAGAGCCTATAATCTGGGATTAGATGTTATCAAGATGTTTATTTTGGGAACCAAGCACAGGGATGGAGGATATAAATATAATATTGGAGCTATTTCCTTGGATGGGAAGACATCCTAGATTCAAGTTCTATATTATTGATAAATCTGGGTGACACATGACAATGTATTAAGATGATGTAAGCCTTAGTTCAAGGAGGAAAACAGGTAGCTCCCTGCTGATCCTAGGAAGCCGGCTTTCCACTCGTTTTATTTTATTTTATTTTATTATTTCATTTTTTATTATTTTTATTTTTGTCTTACATGCTCTTTAAAACATAAATTTGAATGCTTTAGGGTGCTAAAATCTTTCCTGTTCTCCATAGGCTCCACTACTTCTTCTACTTCCTTTTGGATTTCATCCGCCCCACCATCTATGAGTTAAAAAAAATTCTCATTGAGTATCTACTATGTGCCAGGCACTATTCTAGACATTGGGCATTCAGCCAGCCATCAAAAAGTAGACAAAAATCTCTTCCCTTGTGGAGCTTAATTCCAGTAAGGGGGTGGGGGTGTCAGACAATAATTCAATTAGGTAAGCAAGAAATCTATCACATAGTGAAGGTTATGGTGGAAAAAGAACAGAATGAATGCCAGAGATGAGGGCTGAAAAGATAGGATTGCAAAGAAGGGATAAGGTGGTTGTGAGAAACTGACAGACGCAAACACCCAAACACACATTCATTCTTTCTATAACAATCCTCAAACCCCTGTTCTATCAGTCCTAGCATCAGAAAATACCCAAAGCTAATCATCTTCTTTCAGGTCACAGGAACAGAATTTTTATTTCTTACTGGTCCTCTCATATGGCAGACATTCCAACTAAAGTCTCCCACTTTCCAAGAACTTGCCATGAAAGACACATTTCTATTGGCAGAAAGATTGGAGGAAGAAAGGTGAGGGTCGGTGTCACATACTGTTTTTGGCTTCATTATCATCCTTGGGCTTTAACTTAACTGAAAGAGATTTCTCTGTGAAATGACAAATTTTCTTGTAAAGAACTCAGATATAAAGATAACAGCTTCCTGCTTACTCCAAACTCTCATCTAAATGATATGCACTTACAAGATGCCCTTTAGGGATTCTCAGAATTTCCCTAAGCAGCTCTGTTTTAGAGTTTGGATAAAGGGTCTCTACAACCACTTCAACTACAGCAATGCTCCAAGTCCTGCTCCTGGTTGTTCTCATCCAGTCTGTCATCAGTGTCTCATACTTTGTGTCCTGGGTATGGCTTGGACTTTCTTTTTTCTTCAATTTGTAACTCAATTTCAGCAGGTCCACCTGGTTCTGATTTAGCCCTTCCTGGAGATGCTCCTTCTGGTAACTATTCCTCTGTTTCCAAGTAAGAAAATGGCAACATGTCCCTGCACTGTCCCAGGTCCCTGAGTTCTCAGTGCATATCTGGGGAGGAATATGGGGCAAAATGCCAACACAGTTCAATTTTTCCTGGTGCTCAAAGTGCAGCAACACAACTCAGCATCTCAAAGGCTCCTGCCAATTGAGATGTTCTTCAAATCACCTCACAAGTTTAATTTCAGCTCACCATTCATCCTCCTCCTGATGTGATAAATAACTGTACCTCAGACTCCCCTTCCTAAGGTATGTGTTTCTCTTATTAGCCTTCATCTATAGACCCTACCCAAGGACAGTGACGTGGATGGCTGTGCAACCACGGATAGGTAGCGGTAGTACAATGACCCCTAGTGTATATAAGAACTGGGGTGAGCAAAAGAATTCCAGAAAAGTTAAATCTTGGAAATAAGAACTCACATGGTGAAAAGTTAAGGCTTTCAATTTCTATTTATATCAGCTTCATAGAAAGCAAAGAGTTGGCTTTTGGAAGATAGGCATACCAACTGTTTCCAGATAAGCACATAATCAGAGCACGATGGACTGGAACAGATGGTCACCCTATATCTTTAAGATGGAAACAGTGAATGGGTTGCGCTGAGAGGAGATGCTACCCAGGTACCCTTCCAGATAATTTGGGGACCACTGCAGGATAGTGCTAATGACTCTGGGTGCCTCTGTGTGTGGCTCTTATGTTTAGGCTTGCGTTTGTAAGGTTATTCCTCAAAATACTATTGACTTCTTCCTATTTGGGCTTTAGATGGGGGTAAGATCCTCCTAAGTGGAAGGTGGGATCATCATTGGGGCAGAAAGGTGCATGACAAGAGCATGCGCTAGGGAGCCATGTAAAGATTGGAATCCCTACTCAGCTACTTACCATCTATATGGCCCCTGAACATCTTGCCTGACTTCTCTGAGCCTCAGTTTCACCCTTTACAAAAAGAGATAATGATGTCTACTTTGCACTAATTTTGAAATACTTACAGAAAATATAAATGAAATCCCTGGCACATAAAGGGAGCTATGCATTATGTAAAACTAGGGCTACTTACAAGGATAGTAGTATTTATTAAAACATATGTAAACATTTACATCTTGCTCTTAAAATGTACATTTTAGAACAAAATATAAACACCGATGTGTTGCCACTCATTAATATTCACCTGATCCAAACAGTTTCATTCTCTGCTTAATGAAGCACAGTTGTCCTCCCAGCCTAGACTAGAATTATCTTACCAGGAATTCTTTAACTTAGAGTTGAAAAATCCACGGCATATTCTCACCTCTGGTATGTTTCCAAGTGTCAGAAAAATCTGGGATTCTAGCACACGAAGGAAGGAACTTCATTCAAGATTAGAAGTTTTAAGAACACATTTCCACCTTTTTTACTTTTTCTTCAGCAAGGTATCCTTCTCTTTCCTACATTTTTAGACCAATCACTAACTAACACCTTATTCCTATTCCCTCATAATTTTCTTTCCCTTGACTAAAACTACTTGAGCTCTGCAATTCTGCGAAGGATGTGTTACTTAAATATCTTAGCCAAAGCTTGCAGAACTCAAAGCATGCTGGGTATTTGTTTAACAGATAAGTGGGGGCAGTGGAGTAAACACGCTTTACAATCTATTAAGTCCCTTAATTTTCAAACTTTCCACTTTCAGTAAATTTTTAGTTTGAAGGGTTTCACATTATTTGAAGCTGCATGCATAAGGTGAAGACTTCCTTAGTGCTTTTATGATCTATTTCAAATCAGCATAATTCAAATTAGCATAAAGTATTATCCTGTTGATTCTATTTGGAGAATCTTTTCCCTATGGCCATTCCTGAACTATGTCAGAGACACTAAGAGTAAATCTTGCTGGACTTAGAGAGGTGAAGGGAATCAGAATTGTGACTGAAATGCATCACCCTTTGAGTAGGCACAAGGCAAGAAGGAAGAGAATCCTTTAGGATGTCCTTACATCACCCTCAAATCTTGCCCAATCTTATTTCTTCATTTAGCTGAGTTAAGATTCAATAAACGTTTATTGTGTGTTTACTATGCACCAGGTACTCACCAAGTACTTTCACATGTATTATCTCATAATCTAATATTTACTATTCTTATGACACAAGTGAAGAAAAGGAAGATAAGACAGGTTAAGTTACTTAACCAATATCACACATGTAGTGAGCAGCAGAAAGATATTTAAACCAAGTCTTCTAAATCCTGCTCCCTTAAATATTTCATACACCCTAGTGGCATTTATAAATAATACGTATTTCTACCCAGGAATGTGGTGTTGGGATAGAGAAGGGACTGAAAAAAAGGAAAAATTAGGGGCCCAGCCCCATGGCTGAGTGGTTAAAGTTCCAAGTGCTCCACTTCAACAGCCTGGGTATGCAGGTTTGGTTCCCAGGCACAGACCTACAGCACTTGTCAAGCCATGCTGTGCCAGTGACCTATATACAAAAGAGAGGGAGGTTGGCACAGATGTTAGCTCAGGGCTAATTTTCCTCAAGCCAAAAAAGAGAGAGAGAGAGAAAGATTGGCACAGATGTAAGCTCAGAGATAATCTTCCTTAGGAAAAAAAGGAGGAAAGGAAAAATTATAAACAAAACACAGTTTTAAAGTCAGAGTAGTTTGAAGTTTTGAATGAAGTGTTGGTTAGGATGAGAGTAAATTTTCTAGTTTGTTCTGATTTAGTTCAGTGGTTGTGACAAAACATGTGGATTATATTTCAGCATGAATGCATTTAGTGGTTTCTTGGGTGGGAAAATGTCAGTTCAGTATTTAAGCCAGATATTCAGTATATTTTATTCATTGGTTGGTGGGTCTGATGGCTAATCAGCTGGTTGACTGGAGTGTGAGTTATTTTAAACCATTAGATTAAAAATAGCTATCTCTAATCCCAAGGGCCATTTTAGGATTCTAAGGATTGCTATAGTAAGAGGCTCAGTCCTAGATGGCACCCTATGTCCTATAGGGGAAGGAGGGAGAGAGAGAGAAAAAAAGAAAAGCAGAGAGAGAGAGAGAGAGGATAAAGCAGGAACAGGGCTCTGGAAGGTGAAACATTCTATATTCTCTTCCCTCTTTACCCTTAGAATATAGTCCTGGGTAGTCAGACCCAGAGTTTCACAATGGTACCATGCCTTTCCAACCCACTCATTCCAAATAACCCTCTTAACCTAGCCCCACATGTTTCATTTCATCAGTTTCAAAGCCATATTAGCTCATCCGATAAAATCACTCTCTAAGAATTGCATGCAGGGAGTAGGTGAAGAGAGAGCAGCACTAGCACATGCACAACTCCAGGGGGCAATGTTGATAATGTAATCAGTGAATAGTGCTTCTGGAGTTGTGTACTACGGAGCCACATGCAGCACTACAGCCTCTAACTGGTTCCCATGAGACCGTCCCTAAGGGAACATTACAGATTAGATAGAATCTTAGACCTAGAAAGGATCTTGGTAAGCAGTCCAACCACTATTATTAATAGCTGAGGAAATCATGGCTCAGATAAGTTGGATAGATGAGATTTCTAAACACAGGTATACAATGGCAGTATAAGGGCTAAAACCCATCCCTCAGTGCCATGTTCCTCTTGATTCAGGCAGTATCTACAGGGAGCAACGACAGTTCTCAGTGAGCGTTTTCTCACTTATTTTATTCTTTTTATCATTGGGAAAGCCTTATTTCTTAAGTACTAGCACATCATGGCAACTTAATTTGATGAGCAGCTGCTGAGAATCTTCTACATGTCAAGAACTGTAACATGGCATGACGGTTAAGAGTGTGGAAAATGGAGTTGTGCAGACCTGGGTTTGAAGCCTGCTTTGGCATTTGCCAACTCTTTGACCAATTTGACTTGAGTCTTCATTTCCTCATCTGTAAAAAGGGTACTGGATAATTTACCTCAGAAGATGTTTGTGAGAATAAAATTACTTAATATTGAATGCTTAGCATGCATTCATCTATTTATTAATCTACTCGTTAACAAAATAATAATTGATAAGCTCCTATGTGCCACGCATTTTTCGAGGCTCTGGGATATAACAGTGAACAAAAGTAGACCATTGCTCCTCTCAAGGACTATACAGTCTGCTGTACTCAGCACATAGTAAGAGCTCCATCACAACAAGGTCTTGAGCAAGCAAAGAAGATCTGTGTATCCCGTGTTCAATGTTTATCTCAGATCTGCCACCACATCCCTCCAGCTGCGTTTCCACCCAGTTTGAGCTTACCATCTCATCTCATCTGGTCTCTTCCACTAGCCTCCATTCTATACACATAATCCAGAATGTCCATTAGATTACGTTACTCTACTTGTTAAAAGCATCAGATGACTGCTACACTCAGAATAAAATCCAAATTCTTTACTTGCCTTATAAACCATGCATGGCCTGGATCTTGCTTATATCTCTCTCCACACACTCCTACTGCTCACTACCTCTGACTTCACTACCCTTCGTTGTTCATCGATTTCTAGAACACGTGGAGCTCTTTCCTGTCTTAGAGGTTTTGCATGTGCTGATTTTGCTTTCTAAAGGTCTCCCTTCTCCCTCACCAATTTTACAAAGCTATCCCCTTCTCATCCTTCAGCTTCTTCTTCCACCACCCTACCCAAAGTTGCTCTCTATCACATCGCTGTGACTGCCATGTACATTTGTGCGGGTTGTATCCTACACAAAGGCATCTAATCAGTGGGAGGGGATCAGCAGGACTTGAACTCTCGCTCTGTCTGTTCCCCAAGCTCTGTGCCATATGCTCAGAGAATATGTCACATTCTAATTTGCATGAAGGCACACAATGGGCCAACAGTGGCACTGTCCACCATCTAATTTCCTTCTTAGAATTTTCCATAGGTTTTTATTGTGACTTTATTAGATTGCTTTATTTGTAGGCCTATTTAAATCCCTTGAAAGAAATTAAAAATAGGTCCTGTGTGTTTTTCATTCGCCATTGTTGCAGAATGATCACAAGGGTCATGGTGTTTGACAGAAAAATTCCAGCAGACACAGTAAATCTCCTATGATGGAGGAAACGTATGGCACAAAGATGGCTACAGAACAAGAGGGAGAGAAGACTATAGCTAGTAAGAGGAGCAAATTTCCCTGACCTCAGTGTCTCCAGGAAGATGCAAAGCTGCCAATGACACCATTTGAACAGGAACAGAATCTCCTTAAAACAAATTGCCAAATATAACAGTACAGTGTGCTCTTATTTATCAAGTCCAGAAAATTTTGTTCTTTATCACCACCTCCCCATAAAGTCTAAGGTCCCCTGCCACAGTGTTGTCAGGGAATCCCAGCCACCCTAATCTGCAGTGAGGCCACCCAATACTCTCTTTTTTGTTGCTGTGCTTTGAATCTTCCCACTTTGATATTAGCCTCATTACAGCAAAGGAGAAAAGAAAAGAAGCAAGTTCCTTTTTAAGTCCTTGTTGAGATCTCTTCTCTTACCTCCTCCAAAGACTTCCTTCACAGCACTTCTAAATCAGTCTCATGTTGATCAAACAACCAACACCAAGTAAAAACTTGAAACTAGAAGATGAGTAAGTTCTGGAGATCTAATGTACAGTATAGCGATTATAATCAGCAGTACTGTATCATATACTTCAGAGTTGCTGACAAACTAGATCTTAAATGTTCCCACCACAAAAACAAAAATAATAAGTGATGGGATAGAGGTGTTAGAACTGACTCTACAATGATAACCATATTGCAATATGCAAAAGTATCAAATCAACACATTGTACACCTTAAACTTAGAGAATGTTGTATGTCAATTATATCTCAGAAAAAGAGATATGCCGTGAATTTTTCAACTTCGCTTGTGAGGTGGGGTGTGTTGCAGATAAGTTCCATGTTCTTTGCCATTAAATTCTTTAACCCTGTCTATTGGCATCCTTCTGTCAACACCATCACTTTCCCCATTTATATAGGACCATGGCAGACACTCAATAAACGTCAAATGAATAGAGTGTAAGAGGTTTTAATACCCAAACCTGGAAGTGATGTACATCACTTCTACCCATACTCTGTTGGTTAGAATTCAGTCATAGGGCCACATTAGCTGCAAGGGATGTTGAAAAATGTCTTCCAGGAGAGAAAAGAAAGAGATTTGGTGAAGAGCTAGCTAGAGTCTTTGCCACATCCGTGCTCCGCAAGTTTCGCCTTCAAAAATCTAACTGAATGTCATTTAACTCTGTTTAACTATCTTGTTCTATCTAAAAAGGAGTCATATACATGTTAAAATGTCATCTGAGAAAGTGAAATTTACTAAGGCACATAAGAAAAATGATACGTAGGTCAACCAAACTAAGAAAACAAGTCCTCTATTTCCTTGAAGAAAAACAAGAGAAAAATCAATTATTAAATCTTTAACGTGCTAGAAAAAAGGAAAAAGTAGATAAAGATAAGTGACTCTGAGCTGAAAAATCAATCACAGAACGTAGTTTCAGAAGTTGAAAATAAAGAAATGACATACAAGTCACTAACAATGTGTTGTTGCCCTGTGAAGCAGATGCACAAGAATATGTTCATAAATAAATCCATATATTTTGTAAAGACAATTTCCATGCTGCTTTCCAGATCCATTACATAGATTTCTTAGGCTGTCTCCAGTATATGTATCTGAACAAAGATTGGCACATTTTAAGCATGAAAAATAAAACAAAATAGGGAATGCTCTCTTATAAAAATAATCATTGTGAAAAATGCCAAATGAGTCAAGTGGAAAAGTTAAACTTGGAGTCCAATGATGGGATCATGAAGGAGCATAATTTCACTCCGGTATTTCCCAGACTTTCCCCAGTAGAAACAAACGGTGCAAAAGGGAGGGCATCAGGCTTTCAGTGGGGTGTTAAATTGTGAAATTATCCTGTGGTAAGGATCATGCTGGAAACCTCAAGGATGACAGAGATCTTAAAGTAAGAAGTAGAAAAACCGATGTGCGGAAAGCGCTGGTCCAGGAGTCAGGAGACACAGATTCTAGTCCCTATTCCCACTTGCTGAATAATGTTGAGCATGTTACACACCCTCTCCTTCCATGATTCCAAGAAATTTTTTCAACCTTCTCTGGGACCTCTGAATCTTGAAATTACTACCTTAAATGAATAAATGAAACCAGTCATTGCTAGTTTGTGTGAGATCACCATTGTAATCCTCTGTTGACAAAAAAAAAAAAAAGAAAAGTTTTTGTTCAAATGTATGATAAAATGTCCAGAAGTTTTTAAGACAGGGCAAAGGTCAGAGATCAGTTTGGGAATATATACAACCTGAAGAAAATAATCTGGAAGAATTTTCTATTTACCCTAATAGGAAAAATAAAATAGGAAAAAATAGAAGTTCAGATAAACACCACACACAAAAGAAGAATATTAAGTTTGATTCAGAAAGCCACCTAACTATTGCATGAGCGAGCTGCATAGCCCAACCCCAGTCTCTTAACCCCCTGATTCTGTTTCCTCATGCTTAAATTGATAAAGAGGAGCAAGGACGTAAATACAACCACATCCAGCTTAGCCAAGTATCAGAATCACCGTGGTATTGGGCACATGACTCCATATAATGCTTTTGTGCTTGAAACATTCAAGAATCACCGAGCTTTAGAACATTTAAGGGGCTGGCCCCGTGGCCAAGTGGTTAAGTTCGCGCGCTCCGCTGCAGGCAGCCCAGTGTTTCGTTGGTTCGAATCCTGGGCGCAGACGTGGCACTGCTCATCAAACCACGCTGAGGCAGCGTCCCACATGCCACAACTAGAAGGACCCACAACGAAGAATATACAACTGTGTACTGGGGGGCTTTGGGGAGAAAAAGGAAAAAAATAAAATCTTTAAAAAAAGAACCACCGAGCTAAAGATTAAAAAGAAAGTCTGTAGGAAGACGTATTGTTAAAATTTTCTGTCTTTAAAATAATTATTCAATCTCAAAGAAAGCTAGCAAGAGGTGGAGGATTCTAAATTGTTCCTGCTCTCCTGCTGGGTTTACGCTATTCTTTTTTAATGACTAATCTCTGTAACATAAATCATCTAATATATGTGTTGTTTAGTGAAGATTAAATGACTAGAGACTGTCTCCGTTTCAGGTGTATATAGTATTTACAGACATATAGTATATAGGGTGATTGTATATATACATAATTGTGGGAAGGGGCTATTGGGAAGTTGAAAGTTGAATAGGTTGGGGCATAACTAGCTGCATTTCATTTAAATTTTTCAGGAAACCTTTGAGGAAACAGAGACTTAGAGATGTTAAGTAAACAGCCCCAGAGCACACAGCCAATAGTTGCAGATCCAGGCTTGGGACTCAGGTGCTACCACCCATGCTTTGACCTCGACACCACTGCACTGGCTCCATTTTCTTCCTCCTGAGGTTTGGCCTCGCTGCAAAAACACAAACTCAGGTGACAGATGGAGGACAGACATAGGTGCTGCTGAGGACACCCCTGCCTGGTGTCTAGAACATTACCTGCAGGTAAAGCAGCTGATATAAATGCCCTTTGGGGAAGCAAACCACTACCTATCAAACTGATAACGCTGAAATCTCTCTTGAAACTCTGAGGCAGAAGCTTACAAAAAAATTCCAGAAACTTTTCAGAACACCAGGGAATGGTGTGATTCTATCAAAACAAAGTCACCTTGTTGTTCATTTAGGGGATTTCTTGAGTGCTAAGATGATAAGTAAAACCACTGTTTGCTAATTAGGTTTATAGAAATGAAATGCCTCTTCCAAAAAACAAGTTTGGTTTTAGTGAAATATAATTTTCTTTTCTAACTACCAAGAGAAAGCCATCTATTCTTGCTGAAGTGGTTAACTATGAAGCTTCTGGTACTAAAAGAATCGGTGTAAATTGAAGATAACACACTGGTACACCTTAAAGAAAATATTTCTCCTAATAGGCTTATCACGGTTGTTCTGAGACGGATTTGACAAAAGTAAGATAATTGCTTTTTGGTATTCTGTTCGTAATCTTGTTCGTAATGACTTCAGCAAGAGCCTCCCAGCTACAAATAGGCTGAAGTTATTATAAAAAAAGAAAAAGTTAGGTAGATGATAATTAATTCCACTGTGGATGTTCCTGGTTACTCCTCAAAGCCGGGTAAATGAAATAGACCAAATCTGAAATGTGGAGATGACTCTTTGTGTTTTTGTTTGGGAAATAACACAGATTACAGACCATGCCAAAGCAGAGGAGTCAAATGAACAAGAATGAAATTCCAACAGAAAGTCCTAGAATACAATGACTATTTTCTGCATCTGCATAAAGGGTCTTTGATAGAGGAGATCACTTAAGCTGAGGTGTGTAAACACCTGGGTTCTGGTCCTGCTTTCTTTTCCTAATGGATGTGTCACCTTGGGCCAGTCATTTAACCTTCAGCTTCTTCAGTTTCTTTATTTGTAAAGTTAAAAAAACACATTCCATCTTATAGTTTATTTGTTAGGACCAAACATCAACTTGAGTATTTTGTAAAATCTGATGGAGGGTGAAAACTGTGACCTTGATCTACACAGGGTTCCTCTAAAAAAGTAATTAACGGCTATCTGTTAGAAAACAGGGTATTTTATATAAAATTTAGATGTGAGGCTTCTCTTGAAAAATCAGATGTTCTAACAACACTAGCCCATATTCCTGTGTAACACGGTTGTCTGGAAATGAATGCCAGTTGCTGCTCCCTACAATTCCCTATTGTCTTATTCAGGGGCCACTTCACACTTCCATATGACCTTCTGGGACCCTGGGGTATTAAGTTTGCCTGCAAAAAAAAAAAAAAGGGAAAAAGGAAGATTAGGTATTGAAATCAATGTTTAATAGATATCAATTGAGAATGGCTTAGCACACAGTTGTGATTTGATGAATATCTTTTATTGTATTGATAACTTTATTGAACAGGTTCTTATTGGTCTTGAATAAAACAATGTACAACCCAAATCTCCCTGAACCTGTGCCCTCTCTCCTCCTTCCAAACTACTGCTGCCATAGAATTATTGCATCTGTCTGTGTCTAAATGGTCACAACCACTATTTACCTGGAATTCCATTGACTAGATTAGATTTTAATTCTGGGATCATTAAGAAATTACAGGGGATGATCTCTATACCACCATTTATGCTTTGAAAGAGGAGAAAGTGCCAGTTAAAAGTGTGCTTTTTAGAATGCAGTTACTCAGGCTCCCAAACAATATTAGGAGACAGATGATTTTGACAATAAGCATTGAAATCACTTTCCTAAATTTAACCACAATTGTCTTTAGGGAGAAAATGTCAAAATCTGAAAAACATATACTATGTAGTTGGAAAATTTTAAATTCCTATTTAAGAATGCTTAAAGTAACTATTAAATTTCGATCAATAAGAACTTTCAGGGGCTGGCTCCGTGGCCGAGTGGTTAAGTTTGCGCGTTCCGCTGCAGCAGCCCAGGGTTCAGATCCTGGGCGCGGACATGGCACTGCTTGTCAGGCCACGTTGAGGCGGCGTCCCACATCCCACAACTAGAAGGACCTGCAACTAAGATATACAACTATGTACCGGGTGGGTTTGGGAAATAAAGCAGAAAAAAAAAAAAAGATTGGCAACAGTAGTTAGCCCAGGTGCCAATCCTCAAAAAAAAAGAGGAAGATTGGCAACAGTTGTTAGCCCAGGTGCCAATCTTTAAAAAAAAAAAAAAAACTTTTAGCTTTAGAATATGAAAAATCACTAGACATTATTCTAGAAATTCTAACCCCCAAAGTACAACTCTTTTTTTTTTAACTGCAAATAATGTTTTGTTTTGGACACAGAAATTAATTTGCCTTCAGTGCCCAAGTCAAACTCTTTTGACTACTTCAATGGCCAGAGAATGTGAGGTTGCTTAGACACAGACAAGGCACCAGCCAAAAATGGGATTGCCATTTGAAGGTATTTTAGATCCAAGAGAAGAAGTTAACCATCCCACTTTTTTTCCAGTAGGGAGGACCATGGCAGCCTCAAGTCAACAGACATTAAGAAGAGGTCTTAAGTCACAGGATGAAGGAGGAAGTAGAAGACTCCGGGGTGAGAGAGTTACCAGTTGAGGGAGGCAGACAGACAAGAATTCCTGGGGGGCACATTCATCCAGGATATGCAGGTCCTTTCTGACTATAGGTAAGATAGATTGCTTCTGGCTTATGGGACCAAATGGGATTGATTAAAGTAAAAAAAAAAAATTATATATATATGGCACTAACTAATCTGCGGGGATGTCTTTCTTTGTTCTGTTTTGTTTTCAACATGCATTTGCAAATACTCTAAGTTCTCAGGCTTCCAAATGTCAGTCTTTCTATTTGCAGTCAGGTCGTGGGACAACACAGATGACCTACGTTCTATATGAGCCTGTCTGCCTCTGACACCACTTACTACCAAGGAAGCTACTGATAAGAAGCAGCAGTGAGCAGCCTAACACTTTCCTACAATGGGACAGCAGGCTTCACCTGGTTCCTCTTTTTTGTACAATCTCAAATGAGGAACACAAGGCCTCAACCACTTTTCTGTCCTCAATTTTAAAGTCTGTTTATCTGGGAAGATCAGGTCCTCTTCAGACTCCCTGTACCAGTCAAACAAGTCAGGAGAGACATTACCACAGACCCTATGGTTTCTCTTGGCTTACTTTAGTTGGGTTGATTGCCTGTTAACTGCCTTTCTGACTGTGGGTTGGTTGCTTCATTCGTTGGTTAGTTCAGTAACAAAAGAGCTTTTATGGATATATATAACCTGAAAGTTACTTTCTTGAGAGAAAAATTTGGAAGAGAATATAAACCCTCTCCCACCACTAACGTGTACATCAGCAAAGAGGAAGGGGCATCAGTCTTAACAAGAAGCTTCAGGTTCATTTTGTGGAATATACACTAGGTCTTAAAATATGGGGATCAAAGATACAACTTAAAGACACTGAGGAAAATCATGAACCCTCTTCCTACAAAAATTCACAGTGTTTGGCATTTAAAGAATTCTCCAAACCCATTCATGGGCTTTAAGAGGTATGTGGACCTCCAGTAAAAGCCCACAGTGAGGAATACGAATAAAGATTCTTCTGGTTTCAATTTGGTAGGAACATTAGTTATACAACCCAGTTAATAGATAATCTGTAAGAGACCTTTGAGTAATTACCAGCTGAAGGACTGGAAATTCAAGGACTGGAATACAAAACACTGATACACTGAAGTGATTATTATTCCAAGTTTATACATGAGAACACTGAGGTCTAGAAAGGGTAAGTAAGATTCACAAGTTTACTAACTAGTAAGTAGTAAAGCTAGGGTTCTACCATAACAAGAATCTATGGTCATGGTTGGGCCCACTTGTGTGACTTTCACTTCTATATACGTATACATACATATACTCAGCAGTGTCCATAAACAGTAAGCTTTCCTTTGTCTTTGTTTAAGATCACTTAATCTACACATGGCATTTTATATCTAGCTTGAAGATCACCTTTTACACCAAAAGGAAGTCAAAAGGTATATAGAATGGGACAAGGGAGACAATTTTATCTTTAAGATATAAGTACCATTAACTTATTTTTTTAACCATAGCCTAAATATATTATATAATGAAAAAAGCACTTGAGTATCCATCTGAATCTCTGAGTTCTTAGTAAAATTCCACCAACCTGGAGCCAAATAACTTGTCTGAGCCTCAGTTTCCTGACCTGCACATCCAAGGTGTTGAAGTAAGTGTTTTCTAAAGTTCTATGGACCTGCGATCTGAGTCTGTTAGAGCTTTGGAAGGCAACCCAGACTTGAGGGCTCTACTAAAATATCATTCCAGGGAGTTGTCTCTGATCAGACAAGACTGGGTAGAGAACCTGCCCACTGTGTCCCTGAGTCCTTTAATTCTAACACACCACTTAGGATACAGTTTTGCCATCATCCATTTATCTATCTCATTAAATGGTAAGCTGTCTGAAGATGGAGGTCTGAGTATTTTTACCATCCATCAGAGAAGCAGACAGCATGTTGGGTGAGATCAGACTCTGAAGCCAGCCTGGTTGGCATCTCACATGGCCTGTGTCCTTGGGAGAGTTACCCAACCATTCTGTGCCTTGGGTTCCTGTTACGTGAAATGGAGACAATAATGGCACCTAACACATAGAATTATTGTGAGATTTATGTAAGGTAGGACCTGTAAAGCATTTAGAAAGCTACCTGGTACATAACAAACACTCAAAGTCAGGTATTATTATTGCCAGTGTGTACAGTTTCCGGCATTTAGTAGATGCCCAGATATTTGCTAAAGATGGATTGATTATTTCCACAACATTCAAGATCTAGACTCAAAATAGTTCAAGTTAATGACAAACACCTATGACTTTGGCAGATTGTTTAATCCAAAATGAGATGCCGTGAACTTTGCATTCTATTAGGATGTATTTCGGAGCTCTGTTGAATAGTAAGTTAACATGTTCTTGTGACTGGTTTCAAACTCTCGCGTAACTTCACTCAAACTTCACAGATTAGAGATTGTAACCAAAGGAGTCATCCCCACTGCCAACGATCTACTTTGGGATGTATTTCAGGAGCAAGGACTATAACGGGACATGTTAGACGAGAGGATTGGAAGCTCTATGAAAAATCCCCATGCTGTGTGACTTTCACACTGGAGCATGGCCTCGACTCTTCTCTATAATTAGATAATGAGCTTTAATTTATAAAAGTTCCTATCATGGTATGTTCCCCTATCATTCTTCACTGAAAACTCCTCCATCATCCTCTTTCCAATTCTGTTCCTAGGGGTGTGATAATAATATTGTTGTAGGTTTGCCCAGTACAATGGTGCTAGCTGATTTGTAACAAACTCATTCAGAGTGCTTTTGGCTTGCAGATTATGTTTTGTTATACTGTATCCTCAGATAAACAAATATACATATACACAAAATAACTCTTAGAAATATGTATTACAGCATCGTTGAGATGGATAGCTCCATATTTTACCTTGTCCATGCTCAGCAAAATATAATCCTCATAGCAAGTTCTTATTAATTCTTTTGTGAACAAGGATAGCCCTTTAGAAAGGAGCATTTTTTTTTTTAAGATTTTATTTTTTCCTTTTTCTCCCCAAAGCCCCCCGGTACATAGTTGTGTATTCTTCGTTGTGGGTTCCTCTAGTTGTGGCATGTGGGACGCTGCCTCAGCGTGGTCTGACGAGCAGTGCCATGTCCGCGCCCAGGATTCGAACCGACGAAACCTGCAGCGGAGCGCGTGAACTTAACCACTCGGCCACGGGGCCAGCCCCAAGAAAGGAGCATTTTTAAAAGGCATCACAGATATCTGAACAGCTGTGTCTACAAGAAATAATTGCTAGCTTTGTTAGCTGTATGATTCATAAAAAAAAAAAGTCAATTCCATGTTACATTCAAATTCTATCTTTTTCAATAGATATCTAATTAGGAAGGATAGCCAAAGGGACCACACTGCTCCACATAAGCATAGATTCTTGACTGTGCATGTTCCTTAGAATTTCAGCCTGGAATCAGAGGAGATAAAGGAAAAGGGCATAAGGCTGAACAATTTGAGCAAGTGTCTTACCCTTTCTGAGCTTCAGTTTTCCTATTAGATAACTAGGGGACTGCCACAATACCTTTCCATTACAATAGTCCATAATCCTGTAACCTCACCTCTTTCTAATGACCATGTCCTAGTTGTAAAGTGATTTACCTTCTGTCACTCAGTAACTAGCAAACTACACTGACAAAGTGCATGGCATTTTAGCTCTGAAACATTTTGCTTCTAACGAGGTTTCTTAAAACAATAATGATGTTATAGCAGTTTAATTTGTCAGTAAGTTGACATTAAATTGTTTTCTTAGCTGTGCTAAGTGACAAGAATCAGCTCCACATGTTTATCACATAGACTATGATTTATGATTCCTGAAATAAACTTTATATTTTCTTTCACTGGAACACATTTTTTTAAATTTTAATTCTGAGACTATTTGTAAAGAAACAAATAAAAGAAAGGAAAAAGTATAACTCCCTTAAAAGCTTCCTCTAATGACTATATCAAGGTAGGAATGAAATCTTTAAATACCCTCTCTCACGTTACTTCAGAATGTGTTATTTTCAGTTGTAGAAAATAAGGCAAAGAATATTGAACTTATAACCCTCTACATATACTCAGCTGATAAAACTGACAAAGTTGCTTTAAAAAAAAAACCTCTTAACAATTGGTTCTGTACACTGTCACCAAGGCACACCAAACACTGACAGCCAAAAATCCATTGTCTTTCTGTGTGAACAAATTTTAGATAACCTTAATTATAAAGGAAATCAGATCAGAGTCTGATTCTGTGAGAAAAGGCAGAACTATAACCAAATTTCCCCATGCAGTGGGATGTGGTCTGTTTTCATAGGCTGAACAATCCTTAGACTTCCGCTCAGTAACTCACCATAATGTCCTACAAGACTTCTATTCATCCCAGTGTCATTGCCACCAGCAACTACAGCGATGTATGACTAGACCATTAAGAAGTGAAGCAAGAGGCCTTGTGAAATCAGATGGCTAGCCTCAAGGAGAAGAACATTCCCAGGCTCTCTTAAGAATACATTTTTTATCAGATTTTCAGAAGTTTCCCTGGGGCTAACATGAAGGACCAGATCATGTTTTCTGCAGAGAGTTGTGTGATTAACTTGGCTACTAATGCATGTAATAATTGAAAATAAATAACAGCAGGCAGAGAAGTTGGCACTGTTAAAAAATAAAACCTTAGAATAACCCATGGAAAATGGCAGGGTCAGATAGGTTTTTGTTTGGGGAGGAAAAGGGGTGGAAAGTATTGTTTTTGAAAACAGTCTACACGTGTAGCATTTTACAACAATGTTCTGTGCCCTACAGCACAAAGCTAGGATTGGTTAACACAAGGAAATCAGAAGGCTGGAAAAAAAGATGTTTTTATCATTGGGTTGGTTTCTAAAGGTACAGCTATAACCTACTTGAATCTGAGTTTCAGCTATTCTGATGTTAGAACTAAAGACATTGGCTCTCATCTCACATGTTGTGAACATACAGTAGATTGTCCATAACTGTTTGTTGAATGAATGATAAAAAACCAAACCTATTCTGTTTATCCAAGTTACACCTAGATAATGCCTGCAGTCTCAGATTGCACTCAAGGAGCAAGATGCTGATAAACACATTCTTAATAGATCACATCCATGGGAAGATTTCCAAAACCTTACACATGATGGAAAATGGGAGGGGGGACAGCTGGACCTTTGAAGTATCTCACAATCATTCAGTCATCTTTTGCATTTTACAACTGACAACATAAAGAAAGACACACTTTCAGGATAATCTGGGTTGAACAGCAGTCATCACTTCCTTCTTGAAGATGAAGAAAAAATAATAACAGTAGCTGCAAATTAATGAGTACCTACCAATAAAGAATTATAGATTAGCCTGAGAACTTAATAATCATTTTTATTGATAACAATGGTTTACATTTGAGTGCTTACACTGAAGTCAGTAGACATAGTGCCAAGGACATTCGTGCGTTATATAATTTGATCCTCGTCAATGTTCTATGAGGTAGGTATTACTATTCCCGGTTTATATATGAGAAAATTGAGTCTAAAAGAAGTTAAGTAATTTTCCTCACCTAAATTTACACAACCTGTAGGTGGCTGAGCTGTGATAGAAGCCAAGTCCAGGAGACTACAAGGACAATTCAATTGTTTTCCCACAGTAGAGTCATTTGAAATAAACTTCAAAAGAGAAATCTATTTTAAACATACAGAGATGGGAAGCAAGGAAAGGCATTCCAGGCAGAGGGACTGATAGTTATTTCTGAGCATGACTCTACGAACCTAACCCAGAAGAATGGGAGGCAGACCAACAGTAACCAGTGTTGAAAATCATAACCACATGGATCCATGTACATGCTTATGAGCCTCTGTTCAAAAAAGAAGGAAAATATACACATTATTTTAGAAAGATTTAGATAGACATTATAGTTTTTAATTGTGATTTGCTTTGGGTAACCAATTCTTGCTGTCAGTTTTCAAGGCCGAGCCTGAGAAGCAATAACATTGACTTAAGATGGAACAAGCACTCTGACAAAGGATTAATCAGAAAACAATGAGTAATAATTTGAATAGGAGATATAAATGGGGCTCTACTTGCCCAAAAAGACTTAAAAGGAAAAAGATGTTCCCATGAAGCATAGCATAAAATTGATAGGATTTTACTCAAGATTATGAAGAAGCTCAGAACCACAATATCAACACTGAGGGACACACTGTGGAGTCATCTGCTCCTCTCTCAGGAAAAAATAAGTTAGACCAGGTTTGGTACATGGAGAAGGAAATTCATAAATAACAGAGAGGAATCCTTACAGGCCACTTGGGGCTAAGACAACTCCTTGATCATATACAAGAAATCATTAGACATACACAAAATTTCAGTACCCTAAAAGATTAAAGATTTTCACATGGGAATGGAGTGCTCTGGAATGATCTACTCACATCTTTAGAATTTCTCCATCATAACATTCTTTGACTTGGTGAGACTCATTTTCTTAGAGAATCTGGTCAACTCTTTTGACCAAATATTAGATGATCATTCTTTTCAAACAAAGATGCATACCATGTCTTCCCAGAAATTCTTGCCCAGGATCTCAGAAACTAACATAGATTAAGGTACAGACACCATCCAATCATCTGTGTAAATTGTGGAATTTTGTCTGGATCCCCTAAATAGGAGCTTTCATCCTCTCAGAAAATAACAGGAAAAGCCTCTGTCCTGTTTACCTCACTCGCTCTTCTCCAAAGAAAGAGGATTGATGAGCCTGGCGGACGAATCAGAACATCTAGTTCAGCAGCCTTTCCCTCTGTTTTGCAATCCACTTGTTGATGGAACTAGCACATTTGGTTCTGGTCTTTCACTCCAAAATTTAAGAACTTATGGGTTAGGGCTTACTTTACAGAGGCTTTTCTTTCTGTGAATACTCTATTGGCGCTTCTAGACTAATATGAGGTAGTGATTCTGCTTGTCTTCTCTGCAGAACCAAATTCCATTTGCTGGCTTTACCCAATGCCTATAATCAGGAAGGTGGCAATATTAGAAAACCCTATTATCTTGGTGAACCCAGGCAACATTTTACAACTCAGCAATACCAATTACAAAGCTAATTGTTTTACCTTGATCTCTATGATTCCTGTACCTTTTTGTTAATTTGTTCCCAACACAGAGAGGGTAGTCAGAACAAGAATTAGCACTCCCCACAAAAACTTTATTCAATATAAATATTCAAATTTAAACTCTGGCAAATTTAAAAAGCAGGCAATAGAAAAATCCATTGGTTTTACCATTTATTCTTTTTTTTAATTTTTATTTTTTATTGCAGTAATATTGGATTATAACATTATATAGCTTTCAGATGTACATCATAATATATTTGATTTCTGTGTAGATTACATCAAGTTCACCACCCAAAAATTAATTATAATCCATCACCACACACATGTGCCTATCTCCCCTTTTGCCCTTCCTCCTCCCCCTTTCCCCTCTGGTAACCAACAATTCAATCTCTGTTGCTATGCATTTGTTTGTCATTGTTTTTATCTTCTACTTATGAGTGAGATCATATGGAATTTGACTTTCTCCCTCTGACATACTTCACTTAGCATAATACCCTCAAGGTCCATCCATGTTGTCACAAATGGCCGGATTTCATCATTTCTTATGGCTGAGTAGTATTCCATTATATATATATACCACATCTTCTTTATCCATTCGTCCCTTGTTGGACACCTAAGTTACTTCCAAGTCTTGGCTATTATGAATAATGCTGCAATGAACATAGGGGTGCCTGTATCTTTATGCATTTGTGTTTTCAAGTTCTTTGGATACATAGCTAAAATGTCCATACTTCCTAAAGCAATGTATAGATTCAATGTAATCCCTAGCAAAGTTCCAACAACATTTTCACAGAAATAGAACAAAGAATCCTAAAATTTATATGGAACAACAAACAACCCCAAATAGCCAAAGGAATCGTGAGGAAAAAGAACAAAGCTGGAGGTATCACACTCCCTGATTTCAAAACATACTACAAAGCTATAGTAACCAAAACAGCATGGTACTGGTACAAAAACAGACACACAGATCAACGGAACAGGGTCGAGACCCCAGAAACAAACCCACGCATTTTGGGACAGCTAATATTCGACAAGGGAGTCAAGAGCATACAATGGAGAAAGGAGAGTCTCTTCAATAAATGGTGGTGGGAAAACTGGACAGCCACAGGCAAAAGAATGAAAGCAGACCATCATCTTACACCATGCACAAAAATCAACTCAAAATGGATTAAAGACTTGAATGTAAGACCTGAAACCATGAAACTTCTAGAAGAAAACATAGGCAGTATGCTCTTTGACATCAGTCTCAGCAGCATATTTTCAAGTCCCACATCTGACCGGGCAAGGGAAACAAAAGAAAAAATGAACAAATGGGACTATATCAAACTAAAAAGCTTCTACACAGCAAAGGAAATTATCAGCAAAACAAAAAGACAACCTAACAATTGGGAGAAGATATTTGCAACTATGTATCAGATAAGGGGTTAAAATCCAAAATATACAAAGAACTCATACACCTCAACAACAAAAAACCAACAACCCAATTAAAAAATGGGCAAAAGATCTAAACAGAGATTTATCCAAAGAAGATATATGGATAGCCAACAGGCACATGAAAAGATGTCCATTTATTCTTTATTCATATTTTGTTTCAACCTTTTAATATCTCTGTGACCTCAAGCAATAGACTGACTTCTCTAAAACTCCTTTCTTATCTATATGAGATGATAAAATTCCTGCCTCAAAGGTTGACTTAACTGAGCTAGGCGTAATTAAGTGTGCTTAATTAATTAAGGGACATCATTGAGCACAGTGGCTGACACGTATTAAGTACTGAGCACCTACTTTTAACATTAACAAACTGTGTTTGTTATCTGAAGAAAGACAAACTCATTAGTCCTCCAATTTTCCCAATCCCCAGGGGTGGAAGAGATCAAGAACAGGAATTAGAAGCACACTGAAGGCAAACTGAAATCAATTTTTAGAATTGTCCCAGTAGTTCACCCAGAGACCACTAAGGCATGATCATACCACATCAGAAAAAAAATACATTGATTTTCTTCGTTTTGAATGCTTCTGGGGCTCTGATATTACAAGGCCTCTTTTTTTCCCTCCCATTAACTATTTATAATGCAGAGATTTTCTTAGTTTTCTCTTTAACAAGTACAAAGAATAGATTTTTTTTAAAGTTTTAAGATTATTTTAGACCTATTGATCTAGGTAGAGCTGGATATTAAATCCAAAATCGCTGCTCAAATAAAATGGATGGAATCCATCAAATTGTTATTGAGTTAAGGGTCAATACAACAATGACTGGGGAAACTACACCATTTTCCAAGCTGAGCTGTTAGAGTTCACCATTACTTCTCTGCTCAGCTTCCTGTCACTGATTGATCAGCACTTGCTTTTCCATGGCTTAGCAACAGCAGCTTCTGTACAACAGCATGGTATTCTTAACTTTTACTAATTGGTTCCTGCAGGAGACTGTCACAATTTTCAACTTCTTTGTCAGTTATAGTCAGTGCAGGGGTTGGAATGATTGACAGACTTTCTTGGAGTCAGAAGAAAGTAAGCAAATTACTAACTTCCTAAGAGAAAAGATGGCTGCTCTCCAGAACATCAAAGAGGATCTGTTTCAACCAAAATGCTTTTTTCACTATTTTTATGACTTACTGAATATCTAGTGATGGAATTCTGGAAAACTCTTATTATTTATCTGCTCTCATGTTGATGCAAGAAATACCAAATGCTTCTCCTCTTTCTTAGTTCCAGATATTTCTACATCTCCTTGGATCCCCAAGGCTCTATGATTTTCCTTTGTGCTCTTCCCAATCTTGAAATGTATATTATACATACAGATATACATATACAGAAATATACATACATATACACATTCTAGGCCTTCAAGGGCCCCCAGCCTTCTGTTTGTGTTATTAAGTTGTACATCAGAAAAGAGGTGTTTGGCTTTTAAGTAATAGAAAACCCACCTCATACTGGCATAAACATTAAGAAAGCACATTAGCTCACAGAGCTGGAAATTCCAAAGTTAGATGGCTTGTTTTGTGAACTTAACGATGGGGTTCTGCCAAATTCCATGTGTAGTATTTATTATCACGCTGATAATAAAGTGTCCTCACATCCTGACAATGTCCAAGTAATGGAAGCCAATTTCTTCCTGTCATTCCTCCTTTAAGAGCAAATTTTTTTATATGCCCAGCTAGCTTTCTCAAGTCTCACTGGCTTGAATGGGATCACATGTCAATCCTAAATGAATCCCTTTTGCCCAAGGAATTTCACATGATGATTGGTTTAAGCGTGGATTCCTGAATCAATCACTAGAAAAGAGAGAGGAGATTATCCTAAAATTCCTCAGACTCGCTTTCAAAGTTGTATAAGGGTTAGCTTCCCCTAAGGCATGAGTGCTGGAAGCAAAGTAGCATTTTATTATAGAGGAGAAAGGAGAATAGCTTCAGGGTAAATAAAAACAAAGTCCACCAAAGCTTGATTCTGAAAGAAACTGATTTGCAACTCATAAAAACATCAGTCCAATAATTACTGAACAGCAGTTAAATAATTTCAAACTAAGGAAACAGTAGACACATAACTATTTTCTCATCAAAAATGGCTGAGCCCCAGTCACGTGGGTCTGTGCTGGAAAAGATCAAAGATTTGATCATGAAGATGGTTAGTTGTAGCAGCAAACAGATGGACGCAGCCAGGGAAAGAGAGAATCTCCAGCAGAAAAACCAAAAAATACTTGGAGCTGGCCCAGTGGCAACGTAATTTTATGCGCTTCACTTCGGCAGCCCAGGGTTCACAGGTTCAGATCCCGGTACAGACATACCCACTGCTCATCAAGCCATGCTGTGGTGACATCCCACATACAAAAATGGAGGAAGATTGGCACAGAAGTTAGGTCAGGGCCACTTTTCCTCAACAACAACAACAACAACAACAACAACAAAACAAAGAAGACAAGTCAGTCATCAAAGTCCAGAGAAGTGAAAGACAAAATCAAAACAGGAGCAATAAGGTATATCCAGAGGTGGAATGGCAGAGAGAAACACAACTGGGAGGCAAGGCAGAATATCCATGACTACCCAGGACTGTAGTCCCTAACAGGGTTGGGATGTTCAGCTTGTTCCTTCCTGGTGCTGGCTCTGCATATGTGTGAAATTCAAGATAGGTCAGACAGTTTAGCTGTGAGCAACTCCTCCTATTCCTCCTCACTTTGTCCATTTCAAGACCCCAGGTAGAAAGAGCACTAAGCTTCCTTGACTCCACCATGTGTCTAACTGACTCAGCCCTATGAATTCACTTCCAGAATAGTGAGTCATTTCTAGACAGTGGCACTATCCTTACACAAGACCTAAAGTTCACTACTGAGCATCGTTTTACTGAACCTAAAATTCAGTACTGAGCATTACTAAGACACTGAAGGCTATTAAAATGTAAATATTGCCATTTGTAAGATGCTGTGCTGAGTATGACAGATCATATGGCAGGCATGGGAGTGTGCTTCTCAGCTCTGCCTTCAAGAGAGAACCTGATACAAGAAATGGAGTGAGTCAACTACTCTATGAATTGACTCCAAGTCAACTATTCCAGACACAGTGCAGTGTCTAATCACTGCACTGGTTCACAGTAGTGTTCACACCAAGGGTATGCTCTCTCTGGGCTACCTCAGCCAATGGCTGAGCATAGCAAGGGTACTACAGCCAGGCCATTCTTGCCCAATGTGGGACTCTTCTAGCAGGTGATCTTTGCTCTGGGGCTCCCCATGAACCCAGCTGAGACTTTTTCAGAGCTGCCCCAGAGCCTGAAACTCTTCCTACTTGGTCTCCCTTCCTTTCCTCTCCCCCTTCACAGGGGTCAGAACTGCCTCACAATCTGAGCCTCTCTCCAACTGCTCCTGCTACTTCTCCCCTTTGTCCTTCACAGGTGGTTCTAATTCTATCGTAGTGTCTGCTTCCTAGAGCATCTGAACTGACACAGATCACAAGAGATGTTAAGATCTATTATGTCCTCTTAAGACCCTTACCATCTGTAGAAAGAAATCTTAAGAGTTTGAAGAACTTTGATGCCATCTAGCTCAACTTCCTCATTAACTCAGCATCTTTTCTAAAGCACTGACAAAAATTTATGCAGATACGTTCAACATCCACAAATCAATCAATGTGATAACCACATTAACAAATTGAGGAATAAAAACGACATGATCATCTCAATAGACACAGAGAAAGAATTTGACAAGATCCAACAGCCATTTATAATAAAAACTCTTACCATAATGGGGATAGAAGGAAATTACCTCAACATAATAAAGGCCATATATGACAAACCCATAGCCAACACCATACTCAATGGGGAAAAACTGGACATCATCCCTCTGAGAACAGGAATAAGACAAGGATGCCCACTATCACCACTCTTTTTCAACATAGTACTGGAGGTTTTGGCCAGAGCAATTAGACAAGAGAAAGGAACAAAAGGAATCCAAATAGGAAGTGAAGAAGTGAAACTCTTGCTGTTTGCAGATGACATGATCTTATATACAGAAAACCCTAAAGAACCCATCAGAAAACTATTAGAAATAATTAACAACTACAGTAAAGTTGCAGGGTACAAAATCAACTTACAAAAATCAGTTGCATTTCTATACTCTAATAACGAACTTACAGAAAGAGAACTCCAGAATACAATCCCATTTACAACCGCAACAAAAAGAATAAAACACCTAGGAATAAATTTAACCAAGGAGGTGAAGGACTTATACAATGAAAACTATGACATTATTGAAAGAAGTAGATCATGACATAAAGAAATGGAAAGAGATTCCATGAACATGGATCAAAAGAATAAACATAGTTAAAATGTCCATGCTACCCAAAACAATCTACAGATTCAATGCAATCCCAGTCAGAATCTCAATGACATTCTTCACAGAAATAGAATAAAGAATCCCAAAATTCACATGGCACAACCAAAGACCCTGAATTGCTAAAGCAATCCTAAGAAAAAAGAACAAAGCTGGAGGCATCACAATCCCTGACTTCAAAATCTACTACAAAGCCATAGTGATCAAAACAGCATGGTACTGGTACCAAAACAGACACACAAATCAATGGAACAGAACTGAAAGCCCAGAAATAAAACCGCACGTCTACGGACAGCTAATCTTCAACAAAGTTGCCAAGAACATACAATAGAGAAAGCAAAGTCTCTTCAATAAATGGTGTTGGGAAAACTGGACAGCCACATGCAAAAGAATGAAGATAGACCACTATCTCATGCCATACAAAAAAGAAACCCAACGGATCAAAGACTTGAAGATAAGTCCTGAAACCATAAAACTCCTGGAAGACAATATAAGTAGTACACTCTTTGGCATCGAACTTAAAAGGATCTTTTCAAATACCATGTCTTCTCAGACAAGAGAAAGAAAAGAAAAAATAGACAAATGGGACTTTGTCAGACTAAAAAGCTTCGGAAGGCAAAAGAAACTAGGATCAAAACAAAAAGACAACCCACCAATTTGGAGAAAATATTCGCAAATCATATATCCAACAAGGGGTTAATCTCCGGAATATATAAGAAACTCGCACAACTGAACAACAAAAAAACAAACAGCCCAATCAAAAAATAGGCAAAGGAGATGAACAGACATTTTTCCAAAGAAGATATACAGATGGTCAATAAACACATGAAAAGATATTCAACATCACTAATCATCAGGGAAATGCAAATCAAAACTACATTAATATACCACCTAACACCCATTAAAATGTCTATAATCACTAAGACTAAGAATAACAAATGTTGGAGCGGTTGTGGAGCAAAAAGAACCCTCAAACACTGCTGGTGGGAATGCAAACTGGTGCATCCACTAAGGAAAACAGTATTGAAATTCCTCAAAAAACTGAAAATAGAAACATCACATGACCCAGCTATCCCACTACTGGGTATCTACCCAAACAACCTGAAATCAACAAACCAAAGTAACATACGTACCCCTATGTTCATTGCAGCACTATTCACAATAGCCAAGACATGGAAGCAATCGACGTGTCCATCAACTGATTGGCTAAAGAAGATGTGGTATATACATACAATGGAATACCACTCAGCCATAAAAAATGACAAAATCATCCCATTTGCAGCAACATGGGTGGACCTGGAGGGTATTATGCTAAGCGAAATAAGCCAGACTGAGAAAGACAAACACCATATGATTTCACTCATATGTGGAATATAAACAAACACACGGACAAAGAAAACACGTCAGTGGTTACCAGGGCAAGGGGGGTGGGGAATGGGCAGAGGGGATGAAGGGGAGCTCTTCTGTGGTGACAGACAAGAAATAATATATAACTGAAAAATTTCACAATGATGTAAACTATTATGAACTCAATAAAAAAAATTTACGTAGACACAGTCTGTGCACTTCTGAAGACTGGAAGTTCCATATTCAGTAAACAGCTCATTCTACATCTGGGCAACTTAGTTTCTCCCTGAAGAAACTGCCTCCTTGTTTCTTCTCTCCACTGTTTCTGGTTTTGTCCCCTGGGACCACTCAGAATGAGCTTGTATTCTCTTCACATAGTGACCCTTCTAACATTGGAAGGCACATACTTGCTGAACCATCAGACCAAATACCCCTGGCTCTTCCCACTGTTACGTATTTGATACTGTTTGCAGAGTTATGATCATTACGCTTGCCTCTCTTTAGAAACACTCCAATTTCTCTATCCTTTTTGAAAACATATCACTCACAGCTGCAAATAATCATTGTTTGCATCTGCTCTGCAAGTCCACTGTTACTATAAGCACCACAAGAGCAGATATCAAATCTCTACTCTTTATTACATAGTTAACTCATGCTAGAATTCAATGTACATTATTGAATGAAGGAAAGAAGAAAGAAATGAATGTTTGTGCCAGTATCCCTAATTCTCATGAAATCTGCATTCCATCCACCATAGAGGGGTCTAGACTCCAGTCCTAACAGGAAGAGTTGAAAGAGATACTGATCAGGTCTTCCTGATCAAGTCAAGGTGAACTCTCCAGATTCCTGCTGAAGATACCCTGTCTTCAGATAGATAAACTGTCCACCTCCTGGGTGGCTGAAGGGCACAGTGTTCTAAAGTAACTCTTAACCTCTTAGTCCAAGAAAGAACAAAAGATAACAAGATAGCAGAGACTATTGAGGGCAGGTGAGCCTGATTGCTCGTAAATGTATCTCAATAAATATCCTGAAGTCAAAACTGTTTTGAGAATCCTCATTCCACTCAATGTAGACTGAGGAGAATATGTAATTGGGGATGATAGAATTTTGGTTTTTAATTTTTCTGGATGTTAGTTTTAAGGAGATTTCATTTTTATTTCTATCTGAGAGTATAATAATTAGAGCATCATTCATCTTGCTCACTGTTACATTTTTATATTGTGAAAATTGAATTATCTGGGATATTTTTTTTAAGATTTTTTTTTTTATTTTTTCCTTTTTCTCCCCAAAGCCCCCCAGTACATAGTTGTATATTTTCCGCTGTGAGTCCTTCCAGTTGTGGCATGTGGGACGCCGCCCCAGCGTAGCCCAATGAGCAGTGCCATGTCCGCACCCAGGACCCGAACCAACAAAACACTGGGCCGCCTTTAGCAGAGCGCGTGAACCCAACCACTCAGCCATGGGGCCAGCCCCTATTTGGGATACTTTTATACTCTCTTTCTGTACTTATACAATACGCTTGCACAATATACTATGATGAGTCTTATAGGACAAAATGAGTATAATTTGAAACTAATAGGGAATTCGGTTTTTCTATAAGTTACAATGTGCACTTGAAATTTATTTAATTAATATTCTTTATGATCATTTTAGAAGCTTCTAGGGGCGAAAGCTACACTTCCCCATGGCAATGGAAGACCAGGGGTATATGCAGGGCAAACAGCCCCAGTGAAGGTGGGACTACCAATGCAGTGATTCAGTGAAGGCCCTTCTCCTGAGAGGAAGATTGACCATGAATTTAGCTACTCAGCCCAAGTGGTTAAAGTACAAATTGTTAGAGAGTGTTGAAAGGAGGCAGCCTTTATTCCTTATGATCTTATTTCTTTGCAAATGGAAGTAGTATTAGAATAAACCTCTTCGTTTTCCTATCCATCCACCCGTTTCTCCATCTCCTCAGGGGAAGAGAAGCAACCAATGTGATTTCCAAGTGTCTGACTACCTTGTCACTGGTGAGCAAGGTTTCTCTACCTCCACAGTGAAGCAAGTCCAACCCCTGTCTTTGGTTCTGCATGACTCCTAGATCATTGGGAAGTCTAGGAGGTGACCTGACTCCTGATAGTAAAAGCACACGACCGCCAGCATCTACACCTATCACACTCCTTTGCGATGACTTTCCTCAATTCAGTAGGGAAAAAGAACAGAAGGTCCCATATTATCATCCAATCTAAGCCTTGTCCTTCAACATGGCTTACCACAAGTCATAAATTTGGGGAGTGCTGAGAACTGCCTGGCCATTAATTAAAAGAAAAAAAATATTGGGCCACTATTTGCTATAAGTCCTTTATGTGCATACTTTATTAGCTAGAACCTGGAGGGTGACAGCTACAGAGAACTCTGAATTAATTAATTAACTGACTCCATCAGTGACAATATTCATTATCCAGCTATTTTGAAAATAGACTCAGAACAACATTTCCCAACCTGTGACCCACAGAATAATAGTTTCATAAGATATCAATATGTGTTGCATTTAAAAATAAAATCCGTAGTCAAATATGTTTTGGAAATCGAGTTAACAAAGTTAAGCATTGTGGATTTTTTCCTGTGACTTTTGATAATGTAATGGGCACCGTGACTATCCAAGATAGATATACAGTTTCTAATGGTTCCCATAATTATTTGACCATGGAACTGGCTTGTTTTAAGAAGAGAATATTGGAGAGAGACTCTTCCACAGAACCCGACTTTGGGAAATTGATTTAGAGTAACTCTACAGAGCGAGCACCATTTCTTCTTATAAAAAAAGCTCGTTAAGAACCTACCATATGCCTGGCACTGTGTGAGGCAATGGAGAAATAGAGATAAGATAATGTCTCTGCCTCCTAGGAACTTACATCCTGGTGGTGAGATCAGACCCAGAGAAGACTGGAAGCAGAAAACCAACTGGGGGTTGATGCATCTGTCCTGATGAGAAATAATGAAGCTCTGACCTACAGCAGAGGCAGCTACAGAAGGAAGGGAGCGGTGCAGAAATAATTCAAGAGAATTGAAACATTTATAGAATGTGTATTTTATGCAAGACAAACAATGTGTTAGATAAATGACACACTACATATTCAAAAAAGAAGTCGTAGGATGAGGGGAAAGAATGAAATCATAACTATGATGTTCTAGAATAGTCAAAGCCCGTCCCAACATTTGCAGTGTGACCCCCAGCTAAGAACTACCACAGCGAGGAGCTCATCAACCTTTGCAAATGAGCGTAATTCCCATGATGTAAGTATCCAAAAGCAAATTTGAAAAGCCACAAAGAGGGAACTTTACTGCCAACTTGGAAGCTATGCAGAAAGGATATTTAATTCGGAGAGAGAAACAAATTTAAAGATGGAAGCATTTTGAACCAGAAATAACATTTGAGGCTATTCTCTGCTTAAAATAAATAATATCTGCATTATGAAAAGTGATTAAAAAGAAAAAAAAATCCTCCCCCATGGAAGTAGCAGAAACTGTAGAAGGCATTACAGAGGGAGAGCATTTCACTGAGACCCTGCAGCCCTGAGAGTGTTACTTCTGGGCACTAGCTTTGCATGAGTGGGTGCAACAGCAATCAGGATAGAAATTAGTAGAGGAGTAGAAATGTGTTGTTAAACTTAGTTGAAGCAGAAAACTGGAAAGGATTGAACTTTAAATAATCATAGATAAAAGAGAAAGAAAAGTCTATAATTAGTGTATTGTCAGCTCCAAAACAAAAGTGACCAGCCTGCGTAAATCTCACCATGGACAAGTCGGGGACAACACCAGACACAACGAGTCATAGACACAGAACAACAGGGATGAAAAGGAAGAGGACCCAGACTCCTTCAATGACCAGTGCTCCCAGCTAAGCACTTCACCAAATGCTAAGGGCTTTCCTAGATCCCATGAAATACAGCAGGCAGCACCGTGGCTATCTTTCATTCAAGGGTTACAATAAGACACACGTACAGCCTTTTGAAAGGAGATCCGAGATTTTAAAGCATATGCACCTCCAACTGATCCAAACCAGATTTACCCAACTGATTGCAACTGCCAAGGGCAATCATTCTAGCAACATGGCTGTGTCCATTCTGGAAGCCTTCAAATTTGTCCATCTTTCTTTTTCCCCAGCAAATGTTTTATGTGAAAGGCTCAGGGGTTTTTTTCCTTTACTTTTCAGGCAACAAATTTCATCTTGGTAAATTAACTCATGACAATTTTCCAATCTCTGTGCTTCCTTACTGGGGTTTACGCAAGAGGAGGAGCAGAATAAATTTATCACCCTTCCTCTTACAGCCTTTTCTCATAGTTCTGACCCACATTCTTTGCTCCTTTCTTCAATTCTTTTTGCAATGTGTGTGTATACCACAAATTAGCACTCCTTTATATGTGGTCAGATTGTTCTTTTCCACTGCTCAAAACCTTCCAGTGACTTCCCTTCTCATGCTAAAAAAAAAAAAAAAAAAAATTCCAAACTCCTTACTATAGCATCAAAGTGCCTCAGGACATGGCCCTCTCCCTTGCTTGCTCCACTCTAACCACATTTGCCTCCTTGCCTTTCCTCGACCAAGCATGGTCCAGCCTTAGGCCTTTGTGCCTACTGGCCCCCTGCCTGGCATGCTCTGCCCAGATAGCTTTATGCTCACTCTTTTACTTCATTCGGGCTCTGCTCAAAGGTCACCTTATCAGACCTTCCCTAACTACTCTATATTAAATGACACCCCACCCTAATCATATCCTTATCACTTCATATAACGTATATTTGTGTGTTTATTGTCTCCCTCTGCCCAGGGATTATAACTGTTTGGATCACAGACTCTATACAGAGTAGCTGCTTAATAAAATTTGTTGAGTTACTAGAATGGAAGGTCTCTAATCTTCTCTGTACATAGTCCTTGGCTCACTTCTGCTATCCACATATTCAAGGCAACCTACCTCCCCCTTTCATCTACCCCACGAGAAGACAGGCCAATGGAATTAGTCTGCCCCTGGCATTCTTCAAAAATCCCACCAAAGGGCTCCTGTCTTATATTTGTCTCCAGGATCAGAAATTCTCTCTGTCAAGACATCAGAGGGCCACTGGGCTCCCTCTCCAAGAGACTTCTCTTGCTTTCCCTCTGCCTGAGTAACAAACTTTTGAATTACATGTGGTCACTGACCCTTATGTGGCATGTACTGATGCACAGTACCTGAACCTGAAATGGAGAGAAGGCCAGACCCAACAATAGGCCAGCTGAGTGATGCCCGGCCACACTCACTGGGCTCCTCTGGGTGGAAGAAGCCAGAAGATTCTTCCCACTTATTGCCCTGATACAGAACACCTCTCCTAGACTCTTCCTCAGTCTGAGCTTTATCTTACTTTCCACCCTCTCAGCTGCTAACCTTATTTCTCACCCTACTATTTTCCTCTTTGCCTCTCCCTCAGAAGTGATGTCAGCCTCATTCATTCCTCTCGGGGATGGTCTCAGTTTCACTCCAGTTCTGTTCCACTGACCACATGTGGTAGACACCCTCTGGGGTTTCAGTTTGCCCAGCACCCCAGGGAATACCTCTTTGCCCCAAAGGGAACTCTTCTACAAGGGGACAAGAGGGAATCTGTGGGTTTCCATAAACAGTAACCATTTTCATCCTTTAGTGTATGTTTACTCCTTCTCAGTTAGTCTTGTTATTGTTTTTATGTAGCTTTGAACTGGAGACCCCCTTTGGTACTTTGGAATTTCAGGGGTCACGAGTTCAAATGCCTATATTTTCCAGGCAGGTGTCATAAGTGTGAGAAATGGCTGGGCATAACGCAATAGAGATTCTTGAGACGGGGGCTGGTGAAGGCACAAATATTGCCTAAAGGCTTTGTAATTCAGGCACATTTAACATCTATTTCAAGCATTTTTAACATTGGCTATGCCAGCCACACAGAACAAATTTTTAGGCTAGATTCAGCTCATAGGCCCTGAGACTATAACCCCAGAGATATGGTTAATGAAAAATATCTGAATCAGGTGGGGAAAAGTCGCCATTTGGACTAAGAGAGTATTTCTGAATATTGACCACACATAATCATATGGAGACTTAAAAAATAGTGAGGCTGGGATCCCATCCCTAGAGATTCTGATATAATTACCCAGAAGTAGCTTGGCCATCAGATACTTTGAAACACCCTGAATGATTCTAATGTGTAGCCAAGTAAGCACCACTCCTTTCAAGAGTCTTTTTAACAAAACTTACTATGCCACTGGTAGCAATGGTGAAGTTCACACATACAAGCCTCACTCCCGAACACTCACACACTCACCCCCTCACTCACACACTCACTCACTCACTACAGTCATGAGTCCCTCAACAAAAGGGATACGTTGTGAGAAATGCATTGTTCGGTGATTTGGTTGTTGTACAATCATAGACAGCATTTACACAAACCTAGATGATATAGCCTACTACATACCCAGGCTGTGTGGTACTAATCTTATGAGACCACCATCATATATGAGGTCCATCATTGACGGAAACGACATTATGTGGTGCATGACTGCAGTCAACATTTTTTAAAGAAAGAGCATCATAAACTTGGAAGAAAAGCCAGTTGACTATAAGGGAAACATGAACAGAGAATATTTAGGGGACAAGAGATTTCACAGGAATATACAGCATTATTAAATTCTTAATATAACAGCTGATTTCTAAGCAAAAGTTTTCCCAGCAGTACCTTAGTAGAAGAAAGTGCTTCAAGCCTATAATGTACGCCCCTCATTGCGTGTCCGAAAGAACATATTATTATTTCAGGAAAAACAACTCATCTCTAAGGGTCTGCGCAACATTTCTGGAATATCCTAACATTAAAAGAAACCATGTTTTCTTTAGAAGACTCATGGGCATACATACCAGAAGGTTCACTTCAATCCAAGCCCATGAATTTACCCACAGATGTTGTAAGCATCAACCCCCTCGCTGCCTTGCGGTGAAAATGATGAAACTGAAATTCTTCAATAGCCAAAGGAAAAGGAAATTGTGCTCCTCTAGTGGAGTTGTGGGATGGGACACTAGAAGAAGTCGATTTTTGTGGGTTTACTTCTTTTTTGTTTACCTATGAACCACATTCTTTGCAAAAACCATGATTTGTAACAATGTCTTCCATAAATACTCAGGACTTCACATTCTTGAAAATTGCTACATTGAGATTCATGGATCCTGAACTGTAGGTATTGTAGTACCTTTTCAGTCAAGCTAACCTCATCCAGAAGCATAAGAGTTCAGTAAGCATGCTGCTCTCCTTGAGTGATTTCTCTGGAAAGAAATGGGACATCATTTCTTATAATGATAGGACTACCTTGCCTGTATCCACTCCGTGCAATGATCATTAAAGGTCTTGTTATACAAGAATAATGTAAAGCAAGATGTCCCAAAGTGTGCTCTGTGAAATGGTCTCAAAACAAGGGATGTATGGGAAAATAAATTTATGAAGGGTGTGCAACATACTTTTATTTTATTTTGTTGCCCTTTTGCAGACTCACAATGCTCATTAAAACAATAAAGTTTCTGAAAAAACAGGTTTCCAAAACAAGAATCCCAGAATTCTTTGTTTAAGTTTCATTAGGCATTATATTCCATGAAATTCTTGTTTTGGGGGGTATGCTTTCGAATACATTTATGTTTAGTGCAGAATATTGGGCTCAACAGCAGGAGGCCAAAGATGTAGGCCTGTCTTTGACATAAGCAGTTATTTGACCATGAGGAAACAACTTGGGTTTTCTGTTTTCAGTTTGCAAACCTGTAAGAGAAAGAATTTTGGCTCAAAATTCTAGCCCAGACTTTGAAAATTTCTAGATTCAATAATTTATCACTATGCAGTGTTATTTCAGATCCACAACTCTTTATCTATAATTTCAAAATGGAAAAAAGCTCTGAAGACTGAAAAGTTTTTGTAACTTACTTAGTATCTAAACTTGACTTAAACTAATGTAAGCCTGTTTATCCACTTTTTTCCACTTAGCATAGTGTTCATCAGTTTGGCTGCAGAACTGTCAATTTGGTTGATTACACTGTACCCAGATCCTGCTGTAGCTGTTAGGTAAAATAAACTTTTGCCTCTTATCACTTTTCTAAAATCTGAATTCCAAAATGTTTCTTTTTGTCAGGGTTTCAGACTGTGGATCTATATGACCCCTTTTATCATCCTTATGTTCCAGGCATTGTTCTAAATGCTTTAAAAATATTAACTCATCATTCCTCATAATAACCCTATGAGGTGGAAACTAGTATTATTCCTATTTTCAGATGTGAAAACTGAGACATGAAAAGATAAATAACTTGCACAGAGCAACACAGGTAATAAATGATGGAGCCAGGATTCAAATCCAGGCAGTTTGCCTCCATGGTCCAGCTTTCTGACCACAATGCTAGTCTATAAGAATTTAAGAGTCTCACTTAAACAAACTTTGATTTTTCTCATCAGTATAAAGGTATTAATAACAACTACCTTTCAGGGAAAACTTATGGCCAACTCTCAATGGTTTTTGCAAAGGAGAAACCATTGAGTAATCAGTAACTTTCATATGATATTTTATTAGCCATATCCAAGACTGCAAGGGGCAACACAGTTAATGGAAAGAAGGTTCTACACCGGGCTGGTTACTCATTTAGTCTAAAGCATTCCCACTTTCCTGTGTAATTTAGACACCTATATAAAATGGTGCTATGCCCAGAGGCGCATTACAGTTTACCTAAAAGTACATTGTAACATGCCATTTAAAATTTAAATGAAACACTATAATCTCCAATCAAAGCAGCTTAATATCAGGAATTGTGAAGTTTGGGAGCTGATGTATAATGAAGGCATTGAGGATCCTTTCACCAGCAGTTCTCTAGCAGGCACCCCATGATAAACACCTAAAAATCAGGCCTACAAACCGCCTGCCCAAACTGGGGTAACAGCTGGACAAGCCACAGGGAAGTGGGGAGGCAATCAACTAAACAAGCTTGATTTATTTTCATATCTCCCCAGGGCTCTGTATATTTCAGAGTTCAAGTATATTTTGCCTTCCAGGTGCATTTGGTTTTCATCTTTGAGTCTAATCTTTGAATCCACTCTAGTCTTACCTTCTTCCTTATTTCTAGGCTACCTTTACCTCCAGTCTGTTTAGCATTAGCCTCCTGACCCTAGGCTGATTGTCTTCAATTAAGCCCAAGGATTTCCTCTTCCTGGACCAAAGTCAGGTTACAGAGCAAGAATAATAAAGACTGAATGGGACCGTAGTACCATAGCCAGGGCCTCAATGTCAAACTTTCGAAAACAACCTGACTCCAGATGGCCCCTCCCACTGGGAGATGCAGTCACAGCAGCGTTGCTGTCTACCAGTTTGGGAGATTTGGTGTCTGTGCCAGGAAGTGTTTTCTCTAGGAATCTGGTTTCTCATTTAAAATAATTTGGCAGAGAAAACTAAAAGAAAAAAAAAGACAAGTTAAATCAAAATATGATACGTCAATAAAAAAAAAACTAGTGTGATTAACCATATTACAAGGTCATTTAATGGATTTGGAAGAAATTCAGAGCAAGCGAATGTACTAGTGTTTTCAACAAATATTGACTCTAAAAATTAATGCACAGCACATAAGTTGGGAATGTTTCCTAAGAGGTTCAGTCATATTCATCTTAAAAGGTATAAAATTCAAATTAGTATAGCAGAAGAAATAACTGTAATTAGAATCACTTATCATTAAAAGCAGAATGTTATCCATGTTTTAAATATAAAAGCCAGTGTGATTAAACGTCTGTGTCTTCCTGAAAGCAATGAAAGACTGCCACACCCTCCCAAGCAATATGGCCCTAGACCATAGTATGTAGCCACTAATGGTGCTAACACCTCTGTCTGTGGAGTTCCTGCAGGTTATGTCCATTTGTCTGCTTTGTCTCTGTTCACTCAGTTTTCCTGATGCATTAGTCTCTCTCTTAGTTCAGGCTGCCATACCAGAATACCACAAACTGAATGGCTTAGACAACAAGTATTTCTCATAGTTCTGGAGGCTGAGAAATCCAAGATCAAGGTGCTGGCAATTTGATTCTTGGTGAGAGCTCTCTTCGCAGCTTGCAGATGACCTCCTTCTTGCCGTAACCTCACATGGTGGGGGGCTGGAGGAGAGAGCGTGCTAGCTAGTCCTCCCATGTCTCTTCTTATAAAGGCACTAATTCCATCATGAGGGCTCCACTGTCATGACCTAATTATGTCCCAAAGGCCCCATCTCCAAATACCATCACAGTGGGGACTAAGGCTTCAACATATGAACTTTGAGGGGACACGAACATGCAGTCCCTAACAGCCTCTCTGCTTTGGCAATACTTTATCAACCCTCTTCCTCCACTATTAGACGGGCAGGTTTGGAATTTTTCATATTGACCTTGGCCTTGGCACCCCTTCATGAACCAACTTCTAATCTCTGCCTTCACAAGATGAGATGCATTCTGTCTCCATGCCAGCCCTAACCTCTGCATTTCTCTCAGGCAAGTTTTTTCTTACCAGGGCACTGTCCAACAAAGGAGAGAAATTGGATGTAATTATTGAATCTTAAAGCTGAAAGAGACTCTCCTCACAATGGACTGGACTTTTTAGTTCCCTATAAAGATGTTTGGTGTCATGGAGTTCGTTGACACCTAATGTTGATACCTAGTCTTCAGGCAGAAAAACATTTTTACCAATTCATTTGCCCTCTATTATATGATAGGAATTCTGTCTTAACGTTTGTCTCTTCCACTTTCTCCTGACTTCTAACGCACACATTTAAACGGTTTAATTGCAACACTGATATGAGTTAGTTTAACTTTTACTCTAGAGTTTAAAAATGTGCACTTGGAGAAATCCACGTGAAAATAGAAATACAAACAATCTGTAACCTTAAAATTGATTAGCAGCCTAACAGAGACAACCTGTCTCAATGGACAGGCTATTTTAAAAATTTTCAAGGTTCAGCTTAAAAGATGCATGTGCCTTGAAGCCTTTTTTAACCTTTCTATTCTAAATTCTTTCTTTCTCTCTTTGTTTACCTCAAAGAGTCCAGAGAATTGATTCATTCAGATGGATGAATGACAAAATCGATAAGTTATTGATAAAGGCAAGCCCTCAGGTCCCTATGCACAATTCCTGACTGTCACCAGGGTAATGTACAGACACGGTAATGTACAGACACGGTAATGTACTCACACTGTAATGCGTGGCTTTGCTTTGTCAGGATAACTATACAACCTTCACTCCACTATCTAGGTAGGAAAGTATGAGCTTCTATAGTCGAAGGTAGATGCCTAAATCTCCTAGAGACCAATCATAATTACCTGCCTCCCTATCAACACTCCCTCAATCACAGCTTCTTGGTCAATGAGTGGGCGCCACTCCCAAATTAGATCAGACTTAACCCTTACATGGGATTTTAACTGGTGCTAAACTACCGTTGTGGTGGTAGCTCCAAGATGGAAAGCTTAAAACTCATGAAGTAGAGGAAGCTGGTAAGAGAAAAAATGCTAAGATGAAGAAAGAATCAGAGAGAAGAGAGAGAATTCCAATAAAGTCTCTGGTTTCTATTGCTCCCAAAGCCCACTTGTTCCCAAAGCCTTGTCCCTCCCACAGTCTGGTTGTTGAACACTACTCTGATTCTATGAGCTTATACATTCTTTATTTTAACTTATGTAAGTCTACATTTGGTTTTGGCTGGTTAAACTACACAAGTTCTTTTCTGAGTGTATTGGTTAACTATTGCTGTGTAACAAACCACTCCAAAAGTTATTATTCATAAGCTGAGATGTTCTTCTGCTCTCAGCTGGGCATTCCAGGACTTATTGAGGCAACTGCTTTTCAATCCCAGGACTGACAAATATGAATGAAGCCACAACGGACTGTTAAAGCTCAGCCTTATAGGAAGAATAAAGGCAAGTGTATGGCCATCACACCAACTGTCGTTACATTTGAATGGATTAAGGCAACCATGTGCTGAACTGGTTCATACTAGCTCGACAAGAACCAATGGGTAAAATTTTAGAAATTTGTAAGATGGCTTTTAAATACAGTCATTATTAAAAATTACATAAATTATGTTAAAAACAAAGATAACATAACACTCAAAATTCTTCACTTTCTAATTGTTTTATAACATTTTACTATTATCTATGCTCTTGAAGTTATTACCATATCTCTGTGGACATACTATATAATCTCTGTGGACATACTATATAATCAGTGATAATATCAGTCACATTGCTAGTTGGAAATGGGCCATTTCAAGGGATATTTATAGTGTCCCTGTTCTATCCTTTGTGTTAATCGTACGATGGCAGGGGGAGCAGAACCAGCTGTCCTTTTCGTTCATTGGTCTCTGGATCAAGAGGCGCTACATTCGAATCTGATACAGAGGTCACTGCACATCTTACCCCAGCGAAGAAACCACCTACGTCAGCTAGATATCCTGCCTTTCAAGCCGGCCGCAGGGAATGGATGGAACTTGTGAGTTCACTCCTTTGGGGAGAAAATGAGTATTCTCTGCACGTAGTAATGAGAGCAAACAGAATATTTTGTGATCAGAAGGGTAAACGGTGGTAGCCATTATTGCTGTCTACCAAATACCCGCACTTCTCCCAGGCATTTGGTGTGATTGCCCATCTCCAAATCTCTGAAGATGGACGTGACTGTCTGACATGCTTTGGCCAGAGGAACGTGACCCAGTGTATGGGTAACTTTAAGACTTTAAGAAGTGAACGATTCATCACTTCTCTTTTCCCCTCAGCCACAATGACCAGGAATGTTCCCAACAGTAACTATTCCATCAGCATGAGGCCCAGAGAAAGGAGGATGCGAAGAAAAGCTCCTAGCCAACCCAAAAGAACACGGCATGAGCGAGAAATAGACCTTGTGGTTTTAAACCACCGAGATTTTGCCATAATCTAGCCCACTCTGACTGGTACAACCACAATTCCGTTTTTTCTGGCAATGCATACCCACAAGTAGATGAAGCTGTATTACATTTGATTACTGAAATACATGCCAAAGGATTTCCTATCACACACCAAGCAATGCAAATGAAGGCAGGAAAAGTTGCCAAATTCCACAACACAGTTTAAAGAAATTTCAAAGCAATGAAGTATTGACATGACCAACTTATGCATCACTCAAGACTGCCATTATATTGCCAAATATCAATTTGTCAGAACTTCACAGCAACTTTGAACAGAAACTGCTTAACTTCTCACTGGCAAGATGTGGTTCGACTTAGGAAAAAACAATCAAATAGGAAAGTGCCAACATCAAGATTGAAGAAAGAATAAGCAGCTTGGCTAGTACAGAGGATGCTAGTGACCAAATAAAACAATTCTGAGTTAAAAAAACAATTCAAAGGATATGGATGTGGAATGTGAAGACGTTTTAAGAATACCTTAATGCTATTTTCTATGGTTTCCTTCTTATGTGTACAAAAAAATGATATGATACAAATTCACATCTAAACAAGTCTTGAAAAGCTCTTTTAACGAGTATGAATCAAAACTCAAAGCGCTAGGAAAGCATTACAACGGAGTTTTATTAGCAACTTTGTTTCTTCTTTCTTGGTAGTACACAAATAACAGTGTGTCTTAAAATCAATGATATCTTAGAATCAGCAAAATGACGTATTAGAATAGTAGTAATAGTCAGTATTAATGATCATAGGATATGGCTGGAGGATAACTTATTGTAATGTACATCTAAATGAGCCATTTACTAAGAGAGGGGAAAACAATTAGAATCTCGATACATTTTCCTTAGTGAGAAAGAACAAGGCCCAATCACTCCATAAAAACCCCTTCTGCATATGACTGTGGTTCAAATATACATATACATACATGAGAATGTGTGTCTATATATTGTACATATAA